>NC_066580.1:126877706-128077706 GCF_024323335.1 Lathyrus oleraceus | reverse complement strand
TACGAAACCATGAATCTGATAACTGTTTATTTTCTGTATTAATACAATTAAAGACAGAATGAATCAAAGAATAAACGAGTAATTAAATCGAGATCAATCAAGTTATATATATGATATATATAATCCTGATGCAAAAATACGGTATATATGATATACTGTTTCTGTTTCATTCATTCAAACACTTAATGGTTGTTTTCCTTTGAGCGATCAATGGTCGTTTGCTTCTTGATCCGACATTAGTATGGTGAAGCAATGACGTGTTGATCAATCATATTGAATCAACAATCGAGATGTGTTTGACGGTCTGAAACTGGTGCATTAGGGTTAGTGACGACACAAGGGTTGTGTTGTCAAAGAGTTATGCATTAGGGTTCTGACTGCACAAGAGTTATGCTTCTAACACATTTTCAAACAGTGTTAACCGGTTAACGCATTTGGTTAACCGGTTAACGAAGGACAGAATACTGCTTTCTAACACATTTTCAAACAGTGTTAACCGGTTAACGCATTTGGTTAACCGGTTAACACAAGACGGAATACAGTTTTCTAAGAGATTTTCAAACAGTGTTAACCGGTTAACGCATTTGGTTAACTGGTTAACGCAAGGCAGAAAACAATTTTGAACAGATTTTCAAACAGTGTTAACCGGTTAACGCATTTGGTTAACCGGTTAACGCAAGACAAAATACACCCGTTTGGCTAACTCTGCGTAGTGTGATCGGTCGTCGAGATTTAATTTGGTTTTAATTAATTAAAAGAATTAAAATTAATAATAATAATGTGTTTATTATTGTTGTCTTGTGGTGATCGGTTATGGCCTTAGTTTTCCTTTATTTTCTTTTGGGTTTTAAAATACGACTTGCGTGTCGTGCCTCTCTCTTAATCTCTCAATATAACTTCTTTTCTCATCTCACTCCCTCGTATGTAAAACGAGTTTCTTTTATGTAATGTAATGTTATGAAGAAAGTAAAGAAGTTAATGCCAAAGGAGGACAACCTTGGAGATCTTGCTTGGAGAAGCTTAGATCGTTATTAGGTTAGCTTAGGTTCTCTTATTGGCTCGAGAGAACAATTGCGCTAGGGGCCATAACTGTTTCATTATGTATCTATGTATGTATGTATGTATGTATGTTGATGCATGTGAATGTATGTTGATGCATGTGAGAGACGATTTATATGATAAATAAGCCGGTGAGATTAGAAAAATTGCAATTCCCTCAAATTAAATATTAAGTTTATGCTTTCCAAGTTTTAACACTCATCAAGACTAGTATCGGATAATATAGGTTTCGCCTACGCGAGGTGCATGTTCTATATTAGTAAGGTGCGATGGGATAATTGTAATATCCAACTGTTAAAACAATGGGTCAAACTTAACTAAACAAATTATAATAATATTATATATGTTTGCTTTCCAAGTTTTAGCACTCATCAAGACTAGCATCGGATAATGTAGGTTTCGCCTACGCGAGGTGCATGTTCTGTATTAGTAAGGTGCGATGGGATAATTGTAATATCCAACTGCTAGAACAATGGGTAAAACTTAATTATAATAATATTATATATGTTTAGAAGCAAGAGTTGGGAATGATCCATATGATGGATTGGAATAAGGAGTTATTCACCCAACTGAAATTTTCGAGAGTTGTATGAGATACAATTGGAAGGAGTTCCTACCTAAATAACCTAGTTTTGTGTAATCCGCCTACGCGGACTTAGAACAAAGTGAAATATGGATCTCGACCCACTAGAAAATCTTCCAACGGGATTTTCCAAATCAAGTGATGAGGGTCACTTGTTTTGAGTAAAATAGTGGAAGCATATTTAATCAAAGACCTAATTAAATATGTCAATGATACTTATATTTTCATTAATCCTTATGTAGATTACCATGACAATAAACACCTCTAACAACATCCTGCGAACAATCCTTGACAAGGAAAAATTGTCTGGGACAAATTTTCTGGATTGGTACCGAAACCCGAGGATTGTCCTCAAACATGATAAAGGGAAAGGCAAGGAAGTTGCCAAACCCAAACCCACTATTGCTGCTTTAAAGCCTAGTGGAGGCATAGCAAAAGAAGGCACCTGCTTCCATTGCGGTAAGACCGGACACTGGAAGAGGAACTGCCCAAAGTACCTGGAAGATAGGAAGAATGGAGTAAAGACTCCAACTTCAGGTATTTTTGTTATTGAAATTAATTTATCTACTTCTGCATCATGGGTATTAGATACTGGATGCGGTTCTCACATTTGTACAAATGTGCATGGACTAAAAAGGAGTATAGATTTGGTAAAAGGTGAAGTCGACCTACGAGTTGGCAATGGAGCAAAGGTTGCTGCTTTAGCCGTAGGAGCTTATGTATTGACTTTACCTAGGGGTTTAATAATTCAGTTAGAGAACTGTTATTATGTACCTGCAATTAGCAGGAATATTATTTCCGTTTCTTGTTTGGACAAGTTTGGTTTTTCATTTATAATAAAGAACAATTGTTGCTCAATTTATTTGAATGATATATTCTATGCTACTGCATAAATGAACAGTGGACTATATGTCCTTGATCTTGAAATGCCAATTTATAACATTAATACTAAAAGGATGAAACCTAATGAGTTAAATCCAACTTACCTTTGGCATTGTCGATTAGGCCACATAAATGAGAAACGCATTTCCAAACTCCATAAAGATGGACTCTTGGACTCTTTTGATTATGAATCATATGAGACATGCAGATCTTGTTTAATTGGAAAGATGACAAAGTCTCCATTCACAGGAAAAGGTGAAAGAGTTAATGATCTTTTGGCCCTCATACATACTGATGTATGTGGACCACTGAACATACCAGCCAGAGGAGGTTTTCAATACTTCATCATATTTACTGATGATTTCAGTAGATATGGTTATGTGTATTTAATGAAACACAAATCAGAATCCTTTGAAAAGTTCAAGGAATTCAAGAATGAAGTACAAAACCAACTAGGTAAGAATATTAAAACTCTTCGATCAGATCGAGGTGGTGAGTATTTAAGCCTAGAGTTTGACGACCATCTAAAAGAGTGTGGGATCCTATCCCAACTCACTCCTCCTGGAACACCCCAATGGAATGGTGTATCTGAGAGAAGAAATCGAACCCTGTTAGACATGGTCCGATCCATGATGAGTCACGCCGATCTTCCAAACTCCTTTTGGGGACATGCACTATCGGCAGCAGCTTACACACTTAATCGTGTTCCATCTAAAAAGGTTGAGAAGACACCATATGAGATATGGAGTGGTAAGAAACCACATATGTCTTACATGAAGATATGGGGTTGCGAAGTTTATGTGAAACGACAAATTTCAACTAAGCTTGAGCCCAAATCTGACAAATGCGTATTTGTGGGGTATCCTAAAGAAACAAGAGGATATTACTTCTACAATCCTTTGAGGGAAAAGTGTTTGTCGCTCGAACTGGAGTTTTCTTGGAAAAGGATTTTATTTCCAAAGGAATCAGTGGGAGGAAAGTAGAGCTTGATGAAATTCAAGAATCACAAAGCATTGATACACCTATGGAGGAATTAGAGCAGAAAACACAATAGTTGTGGAAGAGCAACCTGCTCAAGTAGAACAAGACCAGCGTAGGTCAAGCATGATACGTCACCTACCTGAGAGATATGGATATCTCATAACAGATCAAGGTGATGTATTACTCATGGATCAAGATGAGCCTGTGACCTACCAAGAGGCCATAACTGGTCCCGAGTCTGAGAAGTGGCTAGAAGCCGTGAAATATGAAATGGATTCCATGTACACAAACCAAGTTTGGACCTTGGTAGAGCCTCCTGTAGGAGTTAACCCTATAGGATGCAAGTGGGTCTTCAAAAAGAAGACCGACATGGATGGTAAGGTACATACCTATAAGGCAAGACTGGTTGCAAAAGGATATAAACAAATTCATGGGGTTGACTATGATGAAACCTTTTCACCAGTTGCAATGCTTAAATCTGTTCGGATTTTACTTGCTATCGCTGCATATCATGATTATGAAATATGGCAGATGGATGTCAAAACTGCTTTCCTTAATGGGAATCTTCTTGAGGATGTGTACATGACACAACCTGAAGGATTTGACATATCAGAAGAAGCCCAAAAGATATGTAAGTTACAAAGATCAATCTATGGCTTAAAGCAAGCTTCCAGAAGCTGGAATCTTCGTTTTGATGAAACGGTAAAACAATATGGATTCATCAAGAACGAAGATGAGCCTTGTGTCTACAAGAAGGATAGTGGGAGCATGACCGTTTTCCTGGTATTATATGTAGATGACATATTACTCATTGGAAACGATGTCCCTACCCTGCAACAAGTAAAGTCTTGGTTGGGGAAATGCTTTTCTATGAAGGACCTAGGTGAAGCAACCTATATATTAGGAATCAGAATCTATAGAGATAGATCACAAAAACTGCTTGGCCTAAGTCAGAGTACATACATTGACAAAGTGCTGAGACGCTTTAATATGCATGATTCCAAGAAAGGATTCATACCTATGCAACACGGGCCTGTGTCTATCAAAAACACAATCCCCTTCAACTAAGGAAGAAAGGGATCGCATGAATAAGATTCCATATGCATCTGCAATAGGATCTATCATGTATGCCATGTTATGTACTCGACCAGATATCTCGTATGCTTTAAGTGCAACGAGTAGGTACCAATCTGATCCTGGTGATGCCCATTGGGTAGCTGTCAAGAATATCCTTAAGTACTTGAGAAGGACTAAGGACTCATTCTTGATATATGGAGGTCAGGAAGAGTTGGTTGTAATTGGATACACCGATGCTAGCTTCCAGACAGATAAGGTTGACTTTAGATCGCAATCTGGTTATGTGTTTTGCTTAAACGGTGGCGCTGTGAGCTGGAAAAGTTCAAAGCAAGATACAGTTGCTGATTCTACAACCGAGGCCGAGTATATTGCTGCCTCAAGTGCAGTAAAGGAAGCTGTTTGGATCAAAAAGTTCATTAGTGAACTTGGCATAGTCCCTAGCATTGTGGATCCCATTGTCTCTATTGTGATAACAATGGTGTTATCGCACAAGCTAAGGAGCCTAGATCTCACCAACGATCCAAACACATACTTAGGCGTTATCACCTCATTCGAGAGATAATAGATAGAGGAGATCTGAAAATATGTAGAGTACCTACACTTGACAACATTGCTGACCCACTGACAAAGCCTCTTGCGCAACAGAAGCATGATGGCCATACTAGATCAATAGGCATTAGGGTTATGCCTGATTGGCTCTAGTGCTAGTGGGAGATTGTTGGTGTAAGCCCTAGAGGCCAATACTTTTGGTACTTGTATCGAATTATTTATTAATAATAAAAGGCTTTTTCTTTATTATGTTTGTTTAATAAAGTCCCTAGAATAGCTAGTCTGTTTAATGTATCAAGTATGACTTAATCATGAGATCACATTAAACATAAGGACACTATTCTTAAAGTATCCGTAGTCGAGCTTTATTGTGAAGTGGGATAACATTAAAGCATGAAGACTATTATGTTTGTAGACTGATGAGCACATCTCATGGATCATGGATAAGGAGTTATCAAGTCTTAAACATATGTATGAATATTAAGAGTAATATTTATACCAGATTGACCCGCTATGAGAATACTATATAGAAAGTTATGCAAAGTGTCATAAGTTATTCTCATGGTGATAATGGTGTATACCACTCTTCGACCTGAAACCACTATGGACCCTAGATGTAGAGTCGAGTGCTTTATTGCTGATCCAACGTTGTCCGTAACTGGATAACCATAAAGACAGTTGATAAGTACTCCACGAAGCATGCTGAGGGACATGAGTGACCTAGATGGAATTTGCCCATCCTGCGTAACAGGATAAATGTCCATGGGCCCAATATTGAACTGGACAAGGATGACACGGTCTATGCCTTGTGTTCAATATAGACATAAGGGCAAAAGGGTAATTATACACATAATTATTATCACAGAAGGATTTGTCAGATCACATGACATTTTCGTGTCTTGGGTAGCAGTGATGTGTTGCTAGATACCGCTCACTGTTTATTATATTAAATACGTGATTTAATATAATTGCCAACGCCGCGAAAACCTATAGGGTCACACACAAAGGACGGACTGATGAGATATAGAGTAATTAAAGAATAATGTAATGTACAATTCCCTTAAGTGAATTATAGAACATCGTAAGGTACATTGTACTTAAGCAGAATACGAAATATGGTAATGTACCACACACTTAAGTGATTTTGGCATATTATAAGATATGGGCCATATTCACTTAAGTGGGCTTTTTAGCTTGCAGCCCACACAAGTGGTTTTATAAATAGAACCCTTGGGTAGAAGCATTGTCACTCTCTAGCTTGCAATTTCGTTTCTCTCTCTCTCACTCAAAGCCTTCATTCGTAACAGCTTGCATTGAGATTGAAGGAATCCGTTCGTGTGGACTGAGTAGAGACGTTGTCATCGTTCAACATTCGTGATCGCCACAAGAGGTAACGATTTTATCACTGATCATGCCCATTCGTAAGGATCACTAAATGGAGAAATTTTTAAATTCCGCTGCGCCTTGGATGGCAATTCTCCTTCATGTGATGGGTGTGAAGATGCTATGAGAATTGGTCACCTTTGGTCAATTTTGACTAAAAAGGGGGAGAAGTATGTGGAGTTGGGAGCTGGAGCTGTGAGGACATGTATGTGGCTGGACAAAAGGACAACTATTATTAGTGCACAAGTGTTAAAACTGAATGATGTTCTGTTTACAGATGTAAAAAGGGATGTCTGATATGGTGCACAGGTGTTGATGTTGAAGCAGATGTCAGAATGACATTCTGGCTGGTACAGGTGCTGGAGTTACAGTAGCTATTATGTTCATGGAGACTGTTTGTTGTGTGCACAGATTTAGGGGGAGAAGGAGTACCCTTGTGCATTTCTGTGTCTTACTAGTTGCATCCATAACTAGTAATTTTGTTTGTGTTGCACAAATTTAGGGGGAGGAGAAGTACCCTTGTGCATGTGTGTATTACTAGTAGCTATAACTAGTAATTATTTTGCTTCTGCTGCTGTTTAAACTACTGTTATGTTGTTTAACTGCTGATAGTTTACCTTGTGAACAAAAAGGACAGATATATGTTTTAGCCAAAATTTGCCAAAGGGGGAGTTTGTTGATTCTAAGTGTTGGCAACAATTTTGGTAAAACAAAGAGTGTTCACAAGATGTTATGTGTGATGTCTTAACATGAAGATATCCTACGTACCTGCTGGAGTTCAAGAACATGTTCATGCAGGATTGTTTCAGAATGCCACATACAATGCCATGGCTTCTGATATTGGATGTACCTGCTGGAGCTTAAATGAAAGACATGTTCATGCAGGATTGTTTCAGATGACATTCACAAGGACATGGCATCTGATATGGTTGTACTTGCTGGAAGTGATAAAAGGAATTATTGGATTATGTAGGATTTTTCCAGGATGTCAAACCCGATGTCATGACATCCTGTACACAGAACATTTAGTGTGAATGTCTGGTGTTTTGTGATTGCACAATTAATGGCAATCTTTGTATGATTGAAGATCTAATTAGCTGGCACATTCAATCATGGATTACAACCATATTTACTTATTTTCCAAGGAGATCTAACCAGCTGTTATAAAAAGATTTGATTGGAAAATAGATTTAGGGTTTTCAAGACGTCCAAGCCAGCTGGATGCTTCTATAAAAAGGGACTTAGAACACCTGTTTGAACACACAACCAAGACTGAGCGAAATATAGAGAGAGAGAGCCAGGGTTTGTGTCTGTTTAGTCGTGAGACTTGTAGGTCATTCAAGTAATCCATTGATGATTGAATTGGACTGATTTGTGGTTATAATTTGTCACTCTAAAGCTGTTAAGCAAGAGTGTGTGTCTTCTTGATCAAAGCTGTGAAGCAAGATCAAGAGTGTGTCTTCTTGATCAAAGCTGTGAAGCAAGATCAAGAGTGTGTCTTCTTGATTGAAACTGTAAAGTAAAATCAAGAGTGTGTAATTGAAAAGTATTTTCTTTTCTCAAGGGATTGTTGTTTAAGATCACAGGTGTGATTGTAGGGAAGTGAGTGGGTTCTCATATCTAAGAGTGATTAGGTAGAAATTGCACAGGTAGAGATTAGGTGATAAAGACGGTAACTTGTTTAAGTGTACGGAGAGTCTTTGAACTATTTCTATTTTAGTGAATTTCCTACCTGGCTTGGTAGCCCCCAGACGTAGGTGAGTTGCACCGAACTGGGTTAACAATTGCTTGTGTCATTTGCTTTACCATTTTGTATCTTTATCCTATGTGTGTTAACAAATATTAGTGTCGTGACATTACCTTCGACATCTTATATCTGATACCAGAATTTCAAAAAGCAATAACATTGCCCAACTAAGCCAAGACATAACATCCAATGAGAGATATAACTAACAATAGAAATGCAGAGAAATTAACGCAACAACTGCAATGGAGTATGAATCGGAGCATGATACACCAGTTGGACACATCAAAAGTTTACAACCAAATTCAGCATTCTCCAACTGCATAATTGAACTCAACGAGAGTCTCTAACTGACAGCTAAGCTAGCTAAGTAACCTCTAACTGATATTGCATTTCAAAGTAATTTGAAGTGAATTCCAAAGCATTTGAGGGCGAGTTTCTAATGAACTTCAACAAACTACCCAAACTATTGCCCGATTTGCCCAAGTCAGTGACAATATTAAACCTCTATAAATCACATTGATTCATCATTATTCCTAAAAAAAAATCATTTTTCACAAGAGATCACACTAATCCAACTTCATCTCTCTCACTACACTCTCTGAATTTTCAAATTTTTCCCCTCACTACACGATTATCACCATAGCTACAGAGTTTCAACATTGGAAGCTCTGACAGTTGAGCTCAAACTCATCATCCTCAAATCCCTAAGTTATACCTCTCAAATTTACTCAATAACTTGGGTTCAAATTCTTTCAACAAAAGTAGAAGGAGAAGATGAAAGATTCGGATTAAGAAGCTAGAGCTAGAAGGTTGGAAATACTCACCAAAATGTTTTGCTGTCGTCATCGCCATCTCCGGTAAGATGCCTCTAAGAAAGACTTCTGTTCTTCAATCATTTGTTGATAGGATGTAGAATAGGATAAGGGGAATCAGATCCCCCATCATTGGGACTCTGATTATTTGAGAAGAGAATTTAATTTGAGGTTCAAATGTTAGGGTTCTTGGGTTCATCAATTTAATTTTGAGGTTAGGTTCAGATTTCGGTGAAATTAAAGGGAGATTCAAACTGAGGAGATGAAGGCACTTCCAATGGTGTATCTGATTCGTATTTCTGGTGGCCACCGCCGCCGAAAGCAATTTCCAATGCGGTGGCCCACTACGGTTGACATGAGGCCATGATCGGAGGTGTTGGCTTCACGCGTTTCCTCTTTTCAAATTCATTTCAATTTGAATGAGTTTCAAACCTGTTGGATTGTGGATCAATGCCAGATTGGTTTGTGTTAGACTATGGCACGGATCTAGAAGGGGGGGGGGGGGGTTGAATAGATCCCAATTAAAATTTGAGTCGGCGCTACCAATTTAAAATTGGTTTTGAAAATTTGTTTTAAGTGCGGAAGCGGCCGAGGAAAAATATAGTCTAAAATGAACTGTTATTGGAAAACCGGATATGCGTCAAGCCTATGGATTAGTGATAATGTAAAATACGAATCACTACACTAGTTACACAAACAATGATTTGTTTCACTTACTAGGATTCGTTGTTCCAATGATTCAAATACCAAATCAAACTAGCTACACACTTAAGATAATTTTGGTTTAGGCAAATTATCAAACACTTGGTGTGCAAAAACACTCCATGTGATATTTGTGTTGAGTAAGTGATTCCAATTAATCTAGTACAATATCCTATTGTACTTTGAATTCAAAAACAAAGTTTTAACCTCTTACTCAATTAATATCAAGGTTTGATAAAAGTGCTTATTCTAAAATCACTTAATTTTTAAGCTGAAAACAATTATGCAGAGAATTAAAGAAGACAAGGATTTGATGAGGCAGTTCCCCCGTCGTCCTCGCTTCGGGGTACGTCTGCCCTCAATTCTAAAACTAGAATTGAGATGATTTAATAGATATCACCTGTTAGATTTAATCGTTTATACAAGGATTGCAAAGCACATATACAACAGAACTCTCAAGATGTTGAATGTTGCTTCCTCTCCTTGTTCCTTGATTCAAGATGAATCAAGCCCTTCGATTGTTGTTGATAGACCTTCGATTCCAGCCCCTTTGTTGAAAAACCCTCCGTTCTTCAAACCCTCGGCCCGGCTGATCTCAACCACAACAAATCGAACCCGAATTCTTCCCTTCAATTTCATTGAATCCTCTACTAGACTGATGAAGACTTCCTCTTCTCAATCACCTTCGCTCAACTGAAACTTGATGAAGCAATTCGTCCAAAAACCCCCAAACACAAACCAGTCTTGGAGGACAAAACCCTAAAGGTTTTATTCAAGAGTAAACCTGTCACAAACTTCAACCCAAACCGGATTCACCAATCACGGCTTCGAACCTTATCACCTTTAACCAATCACAAAGCACTTCAAAAATGGTTGTGTGTAGTTGATGATTTGTGAGATGTTGAAGATGAAGATGATGAATCTTGGACACTTGTTTCACTTTTTCTTGTTTCCTTGAACACTTGAAATCAATTTGACAAATGTTAGTTGAACCAAGTAATTAAACTTCTATATATAGTAACCAACTTACCAACCAAAAATAACAGCATTCAAACAGTGGAAAATATTCAGAAAACTGAGTTTACGCACGAGCGGTCGACCATAGGTCGGCGTGCACTGACCCGTGGGAAATGCGCCGACCCTATGGTCGACTCAAGTCTTCCCTGCGCTGACCCGTGGCCAACTGCACTATGCCATGCGCCGACCTGTGGTCGACTCAAGGCACCATGCGCTGACCAGTCACCAACTGTTCTATGTTATGCGCTGATCCGTGGCTCATGCGCTGACCCTTGCGGTCGACTCAAAGCCTGCAAATCTGCAAAAATTCATATTTTTGTGGTTTTCATGCATTTTGTCATGATCACATTTTATCCATATATGTTTTATGAAATATAGCAGTTTTAGATGAGCATAGAGAAGGATATGATAAGTGATATGTTGCATTTGTTTGTGGACGTGGAATCGACAATGCCGATTCATCCATGGTGGTCATTTGTCATCATCGAAACTTATGATTGTATGTTGTCTGACAATTTGCCCTTACATACTCCCCCTTTTTGATGATGACAACCTGTGCAAAGCCAAAGAGACAAATAACATGCAGTATTTACACACATTACGCACACTCCCCCTTTCTTTTGTAATCTAAGGCTATCTGCAAGACCGACTGTTAATTGTGGTGAACATTTTGGCTTGTACTCTTCTCCCCCTTTGACAACATCAAAAAGAGACAAGGAACGATTATTCAACGTAACATAACATTCAACAGGAAATAACACTATCAGATAACAATATCACACCAAATATCATTATTGAACGATAATCATTAATTAAACGTAGATAATCATTAAAATTGATGTTGCACAAACAAGCATAACAGAAAAATGAATACAGTCAAACAACAATCAAATTCAGATGCATATGCAGTCCTATGTCCTAATGGTGTCGTCCTTGATGGTAACAGATATCTGGGTTTCTGTAGGGATCAGCCAGAGATGATATTTGTTCAGCAATACTGCCTAGATACTTGATACCCCCGTCGACCGACCGTTCCTGGCGTTCAAACGTTTCCGAAAAAGCTGCATACCGTTCATTCAAGCTTGTAGAGAGGTTGTCGAGCCTCTCATTTTGTGCTTGAATTTGGCTGCTAATATGAGCATAGCGCTCATCCTGAGTTTGCATGAAGGATCGTTGAGCCAGCTGCATATTTCGCATCATATCCAACAGTTCGGAAGAGTTTGCGTGTTGTGGAGGAGACGGAGGAGATGCTTCATCACCATAGTGATACGGCTGGTAGAATTGGCGCTGTGTTGACCAGCCCAAATGTTGCCATTCACCCCAGCCACCCTGGTTGGAGGCATCTTCTTCAGTTGAATGTGAATGCTGAACCCAAGCAGAGTTTGTGTAGTCGTGAGTGTGAACTTGTGGAGGACTATCATCTCCACCATGCTGATCAAAGGCTTGTCCTGCTCCCTCTTCTTCATTTTCCTCTTCGTCTTCTTCTTCACTTTCATCACTTTCATCTTCTTCTTCTACAGTCGTAGGAACAAACCCTCTGCGAACAAATTTGTAGATTCTCCGCTCATCACACCAAAAATATCCCATCATAGACAAAGTTTTTGGGCTGAACTCTTTGTATGATGAAATGGAGGTATACGGGAAGGACGGATGATCAACGTCGGCTGCAGTAAGGACCTCTTGAATAAAGGATCCGTAGGCAAGAGCCGTTCCTCGTCCGGAGTCACGTAGACTGAACATCCTACTAGCTATGTAGTAGGGCCAGTTGATTTTCCGCTGATTTTTCAGAATGTATATGAGATGAACTTCAGCCTGTTCAACTCTGGAAAGACCACCCTTCTTAGGCCGCAGTATGCGTGAGACAATCCACTGGAGAATCCGCTCTCCTGTCTTAAGCTTGCCGGCGGTGACGGTTCGTGGGAACGCATCACTGTTCACAATGTGATCAGGGTAGGGTCGCTTCAACATGTCGTTCAATGCACTTTTAAACTCATAACCCTCTATTTGGTGAGAGTCAGTTACCTCAGCTAGAGGATTTTCACCAGCATCCAATGACATATCAAAATATTTGTTCCAAACATTTGACTTAAATGATACCTTTCTCGTGCCGATCCTGGAGTGAAACTTGTGCCCACGAAATTTGTCATGAAGGCCGGCGTAGAACACTCGGACTAGGTCTTCGCTATATTTAGCATTGCATTCCAGGAATTTGACAATGCCTTGATGCTGTAGCAGAGACATGATTTCTGTGAGGTGCATGCGTTCTGCGGTGAGTTTGTAGAAAGCATGTTGCCTCACAACTCCTCTTTTTCCAATATCTTTGTGGAAGAATTCGACGCGAGCCGGTGGAACAAGCGATACAGCGGAGATGGGTAGAGATGCGGCGGATGATTCCCGTGATCTCTTACCGGTAGGTCTGCGAGATGTGGAAACCATTTGAACAGATTTGAAGCTTAGTGTGTGTGGGTAGAGAGTGAAGCTTGGTGAGGGTTTTTGAGAATGATTTTGCAAGAGAGAGGTTTTCCTTTTTGTAGATGAGGATTTAGGGTTTTGGGAAGAGGAAATATCAAGGGACAATAGACACTAGGTAGATGCAACTTACAAGGTAGTGGGAAGTTTGAAATGTAAATGCACACTTAATGGGAATTTTGAATTAAGATGCATGAGAAGTTTGAAAGTTTTATGCAGAAAAACTGAATTTTTGAGCGATGCGTCAACCATACCTCTGCATGGGTCGACGCATACTGTTTGATTTTTGAAAAAGACAAAAAATTTGAAGTGTGCGTCGACCGGTGCCCTGTTACGGTCGACTCATACAAGCAAGATTTCCAGTTTTTCACTTTTCTTCACATACACTTACATGTTTGATGCATAATTACAATGCCACACAACATTAAACATCCAAACAGATACGTCATATATATATATATACAAAATTATCATGTAGTACAGCTATTTAACCATGAAAATTTGAAGAGAGAGAGAGGAACAATATCACCTCGATGCCGGAGTAACTTGATGAACAATAAACTTGTGCTTGCAACAACATCAACTTGTTAGAAGTACAAGATTATGGTCCTAAATGAATTAAGATAAAACCAGCCATTTATAATGCCCGTTCCGAAATATCGAGAATACCAAGTTCTCGGCGAATATGAAAGAAAGGTTCAGTAGCTAGCGGCTTTGTGAAAATGTCCGCTAGTTGATTTTCAGTGTTAACATGTTCAAATACAATAATACCTTTCTCTACATGATCCCGAAGAAAGTGGTGTCGAATTTCGATATGTTTGGTGCGAGAATGCAACACAGGATTTTAAGTGAGATTAATGGCACTTGTATTGTCACAAAAAATGGGAATACGTTCAAGTTTGAGGTTAAAATCCAATAGTTGTTGCTTAATCCATAGGATTTGAGCACAACAACTACCGGCGGCAACGTATTCCGCTTCGGCGGTTGACAAAGCAACTGAAACCTGTTTCTTGCTATGCCAACTAACCAAAGAATTTGAAAATAAGTGACAAGTGCCACTGGTTCTTTTCCTATCCGATTTGCAACCGGAAAAATCAGAATCGGAGAAACCTACCAATGAACAATCATTACCTTTGGAATACCATAGTCCATACTTCGGAGTACCGGATAGGTATCGAAGTATTCGTTTGACAGCTTTTAGATGGGATTCCTTGGGACATGATTGATATCTTGCGCACATGCACACGCTAAACATAATGTCGGGACGAGAAGAAGTAAGATAGAGAAGTGATCCAATCATACCTCTATACCGTTTTACCTCTACGTCCTTACCATCTTCATCTTTGTTCAAGTTTGTAAATGTTGGCATGGGGGTGTCAATGGCCTTAGCTTTTGCCATGTCAAATCTCTTGATAAGGTCCAAACAGTACTTTGTTTGACTCACGAATGTTCCTTCTTTGAGTTGTTTAATTTGCAAACCGAGAAAGTATGTGAGCTCCCCCATCATACTCATCTCGAATTCACCCTGCATAAGATCTGAGAACTCTCTCACAAGATTCATGTTAGTAGACCCAAATATAATATCGTCTACATAAATCTGTACTAATATCAAGTGCTTTCCTTGACGTTTAATGAAGAGAGTTGTGTCAACATTTCCTCTTGAGTAACCTTGATCGAGTAAAAATTTACTTAGTCGCTCATACCAAGCTCTAGGAGCTTGTTTGAGACCATATAAAGCCTATTTTAGTTTATAAACATGATCAGGATACTCATGGGATTCAAAACCAGGAGGTTGTGCGACGTAGACCTCTTCATTTATGTGACCGTTAAGGAACGCACTCTTAACATCCATTTGGAATAGTTTAAAGTTTTTCGCACAAGCGAAGGCAAGGGGAAGGCGTATAGCCTCGAGTCGGGCAACTGGTGCATAAGTTTCCTCATAGTCGATGCCTTCCTCTTGGTTATACCCTTGCGCGACTAAACGCGCCTTGTTACGGGTTATTACCCCGTTTTTGTCCAGCTTGTTCCTAAACACCCATCGGGTGCCGATTACTCGATGATCTCGCGGAGGAGGGACAAGGTCCCAAACCTCATTTCTAGCGAACTGATTTAGTTCCTCCTGCATTGACAAAAACCAGTGTTCATCGAGTAGGGCTTCTTTAGGGTTTTTAGGTTCCATTTGCGAAACAAAAGCGAAGTGATAACAGAAATTACTTAGCTTCGATCGAGTTGTAACACCCTTTGAGATATCTTCGAGAATGTTGTCGATTGGATGGTCTTTAGGAGACTTCCAAACTTGAGGGAGATCATCGTTTGAAGGCGGATGAGCTACCTCGGTTTCCTCATGGTGTACATCTTTATCCTCCTCAATTTTGACTTTGTCGGGTTGATCAATCCCCGGCTCGCCACCTTTGAGTATGTCTTCTGTAGATGTACCTGCACCATGAACAACACTACCCTTTCCGACATTTCTCGGATAGGATTCATCAAAAGTGACATGTACAGACTCTTCCACAGCAAGTAATCGTTTATTATATATTCTATATGCTTTACTCGATTGAGAGTATCCGAGGAAGATACCTTCGTCGGCCTTGGAATCGAATTTGCCCAAGTTTTCCTTTCCATTATTTAATACAAAACATTTGCAACCAAAAACATGTAAGTGAGAAATATTTGGCTTTCGCCCTTTTAAAAGCTCATACGGTGTTTTGTTTAGAATGGGGCGAATGAGCACCCTATTCAAAACATAACATGTCGTACTAATGGCGTCTGCCCAAAAATATTTCAATAAACCACTTTCGTTAATCATTGTTCTTCCCAATTCTTCCAAAAATCGATTTTTACGCTCCACAACCCCATTCTGTTGAGGAGTACGTGGAGCGGAGAAGTTATGATCGATACCATGGTTACCGTAATATTCTTCAAATAAATGGTTTTCGAACTCACCCCCATGGTCGCTTCTAATTGAAATAATGTTTGTATTTAATTTATTTTGGGAAAGCTTAGCAAATCTTTCAAAGGCGGCGAATGTATCGCTCTTGCTTACTAAAAAGATAGTCCAACAGAATCTAGAAAAATCGTCCACTATTAAGAAACCGTAATAATTTCCTCCTAGACTTTTAATCCTAGACGGCCCAAATAAGTCCATATGAAGAAGTTCGAGAGGTCTCGTTGTTGAAACGATATTTTTGGATTTAAATGAGATCCTCGTTTGCTTCCCTTTTTGACAAGCATCACAAAGATGATCCTTGGTGAAGTTTATTTTGGGGAGACCTAGGACTAGATCTTTTGAGACTATTTTGTTTAGTAGGTCAAAGTTAACATGTGCTAAACGCCTATGCCATAACCATGAATCTTCATTCATTGTTACAAGGCATTTGTCACTTGTTAACGATACTTCGTTCAAGTCTAACATATAGACATTATTCACACGCAGGCCATTAAACATACTCCTCTTATCATCATTATGTACAATTTTGCAACAATCTTTTGAAAACGATACATTGTATCCTTTGTCACATAATTAACTGATGCTAAGTAGATTGTGTTTAAGACCTTCGACAAGCAATACATCAGAAATAGTAGTGGAAGAGGGATTACCTACACTACCTTTACCAAGTATTGCTCCACGGTTGTTGTCACCATAGGTTACATATCCTTTCTTCTTAGCCACGAGGTCAATGAAGAGTGATATGTCTCCTGACATGTGCCTTGAGCATCCACTGTCGAGAACCCATCTTCTCTCGGTAGTCTCGAGGCATTGTACCTATGGAAATGCAATTAACACGAGAAGGTACCCAATGGCTTATTGGGTCCTGAATGGTGAGGAACGAAATGGTTGCATTTGGGCAGCCATTGATAAATGCCTTTAGGAACTAAAAATCTCCTAAATCTGCATTTAGCAATGGAGTGGCCTTTCTTGCAACAATAAAGACAAGAGAAGTTAACATTTTGATTGCCTTTGCTATCTTCATCTCTTATAACATATTTATATTTTTGATATGGATTGACCATACTTTTTCGAAAGTTTGATTTATCGATTGCAAAGGTAATCTTGGGCTCAAGAGCCTTCTCAAGTTTGGCCTTTAGGTTTCTTACTTCACCTTGCCAAATGTAACAAGTATCACACCCAAAGTTAATCATTCTACTTCTAAGGTCCTCACAACCTGCTTTTGTGCTTTCTACTATAGAAGCTTTAAGTGCCTCAAGTTTCCTTTCGGATTCTCGAATTTTTTGTTCTAAATGAGTAAAATTTTTGTTGTTTGAGGCAAGCCTTTTAAAGGCCTTTTTAGCTTCACAGTGTAAAGTACCAAACACAGCTTGTAATTCATGATGAGACATACTAGAGGATTTTTCATATTTAGCATGTCGTACCTGTTTCTTTTTGTTCTTTTGATGAGCAGAGAGATATAGGTTTGCATTTTCATCTTCATCACTAGAACTTTCATCATCGGAGGAGTCGCTATCGCTTTCCCAAGCTATGTATGCTCTCCTTGGCTTTGATGATTTTTGTGTGATTTATATGATTCCTTTTCCTTTGTCTTCTTGTTCATCGGACAGTCCGGTTTGTAATGACCGGGCTTTCCACACGTATAGCACGACCCTCTAGTCATTTTACCTTTTGAGTCATCATTTTTAGAGTACCTAGATTGTTTCCCGAAGTTTACCAAGTTCTTCTCGGAATGTTAGATGCCGTTCTTTCTCACGTAACGATTGTAACGTTTAACGAACAACCCCATATCTTCGCTCTTGTCCTCTTCTTCTTCGTCGCTCGAGGAATAATCACTTTGCTCTTTTGCTTGAGACTTTGAGGAGGAACTCTTTAGAGCCATTGATTTCTTTTCGCTCACCTTAGCTTTGTCCTTATTTTCTTTCTTTTCGTGTTGTTCTAGGCTCAAGAATACTTGTTCGTGCTCTTGTAGTTTTCCAAACAATGTTGTCAAGTCTAGTATGGTAAGATCATTTGCTTCTTTGATGGCGGTCACTTTAGGCTGCCATTCCCTGTTAAGACACCTCAAGATCTTATTAGTAGCAACATCATTGGAAATAGGCCTACCTAGTGAATGTAATCGATTGATAAGATGAGTAAATCTCTTTTGCATGTCAGCAATGGTTTCCCCTTGCTCCATGAAAAAGAGATCAAACTCTTGTGTTAGTATATTGATTCTTGCCAACTTAGCATTGTTCGTCCCCTCATGGGCAATTTGTAGTGAATCCCACATGGCCTTAGCAGTAGGACAATGGGATACACGATAGTATTCATCTACACCTAATGAGGAGATTAGGATATTTTTGGCTTTCCAATCATAATTGTATTTCTTTTCATCATCATCAGTCCATTGTGCTTCGGGCTTAGGCACTAATTCATTATTCTCATTGGTCATGGTTATTTCAATTGGACCATTGAGAATAACTTTCCATATTTTTCTATCTATGGAATTTATGTGCACCCGCATACAGTCTTTCCAATAAATATAATTTTCACCATTGAAAACGGGAGCTCTATTATAAGCCCCTTTAGGTTCGTTAGCCATTTTCTATCAAAGTTATATTTTGAAGCACGGAGTGAACCGGAGCTCCTGATACCACTTGTTAGACTATGGCACGGATCTAGAAGGGGGGGGGGGGGGGGGTTGAATAGATCCCAATTAAAATTTGAGTCGGCGCTACCAATTTAAAATTGGTTTTGAAAATTTGTTTTAAGTGCGGAAGCGGCCGAGGAAAAATATAGTCTAAAACGAACTGTTATTGGAAAACCGGATATGCGTCAAGCCTATGGATTAGTGATAATGTAAAATACGAATCACTACACTAGTTACACAAACAATGATTTGTTTCACTTACTAGGATTCGTAGTTCCAATGATTCAAATACCAAATCAAACTAGCTACACACTTAAGATAATTTTGGTTTAGGCAAATTATCAAACACTTGGTGTGCAAAAACACTCCAAGTGATATTTGTGTTGAGTAAGTGATTCCAATTAATCTAGTACAATATCCTATTGTACTTTGAATTCAAAAACAGAGTTTTAACCTCTTACTCAATTAATATCAAGGTTTGATAAAAGTGCTTATTCTAAAATCACTTAATTTTTAAGCTGAAAACAATTATGCAGAAAATTAAAAAAGACAAGGATTTGATGAGGAAGTTCCCCCGTCGTCCTCGCTTCGGGGTACGTCTGCCCTCAATTCTAAAACTAGAATTGAGATGATTTAATAGATATCACCTATTGGATTTAATCGTTTATACAAGGATTCCAAAGCACATATACAACAGAACTCTCAAGATGTTGAATGTTGCTTCCTCTCCTTGTTCCTTGATTCAAGATGAATCAAGCCCTTCAATTGTTGTTGATTGACCTCCGATTCCAGCCCCTTTGTTGAAAAACCCTCCGTTCTTCAAACCCTCGGCCCAGCTGATCTCAACCACAACAAATCGAACCCGAATTCTTCCCTTAAATTTCACTGAATCCGCTACTAGACTGATGAAGACTTCCTCTTCTCAATCATCTTCGCTCAGCTGAAACTTGATGAAGCAATTCGTCCAAAAACCCCCAAACACAAACCAGTCTTGGAGGACAAAACCCTAAAGGTTTTATTCAAGAAAAAACCTGTCACAAGCTTCAACCCAAACCGGATTCACCAATCACGGCTTTGAACCTTATCACCTTTAACCAATCACAAAGCACTTCAAAATTGGTTGTGTGTAGTTGATGTGTTGTGAGATGTTGAAGATGAAGATGATGAATCTTGGACACCTGTTTCACTTTTTCTTGTTTCCTTGAACACTTGAAATCAATTTGACAAATGTTAGTTGAACCAAGTAATTAAACTTCTATATATAGTAACCAACTTACCAACAAAAAATAACAGCATTTCAAACAGTGGAAAATATTCAGAAAACTGAGTTTACGCACGAGCGGTCGACCATAGGTCGGCGTGCGCTGACCCGTGGGAAATGCGCCGACCCTATGGTCGACTCAAGTCTTCCCTGCGCTGATCCGTGGCCAACTGCACTATGCCATGCGCCGACCTGTGGTCGACTCAAGGCACCATGCGCTGACCAGTCACCAACTGGTCTATGTTATGCGCTGACCCGTGGCTCATGCGCTGACCCGTGGCTCATGCGCTGACCCTAGCGGTCGACTCAAAGAGAGGGAATGCTAGGTGATATGTTGCATTTGTTTGTGGACGTGGAATCGACAATGCCGATTCATCCATGGTGGTCATTTGTCATCATCGAAACTTATGATTGTGTGTTGTCTGACAATTTGCCCTTACAGTTTGTTCATCCGTGGGCTTAGTACCTTAGGCCCAAGTCTCATTTTGCTAGCTACCAACCTGCTTTGCCAACTATACCCCTACACTGATTTGTCTTGGTTTTGGGCTTTGGCTCCATCTGATCCCACATGATGTGCTTCCTACCACACCCTATACATGGCCTGCACCCCCTGGGCCCATTTCATTTTCTTATTGCATTTTTTTAATTCTTTTTAATATTTGTTTTGGCATTTTTATTGGTTGCCTTTTAGCCTTTTGATTAGAGTTAATTAGGCTAGTTAGAACCATTGAAATTAGGTTTTAGTTAAGATTTAGAATTTTAATTGAAATTTAGGATTTAATTGGTTTTTCTATATAGTTTTAGTTTAATTTAGGAAATTAGAATTAACTAGATAATTGGTTATTTTTCTAGATAATTAGAATTCTAGGATAGATTTTAATTGTTTTGTCATAGCTAAATTTTTTTGATTCAATTGAATATATTTGTAAAATGACCTTTTTGCCCTTAGGAGATTCATTTTGTTTTTTTAACCATTTAACATACATGTTCCTTTAAGACTAGAACATGGCATAGAATTTTAATCAAGCCACGATCCCTTAGGTTAATTTGAATAATTCGAACCATTAGATTAGGATTAACCTAGTTCCTCAAACCAGATCAAACCCTCGATTCAAGTTGATCAAAAGTAATTTTGATCAACCAAATCCTTTGATATTGTATAATCCCACAATCTAAGTTGAGTGACCAAAAGACCTTTGGTCCCTTAATAGGACTTTTTTTCTGTAAGATGTGGAGCTCGAGGCCTCAAGTCATATTTTCAATCAAGGTATCCTCAGTCATACCAAGAAGTGGATAATATAAGGCACATCAAAGGTGGTTCTTCAAGAGCTTGTTAAATCAAAGTTAGAATTATGTGGCATGAGCCTTAAGTAATAAAGAAGGAATGGGACTGGAGAATTCCTACCCCCGTTCTAAATATCTTTGGGTACGGGACGCTTGACCTAGTTGCTCATTGTATTCACCTATATTCATAGACTTTTAACATAAATCAAATCATACGATTGGCAAGTCTCCCTCTTCACAAAGAAGTCATGCAACAAGCAAGGGACCACATCAACAACTTATCAATCACGATTCAAGTTGTACGACATGAGCCTTAAGCAATAGAGAAGGAGTGGGACTTGAGAATTCTTACCCCCATTCTGAATATCTTTGGGTATGAAACGCTTGACCCAGTTTCTCACTATATTCACCTATATTCATAGACTTTAATGTAATTCGATAGAACGATTGATCAGGTCTTCATCATCACTACAAGAAATAATAAAGACTCATCTCCAACAACATGAAGGTTAGGATGAGAATTACATGTCACGAGCCTTAAGTAGTAAAGAAGGGATGATATTGAAGCTTTCCTACCCTCATTATGGATATCTTTGGGTGCGGGACACTTGGCCCGTTGCTTATCATATCCATCTTTACTCATAGACTTTAGTGTGGTTCTTATCAAATAACTATCAAGTCTCTTCCATTCAATCAATCACTTCTTTTGCCTAAATCACCTTGTTTTCAGCCCTAGTGGGCTGAACTACAAAAGCTCTGATTTCCTTATTGCACTATAAGGATACGTAGGCAGGAGAAACTAGATTCTTTACGAGCTACCCTACTTATTAACACTTCATTCTTCATTCATCAATCAATACCATCTTTTTGAGATCGAATATACTTCTCCTTGGACTCCTTGTACATCCTTTCAGAGTGATATAATGACAGTCCACCTCATGCATCGAGAGTTGTTTAGATTGTCCCCAAACATTTAATTCATTCTTTTTTGGCTAAGACACCAGTTTGCTCTTGGATTCAGAGTCTATCTCCTTCATGGACCAAAGATACTATTCTTCTTTGATTTTGAATTGTTTCTTTCCCCAGCCAGTGATATATTGTTCCTTGTACTCAACAATACTTTCTCTTGGGCCCCGCATATACCCTTTTAGGACGATATAACGGCAGTCCATCTTGTGAATCAAGACTTTTTTGGATCATACCCAGACATTTAATTCACCTTATTTTTGGCTATACCATATAGTGGCAGCCCGACTAGTCCATATATCGGTTATCGCCAGTTTTACTCTTTGGTTCGAAGTTCACTTTCTATTTGTGGGTTCCCTTGATACCATTCTGTTGGTGCAAGTTATACTTTTCATCACTTTCATTCCTCTTTGTTCTCGTGGTTCCACGAACTACGATTGCTCTGACTTTCTCATTGCACAGTGAGAATACGTAGGCACGAGGATGTGAATCCTCCGCGAGCTTACTTATTTATTAATCTTCTTTCCGCCTTAGGGAACCAATCATATCTTTCATGATCCATTATCTACCTTCGATCATAAACTGTTCACTTAGTGACATATCATTTCATTGAAACCGAAACACAATTTTCTTTGGGATATCCATATACACCCTTTTAGGACCATATAGTGATGAATCTGCATTTGTACCTAGAGTTGTTTGGCTCATACCCAGACATTTAATTCTTCCTTTTAGGCTCAACCATACAGTGATACCGTGCTGTAGACCCTCACTTGTGGTTTGTGCCACCTTCCCTCTATGGTACAAATTCCATTTCTCTTATGGATTCCAATGTATATCTGACCTTTGATTTCTAACTATACCTCTCCAGTCACTTGTTACCAAATATCCAATTCTTTGACTTTGGTCTCCCCATTCCGTTCATCTCCATTCTAACTTCATCCACTCCATGTGATATACCTATTCTTTGAGCCAAATAGACTACCTCTTTACACTCCATATTGCATCACCTTGTCAAACAAGAGCTGTTTAGATCATCCCGAACACTTAATTCTCCTTGTTATCGACCAGACCATATAGCAACAACCTTGCTAGTCCACATATCGGTTAAAGCCAGGTTTACTCTTGGGTTCATATTTGATCCCTTGTTGGAGTTCAAATCAGATAATCCTTTGGTTCAGACCATACTACGATCATAATTCTTTTTATCTCCCACCACTAGTTCTTTGAACTACGGAGCTCTGAATTCCTCATTGTACTACGAGGATACGTAGGGATGAGGACCCTAATCCTCACCGAGCAAGAACAATCAAAACGGTTCCCATGGAGTACCATGGATGCTAAGGGTGCTAATACCTTCCCCTTGCATAACCGACTTCCTTACCTAGCATATCTCTTTCCCCTGGGTTTTATCGATGTTTTCCCTTTCCTCCGGGACTAAATAAAATTCGATGGTGACTTTGTTGTATGTTCGAGCGTATGATACATTCAGGTATATTTCTGCTAGCTTCAGTTACCACGTGAATAATATCAACAAACAGTAGCAATTTGTCAACATCTTAACATCATCGACATAACAACATAATTATCACACCACAGTATTATAACAATGCAATGATTCATTAACCAAACATATAAACCAATATATTTATTAATATAGTAGGCATGTGGATATTATTAAAACATCTTAACAGTCACTACCATGTTATAAATTCGTGCCTTAGCTTTCTAGTGCTTCAAATGACACCAAAATCAGACTTACGAAATAAAAGTTATGACCAAAATCGTCAGGATATATCAACAATTCATTAATCGAACGTATGGAAAAAAAATTCACCAATACAGTAGGCATAAGAATAATACTCAAACAATTCATTTATCACATCATGTTATATCTCGGAGAGTCAGCTTTCTAATGTTTCAAACCCCAACCCAAAATGATTGTTGTTAATAAAAAATTTATTGTTTTTCTAAAATTTCCAACATAATTTTCATCTTCTTCAACCATAAAAACATTGATGAAATAATCACAAAAATTATTTTATCCCTGAAACAAAGTTATAACCCTCTATTTTAGATATCTAACACTTCAAACGACACTCGATTTGGACTTACGGATCAAAATTTAGGGCCAAAACGATTTTGACCGAAAAACACGAACAAAGGCTCCCGTGTTGAGCGCGGTCGTGACAGACAAAATGCAAAATTTTCTGCATTTTTCATCGTTGGAGACCTTCCGGACCTCCGATTTCGATTTCGTTAAAATCCAAATGCTCAGAAAATTACAACTCATGCAATAATCTAATATTCTTAAGTTAATTTACAATTTTAACATAATTAAATCATCTAATCATTGTTTTAAGATTATGCCTAAAACGTTCTAAATTGTAACAATGGTGGATATATGTTCAATCATCAAAGCAAAAAAAATACACGCATATAAGACACAAAATTCAACATATAATCATCATATAACAACCATCATAGCATCCCAATTCAAAATTATGAATTAAAACACCCGACCTTAAGGAGGTTAAGGGTTCCTCAATTTTACCCTTCTACCATACCCTTTACTATTGGAACAAGTTCTCACCCTTACCTGAATTCCTTGCAAATTTTTTGAATTGAAACCTTCACTCTCTTTCCTTGATCACCTTGCCTATTTCCTCTTCTCTCCTTTTTCTCCAATGTCACGTATTGTGAAAATCTCCCTAAACCTAGGTTCCTCTTAACTTTTTATTTTTAGGGTAAACTTTTTCAAATCACCAACTTCGCCCAAACTTAATTATCTCATATTCCTTCCTCCCACTAACTTTCTCAATTTCTTATATTTGGCCAAATTGTTCTATCTTCACTAATTAGTATAATAAAAATAAATAAAACATTATTTTTAATTAGCAGGTTGCACTTCATTCTAGGTACATATAGTACATCTTTGATAATAGCTTTTCCTCCATTATTCCTTTGAATAACTATGTTGCTAGTACCTTATTCTTGCAACGAGATATTATCAACAAGTTTGACCTTTCTCTTCTTCAACTCATCAAAATCTACTGACCATACTTATTGACCAGTCATGTGATTCAAGCAACTTGAGTCGAGGGACAAAATCTTAGATTCAACATGGTCATTTGCAACTGCAGCTATAACCACCATATAATCAGAATAATCTGAATCTTGACGTGCAAGGTTCACTCCTTCATCCTTACCTTTTGTCGATCCCTTGTCTTTCCTGTACCAACAAATCTTGGCCAAGTGACCCCACTTTACAAAATTATAGCAATGCACACCTTTTTTTGTCTTATTTGATTTTCTGATAGGAATTTCCTTCTCCTATTTTCAAGGATTCAGAAACTCTATCATTGGCCTTATTCTTGGGAGGATTTGACCAAGACTTCTTGACCTAAGTCTTGTCGATTTTGCCTTTGAACTTGTTGGAACCACCATTCTTCTTCCATGGTTGAGCCTGTAGTGCTTGTATCGAGTCTTGAACTTCTTTCCTTTCGACAATCCTAATCTCATCTGCCTCAAACAAACCAACCAAATATTCTAGTTTTAGTTTTTCAAGATTGTTAGATTCTTGAGTTGTTATGATAACGTGATCAAAGTGAGAGGTCAACATATACATTACCTTCTCAATTATCATCTTATCAGTTAGGGTTTCACCATAACCCTTCATGAGATGGACGAGTTTATGCACCTTTCACACATAGCCTACAATATTTTTGTCTTCTCCCATCGATAACAATTCATATTATTGTTACAAAGTTTGTAACTTGATAACCTTGACTTTCTCAATTCCTTCATAATACTTGACAAGAGTATCCCATGCCTCATTTACCGATTCAGCATGAGATATTTTGTCAAAATTAGCCGCATAAACCGCCGATTAAATGTAAAACACCGCCTTGCAATCCTTCTTTTTGGCATCCTTGGGAGCGGTTTTCTGTGCGTCGATTGCATCTTTACCAAGCGCAAGAATGCCATTAGTAACCACTTTTAGGGTTTCATGAAATCCAAATAGAGATTTCATCTATTTTCTCCACATCCAATCCAATTCTTGGTGTCAATAGTTGGAAGGGATTTTGGTAAATTTCTGTTACCATTCATCTTTGCAACGATTAATCAACAACAACCCACGATCCCGAAAACACGATCTCTGACATGTGAGTCTTGAAATCACAATAAAGAATCTAACTGAAGCTCTAGATACCAATTTCTTAGTGCATGAGGCACTTTTTCAAGGAGATAAAAGAGAGAGAGAATATGAAAATAAGGATTCTATTATTGAAGAATGAATATGTTACAAACTGATTTACATATGCATGTATTTATATACAAAGTTACTTGACTACTAAGTAACAAACTAAGTAACAAACCCTAACCCCAAATTGACTTTGGGCTTAGACCACACACAACTTGGATTATATCTTATATTTCAACCAAACTAACGACTCAATGATATTTTCGAAGATGCATATCCGAAAATATAAAACGGAAAATTGGATAAAACACCACCTTGCACGATCTTCTTCTTCATGCTAAAAATATCCTTCATTTTTAAAATTCTTAAAAAATTTCTCTCATTCTCAATCAACTTTTCAACACCAAAACATCATTCTTGTATTTCATCATATCAAAGGGAGCAAAAGAAGCTGGAATTGCAAGTAAATTTCATTCATTTAATCCCTCATTCCTTGCATTAATCTGATTTTTAAACTAAAAGAAGAACGTTGAGTCAGGATATATATCTTAGGACAAAGTCTGGTGTGGTCCGAAGATGCATATCCGGATTTGTCTTACACTTAGAGTTTTAAAGCTTTTTCTCTATGTTGTTCTTAAATATGGTGCACCCAAATATGTTTTACAAAGCTATTGTGAGTGTGGATGTTAAATTTGTTAAAGTGAAGCATGATATTAAACGAGATGAAGTGAATGATGATGCTAAATCGTGTGTGAGCGATTGTTGTTGAGGTAGATGTTAGTGAAAAATGTACGAATAAACAAGATTTTATTGTTCATGAACATATGCTATAAAAGGTCTGCATTAAGGTCGAGAAGTGGTGTTTGGAGTAATAATCAGAAGGCCCGAAAATGGTTCAAACAAAAGACAAACATTTGTAATAATGAGATGTGAATAAAGTTGCACGTACCAACCACATATTAAGAAGTTGAAATAAGATGACACTAGATCGATAAAATGCGAGTGCCCGTTTAACTTGCACGGATACCATATTTCAGATGAAACATGGAAATTTATTGTGAATTCTGGTATACATATTCATGCCTTGACTGAGAGGCTAGCTGATCATCCTATTGTTTGTCGCCTTGTTTCGGAGGAGAGTGAACTTTTTTAGGACATGACATTAATCATGGTGGCGCCAAAAAACGTACTCGCACTTTTGAAACGAAAAAGACCTGTAAATGTTTTAAATGTCAATAAAATATACAATATGCGTGTTCGAGACAAAAAGGTGGTAAGATGATCAAGATCTAAGATGCAATAACTGTTTAATCTTTTGGGAGATGACGACTATGTTTCAAGGTACAGAGTTTGTGAGGACAAAGTCAGCGTTCTAGATATATTTTGGAGTCATCCCAATTCCATCAAGTTGTTTAACACATTTCTCTCCGTGCTCATAATTTATTCAACATATAAAATAAACAAGTATAGAATTCCACTCCTGGAAATTGTTGGTGTTACTTCTACGGAGATGACTTATTCAGTCAGTTTTACATTTTTGGAATCTGAAAAAGAGGACAATGTTTCATGGGCTTTGGAAATATGAAAGACTATGTTGAAGGACAAAGAAAACGTGTCATAGATAATAAATTGTGTTTTCCTTTTCTTTCTTTTTAATATCTTAAATCAGATGCTAAATACAAGGTTTAGAATTTGATTCAGTCAGAGGTAGGCAGTGGATATAATATTCAAGAAATAAGAATAACACAGAGTAATCTAGTCCCTTGTACTTATAAGGTATTTTCACTATAATCACACATGATTGCAATTTACTGAAGCACACAAGCAAAATACTTACTTTTCCCAAACACACAAGTAAGAGACTTCATGCTCAAGCACACAATAAAGATACTTCATTTTCTCAAATACACAAGTAAGAGACTTCTTTGCTCAAGCACATAACCAATAGACTTACTTTTCACAAACACACAAGTAAGAGAAAACTGGGGTTCCATAGACCCTATCTCCTACAATTTTTGTCATATGAAATGATTCCAAGAGAAAATTTACTCTTTATGACATTCTAAACAATTTTCATGTTGGAATCAAGAGCTAGTTTTGTTGTAAACGCATTGTTTATGGTGAAAGATTATAGGTCATTTTGTCTGTGCCCCCGTTAGGAGGTCAACTTCAAAGGACCATAACTTTCTCAATTTTTATAATATGAAGGCCATCCAAGTTTCATGATCAAATTCAAGATATCCTATCTAACTTTGATTCTTTGAGAAATGTCAAATTCTACTTTCAATGGCATGTGCTAAGAGGAAACATTATAGGTCATTTTGGGCCATTACCATTGACAAGCAATTTTCCTCAACTTCTAAAATCCATAACTTCCTCATGCCAAATCCAAATAATGTCGAATTTGTGACCAAATTGAATAAGAATGAAAGAGATACAACGTTGGTGAAGAAACCATTTTCATTTGGAGCTCATAGCAAAAGTTATTCAACATGGAAGAAATGGTCATTTGACTTTGTACTTAGAAAATTTTCAACCATGTTTGATTTCTCCAACTTCCACCTCAAAATGCATCATTATCCAAGCTCCAAATGGAAATGTGTTCAACATCAAAGTTGTTCCCCTTGATGTAACATTTCCAAAGCATCTAAGATCACTTAATTTGGACAAGAATTGAGGGACTTGCACATGGATACTTTACATGGCTTGTTTTGGCAAGTTTTGAACTCAAATTCCATTTAACTTTGCATGGCTCCATGTTATAGTAGCATCTGTGCACAAATTGGAGTGGTTTGCAATGATCATTTTGGGCCTAGCATATGCCCATGCACCCATGAACTTGAATCTCTATTTTTGGCTCAAATTTCAAATGGTATGAATATCACTTTCCATGGCCTATATATTCAAATCATTGGCCTCAGTTTGAAGGATCCCTTATGGCCAAGCCTTGCCAAGCAATCCCTGAACCCCATTCCATAGAATTTCTTAAGGATTTCATTAAAATCGAGTTCTTGAATCCACTTCTGTGTGGGGACAAGAACTCCAAGAATTCATAGCCATTTTCATCTCAATTGATCACTGCAAGGAAGAGGAGGAAAAACCAAGTGGAATTGCATCGAGATCAAACCAAATCACTGTAACCCGAAGGTGATTTTTCCAGATTTTCAAGCCTTCGATTCTCTCTCAATTATCCCATATTCTACTTGTGTATTGGTTGTTTGAATTCCTATCAATGTAGGCAACAAGATTGAGTTCCTTTTAGGTCAAATCGAAGTAACTCAGATCGTGTACCTCAAAATTCAATTCTTTGTATCTTTCAATATACATGGAATTAAGAGAAATTGAGGCCAGATTCGAGTTCCTGAGCTTTTTCTCTTTAAACTAGTGTATCCACTTTTTATTTTAATGAACTTTGATGGTGGACAAGTCCAATGAGGGCCACCGGAGAAGATGACCGGAGCTACGACTCCGGTGGTGTGGTGGCACACCTCCTGGCCATCTGATCATGTTGGAACATTTTAATATGAGCCCTTCCTTTTGAATAACAAGCATGTGACATGTTGACTACAGCGCACAATGGAACATGCGAGCTTGGCCATCAGATCTGCCACCTCAATTAATGAGGGAGATCTGATGGCCCTTGTTTTTTCGATTTTCTTTTTAATTTCTTATTTTTCATTTAATCCATTTATTTTGTTTAACTCATATTAATTTCATTTTTAATCCAAAAAATATGGGACTTTCACCAAAAATCTTTAAATATTTTCCTCTATCATATTTTGAAATAAATCATTTTTTTGGATTAATTTTGATATTTTTCATGATTTAAATGATTTTTGACTTGTTTCTAAATATTTTTAAATACTTCTGACCTTCCAAAAATTATGCAATTTTTCTCTAAGGTTCTTTGACCTTGTTTACCCAAGGATAAATCCCTTGGCCATTTATTTGGTGTTTCGAAGGGATTTGAGGTTTTGTCCATTTAAAATTACATTTTAATCCATTTTAAAATTGTTTATTAATTGAATAATTGTTTAAAGATTGTGTAGAGCTATTTAATTGGTCTTGTGATGTTTAACTTTCTGTTTGGCCTGGATCATGTTTGATTTGTCTTTCATTTGACCAATACTAATGGATTTAGGGGATTGATGAAATGTACATTTCATCTCCTAAAATGACTGGATAGTATTGATCAGATGAATTTTCTCCTATGATCAATTTGGGTTTCTATTTCCCCTTCACTCTTCATCTTCATCCCTATTCTTCCCCAATCTATCATTGACCAATGATTTCTCTAATGTCTAAACGCTAGTTGATTCATCAATGACCTTGTGTCAGATGAATCAACATGAGTCTGACTGAGATAGGTCTTTCCTTTTTCTTTTAGTGTGTGGTATGTTTTAGGAGTTTGGTTCTTTGTACCAAATATCTAAAATGCATTAACACCTATATTTTTATTGCCCGACCTCAGATAGTTGTGACTTCTACTTAAGTCCAATTACGATTGCTTAACATAGAGCTAAATTTGTTCCGCAAGGCATAACATTCTAGTAAGGGAGATTGTAAGCCTCTCATTCTTCATGACATTGTGTGAAAACTTGACTTTTTTTTTCCATTCATAAGAGCTAGTGACATACTTGTTGATTTATCCAAGTTGAAGCCCTTCTCATGGATGATGTCTTGCTTCATGGATTCATACTTGTGAATGAATGGTTGAGTGTTCTCCAAAGAATGACTTAGTCAATTAAAACTCTTCACTAACATTTTACTAACCATTGACTAACTTTTTATTAATATTGATTTACTTTCGAGTTGTTTACTTAATGAAATTTAAATTTCAGTACCTTTTTTCATTCATTGTCATTTACATTTCATACAACTTGTTTATGTTTCAAGTCCTTTTCACTTTGCTTATTTGAGCCATATCTTGTTAATGTTTATACTATTTTCTTGTCTTTGTTTTGTTTGTGGTCTTAGGACCTTAAAACACCTAATACCAACAAAAACCCTAAAAAAACATCTTCGTGTACTGTTGGACTTGACCTAAACTTTTGGACTTAAAATTAAGCAACATCCCCTACGCCAAAGGACTTGGCCAATGCCATCATCTAAGATTGAGCTATCCTTGATTGTGCTTTCATATGATGCAGGGCCTTGAGTGCCCTTGATTCATCTGTTACTTTGACTTTGTGCTTAATTGTTATACTTTTATTGTTGTTAATGCCTGATGATTGCTTTTGAGTTCATCACAAGGAATATTTCATCTGAGGCATTAGAAGACATTTGAAGACTACTAACTATTGGAGTGCTTGCTTGGCTATTATGGCTATCTTTATTTGATGCCTTGGTCTTCATATGGTTTTATTGGATATTGCTTATGCTTGTTACTTGCTAAAGTCGAAAGGAAAATTGGTTTCTATATGACATTCTTGTCTATTGGATTGCATCCCATTGGTCAGATGTTTTCAACTTTAAACTTTTAATTTTTGTCTAGAATAATCCCTTCATCTCCTCCCACTTCTTAAATTTCAAAATCTCTCCCTCTTTTCAAAAACCTTCTTTGCTTGTGATTTCAAACTTAGACTTGTTTTAATTATTAGAAACTTTGGCCTTATGCCATTTAATTTTCAAACTTTTTTCTTAATCAAACTTGTGAATGAAATGAACCATATTGACTTTAATTTCAAAAAGACAAAAAAGAACTAACAACTCCATTCAAATCTTTGGCTTTTCGTTCCTTTTCATTTAAACTTTTGTTAAAATCAATTCACCAACTTCTTTGAAATTTTTACCACGAACTATGGGGTTTTGATCCCTCATTTTTATGTTGGTACGTAGGTATAACACCAAAGGTTTTGTAAAAAAAATATAATTAATGAAGTTTTTTCTCATCCACCCACTCTATATTTTATCAAACATCATTTATACCAAATCACTTGCACACAAAAAAGGACTCCCTAGGAGTACCTAGGACACTTTGGGTGCTAATACCTTTCCTCTGTGTAACCAGCCCCCTTACCTGTAATCTCTAGCATTTTATTAGTTTTGATTTGAAAACTTCTTATCTTAGGGTTTTGTTCGTACTTTTGCCCTTTTCCTTTGGAAACAATAAAAGCGCGATGGAGACCTTGGTTTTATTGACGTCAAGTTTATCTAATGCTTGATGGTCACTAATTTACCGCTATAGAAATTAAGTGACGACTCTGCTAGGGAGTAGTCCTCAGTGGGTTTAGCCAACTTTTTGTGTACAATATTTTGTTGATATTTTATGTTTGTTTATATATACTGATTGTGTGATATTCTTCTATTGTGCAATTAAGATAGGAGGATGTTATAATCATGTTCGAATCGTGCGGATTAGTCCTTAACGAGTTGGCTTGAGACTCAACTACTCAATGGAGACCCCCTTGGAATTATTGATGTCACACGAGTAAATCATGGATAGGCATTACTTTTTCTGACTTGGGAGTCCGAGAAGCTGAGGACCGTAGAACATTTAACCCAAATTGGCCTATTTAGGACGCAGTGTGAAGACTGTCCAAGTGTAGACTTGATAACAGTTGTTAAGAGATACTACACTCAGACGAGTTTCTCTTGAGAATATTATGGGTCGATGAGTCAATCATCTTAACCTGTAATATCCGATAGATGGAATTAAGACTCTGGGAACTTTTTAGAACATGATCTACAGTTTTTTATCCTTAGTTCACTCCTTTGGGATGGTTCTTACCCAGACTCCATGCTCGTGACTCACAACAAACCCTTTGATTCTTAGTTGATCGGATCGGTCTCATCAATATCAATGGAACTTGGGTGTTGATAAGGTGGAAACCATAATCCACCAAAATGGATGATTGATCTTGATGACTACTTGATATATCCCTTGACCTTTTTTTTTGTTTGCCTTGTGTGTGCTCCCTTGTGTGTGATTGTTGCATTCATGCATACATGCACATTATAACATTCATCGCAAAACAATTTTTTCAAGGAAACTAAGGTCTTGTTTGCAAATATTTTCAGACCATGGATTATGGACGAAGGAACACTAAGAAGTACAATTTCAGATGTCCTAATTTGAAAGAGTTAAGGAAGTTGTTGTTCTTTGTATTAGATCTCTTGGAATTCAAGCAACGTCATGGGAAGCTTTTGTATGTACTATCTACTGATATGGTTGAAGGACTTCTGAGTGTTTTGGTTCGGCTCTACGACCCTCTCTATCGGTGCTTCACTTTTCCCGACTATAAGCTTGTTCCCACGTTGAAGGAATATGCCCATCTCTTGGGTATACCTGTATCTAACAAGGTACCTTTCAGTGGATTATAGGAGATTCCCAGATCTCACATCATAGCCGAAGTTCTTCATCTGAAAAAAAAATCTGAGATTGATGCTCACCTGGTGAAGAAATGAGGTATTCTTGGTTTGACTTCTGAGTTTCTCATCGGTAGAACTATTGTTTTTGCTCAGGCCGGTAGCATGGTTGCTTTTGAAGCCATCTTGGTATTGCTCATCTATGGTTTAGCTATGTTCCCTAAGATTGACGATTTTGTTGATGTTAACACCATTAGAATCTTCTTGATCGGGAATCCTGTTCCGACTCTGTTGGGTGACATGTACTTCTCTCTGCATTTGAGGAATTTTAAAGATGGTGGGACTATTGTGTGTTGCGTTCCTCTTCTATACAAGTGGTTTATTTTGCACTTGCCTCAGACACATGCTTTCTTTGAGAACAAGCAATGTTTGCGGTGGTCTCAGAGACTTATGTCTCTCACTAATGATGATATTGTGTGGTATGATTTTGCATTGGGTAGTGTCGTACCCCAATTTTGTCCGGGCTTTTTTAATTTTTAGTAGAATTAGTTTCATTTCGATTTTTGCATCATATGCATACCATTACATACATTGTATCATGAATAAATGCCTGAAATGTCAGTCGGAACGAATCTACTTGAGAATACAGAAAAAATCGGTTGAATCGAAGGAAAGACTGTATTTTTAATAAGTTGGTTTCTTTGCTGCCATTTTTATTGTGACGGGTTTAATTTTTCCGATTAAAATTTGTACTCGGTTTTTTCTTTATTTTTATAACTGGTCAAATATTTTGTTGGTATTTAATTAAAAAGATTAGAATAGTTTTTTTTAAAAATATTAATTAGTTTTTTTTATTATTAGTTAGTTTTTAAAATGTTAGTTAGTTTTTAAAATATTAGTTAGAGTTTTATTTTATAGTTTAAATTAATTATTAGCTAGTTTTTATTTATTATAGCAATTAAAATATATTATTGTTGCATTGGATTCCCTCCACATAAAAAACAAAAAAAATCTCTCTTATCCTAACGTCTCTCTCCACTACAATTTCTGTCTGCTCCACTCACTCTCCACTACCTCTCCTCTCTCTCTACTGTACGAAAGAAAAGGAAAAAAAAAACAAAAAAAGAAAAAGGAGAATCCCTATTTGAATCACCCAGCTCCCTCACTCTCGCGGACACCATTCACTATTCACCCTTCTCTCTCTCAGAATACGCTCACTCTCTCACACTCCATCACTCACAAACCCTTCTCTCTTTCCCTCACAATTCAGACTATCTCTCTCAAACCTCTCAGTACATACTCCATCTCACCTTCACCCAACCAAATCGCCTTCCATCGAACTCTCTCACTCACAACCCATTCCTCTCTCACTCGGACTCTCTCTCATTTTTCTGAGGAATCTCTCTTCACTCTCACAAAGAACTCTCTTCCGCCGCCGCCATCATCTCACCATCAACCTTCATCCGCCGTCCCTCATTCACAAATCCACCAAAACCCTTCGTCGCTCCTCACTGCGAAACCCAAAACCACCAACAAACACCACAACCCTCACGAAGACCTTGTCTTCTCCACCGTCGAAATCGCCCCTAACCCTCGCCGTTCCCCAACCAAAACCCACGAACCCTTTCACCTTCCTCAACATCCTTCAAACCGCCATCACCACAAATCGACGGCGCCAATCGAACCACAAAGCCATCAACCAGAGGTTCAGGAGTTTGTTGTGTACTCTTTGTTGTGTACTCTTCTGTTTTTCAGGTACCGATCTTGCTTTCCGCTTCCTCAACAGCATCACCGTCCGCTCCGCACCGACAGCCACCGCTCGCAACCCATCCAAAGCCTTCTCTGAAGAAACCTTCAACACATCATAAGCTCGTCAAGCTACCGACAAAACTCGCGATTCAGATTAGCGTTGAAACGGATTGGAGCACAAAGCCAAGGTTCAAGCGCGATTTGAAGGTTTTTGGTTCCTGAGAAAAGCCTGAGTCGACGCTGCATACGATTCAATACTACCAAGGTCACACGGCCACATTCTTGTTGGTTGGTTCACTCCCTTTGATTCTATTTCAATTTGGATTATGTATGTTTTGTATTCATGTCTGCTGCCTCTCATTCTTCTTTGTGCTAAAGATAATGCAATTGGTCTTTGCAAAATCGTTGGAAATGACAAGAGGGTATACTGCGGTTTCCAATTCCATTTTTACTTATGTTAGTTAGGTCCACCTTCGTTCATATGTCGTTATGCTGTTATGTAGTTATTTCTAATTGTTCATTGTTGAATGTGATTGTTTTCAAGCAGCAAGTTTGTACATATTTGTTTCATGTTTTGAATGGTGTAATATTGTCGAAACCTTTGCAAATTCAATATGCTAAGGCTGTTTTGAATGTCTCTGAGCTGTTTAATCATGTTAGCTTGTGGCTCAACCATTTTCATGTTACTGCCGTAGGAGTTCAGTACATATTAGAATACCTCTTAACCATTTCCTTGTAGGCCTGTAACTCATTTGCCTTTGTTTTTATTATTATACTTTCACTTGGAAATTATATGTGTTGATTAGGTACTTTGCTTTAGCTCATCATCCTAATACTGTTTGGTGTGTATGTTTTATTAAAGTCACCTCATCATAAGTGTTCTATTAACCACATGGTTGGCTTGTGTTCTTAAGACTTGAATCATATTGTTGAATGCCTATTTAATTCTGTGGGGGATATAGATTTCGGTTCAGGAATATCAAATTGTTTAGCTCGAATTAAATAAATGGATCCGGCGATGTCATGCCGGTATACCACCAAAATTGTGATACATTAATTGTACACTTTCACCGTGTTATGAACTTGCGAATAACATTAATCCTTGTTATCTCGCCTTAACCGGTTTTGAGCATATTGTTACCGATTCAATTTCAATAAATCAAGGTTGTCACTATTTTGTTTTCTTAAAAGTTAAGTAATTGGACTTTTTAATTCATTTCAAATTAATTAGATTAACCAAATTTTAATGAGTTAATAATTGAAGGATTTTCTCATCAAACCATTTTTTTTATAAACCATTTTCAATTTGACTTTCAATTTCATTTCACCATCCAACACAAGCCAATTTTTTTTTTTTAAAAAAAATAAACACAAATCATTTTCTTCAAATAACTCAATTTCAAAACCATTTTCTATTTTAATGATAAACTTGGGATGAAAAGGAGATAGGAAGCGTACGCTTCACTATTTCTCAAGCACTTGAATAATTGGCGTACGCCATATTGCGCGAGTTCTTGTCATCCGATTAAATCTTAAATCATACAAGTTCAAATCACATTTTCTAAATCAACTACAAATCTTAAATCCTTTTAATTCCATATTTCAGATGAAAAGAGGATAGGAGGCGTACGCCTCCCTATCTTTCGATTATTCGAATAATTGGCGAACGCCACATTGCTCGAATCTTCGTCATCAAATCAAAATCAAATCATAATATTTCAAATCATTTCTACAAATTCCAAATCCTTTTTATTTCATATTTCAGATGAAAAGAGGATAGGGGGCGTACGCCTCATTATCTTTCGATTATTCGAATAATTGGCGTACGCCACATTGCTCGAATCTTCGTCATCAAATCAAAACTTACCAATCCAAAATACAAACTATTTTCACAAATCAAATATTCACATCAAAACATATCTTTTTACAATTTAAACCTCGGATGATAAAAGAGGGGAGGCGTACGCCTCACCATCTCTCAATTATTTGGATAATTGGCGTACGCCATATTGCACAAATTATCGACTTCCGATTAAAACACGCTAAATAAACTTGGATAAGGGAATAGGTGGCGTACGCCTCATTATTCCTTGAATAAGCAAGTAGGAGGCGTACGCCTCACTACCGTGCGTATTCAACATCCACAAACAAACTTTCATAAAAATTCGAACGAAAAAGAGAATAGAAGGCGTACGCCTTATTATTCCTCGAAAGAATTGGACGATTGGTGCACACCACATTGCTCAATCTTTCGTCGTTCTCCAAAAACATCTCCTACAAGTCAAATCTAACTTCTCGCCCCCGTGCGATCGAAACCAATCAAACCCAAACACATCAAATCAACTTGTCACCCCCGCGTGACCAAAACCCTTTCAAAAAGAACACTGTCAATCCTTTCTAATGCGCACAACAAACCAGTGCTAGAGCCTCCCCCGAGAGTAGACAAGCCAGCGTTTAGCCGTTAGAACGCCGACTTACACAGTCGTTCATCAAAACAAAACACACCAAATATTCGTAGTAGCCCGAACTACGATTGCTCTGATTTCCTTATTGCACCATAAGGATACGTAGGCAGGAGATTGCTGTATCTTCGCGAGCACACTAATAAAAAACCTCCCATTTCCCCTCCTGAGGTCTTCACCCATATCTATCATCAGTTCTAATCACTCGAAGCAAACAAGTAACAGTCAATTAACAGTCAAATAGCAAAATCAGACTAAGAGGTTCCCGTTGAGTACAACGGACGTAAGGGGTGCTAATACCTTCCCCTTGCGTAATCGACTCCCGAACCCGAATATGGTTGCGACGACCATTGTTCTTATTTTTAAAGGTTTTCTCGATATTTTCCTGTTCCTTCATTGGAATAAATAAAGTTCGGTGGCGACTCTGTTTCGAACAAACATTTTTTTCCGCGTCCTATCGCGAGGGATCGCATTATCATCATTTTTGAGGTGCGACAGACTGGCGACTCTGCTGGGGTCCCTGCTCCAAGCAAGAGAGAGTCTAGCCTAACTTAGTCTGATTTCACTATGACTGTTGGAAGATGTTCTTATCTTCCGTGCTTGTTTCTCTGTATTTTTATTATGTTACTTGTATATAATGTATTTTGATACTATAGCATGGGACTCGATGTATGGTGTGAGATAAGCTCCATACCCGAGCTTCGAGAAAAACTTAGAGCCCGGAGTTGTGTAGTATTGAACCGGGGGGTGTACACCTCATTGGGACAATACGAAGACTCCACCTAGAGTAGATCTGTTTGGAGTTTCCATCACAATATGGCTAGCCCATCATTGTGGGGGAGGTTCTAAACACGATCCGTGACTCTAGGGACCTCGCCTTAAACCCAAGTTTTGTTTTCATAATTGGTGATTGTGTAGTATTGAACCGAAGGGTCTACACCCTGTTCGAACAATACGAGAATCCCACTTAGATTAGATCATTTCAGCACTCCCATCACGATGTGGCTAGCCCACCATTGCGAGGAAGTTTTGAACTTGATCCGTGAGTCTAAGTTCCTTCCTTGAAAACATAACTTTAGAACCTACCTTTGGGAATGTCTAGTAATCAGAGAAACCTCTGTTTCTTCCTTTTATCATGACGTACCTGACGTGTGAATAATTTTGAGTCTGTATTCCTCTGAGAAAATCATGGCAAAATTTCATGCATTTGCATATCATAAACATGCATTGCATTTCATCTTCCAGAAACAAAAACTTACACCATCTTCTCCCCTTGTCCAGTAAACGCTGACTACTCGACACCGGTACGAGACACGCCGCAATTACGAGATGACACTTGAACAACTTGAAGCTAACCAAGTTTCGATGAGGACCGACATTGACTCCATGCAGGCAAAGATGGATCGCTTGCTTGAGACCATGTTGCTCCTAGCCCAGAAGGAGAAGGATGCCGAGGCCAGTGCCGAAGCCAGGAAAATTGCTGCCGAGTTTGGATCGCCATCACTTAGCATCCCTGGAATAACTAACCTTGATGGTAATCCCGCCCAGCCTAGAGAAGGACCCATCCATATTCCTGTTCCCATGGTCAACATGAACCCCCATGAGCATTCTGCTACATCTGCTCGCCATGGATCAATGATGGGTGATGAAGATCCATACGATGCCTTCTTCATGCCACAACCCGCCAAACCTGCTGTTGGAGGTCTCCCAGACCCAGCTGTTGATAGACTCCATGCTTTGGAGGAAAAGTTCAAATCCCTGGAGGTTCACACTACTCCCGGTTTGGATGCCGTTGATATGTGCCTAGTGCCAGGCCTCGTGATTCCGCAGAAGTTCAAAGTCCCGGACTTTGACAAGTACAAAGGGATCAGCTGCCCGACAACTCACCTCAGAGCTTACTGCCGCAAAATGGCCGCCCACATCAGTAATGATCAACTCCTGATTCATTACTTCCAAGATAGCCTCAGTGGGGCATCCTTGGACTGGTACATGCAACTAGAGAGAGGACAGGTCCAATCATGGAGAGACCTTGCTGAAGCGTTCCTCAGGCATTATCAGTACAATACTGATCTAGCACCCAATCGCACACAACTGCAAGACATGACTCAACGCAACAACGAGTCATTCAAGGAATACGCACAGCGTTGGAGAGAGCTAGCAGCCCGTGTCCAACCTCCTCTCCTTGACAAAGAGCTAATTGACATGTTTATGGGAACCCTACACACCCAGTACATGGAGAAGATGGTAGGATCCAGTTTCCCAACTTTTGCTGAGGTCGTCTCCGTGGGAGAACGAATCGAGAGCCAAATCAAGAAGGGAAAACTACCCTGTGCTGCTAATGCTTCAAGTGGGATGAAGAAACCCTATCCCAATCTCCCAAAGAAGCCAGAAGGTCAGACCAATGCTGTAATGAAAGGAGGAGGATATAGGGCAACTCCATATGCTCCTATGCCTTACGACCAGGTTTCTGCGGTCATCCCGACACCCTATCAGCAGCCATGTCAGCAACCTTATCAAAAGCCGTATCAACAGCCGGCTTACCAGCAGCCACATCAAAATCAACAGCAACGTGCTCAACCACGTCCACCTAACCAGCAGAGGGCAAGGAGGCCTGAAAGACATTTCGATCCTTTGCCAGTATCATATAGCAAGATCCTCCCCTACCTACTAAAGGATGGATCGGTTGTTCTGAGGGAGCTAACACCTGCAACTCCACCATATCCTCCAGGCTACGACGCCAATGCTCACTGTGAGTATCACATGGGTGCCCCAGGGCACACAATAGAGAACTGTAAGGCTTTCAAGCACAAGGTTCAAGATTTGGTGGATAGTAAGGCACTTACATTCACGCCAGCGAGGCCAAACGTCGCAACAAATCCCATGCCAGCGCATGCGGAATCGAGCGAAGCTCAAAGATAATGTTCCTCACCAACCTGATCAGCAGAGCAATCAAGATGAAGGCTTGTTCATTTGAATGAAGGCAATCATTATGCCAATTTTACCATTTTGCATTCTTGTAATTTGTTCTTGTTTGTCTAAGTACTGTATGCTTTAAACATTGTTATTTGTATTTGGTCTTGTTAATGGGATGATTATGCATGCTTTGAATCAATCTTTCATATTCACTCATCTATCACATATGCAAATCACAAACACATACTCTTCCACCTCACTTTCTTTCATCACTATTGTTAGTAAATGTTGGAGGGAGGATGACGAAAACAAAATACTCATAATTGCTGATCGAATGCTTTCGGATAAAATCCTGCTAATGATGTACAGGCATTGTTTCAAATCCCCAAACACTGGAGAGATAAGGAGTTAATCCCTAGTCAACCACTTCGAGCCTAGAAGTAGGAGTTTCTTTCGGATCTAAAAACCCTTATGCTTAACCTGGGATAGGGTAGTGTTCAGTTAATCTGACTACACATTCAAATTACAAAGATGAAATATCTCATACAAAGATCAACCATATGACACTCTTCACACACATCATGAAGTGTCGAAGGAACCATACAAATCTAGAATCTATGTCGGTTGTTCTTCAATGACCAATGTCCTGGCAGTCACAATTAAAAAAAAGTCGAAGAAAGAGCCCGCTAAGTCGAACACCCTAAAAGGAGACTTAGGCAAAAAACAGGGGCAATCCCGATGGATTAAAGCTTCAAACAAAGCGGTCCATGCAAAAGTTAGGGATCAAAACAAAAAAATCGAAAGAGACAATGAAAGTCTCCAACAAAACAAAACAAGATTCAGTGACCACCATACCAAAATCAAAGGGTCACCGACATCCAAAAAAACCAAAAAAGGTGGCTGCCATTCCAAGAAACCTTGAATCACCATCTTTGTCCTTACACTTACAAAAGACGAATGTGTGTGAGTTAACTGAACATAGGATTGGAGATCATCATGAAGAAGGGGTGGGTTAAAATAAACTTTGAGCCTTATCTCCTTTTGTTTTAATAACCATTAACCAAGCCACGTTACAACCTTCAAAAGACCTAATTGAAGTAGGGTTTATTCTGAAAAGCATACTACAACAAGGTTGAGTAAACTGACTCCCAAAGATTTGCTAATTTTCATTCTCACTACATCATTCACACGCTAGCTAAATCAGCACCGCGATTGGACACATGATCCACTCGCCACACACTACCACATCTCTCCCAAGTGAATGATTGTTTTTCAAAACTTGCATAACTATTGCATTAAAATCACCATTTCCTGAATAACAATTCTTAACTGTTAGTCAGTACTTGACATCGAGAAAATTTCAACAAGGGGCAATTCAAGAGGCACTTGATCATTGGTGCTGACACGAATCAAGACCATCCTATGAATCAGGGGCATGGCATCTTCAGATCATATTGACCTAAGAAGTAGTCAGTATAAGGCGAATCTCCAAGCATCGGTTGATCAAGGAGGAAAAACACTTCAATACTCAGCCCGCCTGGGGCAGGTCCCTCAAAGGCCAATCAGGGGCAATACAAGTTGCAAGGGGCAAGATTCCTTTCATATCTTCAAGACAATCAAGCAGATTGGGTCAGACATTAGTGACTGCTTGAATTCACAATCAAAATGTCAAAAGTTCATACAAGTACAGTACCATATCTTGACAAGAAACCTTGCAGCACGTCAAAAGCATAACCATCATGCGTTAATCACGTCGCTATGCTCAGTTACAGGCTGGCCAAACACTTCAGAAGAAATTGAAATCTTCTCAAAGACAAATACACAACATATCAGCAAGAAATCAAACTTGGGGCACCAAGCGTATCTGCATCTATTGCGTGTTCATCACATCATCAACTACCGAGTGTCGGGAAGTCAGATCCCTCCATCAACCAACCGATATTCCAATCCACAGCGACAATTACAAAAAAAAAAAAGAAAAAAAAAACCAAAGCCCACCTTGCTGGCACCCACACAAAAACAAATACAACAAACACTAGTTTCCAAAAAAACACATTGCCTTTGAAAAGGGGGGCCAATCCCAAACAAACCAATCATTCTTCGCATTCAAACATGCATTTCATGCATCATATGCATCACTTCATACATCTTCGCATACATGACATTTATGCATATAACACAAATCAAAATCCAAGGTTTAGTCGTAGGCATCCAGGCCAACCTTCAGTCAAGTCATTACTTTTCTCTGAGTGAGTTCCTACCCTACTATCGGGCGTTCCCCATTGAGTTACATCATTCAACCTTTTGTTGATAAGATGTTATCCTCAGCTAAGTCAAATAATGTTTTTCCAAACACTTACCTTGTTTCGCGTTGAGCATCCCTCAATGAGTCATTTCCTGCAACCTTTTATTGACAGAAATTACATCTCCCCAGAGAATATTGTTCTGCAACCTTTTGTTGTCAATATCCTGAGCAAATCTTACCCAATAATGTTCCAACACTACCCAGCAAATCAGGTTTACTGAACTTTGATAGTAACCTTATTTTTCCAATATTTTTCTCACTATCAATCATCCTTTTGGTGAAGGTCCATCGAGGAATAATATTAATCATCACCCTGTTTACGATAACCGTTATCCTTTTGGTAATGGTAAATTCTTGACATTTGTGATCTTACTGTCATCCTTTTGGTGTCGAAGATCCTTGAAGTTTTAAGCTAACCTTCATCCTTTTGGTGAATGGTGACCTCTGCAATTATTACACCCCACTGTCATCCTTTTGGTGTCAGCAATATTTGAAGTCATTATAACTTATTATCATCCTTTTGGTGGTAACAAGTGTTGTTGTTTGACAACGCCTTCATCCTTTTGGTGATGGTGATTGTGGATTCATTATCATCCTTTTGGTGATAACGAGTTCTGTTGTGTTGTAGTGCCTTCATCCTTTTGGTGATGGTGACTATCGACTTATTATCATCCTTTTGGTGGTAACAAGTTTTGTCGTTTGACAATACCTTCATCCTTTTGGTGATGGTGATTATCATCCTTTTGGTGATAACAAGTTTTATCTTTTAATTATACCTTCATCCTTTTGGTGATGGTGGTTATCATCCTTTTGGTGATAACAAGTTTGTGTCTTGATCCTACCTTCATCCTTTTGGTGATGGTGATCAATTGCGTGTGTGCTTCTTATCATCCTTTTGGTGGTAACTAAGTTTTGTCGTTTGACAATACCTTCATCCTTTTGGTGATGGTGATTGTTGACTTCTTATCATCCTTTTGGTGATAACAAGTTTGTGTCTTGATCCTACCTTCATCCTTTTGGTGATGGTGATCAGTTGCGTGTGTGCTTATTATCATCCTTTTGGTGGTAACTAAGTTTTGTCGTTTGACAATACCTTCATCCTTTTGGTGATGGTGATTATCATCCTTTTGGCGATAACAAGTTGTGTCTTTTAATTATACCTTCATCCTTTTGGTGATGGTGATTATCATCCTTTTGGTGATGACAAGTTTGTGTTTTGATCTTACCCTCATCCTTTTGGTGATGGTGATCAATTGCGTGTGTGCTTATTATCGTCCTTTTGGCGATAACAAGTTGTGTCTTTTAATTACACCTTCATCCTTTTGGTGATGGTGATCATTGAGTTCCGACTTATTATCATCCTTTTGGTGGTAACAAGTTTTGTTGTTGGATCTTACCTTCATCCTTTTGGTGACGGTGGTCTTTGAAGTTGGTGAGTCAACTATCATCCTTTTGGTGATAGCCTTGATACAATACTCTCAGTAATGGAAAACCTTATCAGAATAACCATCATCCTTTTGGTGACAGACATCATCCTTTTGGTGATAACTACTGTTAAAGCTTGGTTTCCCCATCATCCTTTTGGTGATGACAATCCTGACAATCATGATGAATTACTATCATCCTTTTGGTGATAGCAAATTCTACTGTTATCCTTTTGGTGTTAGAAAACCAATCCCACCTTTGTGTCTCACATCAGAAACGACCTTGTGCAAGATTTGAATGTTGACTCGAGGGTTGGCATTGATCGAACATCCTACCCCTACTACCTTGGTATCCATTGCATTTTCCATCTGCATCTCGCCATTACATTTCAAAGGACAAAATTTGGATCCTTTAGTATTTAATTACCTTCCACCACGAATGTATGATGACCTTTGTCATTCTTACTTTCTAGTTCAAGATAATTAAATAGGGGCAGCTGTCGTACCCCAATTTTGTCCGGGCTTTTTTAATTTTTAGTAGAATTAGTTTCATTTCGATTTTTGCATCATATGCATACCATTACATACATTGTATCATGAATAAATGCCTGAAATGTCAGTCGGAACGAATCTACTTGAGAATACAGAAAAAATCGGTTGAATCAAAGGAAAGACTGTATTTTTAATAAGTTGGTTTCTTTGCTGCCATTTTTATTGTGACGGGTTTAATTTTTCCGATTAAAATTTGTACTCGGTTTTTTCTTTATTTTTATAACTGGTCAAATATTTTGTTGGTATTTAATTAAAAAGATTAGAATAGTTTTTTTTAAAAATATTAATTAGTTTTTTTATTATTAGTTAGTTTTTAAAATGTTAGTTAGTTTTTAAAATATTAGTTAGAGTTTTATTTTATAGTTTAAATTAATTATTAGCTAGTTTTTATTTATTATAGCAATTAAAATATATTATTATTGCATTGGATTCCCTCCACATAAAAAACAAAAAAAATCTCTCTTATCCTAACGTCTCTCTCCACTACAATTTCTGTCTGCTCCACTCACTCTCCACTACCTCTCCTCTCTCTCTACTGTACGAAAGAAAAGGAAAAAAAAAACAAAAAAAGAAAAAGGAGAATCCCTATTTGAATCACCCAGCTCCCTCACTCTCGCGGACACCATTCACTATTCACCCTTCTCTCTCTCAGAATACGCTCACTCTCTCACACTCCATCACTCACAAACCCTTCTCTCTTTCCCTCACAATTCAGACTATCTCTCTCAAACCTCTCAGTACATACTCCATCTCACCTTCACCCAACCAAATCGCCTTCCATCGAACTCTCTCACTCACAACCCATTCCTCTCTCACTCGGACTCTCTCTCATTTTTCTGAGGAATCTCTCTTCACTCTCACAAAGAACTCTCTTCCGCCGCCGCCATCATCTCACCATCAACCTTCATCCGCCGTCCCTCATTCACAAATCCACCAAAACCCTTCGTCGCTCCTCACTGCGAAACCCCAAAACCACCAACAAACACCACAACCCTCACGAAGACCTTGTCTTCTCCACCGTCGAAATCGCCCCTAACCCTCGCCGTTCCCCAACCAAAACCCACGAACCCTTTCACCTTCCTCAACATCCTTCAAACCGCCATCACCACAAATCGACGGCGCCAATCGAACCACAAAGCCATCAACAAGAGGTTCAGGAGTTTGTTGTGTACTCTTTGTTGTGTACTCTTCTGTTTTTCAGGTACCGATCTTGCTTTCCGCTTCCTCAACAGCATCACCGTCCGCTCCGCACCGACAGCCACCGCTCGCAACCCATCCAAAGCCTTCTCTGAAGAAACCTTCAACACATCATAAGCTCGTCAAGCTACCGACAAAACTCGCGATTCAAATTAGCGTTGAAACGGATTGGAGCACAAAGCCAAGGTTCAAGCGCGATTTGAAGGTTTTTGGTTCCTGAGAAAAGCCTGAGTCGACGCTGCATACGATTCAATACTACCAAGGTCACACGGCCACATTCTTGTTGGTTGGTTCACTCCCTTTGATTCTATTTCAATTTGGATTATGTATGTTTTGTATTCATGTCTGCTGCCTCTCATTCTTCTTTGTGCTAAAGATAATGCAATTGGTCTTTGCAAAATCGTTGGAAATGACAAGAGGGTATACTGCGGTTTCCAATTCCATTTTTACTTATGTTAGTTAGGTCCACCTTCGTTCATATGTCGTTATGCTGTTATGTAGTTATTTCTAATTGTTCATTGTTGAATGTGATTGTTTTCAAGCAGCAAGTTTGTACATATTTGTTTCATGTTTTGAATGGTGTAATATTGTCGAAACCTTTGCAAATTCAATATGCTAAGGCTGTTTTGAATGTCTCTGAGCTGTTTAACCATGTTAGCTTGTGGCTCAACCATTTTCATGTTACTGCCGTAGGAGTTCAGTACATATTAGAATACCTCTTAACCATTTCCTTGTAGGCCTGTAACTCATTTGCCTTTGTTTTTATTATTATACTTTCACTAGGAAATTATATGTGTTGATTAGGTACTTTGCTTTAGCTCATCATCCTAATACTGTTTGGTGTGTATGTTTTATTAAAGTCACCTCATCATAAGTGTTCTATTAACCACATGGTTGGCTTGTGTTCTTAAGACTTGAATCATATTGTTGAATGCCTATTTAATTCTGTGGGGGATATAGATTTCGGTTCAGGAATATCAAATTGTTTAGCTCGAATTAAATAAATGGATCCGGCGATGTCATGCCGGTATACCACCAAAATTGTGATACATTAATTGTACACTTTCACCGTGTTATGAACTTGCGAATAACATTAATCCTTGTTATCTCGCCTTAACCGGTTTTGAGCATATTGTTACCGATTCAATTTCAATAAATCAAGGTTGTCACTATTTTGTTTTCTTAAAAGTTAAGTAATTGGACTTTTTAATTCATTTCAAATTAATTAGATTAACCAAATTTTAATGAGTTAATAATTGAAGGATTTTCTCATCAAACCATTTTTTTTATAAACCATTTTCAATTTGACTTTCAATTTCATTTCACCATCCAACACAAGCCAATTTTTTTTTTTAAAAAAATAAACACAAATCATTTTCTTCAAATAACTCAATTTCAAAACCATTTTCTATTTTAATGATAAACTTGGGATGAAAAGGAGATAGGAAGCGTACGCTTCACTATTTCTCAAGCACTTGAATAATTGGCGTACGCCATATTGCGCAAGTTCTTGTCATCTGATTAAATCTTTAAACACAATTTCAAATCATTTTTCAAATCAAATATAACTTCTAAAGAATTTTCTCTTTTAAAATAAATTTGGGTTGAAAAGGAGATAGGAAGCGTACGCTTCACTATTTCTCAATTACTCGAATAATTGGCGTACGCCATATTGCGCGAGTTCTTGTCACCCGATTAAATCTTAAATCACACAACTTCAAATCACTTCTTAAAATCAAATATAATTTCTAAATTCAAATTATTCAAACCATTTTTCAAATCAATATAATTTCTAAATTCAAATCATTTTTTAAACCATTCAATTTCAAACATAAACTTGGGATGAAAAGGAGATAGGAAGCGTACGCTTTACTATTTCTCAAGCACTTGAATAATTGGCGTACGCCATATTGCGCGAGTTCTTGTCATCCGATTAAATCTTAAATCATACAAGTTCAAATCACATTTTCTAAATCAACTACAAATCTTAAATCCTTTTAATTCCATATTTCAGATGAAAAGAGGATAGGAGGCGTACGCCTCCCTATCTTTCGATTATTCGAATAATTGGCGAACGCCACATTGCTCGAATCTTCGTCATCAAATCAAAATCAAATCATAATATTTCAAATCATTTCTACAAATTCCAAATCCTTTTTATTTCATATTTCAGATGAAAAGAGGATAGGGGGCGTACGCCTCATTATCTTTCGATTATTCGAATAATTGGCGTACGCCACATTGCTCGAATCTTCGTCATCAAATCAAAACTTACCAATCCAAAATACAAACTATTTTCACAAATCAAATATTCACATCAAAACATATCTTTTTACAATTTAAACCTCGGATGATAAAAGAGGGGAGGCGTACGCCTCACCATCTCTCGATTATTTGGATAATTGGCGTACGCCATATTGCACAAATTATCGACTTCCGATTAAAACACGCTAAATAAACTTGGATAAGGGAATAGGTGGCGTACGCCTCATTATTCCTTGAATAAGCAAGTAGGAGGCGTACGCCTCACTACCGTGCGTATTCAACATCCACAAACAAACTTTCATAAAAATTCGAACGAAAAAGAGAATAGAAGGCGTACGCCTTATTATTCCTCGAAAGAATTGGACGATTGGTGCACACCACATTGCTCAATCTTTCGTCGTTCTCCAAAAACATCTCCTACAAGTCAAATCTAACTTCTCGCCCCCGTGCGATCGAAACCAATCAAACCCAAACACATCAAATCAACTTGTCACCCCCGCGTGACCAAAACCCTTTCAAAAAGAACACTGTCAATCCTTTCTAATGCGCACAACAAACCAGTGCTAGAGCCTCCCCCGAGAGTAGACAAGCCAGCGTTTAGCCGTTAGAACGCCGACTTACACAGTCGTTCATCAAAACAAAACACACCAAATATTCGTAGTAGCCCGAACTACGATTGCTCTGATTTCCTTATTGCACCATAAGGATACGTAGGCAGGAGATTGCTGTATCTTCGCGAGCACACTAATAAAAAACCTCCCATTTCCCCTCCTGAGGTCTTCACCCATATCTATCATCAGTTCTAATCACTCGAAGCAAACAAGTAACAGTCAATTAACAGTCAAATAGCAAAATCAGACTAAGAGGTTCCCGTTGAGTACAACGGACGTAAGGGGTGCTAATACCTTCCCCTTGCGTAATCGACTCCCGAACCCGAATATGGTTGCGACGACCATTGTTCTTATTTTTAAAGGTTTTCTCGATATTTTCCTGTTCCTTCATTGGAATAAATAAAGTTCGGTGGCGACTCTGTTTCGAACAAACATTTTTTTCCGCGTCCTATCGCGAGGGATCGCATTATCATCATTTTTGAGGTGCGACAGGTAGCTTGGACATTATTGATAATTATGGTGAATTCTATAATATGCCTCTCATTGGTACACAAGGAGGAATCAACTATAACCCAACATTGGCCCATCGTCAACTTGGGTTTCCCTTGAGATATAAGCCTAATAATGTTTAGTTAGAGGGTTTATTTTATCAGGAGGGTAAAGATTCCCAACTTTTGAAGAATAGAATGGTGCGTGCTTGGCACAATGTACATAGGTAAGGAAGATCTGAGCTTGGTCCATGCAATTGTGTAGCTTTGGAAGCTTACACTATTTGGGTGAAGAAGAGATCTTTTGAGCTCAAGATGACGTACGCCTGCGAAAGACCTATGTCTATGGTTGTGGCTGAGTCATCCACTTTCCCTAACCAAGATATAGAGGAGTTGGAAGATGCACTTTCCAGGATGAAGCAAGAAAGAGACTTGTGGGAAGAACGGTTCCATGCTTTGAACCGGAAACATGAGGAGTTGCATCTTGAGTTGAAATACAAATGCACTTATCGAGATTCTTGAGGAGAATGCAATGAAGAGAGAAAGAGAGCCAGAGGGTTTATTTTCCTCTAGCATGCTTCAACCTTCCGGTGCTTGGAAGAAGATTGTTGAAAAGCTTGTCCTCGAGAATGCTCAGATGAAGACATCCTTTGAGTCAGAGACTAGACGCATCCAAAGGAAGTATGCTCCCATAGCCAGATCATCTGATGCAATTTCTAGGGATCCTTTGGGTTCCCCTTGAGAGACAACCCTAATAACACTCGGTTAGAAGGCCTTTTATATCAAGAGGGTAAAGATACCCAACATTTGAAGCAGAAGATGATACATGCTTGGCTTAATGTGCATAGAAAAGGAAGATCTGAGCTTGGTCCGTGAAACTGTGTAGCTTTGGAAGCTTAAACTATTTAGGTGAAGAAGAGAGCTTTGGAGCTGAAGATGTCGTATGCTTGTGAAAGGCCTTTGTATTTGGTTGTGGATGAGCCATCAACTCTCCCTAGCCAAGATGTAGAGGAGTTGGAAGACGCATTCGCCAAGATGAAGCAAGAGAAAGCTATATGGGAAGAGCGGTGATCAGTCACCATTTATGCTAGGTATTTCACTATTTAACCGTAAATAAGTCAGGTAAACTGCGTAAACTTAAGCATTATTAGTTAGATATAAGCTCAATTCTATAATATGGAGTGTGTTGTTACTTATGAGTTTATTGAGGATATTTTACACTTTTGGGTATGTTAGCAGGTCAAAAACTAGTTTGGAAGCTCAGAGAATCAAACGCCAGATGCGAAATTGAGCCAGAGCAAGAAAACGGAAGAAAAAATCAATTCTTGGAGAACCTGCTGTCCATACGTGTATTGCCTTACATGATACGCGTATGGACCTCCCCAATACGCGTAGTATACGCAAAGGACCAGAGGGGTGGAAAATCAAGCAAAAAGACCAGCTTCTGGTGATACGCGTATGAGAGTTAGCCATACGCGTATCAGATGTTGTCTTACGTGCAATACGCGTAACAGATGTTGTCTTACGTGCAATACGCGTATGGAACAGAGCAATACGCGTATGAGGCCCAGAATCAGGAAAAGCCCAGCTGCGTAGCTATTTACAGGGGAGAACGCGATTTTGCAGGGGTTGGACAATTTTAGAGAAAAGAAAGAAGCGTTTTGAGAGCTGGAGACTCAAGGATTATCAGAGGAATCATATGTTCAAGAGTTTTTCGACGATTGAAGATTGATTTCTCAAGAGATTCTGTAATGACAACAATTTTTATCTTTGTTTTTATTTCTATTATGAGTAGCTAAACCCCCCATTGCTAGGGGGGTGACCCTGATTCTGAATGTGACAGATTTTATGTTTATGAATGCATTGACTATTTCTTCATCTCAATTGATTTGTTCATATTACCGTTCTTTATGCTTTATTCGTCGGACCAACGGATGATGATTAATATGAATAGTTTAAGCTGGACAACAATTATTCAGTGATCTGTATAAGAACTTTGGATAGTAAAAATCACCTAGGACTAGGGATATTCTATCTGACCGGTAATTCTTGATATTCGAATGCTTGAGTATGAACTTAATTATTTATGGACATAGTAATTAGGTTACATAATCAAATGTCTTTTCACTAAGGAATTAGGAATAGATACCCTTGAGGACCGGAATCAATTGAACAAGATTATTGTCAAAGCCTTCATAAATTATATTTGTTATAGGAAGTTTCATTCACCGAACCCTAGCAATCTACTCTAATTTGTCTCTCGTTCAACCATTTTATTTGTTTTATTTATTTGCATTTGATAGTATAATTACTCACAACACAAAAACCATAAGCTTTTTGTCTAATTGAAACAATCTATAAACTCTGTATCGTCAAGCAGTCCTTGAGATCGACAAACGGGGAATTTCCCTTTTATTACTACAGTGAGAAAAACAGTACACTTGCTATTTTCCCATCAAGTTTTGTTGCCGTTGCCGGGGACTGCCAAAGATAATAGAGTTTATTAATTTATTTTCAATTAGAATTTTGTTGCTCTGCATCCAAAATTTTATTTACTGTTTAATTTTATTTTTATTGTTATTATAACTAATTTCTGTCTAATCTGTGCATGCGAGGTAAGACCTCAGCTAATTTACATTTTGATGCAGAACCAGAGAGAACATTGCACGCAAAGCACAGAGAAGCTAGAAGAAAAAAACTGGCAAACTCTGACACCGAAGAACCAGTCTCTGTTCACTCCGAAAAATCTGAGTCAGACACAGATTCCCATCCAGAACCAGTCTCTGTTCACTCCGAAAAATCTGAGTCAGACACAGATTCCCATCCAGACACTGTTGACATGGCTGCAAACCCGCCTCCAGCGGAAAGACTTTTAGGTGACTATGGCAGACAGAATAACCCAGCAGTGCGGTTGACCATTGTTAACCAACCTGTTAATGTTGCTCACTTCCAGTTACATCCCTCAACTATCCGTCAGTTAGAAAGAAAACCTTTTTCAGGAAAGATCAATGAGGATGCAAACAAGCATCTGCAGAGGTTTCTGACTATGACTACATCATTAAAAATTGATGGGCATTCTGAAGAGGCAAAGAGATTGGTCATGTTCCCATTCACGTTATCTGAGGATGCTGAGGAATGGTTCTATTCCCTACCCGCAGGAAGCATTACTACTTGGCAACAAATGGAAACAACATTATTGAACGAGTATTTTCCTGCTTCTGTGTATATCCGTAAGAGGTATGACATTGTGAATTTTAAACAGAAAGACGGAGAGACACTTGGAGATGCATACAAAAGATTCAAGAGATGTTTAGTTGCGTGTCCTACACATAATCTGAATGCAACTGAACAAATGCAGAATTTTGTAAACGGGCTGAAGCAACCGGTATCAAAAAGATCATCGAAGCTATTGCAGCGAATGAGCATTTGGAATTATATGACCGTACTGTAAGTCAGCCGGAGGGCAAAATTGACTTGAAATTAGCAAATCAGGTAGTGAAAATGGAAGACCAGATTGCAGCTGAGGTTGAAAGAAGACTGAAAGCGATGAATTTAGGTACTCAGACTATTGCTCAAGTTCAACCGGTTCAGACTATGATTTGTGAGATTTGTAGTGGACCAAACTTTGCCATGCATTGTGTTGCAACCGCAGAACAAGTGCAAGCTATAAATTACCTGAGGCAGAATAATCCCTACTCAAATACGTATAATCCGGGGTGGAAAAATCATCCTAATTTCTCTTGGAAAGATCAGCAAGGTAATATTCAGAAGCAAGGACCTCCACAACAACAACCACCTTACCAACCACAATATTAGTCGCAACAACAACCTTATCAGCAACAAGTACCAAAGAAAGCGGATTGGGAGATTGCTATAGAGAAGATGGCGACTCAGAGTATGCAATTTCAGGAAGAAACCAGGAATAATCAAAAGAGCACCAATGCATCCATTAAAAATCTGGAGATTTCAATTGGGTCAGATAGCACAACAGATACCAAATTTTCAAACATCGGGCGCATTACCTAGTGCAACAGTGACAAATCCGAGGGAGCACAATAATGTGAGTGCGGTAACAACAAGAAGCGGAAAATCTGTTGAAGATCTTAAGAAGAAGGATGAAGAAGAAGATCAATTGCTTGAAGTGGACCTGGAAATCTTAGAAAACATGACACCACCCGAGGAAGAAATTGTAATACCGCCGGTGGTACAAGAAAAGCTCACTGAACCAAAACCCATCATTAAGCTTCCATTCCCACAAAGAAACAAAAAGAAGAAGCAAGATGAGAAATTTTTTCAGAAATTCATGGAGTTGTTCAAGAAATTAGAAATCAATATTCCATTCTCTGAGGCACTTGAGCAGATGCCTATCTATGCGAAATTCATGAAAGACATCATCTCCAAGAAGCGCACCACTGACACTGACCCAGTTATACTAACTGAAACTTGTAGTGTTGTTTTGCAGGGTATGAAGATTCCAGTGAAGAAGCCAGATAGAGGTTCTGTGACCATCCCGTGTACCATTGGAGATAGGTCCTTTAAAAGGGCGCTGATTGATTTGGGGGCTAGTGTTAGCCTTATGCCTTTGTCTATTTACAGGAAGCTAGGAATTGGAAATGTTCAAGATACCAGAATGACACTTCAATTTGCTGATCACTCAGTGAAGAGACCCTTTGGGATAGTTGAGGATGTTCTGGTCAAAGTTGATAAATTTGTTTTTCCTATTGACTTTGTAATTTTGGAAATGCCAGAAGATGAAGAGATACCTCTGATTCTGGGCAGACCTTTCTTAGAAACAGGTAGATGCATGATAGACATGGAGGGAGGTACCATGACCCTAAAGGTATATGACAAAGAGCTCAGAATTGATGTCCGAGATGCTATGAAACATAAAGAGGATATGTGTACAAACCACTCCGTGGAAGTAATTGATCAAATTGTAACTAGCACAATTCAAAGAAAGTTTCCTGAATTACCGTTGGAAAGAGTTCTTAGTCTGTCGGTCAGAGAGATTGAGGAGAATGATGATGAAAAAGAAAAAGAAGTGCTTGCTATGCTGGATACACAACCCCTTTGGATGAAATCTAAACCACGCAGGTGGGAGGATCTGAGAGCTTCACCAGAATTAGAAGATGAAAAGGTAAGTAAACCAGGTATAAATTTTGAATTAAAACAATTACCTGTAAACCTTAAATATGTCTTTCTAGGATCTGGAACAAATTGTCCTGCTATTATCAGTTCTGAGCTAAATGTCATAGATGAAGAAAAGTTGATACAGGTACTGAAGAAACATAAAAGTGCTATTGGTTGGACTATTGAGGATTTAAAAGGGATTAGCCCCACAGTATGCATGCATAAGATACTGATGGAGGATAATCAGAAACCAGTAGTATAACCACAAAGGAGGTTAAACCCAGCGATGAAAGAAGTGGTAAGGAAAGAGGTTGTAAAGTTGTTAGATTCGGGAATGATTTACCCCATTTTTGACAGCTCGTGGGTAAGTCCTGTGCATGTGGTACCAAAGAAAGGAGGAACCACAGTAGTTTTAAATGAAAAGAATGAACTGATCCCAACTCGCACAGTGACAGGGTGGCGAGTATGCATCGATTACAGAAGACTAAACACTGCAACAAGAAAGGATCATTTTCCTCTCCCTTTTATTGATCAAATGTTAGAAAGACTTGCAGGTCATGAGTATTATTGCTTTCTGGATGGATATTCGGGATACAATCAAATTGCTGTAGCCCCGGAAGATCAGGAGAAAACTGCATTTACATGTCCTTATGGTATTTTCGCTTACAGACGGATGCCATTTGGGTTATGCAATGCCCCAGCTACTTTTCAGAGGTGTATGACGTCTATATTCTCCGACATGCTTGAAAAGTATATGGAGGTGTTTATGGATGATTTCTCTGTGTTTGGTTCTTCTTTTGATAATTGTTTAGCTAACTTGTCTCTTGTTTTGCAAAGATGTCAGGAAACTAACCTTATTCTCAATTGGGAGAAATGTCATTTCATGGTGCAGGAAGGAATTGTGCTAGGACACAAAATTTCCCACAAAGGAATTGAAGTGGACAAAGCCAAAGTGGAGGTGATAGCTAACCTCCCCCCTCCGGTGAATGAAAAAGGGATAAGGAGTTTTTTGGGTCATGCAGGTTTTTATCGCAGGTTTATCAGAGACTTCTCAAAAGTTGCCAAACCATTGACTGATTTGCTAGTCAAGGACAAGCAATTTATTTTTGATAAAAACTGCATGGTAGCTTTCGAGACTTTAAAGAGTAAGTTGATCAATGCACCTGTTGTAATTGCCCCCGATTGGTCCTTGCCTTTCGAAATAATGTGTGATGCAAGTGACCTTGCTGTGGGGGCTGTCCTAAGACAGAGAAAGGACAAATTATTGCATGTGATTTATTATGCTAGTCATGTCCTTAACCCGACCCAAATGAATTATGCAACTACCGAAAAGGAGTTGTTGGCCGTGGTTTATGCTTTTGACAAATTTAGATCATATTTGCTTGGCTCAAAAGTTATTGTGTATACTGATCATGCTGCTTTAAAGTATTTGTTTGCTAAGCAGGAATCAAAGCCAAGACTTTTGAGATGGATCCTCCTCCTTCAGGAGTTTGATTTGGAAATCAAAGACAAAAAGGGGTGCGAGAACACGGTCGCGGACCACTTATCTCGCATGTCCCCAATCAAAGAAACTGAGGAGGAACATCCTATTCAGGACACATTCACTGATGAGAAAATACTTGCTGTTCAGGATATACCATGGTTTGCTGACTATGCTAACTATGTGGTAGGTGGGGTTATACCTGATGACTTTAATTCTCACCAAAAGAAAAAGTTTCTTTATGATTGCAGGTTATACCTATGGGATGATCCATTCCTCGATAAAAAGGGAATGGATGGTTTGATCAGAAGATGTGTTCCAGAAAGAGAGCAAGTCGACATTCTGAAAGCTTGTCATAATTCGGAGTATGGTGGACACTTCAGTGGAGATAGAACTGCAGCAAAAGTCCTCCAATCGGGTTAGTATTGGCCGACGCTATTCAAGGATGCAAATTCTATAGTCCGAGAATGTGATAGGGGCCAATGAATAGGTAACATTACAAAGCGGAATCAGATGCCGCAAAACTCCATGCTAGAAGTGAAGCTGTTTGATGTTTGGGGTATTGATTTTATGGGACCGTTTCCACCATCATTTGGTAAGAATTACATATTGGTTGCGGTCGATTATGTGTCAAAGTGGGTAGAGGTTGTGGCATTACCAACAAATGATGCTAAAGTGGTGGTGAATTTCTTGAGGCATAACATTTTCTCCAGGTTTGGGGTACCACGGGCTTTAATTAGTGACCAAGGTACGCATTTTATAAATAAACTCATGGAGAATTTGTTGAAAAAGTATAATGTCAAACATAAGATAGCCACACCGTATCACCCCCAGACGAGTGGGCAAGTGGAAGTGTCTAACCGCCAAATAAAGCAGATCTTAGAAAAGACGGTAAGTGCTTCTCGGAAAGATTGGTCAGTAAAGCTGGATGATGCATTGTGGGCATACAGGACTGCATTTAAAACACCTATAGGTATGTCCCCCTATCAACTAGTTTACGGTAAGGCTTGTCATTTACCACTCGAACTCGAGCACAGAGCCTTTTGGGCCTCCAAATTCCTTAACTATGATCTTTTCAAAGCTGGTGAGTCCTGAATTCTTCAACTTCATGAGTTGGAAGAGTTCAGGAATCAAGCTTATGAAAATGCCAAAATTTACAAGGAACAAACAAAAAAATGGCATGATCAAAAGATCCAGAAGAGGGAATTTCGGGAGGGACAACTCGTACTGTTGTTTAATTCCAGGTTGAAGCTGTTCCAAGGTAAATTGAGGTCAAGATGGTCCGGACCGTTCGTCATTAACAAAGTATTTCCTCATGGAGCAATAGAGCTTAAAAATGAGAAGAATGGCGACACCTTCAAGGTTATTGGTCAGAGGGTGAAGCCATATAATCCCGGTGAAGGGGGACCAATTGAAACTGTTAAACTCATTTGAGTATGAGGTGTCCCGTCGAGCCATGCGACGTTAAACGAAGCGCTGCTTGGGAGGCAACCCAAGGAAGGTTTGAAAATTTTTGTTATTTTAATTTTGTCGAGTCATGAAATTTGAAAAAAAAAAAAAAAAAAAAAAAACTGCCAATACGCGTATGGACTTCATGATACGCGTATTGGATTGCAAAATAGCGCTCCTCTGGTGAAACGCATATGATACGCGTAAGGCTCCATGTAATACGCGTATCAGGCTCTGATACGTGATCTGTTACGCAAATCACACTTTTCACTGGTTTAAGCAGCATATGATACGCGTAAGAGATCTAAATACGCGTATCATACGCGTAAGGGAGCCAGATACGCGTATTGGCTGCGTAACTTACGCGTATCATTGTGTGGGTCTGTTTATATATTTTTTTTCCGTACGGTCTTCATTCTATCATTTTTCTCGTTACGTGTTTTTGCGTATTGTTGTGATTTCTCTCTGTTTCTTCTCTTTCACTCAGTTTACAGGTCCGTACAATGTCTCAATCTCCAGAAGAGGTCAGAATATTCCGCACCACATACCATGAAGCCAGATATGACCAAATGAAAACTCGAAATATGGTCGAAGAGAAACACTGGGTGTATCAGAAAGAAACGTTTCCAGAGGTTACTAATCTTCTTAAAAAGCAGAAGTTAATCCATTTCAATGACAAAATCCAGACTGTTTCGCTGGATCTGATATGGGAATTCTATGCTAATGCACAACGGGTTACCTCTGATGAAGAAGACCCAACAGGGAATGAAGCATTCGTTTCATGGGTAAGAGGCAAGGTTATAAAATATGATTGGAAAACTATTAACAGTGTGTTGAAGTGTAAATTTCATGATTCTGTTTGTCCTTTTGCCGAAGCAAAACTTTCTGACAAAAGCACCTGGCCATACAATGAGATAAAAGATTCAATTGCTAGGTCGGGTCGTGATTGGGCACCTACTTCGAAGATCTCTCCGACAAAGATTATGGTTGTTGATTTAGCTCTGATCCCTAAGGCCATGGCATACTTTATTCATCACAATTTAAGCACTAATCGGAGCGACTCTGAATTGATATCGGAGCGTGCCCTACTTCTTCATCAGATCCTGCAGAAGAAACAGGTGAATATTGGACGGATAATTGCTGCTGATATGGATGAGATTGCTCAGTCGCCAAAAAAATTATTAGGCCATGCGATTGTGATTTATTTGTTGTGCAAAAAAGCTGGTGTTCCAGATTTTCAAGATTCAGATATGTTGCGACCTGCTGCACCGCTGAACGCCCATTGGATGAAGGAGAGGACGACGACAGATGATCTGCCCCGACCTCTACAACGACCACATGACAGGGAGGGCATCACCAGTGCTCCGTGCCAGGATGCTCAGCCGGCTGCTACAGAGACACAGCCCCCTCAGCCTCCTCCGTTTGATGAGAACTCTAGGGAATACCGGATGCAGATGTCAAAATTTTATGTTATGCAGGAGTTTTGTTTTCAGTATGGACTGTCAGGGAGAGTTCTTACCCATCAGACAGATCTTTGGGAGGAGGCACAGCGCTTTAGAGAGATATTCTCCGGACCTCCTCCAGCACCTCACTTTGGAGAGTTCACCTTTCCTTGGTGGAACCAGCCAGTTCAGATAGGGGGAGAGATTCCGCAGCAACCGCAACAGCCACCACACCAGACATTACCTCAGCAGCAGCATACTCCTTCAGGCCACACGGAGATATTGACGCCTATCTCTGCCTTCACACGGGGGCACACTCAGTTGGATCCTACAGAGGAGACTGACTTTGATACTCATATGCAGGACGGTGGACTGGGTGATTGACGTTGATTATGTTATGTTTTTGTACTTTTGGTTCTTCTTTGTGTATTTTTCTTTTTGGTTTATTCAGTTTTTATTTTCTTTTGCCTTGATGTAATCACCTATTATGGGTTGTCTTAATCTAATGAATTTGATTTTGTTTACATACATTTTCCTGTTTATTTCGTTAGATATGTGACTATGTTTGGCTGGTGGTTGTCCTGATCACTTACACCAAATACTTGGTTGTCCTCTCATTCAGTCCCCTTGACTGTAGATGCTATTGTTTATGATTGGACGCACTAGTTAAGATTAACCTCAGAACCAAGAGCACCTGAGCTTTGAACTTAGAGGTATGATAGAACAAGTCAGCTTAACCCGTCATGGTGAGATCAGAAAAAGCCAAACACTTATCATCATATGAGAGATATCAGGTATGTCTTTATCAATCATGGTTTGCGTATGTTCTTTTTATTATTAGCTGTATGAATACACACACTGAGGCATGTTTTTGTTTATCACCTAGAGCCTTTCTAGCCATCTCATCTATTATTATTATCCATTGTTTAACCCTGTTGAGCCTGTTATTCATTTGTTTCTGATATACCCGTTCTTCTCAATCCATGACCTTGTAACTATCCTACCCTGTTCAAAGTATGTGAGGATTAATTTCAGCTCTACGTTTCTATCTGAGTTTGGGGTTGCTGTTGGAATAGAAACCTTTAAGTTTGGGGTAGCTTTGCAGTAAGTGAATGTAAAAAAAAAGGAAAAAAAAAGAAAAAGAAAAAAAAAAGAGAAAAGCGAAAAACAATAAAAGAACAGCTTTTGAAAAATGCTACATTCACTATAGATAAAAGGAAAAGAGGAATACAAAACCCAACAGGAAGAATAGGAAAGAAACGTAGTGAGAGAATGATTTCATGTACTCTGAACCAAAAACCTTTGTTCCAATTTCATACCCTACCTAAACCAAAGCCCCGTTACAACCCAAAAGACCTCAAAAAGTGTGTGTGATTGTACATGTTGATAGGATGAGAGAATTTATTCAAACTTCTGATTTGATATTGCATACTGTGATTTGAGCATGATAACACTTTAACCCAGAGAGACATGGTGAGAGTGTGATATGAGCTGACAGGTAAAGTTATATCTCTGAGGGAAAGAGTTTCTGGCTCGTTGGTTGTGTGGAAAAATCAGAAAACCTGAGAAAACATCAAGAGGTCCAGTGCGAAAGATTTCAGCAGTATTGTGGCAAGAACTATTTTACAGTAAGTTTGGGGTGACATGATCTTTGATGGTAATAGAATGTTACTTGAGGACAAGCAACAAGCTAAGTTTGGGGTTGTGATTAGTCACCATTTATGCTAGGTATTTCACTATTTAACCGTAAATAAGTCAGGTAAACTGCATAAACTTAAGCATTTTTAGTTAGATATAAGCTCAATTCTATAATATGAAGTGTGTTGTTACTTATGAGTTTCTTGAGGATATTTTACACTTTTGGGTATGTTAGCAGGTCAAAAACTAGTTTGGAAGGCACTTTATAGGTCACTTTATAGGTCACTTTGGATATTTTACACATTATAGGTCACTTTAGACCAAATGCATTGAAAGGCAAAAAAGTCCAACTTCAAGTGCCCATAACTCTTTCATCAAAAATCCAAATGATTCAAAATTTAAGTCCATTTTATTGTCTTGAAATGATCTACAACTTTGATGTTGGGGGTTAGTTTATTTGAGACTTGCATCATCAAAACAGAGGGGCTTGAACTTTGGCCAAATTTGGAAACCTCACCTTTGCATGTTTTGCACCTTACACTTTAAATTCAAAATTCACTAATTTCCACACTTCAAATGGATTTTTTCCCAACATAACATTTGTTGCTTACATCAAGACCTTTCCAACCATTACCCACATGCTCATGTTTAGATTTGGCAAATGGCATTTTCGTAGACTTTAAGTTTTATGACCAATTATGGATTTCATGTTAAAACTCCATGCACAAGCCATTGCAACTCAGAGTACACGTCCATTTCAATTTGGTATGATATCAGCTTGCATTTGCACTTGATTTTGGGCCTCACATGCGCCTGTACAGGCCCATGCATGGAGGATCCAATTTCATGCACATGAGTTTGATCACCCTTGCCTTGCCTCTCCATCTATAAATAGAAGCATCATTTCATTCAATTTCCATCCCTGAACCAATCTGAAATGCTGCAGAAATCAAAACCTAGCCATCACTATAGGAATTTTTACTTTCTTCTAAAAAATTCAGATCTGAATTTCAACTACCTTGGTTGATTTTCAGACCTACAATTCCTTAGCCTTGCTTCATCTTCATCACTAGATCCTACTGCAAGCTTTGGTTGAGAAGAATCGTGCTCTCCAGACCTGCATTTCAAAGGTGGATATCAGGATTTTTTCTCTTCGAAACTCTTTGATCCTTGCTTATTTCTTGAGTTCCTTGGCTTAGCTGAAGTCCTCTCATTAGAGGCATCTGATTTGTGCTTTCAATTTTGTGAAAACATGAAGTTCATGATGAACACCATCAAGCTTCCATCTCTGATTTCTCTCTTAATAGAAATCTAGAGTGGAAGTGAGTGGTATAGGAGTGATGTACATCACTTCCTCTTTCGATTGATGCCTGGATCGTGTGTTTTGGTGCACATTTGCTCTTCTGCAAATTTGAGCTCTCGCCGGAGCTAGCCGTTCTTATGACTTATTTTAATGCCCTATGTGACGCGTTTGACTGGAGACCACCATGAGCGCGCGCTTCTGGAGTGTCTGATCAGCCACGTCAATTAATGAGACTTGATCAAACGCTCCTGGTTTTTTTGATTTTCTTATTTTTTGATTTTATTTCTTTTATTCTCTTTATTTTCAAAAATTCACATCTTCTTCATTTTAAATCCAAAAAATGTGGGACATATTGCATTCTTTTTCATTTTAATTCTAGTTTCTAAAAATGATTTTTAATATTTTTTATTTTATCATTTGATATTTTTTTGTGAATTTTCTCTTTTCTGGTTATTTTAAATTCATTTTAAATAGTTTTTGATATTCAAAAAATACAAAAATATTTTCTTAACCTATTTGAATGATGATGAATCTATGAAAAATATTCTCATCAATATTTTAATTGATTTGAGATTTATTTGAGATTTTAGTTCAATTAGGTTAGTTTTCTTCATTTTTAATTGATTAAAAATAGTTTCTGACTTTTAAAAATGCTGAAATTTTTTGTCAAACTTTGTTTGGCCTTTTTGAACTTGGGATAAATCACTTGGAATTTTCAAAGTTGATTTGAAGTGATTTTGAAGTTTGACCTTTCTTTATTTTTTATTCAAGTTTATTTTTAAATATTAAAAAATGCCAAAAAATATTTTGTTCATTTCTTGACTTCTAATCTTCATCTCACTTCTGTTTTTGAGTGTGTGACCTTGATCCTCAATGTCATTGGTCAACACATGTGATTGGTACATTCTATTTCATTTAATGCACTTTAATTTTTCCATTTCCATTTCCATTAGTCATCTCCTTCTTCTTCTTCTCTTTTTCTTTTTGATCAATGAGTTGAAGGTTGATAAGTTAGCATTGCTTAGGGAGACTTAATCTTCCTTAATCCAAATCTAATTCATCTTGATCAATTGATCAAGTGAATGGATTTGCATTAAGGATAGGTTGTTTCCCAAATCATGCAAAAGACTTAAACCAATACAAGATCAATTCTCATTTTCTTTTTGGCATGGCAAGTTATTGGAACTTGGTTCACTAATCAAGACTTCTAACTTGTGTTGTTGCCTACATTATTATTGACCGACCTCAGATAGTTGTGACTTCTACATAAGTCCAATGACGATTGCTTAATATAGCGCTAAATTTGCCTTATGGCACGCTAACTATTAACCACTAACTATTAACATTTACTTTTTTCACTTTACTTTTATGCAATTTATCATTCTTGTACATATTATTCATTTGCTTTTTCCTTTGCTCACTTGAGCACATGTTTATGTTAATGCCATTTGCCTTTTGCTCACTTGAGCATATAATTGTGTATATATATCTTTTGTGCTTGTGTTTTGTCTGTTTGTTGTGAGCCAAATGCCAAGAATTGGACAAATGGACTTAGACTTTAGGACTTTACCCTAGCTAATGGAGTTTGAAGAGCAACTAGGCCTCATGCCTTTAGAGTGATTAAATGTCAAAGAGCAACTAGGCCTCATGCCTTTAGATTGCTTAAAGCTTAAAGATGAACATTGAAAGGACCATATTCTAAACTCCCTCTTGTCCATTCTTTGATTGTTTATAGAACTTTTTGATGTGTGTGTTTTTGTGCTAGGGATTCCAATTTGAGCCTAATTGAGGAACCATTACTATGAACTTCTACGATGAGAGAGATCCAAGAGACCTTGAGGAGCCTTATCCAAGAATTCATTGATTGTTGATTGGTTGATTTTATGCTTATGTGATTGCTTATTCCAAAGGATGGGAGCTACTTGGATTATCAATATGATCTCAAGAGAGGAACTCCTTTTGTGGTTTTGTTTCTTATCCCTTACCTCTTGTATGCTTAGGACCTTAGCCATTCTTTTTCTTCTCTCCACTCTAACCCAAGCCAAAACTTTTTTGCAAACATTTAACATTTGTTTTCAACATTAGAAACCTAAGCCTTATGCTTTTGATTTTTAAACTTTCTTTTTCTTACACTTATTTTGAATTGAATCTTTAAATCAACTTTGACCATATTTTGTAAATACTTTTCATCGGTAAATATAACCCATTCAAATACTTTTTGTGGTTTCAAAGGCCACTTTCTTAATCAATTTTTTATAACCTTTAGCTATTAGGTTTGAGTTATCCTTGAGGTAGATGTAATGCTCACCTTTATCCTTAGTGATGGACAATGAGTCTTCCATGCTTATTATAGGGTTAACCCCTCACTAACATGTTGAAGCTATCCTCACATGGTGGATTTATGGTTTTGGGTTGAGTTTTCTCCCTTGGATAACAAAAGACCTTAAGGCTTTTGGACCAATCAATTCACCAACTCATTTTGAAATTTTTACCCCGAACTACGAGGTTTTGATCCTAATCTTTTTAAGATGGTACGTAGGCAGTGGGTTTTATCCATTCAAACACAAAATGTAAATAAACTTGTATATTCTTTTCTCATCTCTTCAATCATGTTTGCACAAATAAATTTTCACAAAATACCAACCTTACAACAAGTGTGAAAAGGGCTCCCTAGGAGTACCTAGGATGTTTTGGGTGCTTAAAACCTTCCCATTGCATAACCAACCCCCTTACCCAGATCTCTGACATTTTTACTAGTTTTTGATTTGATAAAACTTTTAGGTTTTTGTTCGCTTTCTAACCATTCCTTTGGATAAATAGAAGTGCGGTGGCGACTCGACTTGTATGGTTTACCTTGGATTTAGTCAATATTTCTAATGGTAACGAATACCCCGCTACAGAAAAGTGGCGACTCTGCTGGGGAAATTTGCCTAGTGGGTTTTGCCTACTTTTCATTTTTGTTGTATTGTATTGTATATTTGTTTGGTGACATATTTTTGTGCAATTTGGGATTACTGTATTGTATGTAATGATTGAATTGCTTGAATATTAATTTCTTGTGTTCTTGGTGATCTTTGTGAGATGAGTTCTATACCCGAACTCGAGTGCACTTAGGATAGGAGAATGACATAGTCTTGTTGACTTGTGTGGAGTTATTCCTTAGCAAGTTGACTTACAAGTTCATTCACTTGGTGGAGGTCATGTTGAGATCAATAATGTCACACAAGTAAGTTGTGGTTAGACATTACTCTTTCCAATATAGACCTTAGAAGCCAAGGACCTTAGTTTACCAAGCCCATCTTGAGAAGCCAAGTAAGTTGTGGTTAGACATTACTCTTTCCAAGTGTAAGATCTGATACGATTGTTACGCGATGCTACACTCATAAGAGTCTCTCTTGAGAATATTTTTGGAATACGAGTAGTCGTTTCTCCGATAATATCCTAAATATGGGATGATGACTATGGGAACCTCTTGTAGAACATATTTGGTAGGTTTAAACCCTAGTACACTCCCTTTGGGTGGTTCTAAACCAAGACTCCATGTTCGCAACAAACCCTTGATTTATGGTTGATCCGTTCATGTATCCTTAATATCAATGGAACTTGGGTGTTGATGAGGTGTAAACCATAATCCACCAAAATGGATGATTGATATTAAGGATAATATGATCCATCCCATGACCTTTGTTTGGTGTGCTTTGTTTGATCCTTGAGTGTGATTGGTGCATTCATGCATTCATGCACCCATTTGCATCCATATCATCAAAGGAATAAGAAAATTTTCAAGGAACTTAAGAGGCCTATTTGTAAAATTTTCAGACATGGAAAGACAAAGAAGGAATACAAAGAAGTACAGCTTCAGACAACCAGACTTGAAAGAGCTAAGGAATCTGACATCCTATGTATTAGATCTTTTGGGTTTCAAAGCTCGTTTTGGGAAGCTTCTTCTTCTGCTGACTACTCAGGTGGATGAAGGATTGATGAGTGTATTGGTGCAGTTTTATGATCCTTTGTATCGTTGCTTCACGTTTCCGGATTTCCAGCTTCTGCCTACGCTTGAGGAGTATGCTTATCTTGTGGGTGTACCTATTCTAGACCAGTTGCCGTTCAGTGGCTTGGAGAAAGTTCCTTCTTCTCAAGAGATATCTGATATGTTGCACATAGATGAATCTTTGGTTGTTGCTCATATGACTACCAAAGGTGGAATTCAAGGTCTCCCTTCTGAGTTCCTAATTGCTCAAGCTACTGTGTATGGGAAGGCCATGAGTGAGGACGCCTTTGAAGCCATATTTGTACTTCTCATCAATGGGTTAGTGTTGTTCCCCAACATCGACAAGTTTGTAGATGTGAACGCTATTAGGATCTTCTCTACTCTTAATCCCGTTCCGACTCTGTTGGGTGACACTTATTTCTCTTTGCATATGAGGAATGCAAAGGGTGGTGGTGCCATTGTGTGATGTTTGCCTCTGTTGTATAAGTGGTTTATTTCTCACTTACCGCAGACAATCGCTTTCAAGGAGAACAAGGGATGTCTATGGTGGTCCACGAGACTTATGTCTCTCACTAATGATGATATCTTTTGGTACAACCGTGTGTATGATGGTGTGCAGATTATTGACTCTTGTGGTGAATTCTCCAATGTGCCTCTTCTTGGTACATGTGGTGGGATTAACTACAACCCTATTTTGGCACGTCGTCAGCTTGGGTTCCCCCTAAAAGATAAACCCAATAACATTCTGTTGGAGGGTGTGTTCTTTCAGGAAGGTAAAGATCCCCAAGGCTTGAAAGCTAGGATGGTCCGCGCTTGGCGCAAGATTCATAGGAAAGGAAGGAAAGAGTTAGGTCCTAAGAACTGTATCGCTTTGGAGCCTTACACTGCTTGGGTGAGGAAGAGAGCTTCTGAACATCTCATGCCTTACGAGTATCCGAGACCTACACCTATGGTTATGGTTGGGCCTTCAATCCCCCCTAATCAAGGAGTAGAGGAGTTGAGAGATGAAGACCATTCACGTGCTTGGATCCGTGAACGAGAAGAGTTGCTCCAGCAGATTAAAGAGAAGGATGCTTTGATTGAGTTTCTTGAGCATCAGGTCATTGATGATCCTGATGATGCATGGACTTCTTTACTTCCTCAGTCTTCTAGGTTCTGGAAGAGGAAGTACGATCGACTCGCAAAGGAGAAGGCAGATATGGAGGCAGCCTATGAGGAGGAGGTGAATAGGCTTCGTGCATCTTATCTTCCGGTGTCCCGAGCGTTAGATGATTGTTTCTAGGGATCCATAGGATGATCATTTCCCTTTTCTCTTATATTGTGTCTTGGTTACCAATGTTGTACTTCTTTGGTAAAAAAAAATATATTCCAGATATTATTGATGAGACATTTCCATATGTGATACAAATGTAATATTTCCCAAAATTCGCAAATAGAACTCTAAAAGTTCCTCTGAAATAAAAAACAAATCATATGCACAAGCATTGCATGCATCATATGCATAAGCAGGTCTTGTTCCAAGCTTCTTGTCCGATGGTCTAACTCTGTGTTCTTCGTTTATTTTGGAGACAAGCTGACTCACCGGTACTACACCAGAGCCAACTCTTCGAGACTGATGGATCATCTAGAACAAGAGAACCGCGAGCTGAAAGAGGAGGTAGCCAGGTTGACTGCCTTGATGGAGTCATTTTTGGCCGCTCAGAGCCAGTCTTCTCCAACGCCATCAACTTCTCCCCAGAGGACGGTCATTTCTTAGATCGTAACTTCTATTGTGCCTGTTGCAACTGCTCATTTTGCACCGTCTATGCCAGCCGGGTTCCCGTGGGGAATGCCTGCCAATTTCATGCTAGAAGGTTTTGCTCCGACTCTTGCTTCTCTGCTGGCATCTAGCCCGGTCCTTTCAGTGCCACCTCCCGTTGTGCACACGTTACCGAGATTGAGGATACCATCTACCATTCTGAGCCATCTGAAGGCCCAGACGTTTATGAGAAAATGGATGATATGAAAGACCAATTCCTTGAGCTTCACAAGGAACTGAAGACTTTGAGGGGGAAGGACCTCTTTGGTAAAAGTGCTGCTGAGTTGTGCCTTGTGCCCAACGTGAAGATCCCTATTAAATTCAAAGTGCCTGATTTTGAGAAATATAAGGGAAACACATGCCCTCTCAGCCATCTTGTGATGTATGCTCGCAAGATGTCAACGCAAACCGATAATGACCAACTGCTCATCCACTATTTTCAGGACAGTCTGTCCGGTGCCGCTCTCCGGTGGTACATGGGTTTGGAGAGTTCGAACATCCGATCTTTCAACGATCTTGGCGAGGCCTTCGTCAAGCAATATAAATACAATATGGATATGGCTCCAGACAGAGATCATTTGAGAGCGATGTCACAGAAGGATAAGGAGACCTTCAAAGAGTACGCCCAGAGGTGGCGAGAATTGGCAGCTCAGATAGTGCCTCCCCTTGAGGAGAAAGAGATGACCAAGATCTTCTTGAAAACCTTGAGCCCATTTTACTACGAGAGGATGATAGCCAGTGCTCCGTCAGACTTCACCGAGATGGTGAATATGGGAATGAGACTGGAAGAGGGGGTCCGTGAAGGACGTTTGACTCGAGATGAAGGCTCTTCAGCAAAGAGATATGGAAGCTTTGTGAAGGAGAAGGAGGGAGAGGCACATGTTGTGTCTTCCCATGACAAAAGAAGACCCTCTGTGAAGAGGAAGGTGTCTCGCCCAGTCAATAACCAGCATCAAGTGGCTCATATAGCACCTGTTTTCGGGGAAGCTCAACATTATCAACCACCGCAAACTCAGCAATATCAGCAACAACAGCGTCCGCAACAGCAGGCGTACCAGCCTCGAAACAACAACAACAATGCCAGTACCAACTATGAGAGGAAGAGGGTCACCTTCGATCCAATTTCGATGACATATGCTGAACTCTATCCATCTTTGATCGATAGAAAGGTAATCACTCCGCGAGACCCTCCTGCTGTACCTACTAACCCCAGTGATGGTACAAGCCTGAGCTTCACTGTGTGTATCATTTCGGTGCTCCCGGACATGACGTGGAAAATTGCTATCCGCTGAAGACCAAGGTGCAAGACCTTGTGAGAAGTGGGATTTTGTTTTTCGAGGACGTAGGTCCGAATGTGAAGAAGAACCCATTGCCCGAGCATGGGAAGTCTGTAAATATGGTCCAGGGTTGCCCTGGAAAATACAAGGTTAAATATGTCAGTCATATCCGACAATTGTTGGTTGAGATGCATCGCTTGCTGTGTGATTATAGTTATTATGAGCACGACCACGATAGATGTCGAGTATGTTCTGTCAATCAGAGAGATTGTCGCCAGGTGTGTAGAGACGTCCAAGAGATGTTGGACGAGGGAGTCATTGAGATCCTTCAGAATAGAAATGTTGATGAAGATGCTCTTGAGGTTAATGTAATTTCTCCGATATTCCGGATCCCTGAGCCTGTTGTTATTAAGTATGATGGTAGCAACCAGAAGGTTTCTCCAGTTCTGACCATCAAGCCTGTCGGTCCTGTACCGTATTCTTCTGAGAAGGCGGTTCCCTATCGCTACAATGCTGTAGCATTGGAAGATGGGAAAGAGGTGTCCTTGCCCTCTTCATCTGTTGTTAATATTGCTGATGTCAGTGGTTTGACCCGTAGCGGTCGTGTGTTTTCAGCACTGTTGAAACCTCAAGTTGATGCTCGAGGAAATGTTGACACTGATTTTGTTGAACGCCCGATTGGAAATGCTGTGAGCACTCCGAATCCGGCACTTGTTGTTAAGTCCTCCTCCATGTTGAAAACCCCTACTTCTGTTGGCCCAAGTGGCAATACGAAAGAAGACTGCGATGCGATGTTAAGGCTCATCAAAAGGAGCGAGTACAACGTTGTAGACCAGCTTATACAAACGCCATCCAAAATATCTGTGTTATCACTACTTTTGAATTCAGAACCACACCGAGAAGCTCTGCAGAAGGTGTTGGATGTGGCGTACGTAGATCACGATGTCACGATAGAGAAATTTGATAGCATTGTTGCAAACATCACCGCTTGTAACAACCTGAGTTTCAGTGACGCTGATCTCCCCGAGGAGGAAAGAGACCACAACTTGGCATTACACATATCTATGAGCTACAAAGATGACGCCATGTCCAATGTGTTGGTGGACAATGGGTCATCGTTGAATGTATTGTCGAAGACCACTCTCTCGAAGTTATCATATCAAGGGCCTCCCATGAGGCAGAGTGGAGTAGTTGTGAAGGCTTTCGATGGGTCTCGCAAAACTGTGATTGGAGAAGTTGATCTCCCAATCAAAATCGGAACAAGTGATTTCCAGATTACCTTCCAGGTTATGGAAATTCACCCGTCATATAGCTGTCTCTTAGGAAGACCATGGATTAACGAGGCTGGCGCCGTGACATCCACCCTACACCAGAAATTGAAATTTGTTAAGAATAAGAAGCTGGTAGTGGTAGGAGGAGAAAAGGCTCTCCTGGTTAGCCACTTGTCTTCTTTCTCATATATAGATGATGAGGATGAAGTTGGAACTCCGTTCCAAGCTTTATCTATTGCTGAACCTATTGAGAAGAGAGCTCCTTCATTTGCTTCCTATAAAGATGCGAAGTTGGCCATTGAGCATGGTGCAACTGCTGGATTGGGGCAAATGATCAAGTTGGAAGACAACAAGTCCCGGGCTGGCATAGGCTTTTCTTCTGGTGCTTTCAACAAGCAAGGTTTGTTAAAGAGTGGAGGTTTCATCCACACCGGTCAAGATGAAGAGGTTGCTGCCATTTTGGAAGAGGATGCAGAGGATTCTGGCAATTTCGTCATCCCTGGAGGGATATGCAATAATTGGGTCGCTGTGGATATCCCAACAGTTATCCATAAGTCAAAGTAATGTTCATTGTGTTTAAAAACCATTCTCCCATGCCAAAAGGAGGAGTGATGACATTGTTGGCGCATAAATCCAATGATATTTTCACTCGATAAATTCATGTTAAATGTTTGTTTTGCCAATCGTTTTCCATTTTTCTTTTTTCATGAAATTGGTGATCACAAAAAACCCTAAAAATAAGAATAAAATCAATCTTTTCATCTGCATAATAATTTGCCTTGTTTGAGTTTCTAAAATTTCTTTTATATCCAAAATTATTATGCAGGTTAATCAAACCCATTGAACATAATGATCCAACACCATCTCCCAACTTTGAGTTCCCTGTATTTGAGGCGGAAGAGTATGATGTTGAAGAGATTCCTGACGAGATTACCCGTCTACTTGAGCATGAAGAGAAAATCATTCAGCCGCATCTTGAGAATCTAGAAACAGTCAACTTGGGGTCTGAAGATTGTGTGCGAGAAGTGAAGATTGGGGCACTCCTGGAAGAGTCTGTTAAGAAGGGGTTGATTGAGTTGCTACGAGAATACGTCGACGTCTTTGCCTGGTCATATGAAGACATGCCTGGTCTGGATACTGATATTGTGCAACATTTCTTGCCTTTGAAGCCTGAGTGCGTGCCTGTAAAGCAGAAGCTCAGAAGAACTCATCCCGATATGGCAGTGAAGATTAAAGAAGAAGTTCAGAAGCAAATTGATGCAGGGTTTATGGTGACTTCTACATATCCTCAATGGGTGGCCAATATTGTGCCCGTGCCTAAGAAAGATGGAAAAGTCCGAATGTGTGTGGACTCTAGAGACTTGAATAAATCTAGTCCGAAAGATGATTTCCCTCTACCACATATTGATATGTTGGTAGATAATACAACTAAATTCAAGGTATTCTCATTTATGGACGGATTTTTTGGATATAATCAGATCAAAATGGCACCCGAGGATATGGAGAAGACAACATTCATCACACCTTGGGGAACATTCTGTTATCGAGTGATGCCCTTCGGTTTGAAGAACGCCGGAGCCACGTATCAACGAGCTATGACTATGCTGTTTCACGATATGATGCACAAGGAGATCGAGGTTTATGTTGATGACATGATTGCTAAGTCAAGAACAGAAGTTGAACATGTAGAGCACCTGTTGAAGCTTTTTCAGCGTTTGAGGAAGTACAAGCTTCGTCTGATTCCCAACAAGTGTACATTTGGAGTCCGTTCTGGCAAGTTATTGGGCTTCATTGTTAGTGAAAGAGGTATTGAGGTTGATCCTGCAAAGGTCAAAGCAATACAAGAGATGCCTGCGCCCAAAACTGAGAAGCAAGTCCGAGGTTTTCTTGGCCGCTTGAATTACATTTCTAGATTCATATCACACATGACTGCCACATGTGCGCCGATATTCAAGCTCCTCCGGAAAGATCAGTCTCATGATTGGACCAAGGATTGTCAGAAAGCTTTTGATAGTATTAAGGAGTATTTGTCTGAACCTCCGATTCTATCTCCGCCTGTAGAAGGGAGACCATTCATTATGTATTTGACTGTTCTTGAAGATTCAATGGGTTGTGTATTGGGTCAGCAAGATGAATCAGGAAAGAAAGAGTATGCCATCTACTACTTGAGTAAGAAATTCTCCGACTGCGAGTCTCGATACTCAATGCTTGAGAAGACATGTTGTGCTTTGGCTTGGGCTGTTAAGCGCTTACGCCAGTATATGTTAAATCATACAACTTGGTTGATATCCAAAATGTATCCAATCAAGTACATTTTTGAGAAGCCTACTTTAACTGGGAGGATTGCCCGTTGGCAGATGTTGTTGTCTGAGTATGATATTGAGTATTGAGCTTAGAAGGCTATCAAAGGTAGTATCTTGGCTGACCATTTGGCACATCAACCGATTGAGGATTATCAGTCAGTTCAGTATGACTTCCCAGATGAGGAGATTCTGTATTTGAAAATGAAAGATTGCGATGAGCCTACGCTCGATGAAGGGCCAGAACCTGGTTCCAGATGGAGTATGGTGTTTGATGGCGCTGTAAATCAATATGGAAATGGTATTGGGGCAGTAATTATTACTCCTCAGGGCACACATTTTCCTTTTACAGCAAGGCTAACTTTCAAATGCACGAATAATATGGCTGAGTATGAGGCCTGTATTATGGGATTGGAAGAGTGCATTGATCTTAGGATCAAGCATCTTGATGTTTATGGTGATTCGACCCTCGTTGTTAATCAGATTAAGGGTGAATGGGAAACGAATCAACCTGGTCTCATTCCATATACAGATTATGCGAGGAGGATTTCAACGTTCTTTACTGAGGTGGACTTCCATCATATTCCTCGAGATGAGAATCGGATGGCAGACGCTCTTGCTACTCTTGCTTCGATGATTGTGGTCAGACTTTGCAATGAAGTTCCCAATATCACTATGATGCGCTTGGATAGACCAGCTCATGTATTTGCAGTTGAGGAAGTGAAAGATGATAAGCCATGGTATTATGATATCAAGTGTTTCCTTCAGAGCCAGATTTACCCGCCTGGGGCATCTGTAAAAGATAGGAAAAATTTGAAGAGATTGTCAGGCAGTTTCTACCTCAATGGTGAAATACTTTACAAAAGAAATTTTGACATGGTTCTGCTCAGATGCGTGGATAGACACGAAGCAAACCTGTTAATGACTGAAGTCCATGAGGGTTCATTTGGTACCCATTCCAATGGACATGCCATGGCTAGAAAGATGTTGAGAGCAGGCTACTATTGGCTGACAATGGAGTCTGACTGCTGCAAATTTGTGAAGAAATGCCATAAGTGTCAAATTTACGCGGATAAGATTCATATTCCTCTGACACTTTTGAATGTGATTTCGTCACCATGGCCTTTCTCCATGTGGGGAATTGAAATGCTTGGTATGATAGAGCCAAAAGCGTCCAATGGTCACAAATTTATTCTCGTAGCAATTGATTACTTCACCAAGTGGGTTGAAGCGGCGTCATATGCAAATGTGACCAGGCAGGTGGTCATGAAGTTTATCAAGAATCAACTCATATGCCAATATGGTGTGCCAGATAAGATCATTACTGATAATGGATCTAATTTGAACAACAAAATGATGAAAGAGTTGTGTAGTGAGTTCAAGATAGCGCATCATAATTCTTCTCCCTACAGACCTAAGATGAATGGGGTTGTTGAAGCTGCTAATAAGAATATCAGGAAGATTATCCAGAAGATGGTTGTTACGTACAAAGATTGGCATGAGATGTTGCCATTTGCTTTACATGGATATCGTACTTTTGTCCGCACTTCAACAGGGGCAACCCCTTTCTCTCTTGTTTATGGCATGGAGGTTGTGCTCCCAGTAGAGGTGGAGATCCCATCAATGAGAGTCTTGATGGAAGCCAAGTTGACTGATGCTGAATGGGTTCAGAGTCGTTACGACCAGTTGAATTTGATAGAAGAGAAGAGATTGACTGCCATGTGCCATGGTCAGTTATATCAGCAGTGAATGAAGAAAGCCTTTGATAAGAAGGTCAAGCCTCGTGTGTTCCGAGAAGGTGACCTTGTGCTCAAGAAAGTCTTGTCTTTCGCGCCCGATTCCAGGGGCAAGTGGACTCCAAACTATGAAGGTCCATATGTTGTTAAGAGAGCCTTTTCAGGCGGTGCATTGATACTTACAACTATGGATGGGGAGGATTTCACTCGTCCTGTGAACTCAGATGCAATCAAGAAATACTTTGCCTAAAAATAAAAAAAAATAAAAAGAATAGCTCACTAAGTTGAAAACCTGAAAGGGCGGCTTAGGCAAAAATGAGTGTCTCGGTGGATTGAAAACCCGAAAGGGAGATCCAGGCAAAAGTTAGAGACATAAAAAAATAAATGAATAGCTATCCCGCTAGATTGAGTGCCTCACCCTGGGGCAATCTAGGCAAAAAATAGGGATCTGGCAAGTAACTGCATCCTGACAAGACTTTGCTTTACAACTGTCATCCGTTATAAATTCTCGCTCAGTCATTATCAACTAAAGCTTCAAATACATCTGATTCAGAATTGGTGGAGAAGTGGTCATTATGTTCAATGTATCCCTTTTCCAATATATATCACCAATTTCAAATTTGAAAAGATCTATGGAGTCTTGCCATTTGCAGGCTACAATTCCATCAAATAAATTTGAGCCTTTATCCAATTATTTGCATTCTTAGTTGCTTCCATTTCAACAAATGTTTTGCATGTTCTAATTGGAAAAAAATATCATTGTTTTTATTCAATCCTTTCATAATTATTTTTTAAACAAAGTGAACATTCACAGAGATAAGGGGATGCTGAGGATATCTTCAGTGCTCTCCCAAAGATGGTAAGATTCTTGACAGGGTAAGACAGTTGTTCGTATTCCTGGCACGCTTGTATCCTTTGCCCCTGGAGCCTTTTGTGGTTTTCCCCCGAGCAGAGTGATTGGTAGGATTATTCATCCCTCTTTCCTGCAGCAGAGTAGTGATTCTCCCTCCTCAGCGGATGTGATCTCATTTCATTAGGACAGTATTTGAAGACCCGTGGAAACTTCTGATTTGGTGGTTGTTCCCCACAGAGTTCCATGGTCCCCTTTGACATTTTCCCTAGTAGAGTGCTTCCGTGGTGGACTTCATTTGTATGACGATCCTTTCAACCAGTTGGAATGACTGATGCTCATTCCCCTGCAGAGATCTTTATGGTCCTGGCTTTCTCTCTTGAGATGTAGTACCGGATGTTTGTGTACTTGTTCGTTGGACCTATTTGTGTTAGAAATGTCTGTTTGTCAGCATTCATCATACATAAACCATGCATATTGCATGCTTAATAACATTCAAATATTCATGATGCATTATTTTCCATATACCTCTGATTGTTATTTCTTGTTTGAGGGTATTATGTTTCCCCAAACAGACATTGATGTCCGATATCCTCATGTAGAGTCGACCCCATAAGCAGAAAGTATTTATCCTTCCTTCCGTATTCCCCACTGAGTTATATCCTCGTGGATGATGGTTGTTCCTGTTTCCTCCCAACACATATATTGGGATGGAGTTCCCTATTGAGTTATATCCTCATAAGGGGCAAGTTTTGTTTCAGTGTGCCTATCTAGCTTGATCCTAGACTGGCCCCTTTTGGCTGCTTCTTGCACTCCCTTGTGATGCAAATGAATGATTGCTCAGTAACCAGTTCATCTCATCCCTGGCGGAGTCTATGGTTTTCTACCCTCATACCGGTAGTTGTAAACCCTATTTGTATTCCCTTTGCAGAGTAACTGTTTTGCTCATCCTAATTGATGACGGTTACTTCTCTTTGGTTTTTTGCCCAGTATCCGGTAGATGTAATCCCCTCCTTGATGTTTATCTTTATCCAATATCCGGTATCGATATTCCCTCATCTTTTGGATAATTGCTCTGATCAAGCAATTTATCCCCAGCGGGTCATCTCTCGTCTACCCTTTGTTGTTGGTGACGATTATTTCTCCCCTAGATTGGTCATCATTAAATGCCTAAGTTTCGGTATCCCGATGCCTTTCTTTTCGGTCGATTTATCCTTTTTTTTAACCCAGTAACCGGTTGTGGATAATCTTCCATGCGAGTCTATTGCCTACGTTCTGACGATAATAGATAATATATCTCATGCCCTCTTCGGTCGAAGCCTTTTGTTCTTCCCTAGTCGAGTAAGATTCGTATTCCTTTTTTCGGAATCGAATGACCATCCGGTAATCGAGTTTGCTTTTAGCCCTCTTTTGGATGATGAGTGTCTTGGGAATATTCCCCAATTCACGCTTTGGTTGGTCACCTATTATATGCCCAATAACCGGTATCCCTGGTGTTCCTTCCCTTCTACTCCCTATTATGACTTTTTGTCCCCTGTGGAGTCAGATTTTCCTGAGCTGAAGTGTACCTTTTTTAGGTCTTCCTCAGATGATTTTGGATGTTTGATATCTCTCACCCTTATACCGGTTTTAGATATTCATTCTTCCCGAGAATGTTGTTCTCTCACCCTTATACCGGTGCTCAGATCACGTGTCTCTTTGAGCTTATTACCCAGTAACCGGTAATACCTCCCCCCTTTGCTTTCCCAGGAGAGTTCTGTTTGGATATTGCTCTCCAGCACAGTCCCTTAGTGGATTGTCCCCATCTGGAGTCCGTATTTTTATCCGAAGTAGCCATTATGGATAATCTCTGTTGTATTGGCATATTCCCCAATACATGCGCTTTTGAGTTAGCTCGGGTTCCCATTGATTTGCTCCTTTTGGAATTCTGCTCCCCAAACATTGAGTCGTGCCCTGTTCACGCGTTTTATCCCTTTCCTTATCCCCATAAGAGTCCCTAGAGTCTCTGTCCCATTGAGTGTATTACTTATATGGATTATCAGTTTCTCCTGATTTCTTTTCTTTCTTTATGGACACATATATCCACAAAGTATTACCTTTTGCATACATACATTTGCATCATGAGGTGTCTTAGGGACCCAAATTCGTCTCTTTAATATTATTTAAGCCCATTCTACCTCGTCGAGACGAAGATTTTAACCTTCACTTCTCCGGCTAGAATGACCTTAAATAGGGGCATCTGTAAGACCTCAATTTTGGCCCTAAGATCCCTCATGGCATCACAACATTGCATTTGCAAAGCCTCAAGGATCATAAGCATCTTGGTTCCCTTTGCCTTTGGGTGGGACTTCTTGTGAATGGTTTGAGAGCACCAAGCATGCTTGAATTGTATATTATTGCTTTTCTTGTTTTGTTTACTAACAAAAAGCACAAAAATATGTCACTAACATTTCTTGTTTGTAGCTTGAGTAATCACAAGGTCAAGAGCTTCAAGGAGATCCCTTGTGCAAAAATATGGCCAAGTGAAGATGAAAGCAAGCATGGTAATGGTTCCCAAAGCTCTCATCCATCAAATATGCCCCCCTAGCATCTCAATTCATCATTTTGATCAAAGCAAGTCAAAGGGTTTGAGGGATTGCTTCTCAAAGAAACCCTAATTCATCTGTGTACCACAATGCCTTGCTCATGAAGCAACCTCAGCCCATGGTCAAATACAATCAAGGGAAGTTCTTTAATTCATCATCTCATGCATATTTGAACTTATGTGAGTATCCTCAATCATCAATTCATCAGGACATGAGTTGTGGACTTGAGAAGTTGAATAGTCAATTCATCTAACTATTTTGAAATGCACTGAGACCTAACTTTTTATGTATTGGTCAAATGGAGATGATCCTAAAATCAAAAATGTTCTTAAGGACAATATGAACAACTCTCATGTTCATAACAAATTTAGTTGAAGCTTGAAAGGTCATCATCCATTCCAAGACATTATAGGTCATTTTGACTGAAACCCTAATCTTGGGTCAACTTCCCAAAAACATAACTCATTCATTTTTTATGATTTTGAGGTGGGATCAAATGCATTGGAAATCTTAAGATGTCTAATTCAAATGTTATGTTGAACAAAATTTAAAAATCTCAAAGGAAATACATGTGATAATGCAAAACATTATAGGTCACTTTGGACCAAATGCATTGAAAGGCAAAAAAATCCAACTTCAAGTGCCCATAACTCTTTTATAAAAAAATCCAAATGATGCAAAATTTAAGTCCATTTTGATTTTCTTGAAAAGATCTACAACTTTGATGTTGGGGGTTGTTTCATTTGAGACTTGCATCATCAAAACAGAGGGGCTTGAACTTTGGCCAAATTTGGAAACCTCACCTTTGCATGTTTTGCACCTTACACTTTAACTTCAAAATTCACTAATTTCCACACTTCAAATGGATTTTTGCCCAACATAACATTTGTTCCTTACATCAAGACCTTTCCAACCATTACCGACATGCTCATGTTTGGATTTGGCAAATGGCATTTTCGAGGACTTCAAGTTTTATGACCAATTATGGATTTCATGTTAAAACTCCATGCACAAGCCATTGCAACTCAGAGTACACGTCCATTTCAATTTGGTATGATATCAACTTGCATTTGCACTTGATTTTGGGCCTCACATGCGCCTGTACAGGCCCATGCATGGAGGATCCAATTTCATGCACATGAGTTTGATCACCCTTGCCTTGCCTCTCCATCTATAAATAGAAGCATCATTTCATTCAATTTCCATCCCTGAATCAATCTGAAATGCTGCAGAATTCAAAACCTAGCCATCACTAAAGGAATTTCTACTTTCTTCTAAAAAATTCAGATTTGAATTTCAACTACCTTGGTTGATTTTCAGACCTACAATTCCTTAGCCATGCTTCATCTTCATCACTAAATCCTACTGCAAGCTTTGGTTGAGAAGAATCGTGCTCTCCATACCTGCATTTCAAAGGTGGACATCAGAACTTTTTCTCTTCGAAACTCTTTGATCCTTGCTTATTTCTTTAGTTCCTTGGCTTGGCTGAAGTCCTCTCATTAGAGGCATCTGATTTGTGCTTTCAATTTTGTAAAAACATGAAGTTCATGATGAACACCATCAAGCTTCCATCTCTGATATCTCTCTTAATAGAAATCTAGAGTGGAAATGAGTGGTATAGGAGTGATGTACATCACTTCCTCTTTCGATTGATGCCTGGATTGTGTGTTTTGGTGCACATTTGCTCTTCTACAAATTTGAGCTCTCGCCGGAGCTAGCCGGAGAAGACGGTGGCACTGGCCACCGTCTGGTCTCCAGATCCAATCGTGGCCATGCATTCTTATTTCCATATCTAATCCTGGCCTTTGCTTCTTATGACTTATTTTAATGCCCTATGTGACGCGTTTGACTGGAGACCACCATGAGCGCGCGCTTCTGGAGCGTCTGATCAGCCACGTCAATTAATGAGGCTTGATCAAACGCTCATGGTTTTTTTGAATTTCTTATTTTCTGATTTTATTTCTTTTATTCTTTTAATTTTCAAAAATTCATATCTTCTTCATTTTAAATCCAAAAAATATGGGACCAATTGCATTCTTTTCCATTTTAACTCTAGTTTCTAAAAATGATTTTTAATATTATTTATTTTGTCATTTGATATTTTTTTGTGAATTTTCTCTTTTCTGGTTATTTTAAATTCATTTTAAATAGTTTTTGATATTCAAGTAATACAAAAATATTTTCTTAACCTATTTGAATGATGATGAATCTATGAAAAATATTCTGATCAATTTTTTAATTGATTTGAGATTTATTTGAGATTTTAGTTCAATTAGGTTATTTTTATTCATTTTTAATTGATTAAAAATAGTTTCTGACTTTTAAAAATGCTGAAATTTTTTGTCAAACTTTGTTTGACCTTGTTGAACTTGGGATAAATCACTTAGAATTTTCAAAGTTGATTTGAAGTGATTTTGAAGTTTGACCTTTCTTTATTTTTTATTCAAGTTTATTTTTAAATATTAAAATATGCCAAAAAATATTTTGTTCATTTCTTGACTTCCAATCTTCATCTCACTTCTGTTTTTGAGTGTTTGACCTTGATCCTCAATGTCATTGGTCAACACATGTGATTGGTACATTCTATTTCATTTAATGCACTTTAATTTTTCCATTTCCATTTCCATTAGTCATCTCCTTCTTCTTCTTCTCTTTTTCTTTTTGATCAATGAGTTGAAGGTTGATAAGTTAGCATTGATTAGGGAGACTTAATCTTCCTTAATCCAAATCTAATTCATCTTGATCAATTGATCAAGTGAATGGCTTTGCATTAAGGATAGGTTGTTTCCCAAATCATGCAAAAGACTTAAACCAATACAAGATCAATTCTCATTTTCTTTTTGGCATGGCAAGTTGTTGGAACTTGGTTCACTAATCAAGACTTCTAACTTGTGTTGTTGCCTACATTATTATTGACCGGCCTCAGATAGTTGTGACTTCTACATAAGTCCAATTACAATTACTTAACATAGCGCTAAATTTGCCTGATGGCCCGCTAACTATTAACCACTAACTATTAACATTTACTTTTTGCACTTTACTTTTATGCAATTTATCATTCTTGTACATATTATTCATTTGCTTTTTCCTTTGCTCACTTGAGCACATGTTTATGTTAATGCCATTTGCCTTTTGCTCACTTGAGCATATAATTGTGTATATATATCTTTTGTGCTTGTGTTTTGTCTGTTTGTTGTGAGCCAAATGCCAAGAATTGGACAAATGGACTTAGACTTTAGGACGTTACCCTAGTTAATGGAGTTTGAAGAGCAACTAGGCCTCATGCCTTTAGAGTGCTTAAATGTCAAAGAGCAACTAGGCCTCATGCCTTTAGATTGCTTAAAGCTTAAAGATGAACATTGAAAGGACCATATTCTAAACTCCCTCTTGTCCATTCTTTGATTGTTTATAGAACTTTTTGATGTGTGTGTTTTTGTGCTAGGGATTCCAATTTGAGCCTAATTGAGGAACCATTACTATGAGCTTCTAAGATGAGAGAGATCCAAGAGACCTTGAGGAGCCTTATCCAAGAATTCATTGATTGTTGATTGCTTGAGTTTATGCTTATGTGATTGCTTATTCCAAGGGATGGGAGTTACTTGGATCATCAATATGATCTCAAGAGAGGAACTCCTTTAGTGGTTTTGTTTCTTATCCCTTACCTCTTGTATGCTTAGGACCTTAGCCATTCTTTTTCTTCTCTCAACTCTAACCCAAGCCAAAACTTTTGTGCAAACATTTAACATTTGTTTTCAACATTAGAAACCTAAGCCTTATGCTTTTGATTTTTAAACTTTCTTTTCATAACACTTATTTTGAATTGAATCTTTAAATCAACTTTGACCATATTTTGTAAATACTTTTCATCGGTAAATATAACCCATTCAAATACTTTTTGTGGTTTCAAAGGCCACTTTCTTAATCACTTTTTTATAACCTTTAGCTATTAAGTTTGAGTTATCCTTGAGGTAGATGTAATGCTCACCTTTATCCTTAGTGATGGACAATGAGTCTTCCATGCTTATTATAGGGTTAACCCCTCACTAGCATGTTGAAGCTATCCTCACATGGTGGATTTGTGGTTTTGGGTTGAGTTTTCTCCCATGGATAACAAAAGACCTTAAGGCTTTTGGACCAATCAATTCACCAACTCATTTTGAAATTTTTACCCCGAACTACGAGGTTTTGATCCTAATCTTTTTAAGATGGTACGTAGGCAGTGGGTTTTATCCATTCAAAGACAAAATGTAAATAAACGTGTATATTCTTTTCTCATCTCTTCACTCATGTTTGCACAAATAAATTTTCACAAAATACCAACCTTACAACAAGTGTGAAAAGGGCTCCCTAGGAGTACCTAGGATGTTTTGGATGCTTAAAACCTTCCCATTGCATAACCAACCCCCTTACCCAGATCTCTGACATTTTTACTAGTTTTTGATTTGATAAAACTTTTAGGTTTTTGTTCGCTTTCTAACCATTCCTTTGGATAAATAGAAGTGCGGTGACGACTCGACTTGTATGGTTTACCTTGGATTTAGTCAATATTTCTAATGGTAACGAATACCCCGCTACACCAACATAAAAATGAGGGATTAAAACCTCGTAGTTTGTGGTATCAATTTAAAAGTGGGTGAATTGCTTTTAATCAAAATTTAAGTTAAAAGAGGCACAAAGGGGCCAAAAGTTTGAATGAGTGTTAGTTCTTTTTGTCTTTTGAAATTTTAAGTCAATATGATTAGATTTATTTACAAGTTTGATTTAAGAAAAAAATTTGAAAGTTCAATGGCATAAGGCCAAAGTTTCTAATTTAAAATAAGGTCTAAGTTTTGAAATTACAAGCAAAGAAGGTTTTTGAAAAGGGGAAGAGATTTTTAAATTTAAGAAATGGGAGGAGATGAAGACGTTAACCTAAGCATAAAATTAAAAGTTAAGAGTTGAAAAGATCTGACCAATGGGATGCAATCCAACAAACAAGAATGTCTTATAGAAAACCCACTTTTCCTTTGGACTTTGAATCAAGTAATAATCAGCAAACAATTAGCAATATCAAACATCAGGGAGATCAAGGAATTAAATAAATATGGTCACATCCAAGAAAGCAAGTCCCATAGCTAGTAGTCTTCTTTGTCTTTCCATGTATCAGATGAAATACTCCTTGATTAACTTAGAATAGAGCATTAGGTATGAGGTCAAAATAACAGTTGCAGCAGATGAGTTCAAGTGGATCCCAATACTTGCATCAGATGAAAGCTTAAATTACAATAACATGGTCTCAAAAATGTTGGCATTGGCCAAGTCCTTTTGTATAGGGAATGTTGCCTAATCCTAAGTTCAAAAGTTCAGATCAAACCCAACAGTCCACACAAACATTTTTTTGGATTTTTATTGTTTATTAAGTATTTTAAGGTCCTAAGACCACAAACATAAACAAAATACACAAACAAATATATACAATCACAATATATGGCTCAAATGAAAAAAGTGAAATGACATAAACATATAGAAGTTAAATGATATGTAAATAACAATGAATGGTAAATGACTAAAAATTAAATTGCATAAAGTAAATGGCTTGAAAGTAAAGCAAACTTAATACGAGTTAGTCAAATGATAGTCAAGGTTAATTAAATGTTAGTGATGTTTTGCTTTTTTAATTGATTAAGTCATTCTTTGGAGAACACTCAACCATCTATTCCCAAGCATGAATCCTTGAACCAATACATCTTCCAAATGAAGGAAAAAAGGTCAAGTTTCCACATAATACCATGAAAGATGGGAGACTTGCAATCTCACTTACTAGAATGCTATGCCTTTAGGGTAAAAATTTAGCTATATGTTAAGCAATCGTAATTGGATTAATGTAGAAGTCACAACTATCTGAGGCTGGGCAATAAAAATTTAGGTGCTAATGCATGTTAGAGATTTGGTATAATGAACCAAACTCCTAAAACATACCACACACTAAAAGAAAAGATCAAAATGGATGGACCTATCTCATCCATACTTGTATTGGTTCATCTAACACAAGGTTATTGATGAACCAATTAGCCTTAGGATCTTGAGATTTCATTGGTCAATGAGAGGGATGAGAAAGAATGGGCTGAAGATGAAAAGGGAAGGGAGATGAGATAAACACAAATTGGTCATGGGAGGAATTTTATCAAATTAAAATTATTCATTCATTTTGGGAGATGAAATGTACATTTCATCAATCCCTTAAATCTAATGATTTTAATCCAACAAAAGTCAAATAAACATTGACCAAGGCTCAAACAAATAGTCAAGCATCACAAGACCATAAAAATGGCTCAACATAAATTTCACACAATTAATCAATTAAAAATCAAATTAAAAATGTATTTAAATTCAATTTAATTTGGTCAAAACCTAAAATCTCTTCAAAGCACCAAATAAATTGCCAAGAGATTTATTCTAGGTCAAACAAGGTCAAAGGACCTTAGACAAAAAATTTCATGATTTTTGAAAAGTCAGAAGTATTTTTAAACAATTAAAAATATGCACAAAAACATTTACTTCATGAAAAATATCAAAGTAAATCAAAAAAATATTCTTAATTCAGAAAATGAAAGATAAAAATATTTAAAGATTTTTGGTGAAATTCCCATATTTTTTGGATTAAAAATGAAATTTATATGAATTAAACAAAATAAAGCAATTAAATGAAAAGCAGAAAATACAAAAAAAAATAAGAGCCATCAGATCTCCCTCATTAATTGAGGTGGCAGATCTGATGGACAAAACACGCGCTCCATCATGTTCCCTAGTCAATGCGTGTACATTCATGGTAATCAAAATCGAAGGCCAAGATTAAAACATTTTAAATAGATTTGATGGTTGTGAGGTGTGACAATACACCACCGGAGCTAGGGCTCTGGTCTTCTTCTCTGGTGGACCTTACCGGATTGGTCCACCACCAACCGCCATGAAAACAAAAAACAAGGACATAGATTCAAAGAAAAAACGCTCAGGAAATCGAATCCGGCCTCAATTTTCTCCAATTCCAAGTATATAAAAAGATACAGTGATTTGAATTTTGAGGATCATGAACTGAGTTGCTTCGATTTGACCTCAAAGCAACTCAATCTTGTTTCCTACATTGGTAGGACTTAAGCCAACCAAAAATCACAAAGAATGATGAAGAATTGAGAGAGAATCTAAGAGATGGAGCTTTGAAAAATCACCTTCGAGTTGGTTCAAATTCACTTGATCTTGATCTGGATTTCCTTGCTTTCTCTTCCTCTTGCTTGTAGTGATCAATTGAAATCGAAATGGCAATGAACTCTTGGAGTTTGAATTTCCAAAAATGAAGATGAAATTTAACTCGATTTCAATTGAAATCTTCAAGAATTCTATGAAATGGAGGGTTTTGATTATTCTGGCAAAGCATGGGCAAGGTGTTGATGAATTTCTAAGCTCATTGCACTTGTAGTTATAGGGTTATCACATGCTTGCCACACACTTCGATTTAAAATCCAAAATTAGCGACTTTGCATCATGAGCTTTCATGGGCGTGTGCAAAGCCCAAAGAATCATTTAAAAAGGTCCAAAATCCTGCATAGGTCATGCTGAAAGCAATGCATTAAGCCATGCAATGTTGAAATGAGTTTGATCATGATATTCTTCCAAATGGTACCATGCATTACACCCATGCGCAAGTCCTTCATTCTTTAGGAAAATGAGATGATCTTGGACTTTTTGGATAGGTGAGATCAAGGGGAACAACTTTCATGTTGAACAGTTTTCTATTTGAAGCTTGGATCATGATGAATTTTGAGGTGGAAATTTGGAAAATTAAACATAAATGAAAATTTTCTAAGTACCAAGTCAAATGTTCACTTCTTCCACCTTGAAAAACTTTTTCAATGGACTTAAAATGGAAAATGTGTTGGTGTAAGCCCTAGAGGCCAATACTTTTGATACTTGTATCGAGTTATTTATTAATAATAAAAGGCTTTTTCTTTATTACGTTTGTTTAATAAAGTCCCTAGATTAGTTAGTCCGTTTAATGCATCAAGTGTGACCTGATCATGAGACCACATTAAACATAAGGACATTATTCTTAAAGTATCCGTAGTCGAGCTTTATTGTGAAGTGGGATAACATTAAAGCATTGAGACTATTATGTTTGTAGACTGATGATCACATCTCATGGATCATGGATAGAGAGTTATCAAGTCTTAAACATAGGCATGAATATTAAGAGTAATATTTATACCGGATTGACCCGCTATGAGAATACTATATAGAAAGTTATGCAAAGTGTCATATGTTATTCTCATGGTGATAATAGTGTATACCACTCTTCGACCTGAAACCACTATGGACCCTAGATGTAGAGTCGAGTGCTTTGTTGCTGATCCAATGTTGTCCATAACTGGATGACCATAAAGATAGTTGATGGGTACTCCACAAAGCATGCTGAGGGACATGAGTGACCTAGATGGAATTTGCCCATCCTGTGTAATAGGATAAATGTCTATGGGCCCAATATTGAACTGGACAAGGATGACATGGTCTATACCTTGTGTTCAATATAGACATAAGGGCAAAGGGGTAATTATACACATAATTATTATCACAGGAGGTTTTGTCAGATCACATGACATTTTCGTGTCTTGGGTAGCAGTGATGTGTTTCTAGATACCGCTCACTGTTTATTATGTTAAATGCGTGATTTAATATAACTGCCAACGTCGCGAAAACCTACAGGGTTACACACAAAGGACGGATTGATGATAGATAGAGTAACTAAGGAACATCGTAAGGTACGGTGTACTTAAGTAGAATACGAAGTATGGTAAGGTACCAAATACTTAAGTGATTTTGGCATATTATGAGATATGGGCCAAAATACACTTAAGTGGGCGTTTTGGCTTGAAGTTCATACAAGTGGTTCTATAAATAGAACTCTTGTGCAAAAGCATTGTATGGGAATACAACACAACTGAAGAGTTGGAATTTCGTATCTCTCTTTCTCTCACTCAAAGCCTTCATTCATAACAGCTAGCACTGCGATTGAAGGAATCCGTTCGTGTGGACTGAGTAGAGACGTTGTCATCGTTCAACGTTCGTGATCGCCACAAGAGGTAACGATTCTATCACTGATCATGCCCATTCGTAAGGATTACTAAATGGAGAAATTTTTAAATTCCGCTGCGCCTTGGATGGCATTTCTCCTTCAGTGGTATCAGAGCCACTTACGAAATCATGAATCTGATAACTGTTTTTGTTTTGTAATAATATGATTAAAGACAGATTGAATCAAAGATTAAATTGAGATCGATCAAGTTATATATATGATATATGTAATCCTGATGCAAAATACATTATATATGATATAGTGTTCTCGTTTCTTTCATTCAAACACTCAATGGTTGTTTTCCTTTGAGCGATCAATGGTCATTTGCTTCTTGATCCGACATTAGTATGGTGAAGCAATGACGTGTTGATCAATCATACTGAATCAACAATCGAGATGTGTTTGACGATCTGAAATTGGTGCATTAGGGTTAGTGACGGCACAAGGGTTGTGTTGTCAGAGAGTTATGCGATTGGGGTTGTGACTGCACAAGAGTTGTGCTTTCTAAACAATTTTCCGTACAGTGTTAACCGGTTAACGCATATGGTTAACCGGTTAACGCAATACGAAATAAATTTTTTGAGTTTTTCAAACAATGTTAACCGGTTAACGCATTTGGTTAACCGGTTAACGCAAGACGGAAAACAGTTTTCCAAGAGATTTTCAAACAGTGTTAACCGGTTAACGCAAGGCAGAAAATAATTTTTGAACAGATTTCAAACAGTGTTAACCGGTTAACGCAAGGCAAAATTCACCCGTTCGGCTAAATCAGTGCTTTAAAGTATCAAGTGTTGATGCGAAAAACGACGTCAATTTTAAATGAATTGTTCATTAAAACTTTCGAGATTTAATCAATTTTAAACACCCGTTCCCGCTGACCGGGCAGCGGACCCCCGACTAACTCTGCATAGTGTGATCGGTCGTCGAGATTTAATCTGATTTTATTAATTAAAGGAATTAATAATAATAATAAAGTGTTTATTATTGTCTTGTGGTGATCGGTTATGGCCTTAGTTTTCCTTTTTTTTGCTTTGGGTTTTAAAATACGACCTGCGTGTCGTGCCTCTCTCTTAATCTCCCAAATGTAACTTCTTTTCTCATCTCACTCCCTCGTATGTAAAATGAGTTTCTTTTATGTAATGTAATGGTATGAAGAAAGTAAAGAAGTCAGTGCCAAAGGAGGACAACCTTGAAGATCTTGCTTGGAGAAGCTTAGATCATTGTTAGGTTAGCTTAGGTTCTCTCATTGGCTTGGCAGAACATTGCGCTAGGGGCCATAACTGTTTCATTATGTTTGTATGTATGTTGATGCATGTGAATGTATGTTGATGCATGTGAGAGACGGTTTATATGATAAACAAGCCGGTGAGATCAGAAAAATTGCAATTCCCTCAAATTAAATATTAAGTTTATGCTTTCCAAGTTTTAACACTCATCAAGACTAGTATCGAATAATGTAGCTTTCGCCTACGCGAGGTGCATGTTCTATATTAGTAAGGTGCGATGGGATAATTGTAATATCCAACTGTTAAAACAATGGGTCAAACTTAACTAAACAAATTATAATAAGATTATATATATGTTTAGAAGCAAGAGTTGGGAATGATCCATATGATGGATTAGAATAAGGAGTTATTCACCCAACTGAAACTTTCGAGAGTTGTATGAGATGCAATTGGAAGGAGTTCCTACCTAAATAACCTAGTTTTGTGTAATCCGCCTACGCGGACTTAGAACGAAGTGAAATATGGATGTCGACCCACTAGAAAATCTTCCAACGGGATTTTCCGAATCAAATGATGAGGGTCATTTGTTTTGAGTAAAATAGTGAGAGCATATTTAATTAAAGGCCTAATTAAATATGTCAATGATACTTATATTTTCATTAATCCTTGTGTAGATTACCATGACAACAAACACCTCTAACAACATCTTGCGATCAATCCTTGACAAGGAAAAATTGTCTGGGACAAATTTTCTTGATTGGTACCGAAACCTGAGGATTGTCCTCAAACATGATAAAGGGAAAGGCAAGGAAGTTGCCAAACCCCAACCCACTATTGCTGCTTTGAAGCCTAGTGGAAGCATAGAAAAAGAAGGCACCTGCTTCCATTGCGGTAAGACCGCACACTGGAAGAGGAACTGCCCAAAATACTTGGAAGATAGGAAGAATGGAGTAGAGACTCCAACTTTAGGTATTTTTGTTATTGAAATTAATTTATCTACTTCTGCATCATGGGTATTAGATACTGGATACGGTTCGCACATTTGTACAAATGTGCATGGACTAAAAAGGAGTAGAGATTTGGCAAAAGGTGAAGTCGACCTACGAGTTGGCAATGGAGCAAAGGTTGCTGCCTTAGCCGTACGAACTTATGAATTGACTTTACCTAGTGGTTTAATAATTCAGTTAGAGAACTGTTATTATGTACCAGCAATTAGCAGGAATATTATTTCCGTTTCTTGTTTGGACAAGTTTGGTTTTTCATTTATAATAAAGAGAAATTATAGCTCAATTTATTTGAATGATATATTCTATGCTACTGCACAAATGAACAATGGACTATATGTCCTTGATCTTGAAATGCCTATTTATAACATTAATACTAAAAGGATTAAACCTAATGAGTTAAATCCAACTTACCTTTGGCATTGTCGATTAGGCCACATAAATGAGAAACGCATTTCCAAACTCCATAAAGATGGACTCTTGGACTCTTTTGATTATGAATCATATGAGACATGCAGATCTTGTTTAATTGGAAAGATGACAAAGTCTCCATTCACAGGAAAAGGTGAAAGAGCTAATGATCTTTTGGCCCTCATACATACTGATGTATGTGGACCACTGAACATACCAGCCAGAGGAGGTTTTCAATACTTCATCACATTTACTGATGATTTCAGTAGATATGGTTATGTGTATTTAATGAAACACAAATCAAAGTCCTTTGAAAAGTTCAAGGAATTCAAGAATGAAGTACAAAACCAACTAGGTAAGAATATTAAAACTCTTCGATCAGATCGAGGTGGTGAGTATTTAAGCCTAGAGTTTGATGACCATCTGAAAGAGTGTGGGATCCTATCCCAACTTACTCCTCCTGGAACACCCCAATGGAATGGTGTATCAGAGAGAAGAAATCGAACCCTGTTAGACATGGTCTGATCCATGATGAGTCACGCCGATCTTCCAAACTCCTTTTGGGGACATGCGCTGTTGACAGCAGCTTACACACTTAACCGTGTTCCATCCAAAAAGGTTGAGAAGACACCATATGAGATATGGAGTGGTGAGAAACCACATATGTCTTACATGAAGATTTGGGGTTGCGAAGTTTATGTGAAACGACAAATTTCAACTAAGCTTGAGCCCAAATCTGACAAATGCTTATTTGTGGGGTATCCTAAAGAAACAAGAGGGTATTACTTCTACAATCCTTCTGAGGGCAAAGTGTTTGTCGCTCAAATTGGAGTTTTCCTAGAAAAGGATTTTATTTCCAAAGGAACCAGTGGGAGGAAAGTAGAGCTTGAAGAAATTCAAGAATCACAAAGCATCGATACACCTATGGAGGAATTAGAGCAGGAAACAGAAGTGGTTGTGGAAGAGCAACCTGCTCAAGTATAGCAAGACCAGCGTAGGTCAAGCAGGATACGTCACCTACCTGAGAGATATGGATATCTCATAACAGATCAAGGTGATGTATTACTCGTGGATCAAGATGAGCCTGTGACCTACCAAGAGGCCATAATTGGTCCCGACTCTGAGAAGTGGCTAGAAGCCATGAAATCTGAAATGGATTCCATGTACACAAACCAAGTTTGGACCTTGGTAGAGCCTCCTGTAGGAGTTAATCCTATAGGATGCAAGTGGGTCTTCAAAAAGAAGACTGACATGGATGGTAAAGTACATACCTATAAGGCAATACTGGTTGCAAAAGGATATAAACAAATTCATGGGGTTGACTATGATGAAACCTTTTCACCAGTTGCAATGCTTAAATCTGTTCGGATTTTACTTGCTATCGCTGCATATCATGATTATGAAATATGGAAGATGGATGTCAAAACTGCTTTCCTTAATGGGAATCTTCTTGATGATGTGTACATGACACAGCCTGAAGGATTTGACATACCAGAAGAAGCCCAAAAGATATGTAAGCTACAAAGATCAATCTATGGATTGAAGCAAGCTTCCAGAAGCTGGAATCTTCGTTTTGATGAAACGGTAAAACAATATGGATTCATCAAGAACGAAGATGAGCCTTGTGTCTACAAGAAGGTTAGTGGGAGCATGATCGTGTTCCTGGTGTTATATGTAGATGACATATTACTCATTGGAAACGATGCCCTTACCCTGCAACAAGTAAAGTCTTGGTTGGGGAAATGCTTTTCTATGAAGGACCTAGGTGAAGCAGGCTATATATTAGGAATCAGAATCTATAGAGATAGATCACGAAAATTGCTTGGCCTAAGTCAGAGTACATACATAGACAAAGTGCTGAGACGCTTTAATATGCATGATTCCAAGAAAGGATTCATACCTATGCAACATGGCCTGTGTCTATCAAAAACACAATCCCCTTCAACTAAGGAAGAAAGGGAACGCATGAATAAGATTCCATATGCATCTGCAATAGGATCTATCATGTATGCCATGTTATGTACTCGACCAGATGTCTCGTATGCTTTAAGTGCAACAAGTAGGTACCAATCTGATCTTGGTGATGCCCATTGGGTAGCTGTTAAGAATATCCTTAAGTACTTGAGAAGGACTAAGGAATCATTCTTGATATATGGAGGTCAGCAAGAGTTGGCTGTAATTGGTTACACCGATGCTAGCTTCCAGACAGATAAGGATGACATTAGATCGCAATCTGGTTATGTGTTTTGCTTGAACGGTGGCGCTGTGAGCTGGAAAAGTTCAAAGCAAGATACAATTGCTGATTCTACAACTGAGGCCGAGTATATTGCTGCCTCAAGTGCAGCAAAGGAAGCTGTTTGGATCAAAAAGTTCATTAGTGAACTTGGCATAGTCCCTAGCATTGTGGATCCCATTGCTCTCTATTGTGATAACAATGGTGCTATCGCACAAGCTAAGGAGCCTAGATCTCACCAACGATCCAAACACATACTAAGGCGTTATCATCTCATTCGAGAGATAATAGATAGAGGAGATGTGAAAATATGTAAAGTACATACACTTGACAATATTGCTGACCCGCTGACAAAGCCTCTTGCACAGCAGAAGCATGATGGCCATACTAGATCAATGGGCATAAGGGGTATGCCTGATTGGATCTAGTGCTAGTGGGAGATTGTTGGTGTAAGCCCTAGAGGCCAATACTTTTGGTACTTGTATCGAATTATTTATTAATAATAAAAGGCTTTTTCTTTATTACATTTGTTTAATAAAGTCCCTAGAATAGTTAGTCCGTTTAATGCATCAAGTGTGACTTGATCATGAGACCACATTAAACATAAGGACACTATTCTTAAAGTATCCGTAGTCGAGCTTTATTGTGAAGTGGGATAACATTAAAGCATTGAGACTATTATGTTTGTAGACTAATGATCACATCTCATGGATCATGGATAAAGAGTTATCAAGTCTTAAACATAGGTATGAATATTAAGAGTAATATTTATACCGGATTGACCCGCTATGAGAATACTATATAGAAAGTTATGCAAAGCGTCATAAGTTATTCTCATGGTGATAATAGTGTATACCACTCTTCGACCTGAAACCACTATGGACCCTAGATGTAGAGTCGAGTGCTTTGTTGCTGATCCAACATTGTCCGTAACTGGATGACCATAAAGACAGTTAATGGGTACTCCACAAAGCATGTTGAGGGACATGCGTGACCTAGATGGAATTTGCCCATCATGCGTAACAGGATAAATGTCTATGGGCCCAATATTGAACTGGACAAGGATGACACGGTCTATACCTTGTGTTCAATATATACATAAGGGCAAAGGGGTAACTATACACATAATTATTATCACAGGAGGTTTTGTCAGATCACATGACATTTTCGTGTCTTGGGTAGCAGTGATGTGTTGCTAGATACCGCTCACTGTTTATTATGTTAAATGCGTGATTTAATATAATTGCCAACGCGCGAAAACCTACAGGGTCACACATAAAGGACAGATTGATGAGAGATAGAGTAACTAAGGAACATCGTAAGGTACAGTGTACTTAAGTAGAATACGAAGTATGGTAAGATACCAAATACTTAAGTGATTTTGGCATATTATGAGATATGGGCCAAAATACACTTAAGTGGGCGTTTTGGCTTTAAGCCCACACAAGTGGTTCTATAAATAGAACTCTTGTTCAAAAGCATTGTATGGGAATACAACACAATTGAAGAGTTAGAATTTCGTATCTCTCTTTCTCTCACTCAAAGTCTTCATTCATAACAGCTAGCACTGCGATTGAAGGAATTCGTTCGTGTGGACTGAGTAGAGACGTTGTCATTGTTCAACGTTTGTGATCGCCACAAGAGGTAACGATTCTATCACTGATCATGCCCATTCGTAAGGATCACTAAATGGAGAAATTTTTAAATTCCGCTGCGCCTTGGATGGCAATTCTCCTTCAAAATGTTCCTCCATCAAAGTTGTATCTATTTCAAACCTCTTTAATTTGGTCACCAATTTGACCTCATTTGGATTTTTCATGAAGGCGTTATGCATTTTAGAAGTTGAGGAAAATCACTTGTTCCATGGTAGTGGCCCAGAATGACCTATAATGTTTTCTCTTGGCACATGCATTTGCAAGTTGAATTTAAACTTCCTCCAAACATAAAAGGTGAAGTAGACATATTTAATTTGATCATGGAATTTGAATGGCTCTCATATCATAAAAATTGAGCAAGCTATGGTCTTGTGAAGTTGACCTCTTAACTAGGGCTCAGATAAAATGACCTATAATCTTTCACCATAAAAAATGACTTTGCAAGCAAAATTATCTCTTGACTTCAACATGAATGTTGTTTGGAATGTCATTATGAGTAACTTGACTCTTGGAAGCATTTTTATATGACAGAAATTGTAGGAAATAGGGTTAGGGAACCCCCGTTTTGACCAATTGACTTTTTCTGGTTAACCACCATGAACCATCTTGCTAGCTTGACATTCTCTTGACCTATGGGACTCATGGAGGATCATATATGTGTAAGATGATGTAATATGAAGTATCCCTTGAATTATTCAATCAATTTATGAAGAAACTTGTTGAGGAAGTCACACAAGATACCCAGATAAATTAGGGTTTCCAAGGCAAACAAACTTCAAACTCTTGATGAATTCTTGATCAAAATGATATGTGAAAACCATGGAGATCCATATATGATGTATAGAACCAATGTAACCCATCTCTTAATTAGTGTACTTGCATTGAGGGTCTTAAACCCTAGATATGAGCTTGATGGAGCATAGGTGAGCATACACACTACGTACAAAAGCAACAAACTATACATTGACATATTTTTGGTATTTTGGTTAGTGAATAATAAAAAACAAAGTATGATACAATCAAATGTACTTGGTTATCCCTCCCAATGCAAACCCAATTAATGGGGTTGAGGAGGATGCCAAGGTGTGATCCCAAATCCAATGCATATGATGAGATAACATGAGGGATCTTAGGATCAAAATTGGGGTCTTACAACTGCCCCTATTTAAGGACATTCTAACTGAGGATGTGAAGGTTAAAATCTTCGTATCGACTTAGTAGAATGGACTTAAATAACAACATATAGAAACAAATTTTGGTCCCTAACAGACCTCATGATGCATATGATATAAAAATGTTAAAAATAATCTCTGTGGGGAAAATGTTGCTACAAAGGAAAAGAATCCGGAGGGACTAAAAGTCCACAGAAGCATAATGCATTCCGTAAGGAACACTTATTGGGGAGACAGAGACTCTAGGGATAAGTTGTTGTGCGTAGGCCAGGCTATAACTTAAAAATTGCTAGAGACACGAGAGAATTTCTATGAAAGATAAATCAATGGAAGGACTCGACTGGGGAATAAGGGAAACAGGTAAATCAGAAAAAAAAACTGAAATACTCAAACCAAGCAGGGAATGGCAACTTCACTGAGGAAATACACACTCAAACTCAATTGGGAAAGGATGAACTTCAACACAGGAGTACCAAAATTACATTATCTATTACCGGTTACTGGGTAGGAAGATAACATAATCTGATAGAGGGGCATCCGTTACCGGTTAGAGTAAACATATCAAGGGTGGCTCGCTGAGGGAAACAAGAGGTGTATTCATTATCGGTTACTGGGTAAGAATAGCCTACTAGGGAAAATAGGATTTACAACTACCAGTTACTGGGAAGAAGACCAAAGAGAGAATATTTGTCACCCATTAAAGTGAAAATATCAAGGATAGACTCAAGGGAAGAATATTCGTCATCGGTTAAGATGAACATATCAAGGATAAACCGCCTGGGTAAAAATAGGAATTATATATATCAGTTACTAGATAGAATACCAAAGAGAGAATATCTGTCATAGGTTAGTATGAACATATCAAGGATAGACTCAGAGGGGAAAATAGGATTTACAACTACTAGTTACTGGGCAGAAGACCATAAAGAGGAGAAAACCCGTCATCGGTTATGATGAACATATCAAGGATTAACTCTCTGAGGAATGAAATAGGGATTACAACTACCTTTTTACTGGGTAGAAAAACAAAAAGGGAGAATATCCGTCATCAATTTAGATGATCATATAAAGGATAAACTGCCTATGGAAACGTGAAAACGAATCCGCTAGGGAAAATAAAGGAGGTAAATTACTCCTACCGGGTATTAGGTAAAAATAAAGTACTCGCATATCAAAAAGAATATTACCAGTTACTGGGTAATAGACTTTCGGGGGACCAAAAATACCTGTCTAGGTAAGAGCTAGAAAGAAACGGTCAACCAAGACTCAACCTGATGAGGATGTAGCTCGAGGGGAGTCGTTCCATCCAGATAATCAACTAGGAGGAAACTGAAATAATAATCATCCACGACGAAATAACTCAGTGGTGTGAAAGAATTCTTTAACTTGAATTAATTTTTAATGATAGCAAATTGTGTGATCATCATCCAAATTGATTGTGCATTGCATTACATGATATATTTGTGTTCTTATTTTGTCCATCATCCCACTTTATTGTTGCATAAACATACATACAAATCTACATTGAAAATTCCCTTCAAATAACAATTCAAATGCATTTTATATCAGTATGTATCAATACATGAGCCTCTGCATCGATACATGTAGCATGTGATTAATCACAAAACAATTTCTGTTCAGTATGCATCGATGCATACGAGCCATGCATCAATACATGGAAGGGCAAAAACTCTATGCATCGATACACACGAATTCTGCATTGATACATGACCACCTGAGACAGCCTGTGCATCAATACATAAGCATTAAGCATCGATACATATCAGTGTAAAAATCACATGCATCGATGGAGTGGAAGTTATTTCATTCATTACTTTATCCATATTTGAGCCTATTTGAGAATCCTCAATCATTTATTCATCAAGATTGGAAGTTTGGCCTTGAAAAGTTGACCAGTTAAGTCGTCTGACTAAACTGAGGATCACTGAGATATAACTTTTTATGTGTTTGTCAAATAAAGATGACCCCAATAGTAAAGGTGATCTTAAGAACCACATTAACAACTTTCATGTTCATCAAAAATCCATTTGAAACTTGGAAGGTCATCATTCACTTCAAAACATTATAGGTCATTTTGACTGAAACCCTAATTTTGGGTCAACTTACCAAGGACATAACATCTTTAATTTTCATGATTATGAGGTGAGACCAAACGCATTAGAAATCTTGAGATGTCTACTTCAAATATTATGTTGGACAAAATTTCATAATCCTAAAATAAATACATGTCATAATACAAAATGTTATAGGTCATCTTGGACCTAATTCATTGAATTTGAAAAAGTACCCAACTTCAAATGCCCATAACTTTTGTCATAGAAAATCCAAATGATGCAAACTTTGGGTCTAAATTTATCATCTTGAAAAGATATACAACTTTTATGTCTGAGGTTTTTCCATTTGAAGCTTGCATCATAAAAACAGAGGGGTTTGATTAGGCTTGCTTTTGGTGAAAGTTTTCAAATGTGACTTAAACATGTTTTGTACTTGGATCTTCCAGGCCAGTTTTCATTAAATTTCACATGCCAAATGAATTTTTGGCCAACACGACTTTTGTTCCTTATTTCAAGGGCTTTCTAACCATTAATCACAATACTCTTTTGGACTTACCGTTTGAGAGTTTCGAATTCATTTCCATTTAGGTGCATTTTGGTATTTCATGTTATAACTTGGTATGCAAGCTGATACCATTTCATGTACACGTCCAAATCCTTTCCATATGAACTCAACATGATTTTGCAGCCATCCTTGGGCCTTCCACACACATGTACAGGTCCATGCATCCGAATTCAATTTGCCATGCACATGAGAGAAGTGTGATCATTTGAGACTTTCAGCTATAAATAGAGGTTCCCTCTCATTCATTCATCAACCTTTTGGAGATCTGAATTGCTGCAGCATTGAAACCATAGCCATACCAAAGGAATTTGTTCAAAAAATTTCTCACTTTCGAGCTTGAAATTCAACATCATTAGTTGATCTTCAAAGCTTAATTCCTTAGCCTTTCACTTCCACTACATCCATAGATCAAAGAGGAGCAAGAAACTTTAAGGAATCGTGGCCTGGAGTGCTTTAATTCAGAGGTATACCTTTAAACTTTTTGGATCTAGAACTCTCATTTAAATGTAGCATTCTTGTGTTTGTGTGGTTTTCTGAAGTCCTCACACCTGAGGCAAGCTTCTAATGCTTTCAATTTTCCATTTCATGAACTTGCAGTTGGAACACAATGATCTTCCACTTCACATTTCTCTCAATATAGGAAGAGTGAGGAAGATCCATGGATACAGTGATGATCTCCATCACACAAGCTTCATTTCCATGTCCTTGTTTTCCATTTTCATGAAACTTTTTTTCTCTGCAACAGGTGGCCGGATTCTGTTGACTCACAGGAGAAGACGGTGGTTTCCACCACCACAACAACGTGTCTTGCTTCCAGGCCCATGGATCTGGATGCCACGTTTTAATCTTGATCATTCAATTTGCTTACTTCATTTAATACATGTTATCACGCGTTTGACTCAAACACACCATGCACCCTCACATCTGGACCGTTCTCGGATGCCAAGTCAATTAATGAGCTTAATCTTGTGGCGCTGGTTTTTTCCATTTATTCTATTTTCTTTTATTTTCAGTTACTTCATTTGATTTTCAAAAATTCATAAAAAATTCATTTGAAGTCATAAATATATGAGACCAATTCCAAAAATTTTCTTGAAAAATCTAGTTTCATATTTTGATTTTTAATTATTTTTATGACTTCATTTGATATTTTTCATGGATTATTTGATTTCTAATAGTTTTAATTCATTTTAAAATACTTTCTGACTTTTGAAAAATCCAAAAAATATTTTCCTAGCATTTATGGATCATGATAAGTCATGGAAAAATAGTCTCATCAATTTCTTATTTGATTTGAGATTATTTGAGATTTTAATTCATATTGTGCTATTTTTTTATTGTTTTTAATTACTTTCTGATTTCAAAAATTGTTGAGAAAATTAGTCAAAGTTTGTTTGACTATGTTGAACCTATGAGAATTTAATTAGACTTGTTGAAGTTGATTTGAATTAGATTTGAGGTTCAACCTTCATTTGTTTATTTTTATTTGCATTTTACTTTAATTCAAAAAAATACCAAAAAAAATATTGTTGACTTGTTGACTTGTTATCTTCATTTCTTTTCTGTTTGGTGTTGATTGGTGATGGTTTGATTCACATTTGATCAATTGGATTTGGTTGTGGTCTTTCTTTTCCCCTCCCTTTCATCTTCATCCCTTTCTTTCCATCAATGGCCAATGAGTTAAACTCTTATGGTTGGTCTTGACAAATGAGAGGTTTAACCTTCTTTGATCCAAACCAAACTCAACTTGATCCATGATCAAGTGAGTTGTTTTGTGTCCAAGATAGGTTTCTTCTTGGTCAAGCAAATAACCTAAAGTCCATACAAGGCCCTTCCCCTTTTGTTTTGGCATGGCCAGTTTGTGGAGCTTGGCTTACTAGTCATGATCTCTAACTTGTTGTTCTTTGCCTATATTTTTATTGACCGGCCTTAGATAGGTGTGACTACTACATTAGTCAACTTACGATTGCTTAACATAGCGCTACATTGTCTTATGACAAGCTAACATAACCTCACTGATTACTAACTTTAATTTAAGCATTTAATTTCTTACCATTTACTTTTAATGCCATTTATTTCTTGCTCATTATTCATATTGATTTTCCCTTTCCTCACTTGAGCACATATTTTATGTTTATGTCATTTTTCTTTTGCTCATTTGAGCTCATTATTGTGTATAAACATATTCCTATCTTATGTTTGTTTTGTGTTTGTTTTGTGTGAACCAAACCCAGAAGGACAAAGGACTTAGAATTAGGACATACCTATGCTTAAAGGAGTTCAAGAGCAACTAGGCCTCATGCCTTTAGAATGCAAAATTTTTTGAAGAGCAACTAGGCCTCATGCCTTTAGAATGCTAAAACTCAATGTTGAGTTCAAAGGACTTCTCATCCAAACTTATTCTTTGCCCATTCCTCTTATTGTGTTGTGAACTTTTTAATGTTTGCTTTTGTGTGATAGGGGTCCCCACCTTGAGATTGTGAAAAGAGGACCATTGTCATGAGTAGCCAAGTTAAGAGACAAGCCAAATGGAGATCCTAGGAGTTTGAATCCAAATTGTGTGATGGCTTGATTGTGTGCTAAGTCCAAAGGAAATGAGCATCTTGAATCATCTCTATGATTCCAATAAAAGGAACTCCAAGGGTTTATCTTTCCCCTCTTATCTTTGTATGCCTTAGGAATAACCCTTCTCTTCTTCTCCCCACTCTAACCAAGCCAAAAATCTTTTTCTTCAAACTTTAACTTTGTTTCAAATTAGAAATCTAGGCCTTAAGCCTTTGACTTTTTCAAAACCATTTTCATCAATACTCATTGTGAATAAATCTTAATCCAACTTTGACTTCATTTTGTAAATAAATCTAACTTGTAAATATAACTCACTTCAAGTTGTTTTTGTGGTTTCAATGGCCACTTGTTAAAAAATTTCAAAAACATTAGTCATAGGTTTGAGTTATCATAGTGGTTGATGTAAATCTCACCTCATCCTTAGTGATTAGATTTTAAGTCTTCCATGCTTATTATAGGGTTAACCCCTCCCTAGCATGTTGAAGCCTTCCTCACACGGTGGATTGTTGGTTTAGGTTGAGTTTTCTCCCTTTGATAACAAAATACCTTAAGGCTTTTGGTCAAATCAATTCACCAATCTTTGAGATTTTTTACCCCGAACTACGAGGTTTTGATCCTCCTTTGTGATGGTACGTAGGCAATGGGTTCATCCATTCAAACAACAAATTTGTAAATATAATCTATTCTCTTCTCATCCCTCCAATCTTTTGCACAAATCTTTTCACAAATACCAACCTACAACACATATTTGCAAAAAGGGTTCCCTTAGAGAACTAAGGATGTTTTGGGTGCGTAAAACCTTCCCATTTCATAACCAACCCCCTTACCCAGATCTCTGACATTTTTATTAGTTTTTTATTTGAAAAACTTCTTACCTTGGCTTTTGTTCGCTTTTTAGCCTTTCCTTTGGACAAATAAAAGTGCGGTGGCGACTCGAATTGTATGTTTACTTTTAGTTTAGTCAATAAACCTAAAGGTAACGAAAACCCCGCTACAATGGCCTAGAACAATGGCTGATCATTCATACCTTCTACAATGGACTCCATTATAACACAAAGATGAGCATCGATGCTGCCGCTGGTGGCGCACTGATGAACAAACCTTACCCTGAAGCTTGTGACTAATTGAGGATATGGCCCAAAACCATTACCAATGGGGAACTGAATGAGCATCAATAGAGAAAAAGGAGACCCAAGGTGGAATACATGAGATAAGCTCTATGGACATGATGCAGGCAAAAATGGACGCTTTAGTCCTTAAGGTCGAACATATGTCTACAAACACTAACATTGCAGCGGTAGTCCACACAGAGTGTGAACTTTGTGGATCTAAAGGACACGAATCGGCAGAGTGTAACCTTTTGAAAGACCTGACCACCGACCAAGTGAATTACGCCCAAGGTAACCCATTTTCAAACACTTACAACCCTTGATGGAAGAATCACCCGAATTTTTCCTATAAAAACCAGAACTCTATCCAAAATTATGCACCTCAAAGACCACAAGGTTATCAAGCCCAAAAACCAAATCAATTTATGCAAGTTGTGCCCCAGAAGCCTAACCTTGAGAAGATCATGGAAAGCTTTATATCAGGCCAGACTCAGTAAAATAAAGAATTCCTAAACCAGAACATTCATGTAAACAAACTGATAACGCAATTAGGGACCAAGGTTGATCAGATAATCACTCACAACAAGATGCTTGAAACCCAGATCTCACAGGTAGCATAAAACCAAGCAAGAAGGAGAAAATATACCTACCAACCAAGAAGAGGAACCGGTGGAACCCGAAAAACAAATCGATCAAGAAGGAGAAGCCAAGGATAAAACTTACAAACCACCACCCCCGTACAAATCACAAATACCATATCCACAAAGACTTAAACAAACCAAAATCAATAACCAATACCAAAAGTTTATAAAAGTAATAGAGAAGAATCATGTAGAGATTCCTTTCACCGAAGCCATCACCCAAATTCCATCTTACGCCAAATTTCTCAAAGACATCTTAACCAACAAGCGTAGGCTTGACGATCCCAAACCCTTGGAATGCAACTTTATTTCCGAGAATAAACCTGCTAAGAAGGAGAAAGACACTGGTAGTTTTTCTATACCTTGCATTCTGGGGAGTCATGTGATTGACAAATCTTTCTTAGACTCAGGCGCTAGTGCGAGTTTAATGCCCTTAGCTGTGTGTAAAAGGTTAAACTTAGTAGAATTACAACCATCTAAGATGTCCCTCCAATTAGCCGATAGGTCTGTTAAGTATCCTGTAGGCATATTAGAAGACATCCCCGTTAGGATCGGCCAACTTTATATCCCGACAGACTTTGTGGTCATGGATATCAAGGAAGACGACAATATCCCTATCCTTTTAGGCAGACCATTTTTATCAACATCTGGAGCTATAATAGATGTTAAAAGATGAAAATTAACTTTCAAAGTAGGGGATGAAAAGATAGAGTTTATTCTTTCAAAGTTCCTGATGGCACCAATCATAGGAGACACATGTTACGCGATCGATATCATAAATGAATGCATAAGGGAATTTGATCAAGAAGAACCTATGATCGAAGCATTTTCAAACCCGAATGAAAAGGATGACGAGCTAAAGGAAATGGAACCTCACACTAACGAATGTTTGGCCCTTACCCCGGACCTTTCACCAAATTCTCAAAAACCAGCTCAAGAACTTAAGGAACTGCCCAAGAACCTAAGATATGAGTTTTTGGATAAAGAAATGAACTGCCGTGTAATAGTTAGTGCCACCTTAAACCATGACGAGACAAACCAATTCTTGAATGTTTTACAAAGATACCCCTCTGCCTTAGGATACAACATCTTTGTTTTAAAAGGTATAATCCCATCCGTGTGTATGCACAGGATCTCGCTAGAGGAAGATTCAAAACCTTCCAGAAAACATCAGAGAAGAATCAACCCTATAATGAGTGAGGTGGTAAAGAAGGATGTCCTTAAACTGCTAAAAGCTTGTATAATATATCAGATCTCCGATAGTAAATGGGTAAGTCATGTACATGTGGTGCCCAAAAAGGGAGGCATCACAGTCGTGCAGAACAAGAAGGGAGAGCATGTAGCTAAACGTATAGAAGGCGGATTTCGGATGTGCATAGATTATAGGAAGCTCAATAAGGCAACTAGGAAAGACCATTTCCCCCTTCCATTCATATATCAAATGCTTGAGCATCTTTCCAAACACTCTTACTTTTGTTATCTGGATGGATATTCTTGATTTTTCCAAATACCCATACACCCCGAGGATCAAGAGAAAACCACCTTCACCTGTCCTTACGGAACATTTGCTTACAGACGAATGTCGTTTGGACTCTGTAATGCGCTAGCTACTTTCCAACATTGTATGATGTCAATCTTCGCAGATTATCTCGATGGAATTATGGAAATATTTATGGACGATTTCTCGGTATGTGGGTTCGACTTTGAGAATCGCCTCATTAATCTCGAGAAAATCCTATAGAGATGCGTAGAAGTTAACCTTGTGTTAAACTGGGAGAAGTGTTACTTTATGGTTAAAGAAGGCATAGTGTTAGGACATATAATATCTGAAAGAGGCATTGAGGTCGACAAACCAAAGATAGACGTTATAGAAAACCTTAACCCTCCTAAGATAGTTAGAGATGTCCGTAGTTTTCTTGGACACGCCGGTTTCTACCGACGCTTCATCAAAGATTTCTCTAAAATAATAAACCCCTGACCGGCCTTCTGATGAAAGACATTGAATTCATTTACCTGACTAGAGCATTTGAAGCCAGACCATTTACCTGATAGAGACAACTTTGGGACAGTTTCAAAAATTAGCAGAGTACCATGGTACGCTGAATTTGTGAATTATATAGTCGCTGATATCATACCACCTGACCTCAATTATCAAAAAAAGAAGAAGTTCTTTAAAGATATAAGACATTTCTATTGGGACGAACCACTCCTTTTTAAAAGAGGAACAAATAACATCTTTCGGCGTTGCGTCCCAGAAGAAGAAGTTAGAAATATCATAGAGCATTGTCACTCTTCATCCTATGGTGGACATTCAAGCACATCCAAGACATACACTAAGATCCTTCAAGCTGGTCTTTATTGGCCAACACTATGGCCTGATGTCCATACTTATATTTTCTAATTTGACCAGTGCCAGCGCGCTGGAAACATCTCAAGACGCGATGAAATGCCTTTGAAGAACATCCAAGAAGTTGAATTATTTGAAGTTTAGAGTATTGATTTCATGGGACCTTTTCCATCTTCGATGGGAAACAAGTATATATCGTAGTCGTTGACTATGTGTCCAAATGGATAAAAGCTATAGCCTAACCCACTAACGACACAAGAGTAGTCATCAAGATGTTTAAAAATAATATTTTTCCCAAATTTGGAGTACCACGACTTGTCCTAAGCGATGGTGGATCACATTTTATATCCAGGATATTTGATAAACTCTTAAGAAAGTATGGAGTAAAACACAGAGTAGCAACACCATATCATCCCCAGACTAATGGTCAAGTGGAAGTATCTAACAGAGAGATTAAGTAAATCTTGGAAAAAACTATTTCAATATCCAGAAGAGATTGGTCTGAAAAACTAACAGAAGCACTGTGGGCTTACAAAACTGCTTACAAAACCCCTATTGGAACTACACATTACCAGTTAGTCTACGGGAAGTCATGCCACTTACCTTTTAAACTCAAGCACAAGGCATCTTGGGCCATCAAGACCCTGAATTTGGATTACCTAGCATCTGGCGAGAAGCGAATCCTCGATATCCACAAATTGGAGGAACTCCGCCAGATCTCTTACGAGAATTCCATTATATACAAAGAAAGAACCAAAGCATGGGATGACAAAAGGATTGTGAAAAAGGACTTCAATATAGGCGAATCTATTCTCCTTTTCAATCTGAGATTACAAATTTTTCTAGGTAAGCTGCGTTAGAGATGGACAGACCACTTTAAGGTTTCCAAAATCCTAAAATTTGGAGCAGTTGAAATCCGGAACAATTCCTGTAATCCGTTTATGGTAAATGGAGTAAGACTGAAGCAATATCAAGGAGGTGACATCCCCACAGAATGCCCTGGCCATACTCTGATCGACCCTCCGGTTCCTACCTCTGATATATAAAGTTTGAATCGTCAAGCTAACGACGTTAAACAAGCGTTGCATGGGAGGCAACCCATGATTTCTTTTCCATTGCTTTACTTTTACTATTTCAATTTACATTTTCATTTGTTATATATATATATATATATATATATATATATATATATATATATATATATGTTTAGACTAACATGTACAATATCTGCGATTTCAGGTGTCCTCTGTTTGTAACCTAACTTTTCAGGATGGAGAATTTCGACACTATGCCAGTGATCTTTCGTGACCCAGTTCAGGAGCAGCGCTACACCATGCTTTCCCAGCGTCCAATGCTGCCCACCAGATATCCTTATTCAAGCTGCATGAAGGCATTAGGCATTGATCCTAGTGTCAGGCATTTGTGCAATCACTTGCAATGGGATGAGTATACTGATGCGATGTAGGTCACACTAGTGATGGTGGCTACATTAATTTCACGTTGTTTGGGACAAAATCCACCTTCAACCACAAGCGTTTCAGTGACTTACTTGGATTTCAGACTGCTTATTAGGCCTCATTTGAGCTCCCCATGAGCTATTTCCTGAGTATAGACATTCAGATGTTCTGGAGTGACATTACATGTGGAGGTAACCCTGACCCTTCCACCCAAATCTCTAACAAGATCCATAATCCTGCTTTTAGATACTTTCAGATGATTATTGCCCACACCTTCCTAGGGAAGAGTGACCCTAATACACATGTAAGTGCTGAAGAGATTTTCTTCATGTACTGTGCCACTCAGTCACGCCTAGTAGATTGCAGAGCTTTTCTGATCGAGAGTCTCTATCTTAATGCTCATACTACTGTCAGCCCTATACACGTTGGAAGCACGGTGACTCACATAGCCTCCTCCCTAGGACTTGATAGAAGACTATTTCACCTGATGTCGTACTGCAACTATACTTTGATGGATATTGACTTCTGTCTGGACCGTGGCCGCATGAGGAGATCTTCCTTCCAACCGGATCAATACATGCTCTTGATCGAGGGTGAGACTATCCACTACTTTACTCTACCGGATCCTCAGGTAACTTGTGTTTATGATCATGCCAACTGGGCCTATGCCATAGAAGGCCAAGGCGAGACAGTAGATGAGCAGAGAATCGCACCTACCAGAATCAAAGGGGTCACCAATAATACAAATCTTCAGAGTCTAAGCATGCATTCTGAGTTGGTTAAGCTCTGTATGGAGATAGCCCAACTCCGTCAGGAGCTCGCTGACGTTGCTTTGCAGGTCGAAGTGTCAGATACCACACATTCCACTAAAGCCGATATACTGAATAATGAGATCGCCGACCTCCGACACCAGATCGCAGAGCTTCGAGGATACAAAGTCGAGGAGACTCCATTATTCCTTGAGCATTGATGCTATCACCGACCGAGAGATGCTGTTTGATTTACCTATTTCCCATTGTTTAATATTTATGCTTGTTTTTATTGTTCCTTTTGACTTTATGCTTGCTTTTTCTTTCCTAGGATCTCTCGACCCGTGACTTATTACTAACTCTTCACCACACACACACACACACACACACACACACACACAACACACCCACACACACACACACACACACACACACACACACACACACACACACACACACAACACACACACCACATATATATATATATTATATATATATATCCCCCTCTCTCTCTCTCTCTCTCTATATATATATATATATATATATATATTATATATATATATTATATATCTCCTCTCTCTCTCTCTCTATATATATATATATATATATATCTATGCATTGTTATTATTATGTTATTATGTCCATTTTATTTTATTTTATTTTATCTCACTTTACTATTTTATTTTATTTTTATTTTATTTTGTCAAGCTTAATAAAAAACAGCATACCATAGAAACCTATGTGCACCCCCCTTCTTGCAAAAATGAAGACAAAAAGTTATGGCCCAAGAAGCAATGAACAAATTCGGCCCAACCAATTTCGAAGCCATGGCGGGCGTCATAAGCCTCATGGCAGGCGCCATGAGGTCTGAACATTTAACGAGACAGAATCCCCAATTTCACCATTTTCACCTTCTTCAACCTCTCAAAACCCATTTTCTCCTCCTCCCAACTCCACCAAAGTCCACGAAAAATCCCAACTTCCTAATTTTAACTCCAAGCCATTACCATTTCCAAACTTCACTCATCCATTTCTCCACCAAAAACCCACTAAAACTCCATTTTTCACTTCCTTTCCATAAACACCCATGTTTCTCTTCACTCACTATCAATGGCCGGAATGGAGTTCAACAACATCATTCTTCGCGGAGGAAAACCCGGAGAGCGACAAAACAAAATTTTACAAAAAATGCAATCACGGGAAATTCTCGCTACCAAGTATATAGACGAAGATTGTTTGTATACTTTAGGGACGTACCATAGTGTTTTCCATATGCTTAATACTTTAGAATTACATGATATTTTTGCTAATAAAGCACCCACCTATGATAGGCTGACTAAGGAATTTTTGAGTTCCCTAATTTACACTATTTACCCTGGCACTGCTAGACGAAGATTGTTTGTATACTTTAGGGACGTACCATAGTGTTTTCCATATGCTTAATACCATCAAATGTACTTGATGATCTCTCCCAATGAAAACCCAATGAATGAGGGGTGAGGAGGATGCCAAGGTGTGATCCCAAAGGCAATGCATATGATGAGATAGCATGAGGGATCTTAGGGTCAAAATTGGGGTCTTACACTTAGATGGTACATGGGCTTGGACAGTGCTAGTGTCCGTACTTTCAATTACTTGGGGGAGGCCTTTGTCAAACAATATAAGTATAATATTGATATGGCGCCGGATCGGGATCAGTTGAGATCAATGTCCCATAAGGACAAGGAGACATTCAAAGAATATGCTCAAAGATGGTAAACGTGGGGATGATATTGGAAGAATGAGTCTGTGAATGACATTTATCCATAGATGAAGCCTCGACAAGTAAGAAGTATGATGGTAACTTCTCTAAAAAGAAGGAAGGAGAAGCTAATGAAGTATCAACAGGGTGGAAGAAGAGGCCTCATGTAAGAAAGAATTCTCAGTCCCGTCAACATCAGCATCAAGTATCATCAGTAATTCCAGTCTTTTCCAACAATTCAACCAATCAATCAGTTTCAATTCAATAACAACATCAACAACAACCCCAACAACGTACAAACTACAACAACAACAATCATCAGTAGAACTATGAGAGGAAGAAGGTCTCTTTTGACCCTATTCCTATGACATATGCAAAGTTGTACCCGTCCTTAGTAGTCAGGAACCTTATCCAGCTGAGGAATCCTCCACAAATTTCTGAGCCACTGCCATGGTGGTTCAAACCTGATATTCATTGTGCTTTTCACCAGGGAGCCCCTGGTCATGTCATTGAAAATTGTTATCCCCTGAAGTATGAAGTTCAAAAGCTAATCAAGAGAGGTATGGTGTCCCTTGAGGATAGAGCTCTGAATGTCAAATCCAATCCATTGCCTCCTCATGGCAACACTTCTGTGAACATGGTAGACGACTATCCTGGGAATTTTAGGGTTTTTGATGTGCACCGTATCCGTAGGTCCTTGGTGGAGATTCACAAAGATTTGTGCCCGGTGATTCATTGTGAACATGTACATGATGGTGTGAAAGAATTCTTTAACTTGAATTAATTTTTAATGATAGCAAATTGTGTGATCATCATCCAAATTGATTGTGCATTGCATTACATGATATATTTGTGTTCTTATTTTGTCCATCATCCCACTTTATTGTTGCATAAACATACATACAAATCTACATTGAAAACTCCCTTCAAATAACAATTCAAATGCATTTTATATCAGTATGTATCAATACATGAGCCTCTGCATCGATACATGTAGCATGTGATTAATCACAAAACAATTTTTGTTCAGTATGCATCGATGCATACGAGCCATGCATCAATACATGGAAGGGCAAAAACTCTATGCATCGATACACACGAATTCTGCATTGATACATGACCACTTGAGACAGCCTGTGCATCAATACATGCGCAATAGGCATCGATACATGACCACCTGAGACAGCCTGTGCATCAATACATAAGCATTAAGCATCGATACATATCAGTGTAAAAATCACATGCATCGATACACACGATTTATGCATCGATACATGAGTAATTAATTTCACCAAATATTCACACAACTTACAGTATGTATCGATACATACTCCTATGCATCAATACACAAAGTTGTTTTAAGTCATAACAGCAACTGTTTTTGCAGCACATATAAGAACAGGTCTCAACAGCAGATGAAAGGTGACGAATTCATTGAGGGAAAACAATTGAACACAGATCAAAAGCAGTGTTGGAGCAATTGTTTGTGAGCACATAGAAACCTGAAAGAGACTTCATCTTCTTCATCTTCTCAATCACTTTCTTCAAGAACAATTACACATAACAATTCTTGTTCTTTGGATTAAAGAAGGATTGAGATAACGTTCAGTGGTACGATCAAGGATCTAGCTGTGGGTTGCAGTGGAACGATCGAGGATCTAGCTGAGTCGAAGATTGAAGGGGGTTTCTAGGAAAAACCTACTGGTTTGTCCTTCAAGAACTGGTGTGTTCTTGAGGGTTTGGGAGTCACATTTGCAGAACATATTCAGCCGCAGCGTTGCGTTTGGAGATCGGGGGATTTCGCAAGCAGGTCGTGGAACCGGTGAATTGTTTGCAACTTTGTGCAGGAAAATCTTGATCGAGCTCAGATCAAGTGAAGGTTTATACAAGAAGAGGTTCTTGGAGTTTAGAAATTCTGTCTTTGTATCAAAACCTTGTATCAACGGATTCGGCAATAATTGATAATCAAAGTTCTCAATTTCATTTGAAATTGAGAGGGAGACGTACCCACACGCGAGGACGACGTGGGGAATTTCCTTAACAAATCTCTGTGTATCGTACTCTTACCTTAATCTTCTTTACGTTTCAAAACTGTTTTGCAATTTCTGTTAGTGTGTGGTGATTGATCATTTTTTTGGACAGCAGTGATAATAAAACCTTTAGTCATACACCATTGCTGTTTATCATCAAACACACACACACCAACTGTTTGACAAAACGGTTAAATTGATTGTGTTCATTGGAAATAGAATTTGAGGATAAGCGCATTCAATCTGTTAAAATTCTGTGTGTATTATTTCTGTCATTCTCATTAAAATCCAGCAACTGCACTTGCGTGTCCGGCTTTCTAGTAGCAGTTCAGAATAGACGGAAGTCGATTCGGGACTGCTTTTTCCGCCGCTTTTGAAAACTCTAATTAAACGTTAAATCCGTTAAATTTTTTGAAGTGATCTATTCACCCCCCCTCTCGATCACTAGCCACACCGTCTAACAAGTGGTATCAGAGCGCCGGTTCGCTGGTGCTCTGTGGCTGCCTGTAACAGTATGGATTCTGAACCAAAGGGGGCGTATAATAGAGCGCCTATTTTCAACGGTGAAAATTATGGCTACTGGAAAGACTGCATGCGAGTTCATATAAATTCTGTGGATAGGTTAGTATGGGCTGCCATTGAAAACGGTCCGTTTCAAATTACTATGACAAATGCGGCTGGCGCCATAGTACCTAAACCAGAATCTGATTGGAATGAGAAAGATGAGAAAAAATGGTCGTGTGATTGGAAAGCTCGAAATATACTAATTTCAGCACTTGGTGTTGACGAGTATTATCGAGTATCCCATTGCACGACAGCTAAAGAATGTGGGATGCTTTAGAAGTTGCCCATGAGGGTACTACTGAAGTAAAACAGTCCCGCATTAACACACTCAATCAAGAGTTTGAGCTCTTTCGCATGAAACCAGGAGAATCCATCTCCGACATGCAAAAAGAGATTCACCCATCTGACTAACCGATTGAATGCTCTTGGAAAACCTATTTCCAATGAAATTGCTACTAATCAAATTCTCAGGTGTCTTAGCAGGGAGTGGCAACCTAAAGTTACAGCAATCAAGGAAGCCAACGATCTTACAAGACTTACGATTACAACTCTGTTTGGAAAGCTGGAAGAACATCAGCAAGCTTTGGAAAGTCTTGAAAAATATGAGAATAAAAGTAAGAAGGAAAAGGAAAAGAAAAGAGACAAAGAGGGAGAGAAGAAGCCAATAGCTCTTGTGGCCTCTAGCTCTAAGTCCTCACGAAAAGAGCAAAGCGACAATGATTCAAGTAGTGACAAAGATTCAGATGATGAGGAAATGAGACATTTTGTAAGGAGATATAATAGATTCATTCGAAAGAATGGAGTCAAGCATTCCGACAAAAATCTCATGAAGTTTCGAAGACAATCCATAAATTCGAAACAAGAAGAAAACAAGAAGAGTAGAGGAAGAGGATCATGTTTTAATTGTGGTAAATCCGGACACTATAAAACGGACTGCCCTATGAAGTATAAGGACCAAAGAAAAGATTCACCAAAAGGGTACAGCAAACAAAGAAGAGCTTACATTGCATGAGAAAGTGATAGTGATTCATCAAGCACACAAAGTTCAAGTGATAGTGATGAATCCGCAAATCTGTGCCTTACGGCTCACACTAAAAATCTGTCCTACCACAAGAAGAAAAACAATGACAAAAAGAACGAAGCTGTAGATGCTTTTAAACGACTAGCTTCCGACAAACATATCTTCTCTTTTTTGGAAGGTAAAGTAAACAAAGCTGAAATTGATTTAGAAGCATTGAAAACTAGTATTGCAGAAAATTCAAAAACTATTGACATTGACGGATGTAGTAGAGTTAGGTATTGTGACGCTTGTTATATTTGGCAAAAAGAGGTAAACACTCTTAAGGTCAAATTAGAGAAAGCGCTACAACCTAAAGTTACTTATGCCGTTCACCCCAAGTTGTTCAAGAAGTCATTGAATCCTCCATATGCAAAATACTCTTTTATTCTAAAGGATTCAATGAACAAGAAGCAACAAACACATCATCATGGTCTATGTCATTATTGTTGTCATGCTGGCCATACCATTGAGAAATGCAAGTTTAGGAGATTTCTTGTCCCTAAAGGTATTTATCAATGGAAGCCAAAAGGCAACCATGTTAGCACTTACCCACTCGGACCCAATGAAAGTTGGGTACCAAATTCTCTCTTTTGATATTGTAGGATGAGTGCCTTGCTTCCGTAGATAGAAGATGGTTTCTTGACAGTGGCTGCTCAAGGCACATGACCGGTGACATATCGCTTTTCATAGACTTCAAAGCAAAGAAGAAGGGATATGTTACTTATGGAGACAATAACAAAGGAGCTATACTCGGCAAAGGTAGTGTAGGTAATCCCTCTACCACTACTATTTCTAATGTCCATTTAGTTGAGGGACTTAAACACAACGTGTTAAGCATAAGTCAATTGCGAGACAAGGGTTATATAGTTTTTCTTTCACAAAAACTTGCTGCATAATTGAACATGCTGAACAAAACATTGTGTTTAAAGGAGTAAAAGCATATAGAGTGTATAATAAGCGTTTACTTACTATTGAAGAATCTGTCTATGTTTCTTTTGATGAGTCTTATCCGAAAAATGTCGGAAAAGGTATTTCTTTTGATGACGCAGGTGTATCTACAGAAGACATACTCAAGGAAGCTGTTGAGGAAACTGATCAGTCCAAAACAGCTGCCCACGAGAAGGAGGAAGATACTAGTCATGAAGAAAATGAGGAAGAAAAGACAGCTGAAGTGAAGGACCTTCCAACAGCTTGAAAATCCTCAAAAGACCATCCTATCGACAACATCTTGGGAGACATTTCAAAGGGAGTAATGACTCGTTCTAAGATAAGTTTTTGGTTCTCACTTCGCGTTTGTTTCACAAGTAGAACCTAAAAATGCCAAAGAGGCCTTGATTGATGAATTTTGGCTAATGGCCATGCAAGAAGAGCTCAATCAATTTTAAAAGAAATGACGTTTGGGAACTTGTCCCTCGTCCGCGAGATCATCATATCATAGGTACTAAATGGGTTTTAGAAATAAGCTTGATGAAAACGGAGTGATAACTAGGAACAAGACACGTTTAGTAGCACAAAAGAAAGCACAGTTTTTTTTGTTTATGTCGACGATATAATATTTGGTTCAACTAACATACACTTGGTCGAGGAATTTTCTAAGGTTATGCAGGGTGAATTTGAGATGAGTCTAATGGGGGAGCTGAACTATTTCCTAGGACTGCAGATAAAGCGACTTGATGAGGGTACAGCAGTGTGTCAAACAAAATACTGCAGAAAACTACTCAAGCGCTTTGGAATAAATGACTCAAAATCAATTGACACCCATATGCCTACCAACGGGAATCTGGATAAGGATAAGCATGTTTCTTCTTATCTATATTATGCCTCACCTTGGTTGATGAGATTTGTTTTAGATTTCATTTATGCCTCGCAAGATAACATCAACAGAGGTAATATCAATCCTTTCTACAATTCTCCTACTGCTAAGTGGTTGTATATGTTAGAACAAATGCTCTTACTCTCGTTGATACTAATTTGGTTGCATTTATTGTTTGCCTATATTGTTTGAACATTACAAAAATCTGACTTATGAATCCTTCTTGGGCATAACCATCATGACTTAGTGCAAAATGCATATCCATACTGCATCAAAAGTCATTAAAATCTGCTTTGGCATCAGTATGCATCGACACAAAACATGTATGCATCGATCCATATACTCTGAATTTCAATTTTGTGTCAAACTGGTTCAGGATGCATCGATGCATCCATCGCACGTATCGATACACAGGCCAAATGTGAATAATAGGCATCGATGCATGACCATTTGCATCGACACATACTGATGCTATTTGAATTAAATGCATTTCTTTCTCTCTCATGCATCGACACATCAGCCAATCATATCACTTCCTATCTCATTACTTCATCTCATCTGCCCTCAAAAACCCAAAACCAGTGGCTAACCCTAATCCTCCTCATCCTCACTCTCTCTCACAAACTTGGTAAAACCCTAAATCTCACATCACCATGCCTCCATGCACTATTCCAGCCAGAGCCAAAGGAAAAGGAAAGGGAAAGGAAGCAGCCGGTACTTCTCAGCAACCACCAGATGTTCCTTCAAACGCCTTAGACATTCTTCATCCTGCCATCACTGCTGAATTTGAGGAATCCTTCAAGGCCAGGTTGGTAATGAAACCTCATATCTTTGATAAAACAGATGCTGTTCATCTGCACCTAAATGAAGTAGTTGAACTGTTACATGCACAAAGACTTGGGTCCTTTCTATCTACAAAAGATGAGTATCATGAGGATTTCATCCGGGCCTTTTATGCTGGTTTACAAACTGGTAAAGGCTATATGTTCTGGTGTTCTATCGGAGTCAGAACATATACCTTTGAAGCCTCTGATTGGGAAACGGTGTTTCAAATGCCGCTTCCGTCGATGGCTGTCAAGTCCTGGCATGACCTGCATTTTGATCCTGAATTTGACCTGAGGGACTTTACAACTTCTATCCTAAAGATTGACAGACCGCTGAGTGAGGACGAACACGTCACGTCAGGTATGATCAAACAAACTCCGCGTATTCTTCACTGGATCATTACACACATTCTGCGTCCAACCAACAGTGGCCACTCTCGGTTGGATAGGCCTAGCATACATCTTCTCTACATTCTGCAAAATAAGATTCTCTTAAATTGGGCGAACTACTTTGTAAAACGTCTATTTTATGTGCGAGACAGCTCCAAAACTGTGGCTCTAGGGTATGCCTCTCAAATAATGAAAATTCTTAAGTTTTGGAAAGTTGCAATACCTATTGTGCCTCTCCTATCTCCGTCGGCAGCTCAAGAGTTTGATTCTGCCACTCTATCGCATATGGGATATAGGTGGGACAAAGACCGCAAATGCTTCTATTTCTTCGAAAGAAAATCCAAAACTAGAATTTACAACTTTGACGTGCCTTCGGAACGCATCCATGTTGCTGAAGAACAGCCTGATGAAGAAATGCAGGATGCGCCTGAAACAGATGTGCCTCAAGCTGAGGCCAATACTGGTTGGGGTGAGTGGGTGCCACGAAGGTGGTCTCCCACCAACTACGTACCTGAACCTACAGCCCCTCCATTCGCCGGTGGTACTTCAGCCTCAACACCAAATGCGGACATCACTCACATGCTTCAACAGATGGAAATCGTCAACAAAGAACGCCATGAAGAAGCACGGTACTGGCATGTTCAACAAACTGAATGGCACAACGAGCATCGGGACTGGCATGATGAGCACACACGGATGTATCACAACCAACACGCTTGGCACCAAGACTTGGTTAAATGGCATCAGGTTTTCTACAATGAAATGTCCGGCTTTATGGATGATTGCCGTGAAAATCCTGGGATTATGGACAGCTTTAGAAGCATTGAAGTTCAGAATCGATTTAGGCGATACTCCTTCATGGGCCAAAATCCAGACACAATGCCTCATCCTCCGCCTCCGCCAAGCTACCGAGATCCTGACAGACATGATGAGGAGTCCTGTGGTGGCAACAATCCAAATTAACCAACCACCCTTCCATCTCACTGCATTTCATTTCATATTGCTCATGTTTTATTTTGTTGCACAATATATGGTTTAGCTTATGTAACTCTTAAACTCGTTCGCACACTTAAAATGCTTTTCAAATTCTGTTTACCTCTATTTGTTATTGCCCTTACTTTTTGAATGATTCTTTGTGAATGATTCTTTAACTTGCAGCTTCTTTCTTTGTGATTGATAGCCTATTATCAAATTTTGCCATGCCCTGCTACACTTTCTGCTTGATGACTATGTCTCTTCCTCTTTTTGATGTTGACAAAGGGGGAGAAAACGCAGATATGCACAAACTCAGGGGGAGTATCACACATCTTGCCAAGAATTTGCCATCATCAAAAAGGGGGAGTTTGTGAAAGAATTCTTTAACTTGAATTAATTTTCAATGATAGCAAATTGTGTGATCATCATCCAAATTGATTGTGCATTGCATTACATGATATATTTGTGTTCTTATTTTGTCCATCATCCCACTTTATTGTTGCATAAACATACATACAAATCTACATTGAAAACTCCCTTCAAATAACAATTCAAATGCATTTTATATCAGTATGTATCAATACATGAGCCTCTGCATCGATACATGTAGCATGTGATTAATCACAAAACAATTTTTGTTCAGTATGCATCGATGCATACGAGCCATGCATCAATACATGGAAGGGCAAAAACTCTATGCATCGATACACACGAATTCTGCATTGATACATGACCACTTGAGACAGCCTGTGCATCAATACATGCGCAATAGGCATCGATACATGACCACCTGAGACAGCCTGTGCATCAATACATAAGCATTAAGCATCGATACATATCAGTGTAAAAATCACATGCATCGATACACACGATTTATGCATCGATACATGAGTAATTAATTTCACCAAATATTCACACAACTTACAGTATGTATCGATACATACTCCTATGCATCAATACACAAAGTTGTTTTAAGTCATAACAGCAACTGTTTTTGCAGCACATATAAGAACAGGTCTCAACAGCAGATGAAAGGTGACGAATTCATTGAGGGAAAACAATTGAACACAGATCAAAAGCAGTGTTGGAGCAATTGTTTGTGAGCACATAGAAACCTGAAAGAGACTTCATCTTCTTCATCTTCTCAATCACTTTCTTCAAGAACAATTACACATAACAATTCTTGTTCTTTGGATTAAAGAAGGATTGAGATAACGTTCAGTGGTACGATCAAGGATCTAGCTGTGGGTTGCAGTGGAACGATCGAGGATCTAGCTGAGTCGAAGATTGAAGGGGGTTTCTAGGAAAAACCTACTGGTTTGTCCTTCAAGAACTGGTGTGTTCTTGAGGGTTTGGGAGTCACATTTGCAGAACATATTCAGCCGCAGCGTTGCGTTTGGAGATCGGGGGATTTCGCAAGCAGGTCGTGGAACCGGTGAATTGTTTGCAACTTTGTGCAGGAAAATCTTGATCGACCTCAGATCAAGTGAAGGTTTATACAAGAAGAGGTTCTTGGAGTTTAGAAATTCTGTCTTTGTATCAAAACCTTGTATCAACGGATTCGGCAATAATTGATAATCAAAGTTCTCAATTTCATTTGAAATTGAGAGGGAGACGTACCCACACGCGAGGACGACGTGGGGAACTTCCTTAACAAATCTCTGTGTATCGTACTCTTACCTTAATCTTCTTTACGTTTCAAAACTGTTTTGCAATTTCTGTTAGTGTGTGGTGATTGATCATTTTTTTGGACAGCAGTGATAATAAAACCTTTAGTCATACACCATTGCTGTTTATCATCAAACACACACACACCAACTGTTTGACAAAACGGTTAACTTGATTGTGTTCATTGGAAATAGAATTTGAGGATAAGCGCATTCAATCTGTTAAAATTCTGTGTGTATTATTTCTGTCATTCTCATTAAAATCCAGCAACTGCACTTGCGTGTCCGGCTTTCTAGTAGCAGTTCAGAATAGACGGAAGTCGATTCGGGACTGCTTTTTCCGCCGCTTTTGAAAACTCTAATTAAACGTTAAATCCGTTAAATTTTTTGAAGTGATCTATTCACCCCCCCTCTCGATCACTAGCCACACCGTCTAACAGATGGTTGCGTTATTTGTAGAATTAACCCTCATGGATGTGTAATTGTTAAGAGGGATATTTAAAGGTTGATGGATATGAATGTTATTCAGGTTCAACAGTTGAGGTATATGGGAAATGATGTGAATGTGATAGTACCCGTATTCAAGACTGTTGAGCGGGTAGTTATTCAATTTGATAGTGTAAGACCCCAATTTTGACCCTAGGATCCCTCATGTCATCTCATCATATGCATTAGCATTGGGATCACACATTGGCATCCCCCTTACCCCTATTTCATTGGGCTTGCATTGGGAGAGATCACCAAGCATAATTTGGTTGTATCATACTTTGTTTTTTTATCATTTACTAACCAAAATACCAAAAATATGTCATTTTGTAGTCTAATTATTTTGTAGGTAGTGCACATGCTCACCTTTGATCTATCAAGCTCATATCTAGGGTTAATACCCTCAATGCAAGGAGCTCAATTAAGATTTGGTCTACTATGGCTCTAAGCATCATATATGGATCCCCAAGATCTTCACATGTTATTTTGATCACGAAAGCATCAAGAGTTTGGAGTTGGTGTGCCTTGGAAACCCTAATTCATCTAGGTATCTTGTCTAACTTCTTTAATAAGTTTCTTCAACAATTGATCAAATATTTCAAGGGATACTTCAAATTAATCATCTTATGCATATATGATCTTCCATGAGTCCCAAAAGTCAAGAGAATGTCAAGCTAACAAGCTGGTTCATAGTGGTTGACCAGAGGAATTCAACTAATTAAAACTAGGGTTCCCTAGACCTTATCTCCTAAATTTTTTATCATATGAAAATGATTCCAAGAGAAACGTTACTCTAAATGACATCCCTAACAACTTTCATGTTTAAGTCTAGAGCTAATTTTTCTTGGAAAGTCATTTTTAATGGTGAAAGATTATAGGTCATTTTGTCTACACCCTAAAGTGAAGGTCAACTTCCCAAAACCATAACTTGCTCAATTTTTATGAGACTAAATCCATTCAAGTCGAATGATAAAATTCAAGATGTATAATTCAACTTTTATGTTTGGAGGAAGAGCAAATTAAACTTTTAAATGCATGTGATATGAGGATACATTATAGGTCATTTTGGGCCAATACCATAGTGATTTTCCTCAACTTCTAAAATGCATAACTCCTTCATGCTAAATCTAAATGAGGTCCAAATTATGACAAAATTGAAGGAATTTGAGAGAGCTACAACTTTTATGAAGGAATGTTTCTCATTTGAAGTCCATAGAAAAAGTTACTCAAGGTGGAAGAAGTGAACATATGGCTTGACACTTAGAATTTTTTTTTGCTATGTTTGATTTTCCAAACATCCACCTCAAAATTCATCATGATACAAGCTTCAATCGAAAAAGTGTTCAATATGAAACTTGTTTCTATTGATCTAACCTTTCGAAAAAGTCCAATTTCATCCCATTTGGACAAAGTATTAGTGATTTGCGCATGGCTTAAAGTTGGATCCCCATTTGGCATAATTGAACTTCCATCTTCCATACACAAATGCATGGCTTGTTAACATGACTTCAGCAATGCTTACACATGATTTTGGACTTGAATGAATCATTACACTGGCCTATCACACGCCCATGCATCCATGCAAAGTGAAATTTCTATTTTTGAATGTTTGAAACAAGTGTGCAAATAACAATGCATTGGCTATAAATAGAAACTCTTCCACTAGAAATTGAGGACCCTTGTGCGCCAACTTTGAATCCCTAGCTCTAAACACCTTCATTTAGAGGATAACCTTGAGAATTTCCATTGGAAATCGAGTTTGAATCTCCATTGTTTTGAGATTCAAAACTCCAAGAGTCCTGCTTCTTTCTTGATTCATTTCCACTCCATCGAGCATCCAGAGCAAGACCAAGCACAATTGAGATCAAGATCGTGGCCATCTGAACCTGTAGTGAAGGTGATTTTCTCAATTTTTCATCTCTTTATTTCTCACTCAATTCTCCATAATTCTTCTTGATTTTTGGTTCTCTGAAGTCCTACCAATGTAGGCAAGAAGATTGAGTTGCTTTTAGGTCAAATCAAAGAAGAAGACCGTAGTTGCTTTTTGGTTCTCTGAAGTCCTTAAAATTCAACTCCCTATATCTTTCAATATACATGGAGTTAGATGATATTTAGGCCAGATTCGAGCTTCTGAGCATTTTTAATTTTAAATTTTGGTGATGGTTGAGGGTGGACAAGTCCGGTGAGGTCCACTGGAGAAGAAGACCGTAGTTGTAGCTCCGGCGGTGCGTTGGCATGTCTCAGACCATAGGATCCATCTATTTTGTTTTAATCTCACGTGTTGGTTTTGATTACAATACCTGAAGCGCATTGACTTAGGTCCATCATGGAACACGCGTTGAGATCCACTTGATATGCCACCTCAATTAATGAGGGAGATCAAGCGGTCCACGTAATTTAGCATTTTCTGATTTTTAGTTTAATTGCTTTATTTTCATTAATTCATATTAATTTTAATATTGATTCAAAAAATATGAGACTTTCACAAAAAAAATTCAAATAAGTTCCTCTTTCATTTTTATGATTTAAAACTATTTTTTGGATCATTATTAATTTTTTCATGATTTAATTGTTTTTGTGCATATTTTTAATCGTTTAAAAATACTTTTAAGTTTCCAAAAAATTATGAAGTTTTTTCTCTAGGGTCCTTTGACCTTGTTTGACCTATGGTAAATCTCATGGCCATTTATTTGGTGTTTTTATGAGGTTTTAGGATTTTGACCAACCATAATTTAATTTAATGTATTTTTTAATTGATTTTTAATTGTTTAATATCAAATAAATTGTGTTGAGCTATTTGTGTGGACTTGTTGAGTTTGACTATTGTTGTTGGGCCTTGGTCAAGGGTGATTTGACTTTGTTGATTTAAAATAATTGGATTTAGGGGATTGATGAAATGTACATTTCATCACCCAAAATGAATGAATGATTTTAATTTGATAAAATCCCTCCTTTGACCAATTTGTGTTGATTCCATTCCCCCTCCCTCTTCATCTCATTCCCATTCTATTCTCATTCATTTCATGGACTTATGATATCTCTATATCCTAAGGCTAGTTGATTGCAAAATCAACATAAGTATGGATGAGATTAGGTCCACCCCTTTGCCATTTCCTTTTGAGTGTGATATGTTTTAGGAGTATGGTTCATAATACCATATCTTTAACATGCATTAACATTAAAATTTCTATTGCCCGACCTCAAATAGTTGTGACTTCTACATAAATCCAATTACGATTGCTTAACATAGCGCTAAATTTTAACATAAAAGGCATAACATTCTAGTAAGTGAGATTCTAAGTCTCCCCCCTTTTATGGTATTGTGTGGAAACTTGGCCTTTTCTCCTTCCTTTGGAAGATGTCTTGGTTCAAGGATTCATGCTTGTGAATAGTGGGTTGAGTGTTCTCCAAAGAATGACTTAAACAATTGAAAACCAAAAGCAATACTAACTTCTAATCAACTAACTTCAACTAAAATTTTATTTCAAGCCATTTACTTTTATGCACTTTAAATTCAAGTCTTTATCCATTTTCCATTATTCATAGCATTTAATTTGTTTATTTTAATGCTATTTTCACTTTGCTCACTTAAGCCATATCTTGTGAATACATTTTGATTGTATATACTTGTTTGTGTATTTTTTTTTGGTCTTTTGACCTTAATGTACATAATAACAATAAAAACCTTAAAAGACACTTGTGTGGACTGTTGGATTTGATCTATGACATTGGACTTAGAATTAGGCAACACTCCTTATGCAAAATGACTTGGTCAATGCCAATTTATTTCTAAAACCAAGTGCTTATGAAGTGAAATTTCATCTGATGCAAGTTTTGGGATCCCATTTGAGTTCATCTGCTACATGGTCTTATTAAAGTTGTTACTTTGAACCTGTGTCTAATGCCTATCTCTGAGCCACTCAAGGATTATGAAGAAGATCATGGATTTGCTAAGCTTGGATGTGGCTATCTTTATTTGATGCGTTGCTCTACATCTTGCTATTTGTGTATTGATATTGCTTGATTCTAAAGTCCAAGAGAAATTTGGGTTTCTATATGACATTCTTGTCTATTGGATTGCATCCCATTGGTCAGATCTTTTCAGCTCTTAACTTTTAAATTTCTGCTTAGGATTAGTCTCTTCATCTCCTCCCACTTCTTTAATTTCAAATCTCTCCCACCTTTTAAAATTCTTCTTTGCTTGTGATTTCAAAACTTTGACTTTATTGCAAATTAGAAACTTTGGCCTTATGCCATTGCATTTTAAAACTTTTTTCTTAATCAAATTTGTAAATGAACTTAACTGTACTTAACTTAAAATTTCAAAAGACAAAAAGAACTAACACTCATTCAAACCTTTTTAGGCCTTTTGTGCCTATCTTAAACTTAATTTTTGTTAAAAGCAACTCATTCATTTTGAAATTGTTACCACGAACTACGAGGTTTTGATCCCTCATTTTTATGTTGGTACGTAGGCACAAGTCCGAAGGTCTTGTCAAACACAAAAATATAATTAATGAATTCTTTTCTCATCCCTCAACTCCATTTATTGCAAATATCATTTTGTACAAAAACACATATGCACACAAAAAAGGGCTCCCTAGGAGTACCTAGGACACTTTGGGTGCTAACACCTTCCCTCCGTGTAACCAACCCCCTTACCTGTAATCTCTTGCATTTTATTAGTTTTGATTTGAAAACTTCTTATCTTTGGGTTTTTGTTCGTACTTTTCCCTTTTCCCTTGGAAACAATAAAAGCGCGGTGGCGACTCTGGTTTTACTGACGTCAAATTTATCCATTGCTTAATGGTCATGAATTTACCGCTACAGATAGCAGCAACAACAATAATGTCAATATATCTGTATCGCCGTTGGTTATAGGGTTAGCGGACCCCATCCCCTATTCATCCGATAAAGTTGTGCCATACATGTATAGTGTCACCATGATAGAGAATGGTCAATAGGTTCCTCTTCCAGTTGCATATTCAATGATGATTATCGCAGACGTAGTGAAGGTGACCCGTAGTGGTCGTGTGTTCAGTCCAGTATTTCCAAAAGTTATAGACGGTGTGTCCGTGGGTAAGAAGGCAGAGACTCCTGCAGTTGGTCCGATTAGTGCTCTAATGTGTCAGTATGGTGAATCTATTAAGTTGAAGACTAACGATGATGATGAGGTATTGTGCCTAATTAAGAGAAGTGAATTTAACATTGTGGAGCAGCTTCTTCAAACTCCGCCAAAAATCTTTGTGCTGTCATTACTGATGAATTCTAAGGCACACAGGGAAGCATTACAGAGAGTGTTGGAACAAGCTTATGTGGAACAAGATATAACTGTGGATCAGTTTCACCATATTGTTGCCAACATCACTTCTTGTAATAACTTGACCTTTTGTGATGAAGAACATCCGGAGGAAGGTATAAATGACAACTTGGCGCCTCATATTTCAATAAATTGCAAGGAGGATGCTTTATCCAATGTTTTGGTTGACACTGGTTCATTGTTGAACGTGTTACCAAAATCAACTCTAGCAAGGCTCTCCTATCAAGGTGCCCCGATGAGGTACAATGGTGTGGTTGTTAAAGCGTTTGACGATTCCCATAAAACTGTTATTGGAGAGGTAGAACTTCCGGTTAAGATCGGCCCGAGTGATTCCAAATTACTTTTCACGTAATGGATATCCACCCGATCTACAACTGTTTGTTGGGAAGGCCATGGATCCATGAAGTTGGCGCTGTGACATCTACTCTATACCAGAAGGTGAAATTTGTGAAGAACGGCAAGCTTGTCGTTGTTGGTGGAGAGAAAGCATTATTGGTAAGCCATTTGACATCCTTTACTTATGTAGATGCTGAAGAGGAAGTTGGAACACCATTCCAAGCTTTGTCTATTGCTGATGAATTGAAGAAGACTGGGGCACCCATGTCTTCTATGAAGGATGCCAAAGAGGTTGTTCAGGCTGGTAGCATCGACATATGGGGTCGCGTTATAAAAGTTGTTAAGAATAAGAACAGATCAAGGTTGGGGTTTCAACAAGGGCCATTCAAGTCCAATGTCAAGGTTATGCAACCAGTTTTCGTAGTGGAGGGTTCATTCATGAGGATGATCAACACTCAACTGCCATTATTGAAGACAGTGATGAAGAGAAAGCTTGTGTTAACTTCATAACACATAGCCAGACTTGCAATAACTTGATTTTTGTTGATGTTCCTGTTGTTTTGCACCGTTCGAAGGAATTTGTTTTTATTATTTTAAGAAGAATCCTTCTCCTATGCCTAAGGGAGAAGTGAAACATTGTTGGGCATTTTTCTGATTATCATAAATAAAGTACAATTTTACTCATCCAAATCTATGATGTTTTATTTTTACTTTTTGCTTTTTCTGAAAATGGTAATCACAAAGAACATAAATAAATAATAATATTTCCATATGCATATTATTTGCTTGCACTCCATTTCTCTAAAATCAAAATATCAAATCATTATGCAGGTTGGTTCTCAAACCCATTGAATGTAATGATCCTACTCCCTCTCCAAACTTTGATTTTCCTGTGTTTGAAGCTGAGAAGAGGATGATGATGAAGAAGTATCTGATGAGTTACCCCATTTGCTTGAGCACGAGGAAAAAGTCATTCAACAGTTTGAAGAGAAGATTGAATTAGTCAACTTGGGTTCCGAAGACGATGTGAAGGAAGTCAAGATTGGGTCTCAACTATGTCCAGAAGCTAAGAAGGGGTTGATTAATCTTCTTCAAGAATATTCTGATGTGTTTTCCTGGTCCTATCAAGATATGCTTGGTTTGGAATCTAAGATTGTTTAGCATATATTGCCTTTGAAGCTAGAATGCTTGTCGGTCAAGCAGAAGTTGAGAAGAACTCATCCTGATATGGCAGTAAAGATTCAAGAGAAAGTGAAGAAGCAAATTGAGGTTGGATTCCTTGTTACCCTCGAGTATCCGGAGTTGGTGGCCAATATTGTGCATGTTCCTAAGAAAGATGGAAAAGTTTATATGTATGTTGATTATAGAGATTTGAATAAAGCCAGTCCGAAAGATAATTTTCCTCTACCACACATTGATATGTTGGTAGATAATACAGCTAAATTCAAAGTCTTTTCGTTTATGGATGGGTTTTCCGGTTATAATCAGATCAAGATGGCACCCAGAGATATAGAGAAGACCATGTTCATAACACCCTAGGGAATATTCTGTTATAGAGTGATGCCTTTCGGTCTAAAGAATGTCGGTGCAATGTACCAGAGAGCTATGACCACTCTTTTTCATGATATGATGCATAAAGAGATTGAAGTTTATGTTGATGATATGATTGCTAAATCAAGAGATGAAGAAGATCATGTTGAGCATTTGTTGAAGTTATTCCAGCGTTTGAGGAAATATAAACTCCTCTTGAATACCAATAAGTGTACTTTTAGTGTCCCTTATGGTAAGTTGTTGGGCTTCATTGTCAGCGAGAAGGGTATTGAGGTTGATCCTGCCAAGGTCAAAGCAATACAAGAGATGCATGTGCCTGAAACTAAGAAGTAAGTCAGAGGTTTTCTCGGCCGCTTGAACTATATCTCAAGATTTACATCGCATATGACTGCCACATGGGCACCTATACTCAAGCTTCTTTGGAAATATCAGTCTTGTGATTGGACCGAAGATTGCCAGAAAGCTTTTGACAGCATCAAAGAGTATTTCCTTGAGCCTCCGATTCTGTCAACACCTGTGGAAGGAAGACCTTTGATTAGGTATCTGACTGTCCTTAAAGAAAGTATGGGTTGTGTTCTTGGTCAGCAAGATGAATCCAGAAAGAAAGAATATGCAATTTACTACCTCAGTAAGAAGTTCACCGACTGTGAGACTCGCTATTCTATGCTTGAGAAGACATGTTGCGCATTGGCTTGGGCTGCTAAACGTCTGCGCCAATATATGCTGAATCATACTACTTGGTTGATATCCAAAATGGATCTAATCAAGTACATTTTTGAGAAACCTGCTTTAACTTGGAGGATCGCCCGTTGGCAGATGTTGTTATCTGAGTATGATATTGAATACCGATATTAGAAAGCTATTAAATGTAGTTTCATGGCTGACCATTTGGCTCACCAACCCATTGAAGATTACTAGTCAGTGCAATATGATTTTCCTGAAGAAGAGATTTTGTACTTGAAGATGAAAGATTGTTATGAACCATTGCTTGAAGAAGGGTCAGGACCTGGTTCCCGTTGGGGAATGGTATTTAATGGAGATGTTAATTCATATGATAATGGCATTGGGGCAGTGATTATTACTCCTCATGGCACTCATTTTCCATTTACAGCTAGATTGACCTTCAAGTGTACAAACAATATGGCTGAGTATGAAGCTTGCATTATGGGGCTTGAAGACGCCATTAATCTCATAATTAAATATTTGGACGTCTATGGAGATTCAACTTTGGTTGTGAATCAGATTAAAGGTGAATGGGAGACGAATCATCCCGGTTTGATACCGTATAAAGATTATGCAAGAAGGATGTCAACTTTCTTTACAAAGGTTGAGTTTCATCATATTCCTCGAGATGAAAACCAGATGGAAGATGCTCTTGCAATGTTCCTAATTTGACTGTGATATGTCTTGATAAACCAACTCACGTGTTTGCTGTTGTAGAAGTCAATGATGAAAAGCCATGGTATTGTGATATCAAATGTTTCCTCTAAAGTCAGATTTACCCATCTGAGGCATCTTTGAAAGATAAGAAGACTTTGAGAAGATTAGATGGCAACTTCTACCTGAATGGTGATGTGCTTTATAAGAGAAACTTTGATATGGTTCTGCTCTGATGTGTAGATAGACACGAAGAAAACCTGTTGATGACTGAAGTCCATGAAGGTTCATTTGGTACTCATTCCAATGGACATTTTATGGCAAAGAAAATGTTGAGAGCAGGTTACTATTCGCTGACAATGGAATTTGACTGTTGCAAGTTTGTAAAGAAATGCCACAAGTGTCAAATTTATGTAGATAAGATTCATGTTCCTCTGACCCTTTTGAATGTAATTTCCTCTCCATGTCCCTTCTCCATGTGGGGAATTGATATGATTAGCATGATCGAGCCCAAAGCTTCGAACGAACAACGTTTCATTTTGGTGGCTATTCATTACTTCACAAAGGGGGTTGAAGCGGCATCGTACGCAAATGTAACCAAACAGGTTGTGGTTCGATTTATCAAGAATCAGATTATATGTCGTTATGGTATGCCATGTAAGATCATTACAGATAATGGATCGAACTTGAATAATAATATGATTGGAGCTCTTTGCAAGGACTTCAAGATTGCATATAATAACTCATCTCATTACAAACCCAAGATGAATAGGGCTGTTGAAGCTGCAAACAAGAACATAAGGAAGATTATTCAAAAGATGGTTGTAACATACAAAGATTGGCATGAGATGCACCCATTTGCTTTGCATGGGTACCGTACATCCATCCGCACTTCAACAGGGGAAACCCCTTTTTCTATCGTTTATGGCATGGAAGTTGTGTTCCACGTGGAGGTTGAGATCCCATCATTGCATGTTTTGATGGAAGCCAAGTTGACTAAAGCTGAATGGTGTCAGACAAGATATAACCAAATAAATTTAATTGAAGAGAAGAGATTGACTGCCATGTGTCATGGTCAGTTATATCAGCAGAGAATGAAGAAGGAAATTGATAAGAAGGTCAAGCCTCGTGTGTTCAGAGAAGGTGACCTCATGCTCAATAAGATTCTATCTTTCAAACCTGATTCTAGGGGTGAATGGGCTCATAATTATGAAGGCCCATCTGTTGTTAAGAGAGACTTTTTAGGCGATGCTTTGATTCTTACAACTATGGATGGTGAAGAGTTCACTCGTCCTTTGAACACTGATGTAGTCAAGTAATATGTTGCCTAAAAAAGAAAAGTACAACTCGCTAAGTTGAAAACCCGAAAGGGTGGCTTAGACAAAAGTGAGCGTCTTGGTGGATTGAAAACCCGAAAGGGAGATCCAGGCAAAAGTTAGAGACATAAAACATAAAATTCATCCCGATAGATTGAGTACCCAATCTTGGGGAAATCTAGGAAAAATAAAGGATTATGGCAAGTATCCTCATCCGGTTGGTCATGACCTTTGAAGCAGTTTTGAGCAGTCGTTTGATTCTGATTCATCATTCTCAACCGAAAACAAGCATAGTGGATTTTTAAGATTGGTAGGGAGAGTAGTGGTCATTATGTTCAATGTAGCTCTTTTCCATGTAAATTACCATTTTCCATCTTTGTAAAGATCCATGGGGTCCCTCTATTTGCAGATTACCGATTTATTAAATAAAGTTGAGCTTTATATCCAATTAGTTGCTATTATTATTTGAGAATGTTTTTAAAATTGAATTTTTATGATGATAATTTTGAAATAAATAAATGAATAAACATTTTTCTTAAAATGATAAGGCAGTTACTTTAAGAATAATCGATTTCAAAAAGGAACATCGACAACATTATCAAGGACGGTAAGTCTTGACGTGTGGAGCATTGTTGGTCTTCCCCAAGCAGTGGTTTGGTGACTTTACCTCTACAAAAGTTTGTTGTTCATCCCCAGCGTAGTTGATGAGTTGCTCCCCAAGCAATCTATCATCCCCAGTTGAGTTGGAGATTTATCCCTTTTGCAATCCATCTTTCCCCAACTGAGGCGTTCATGTTTTTACATTCCCCAGTTTGTGACTTGATGAACAGACCCTATATATCTTGGACTCCAGATCCCCAACACATTTTTTCGTGTTGCATAGCCATGACAATTCTCCCTTGCGTGAGTCGGAAAATCCAGTTCTTTATTTTGGTGCTTTGGAATTGGTTTATTTCACAATCTCCAAGAAGAATCTAATGATTATCGAAGAAGTTGTTGTGGAGATGTTTTTTGGTGGAATCCCTAATAGAGCGTCTGGTTCTCCTCACTCAGAGTTTTTTTGACTCGAGACCTCGACAGACTTCCCTTTTCTAATGGAAGCTCTCACCCTAGTAATTCTTGGTTCTGAGAACTATTGGTGGTGTCCCCTGCAAGGTTGTCTCCCATTTGATATGGTGTTGACTTAAAATTCCCTGCAACATTGACTTATCAGGATCCTCAGCAAATCCCTCTTTATCCTTAGCATGTTTGGTTCATATTTTCAGCAGTGCTTTCTTCCCCCCGCAAAGTTTTCCATGTTTGGTTGGATGCATGATCTCCATGTCATTCCCAATCCATAGTTGAATTTATTCTGAGCTAGATGATTTATTTTCATCCCTAGCAGATTCTCCAGTTGGTGTTTCCATCTTGTTGAGACTAACCGAGTGTTTAGTGGTGATGATTCAAAATATTCGTTATTTGTATCATGTGTGCTGGGTTGTCAACATAATCATATACATACTCATGCATACATATGCATAAAACACAACATCATATAGTTTATCACATTGATTTTTTCTTCTGATCCCCTGCTTTGGTGATATTAGTTCCCCAAGCAGAATTAGTGTGTCTGTCCTCCTTCAAGTGTAGAGTGCCATCCCCTCAAGTAGAAAAAGTTTATCCTTTCTCATTCCCCACTGAGTAATTTCCTCGCGGATGATTATTTTATTATAGTTTTCTCCTAGTTCTTTACCTGGCAGGAACCACTCTCGTTGAGTTACATCCTCATTGGATTGAGTCTTATTAAACCGTTTCTTTCTAGTTCTTACCTAGATAGATCTTTTGGTTCCCGAGAGTTTATTAACCAGTCACTGGTAATATTCTTCTTGATGTTGAGTACTTTACCTGTACCCAGTAATTGGTAAAAGGTAATTTACTTCTTTGTTTTTCGCCAGCGGAGTCGTTTTCACGTTTCCCCGCCAAGTTTATCCTTGATATGTTCATCCTAGCCGGTGACAGATATTCTTCCTGTATGGTTTTCTACCCGGTAAAGGTAGTCGTAATCCCTATTTTTCCCCAGAGAGTCTATCCTTGATATGTTCACTCTAACCGATTGTAGCGGTAAATTCGTGACCATCAAGCTATGGATAAACTTGACGTAAGTAAAACTAGAGTCACCACCGCGCTTTTATTGTTTCCAAAGGAAAAGGGAAAAGTACGAACAAAACCCGAAGATAAGAAGTTTTCAAATCAAAACTAATAAAATTCCAGAGATTTCAAGTAAGGGGGTTGGTTACACAGGGGGAAGATGTTAGCACCCAAAGTGTCCTAGGTACTCCTAGGGAGCCCTTTTTGGTGTGCATATGTTTTTGGTGTAAAATGATGTTTGATAAAATATAGAGTGAGGGAATGAGAAAAGAATTCATTAATTATATTTTGTGTTTGATAAGACCTTAGGTATTATGCCTACTTACCAACATAGAAATGAGGGATCAAAACCCTGTAGTTCGTGGTAAAAATTTCAAAGAAGTTGGTGAATTGATTTTAACAAAACATTAACAAGAAAAGGAACAAAAGGTCAAACATTTGAATGAGGTTGTTAGTTCTTTTTGTCTTTTGAAATTTAAGTCAACATGGTTAATTTTATTTACAAGTTCGATTTAAAAAAAGTTTGAAAAATTCAATGGCATAAGGCCAATGTTTCTAATCATTAAATCATGTCTAAGTTTGAAATCACAAGTAAAGAAAGTTTTTGAAAAGAGGGAGAGATTTTAAAATTTAAGAAGTGGGAGGAGATGAAGAGACTACCCTAGACAAAAATTAAATGTTAAGAGTTGAAAAGATCTGACCAATGGGATGCAATCCAACAGACAAGAATGTGATATAGAAATCCATTTTCCTTTTGACTTTGACAATCAACAATCAATAAGTAATGAGCAATATCCAAGCATCATATGAAGACCAAGGCATCAGATAAAGATATCCATAATGTCCAAGCAAGCATTCCAATAGTTGGAAGTCTTCAATATCTTCCAATGTAGCAGATGAAATGTTCCTTGATCAACTCAGAACAATCATCAGACATGAACAATAATAATATATCATTTAAGCTCAAAGACAAAGTAAAGATGACTCAAAGGGACCCAGGGTCTTGCATCAGATGAAGGCATAGTCAAAGATAGCTCAGGTTCAGATTTGGCATTGGCTGTAGCGGTAAATTCATGACAATCAAGCTATGGATAAGCTTAACTTCAATAAAACCAGATTCGCCACCGCGCTTTTATTGTTTCCAAAGGAAAAGAGAAAAGAACGAACAAAACCCAAAGATAAGAAGTTTACAAATCAAAACTAATAAAATGTCAGATTTTACAGGTAAGGGGGTTGGTTACACAGAGGGAAGGTGTTAGCACCCAAAGTGTCCTTGGTACTCCTAGGGAGCCCTTTTTTATTTGTGTATGTGTTTTCGGTATAAAAGATGATTGAGAAAAATAGAGCGTGGGAATAAGAAAAGAATTCATTGATTATATTTTTGTGTTTGACAAGACCTTCAGACTTGTGCCTACGTACCAACATAAAAATGAGGGATCAAAACCTCATAGTTCGTGGTATCAATTTCAAAATGAGTGGATTTCTTTTAATCGAAATTCAAGTTAACAGAGGCACAAAGGGCCCAGAAGTTTGAATGGGTGTTAGCTCTTTTTTTCTTTTGAAGTTTTAAGTTAATATGATTAGACTTATTTACAAGTTTGATTTAAGAAAAGAATTTGAAAATTCAATGGCATAAGGCCAAAGTTTCTAATTGAAATAAGGTCAAAGTTTGAAATCACAAACAAAGACTGTTTTTTTGAAAAGGGGGAGAGATTTGAAATTTAAGAAGTGGGAGGAGATGAAGAGAGTAATCCTAAGCATAGAATTAAAAGTTAAGAGTTGAAAAGATCTAACTAATGGGATGCAATCCAACAGACAAGAATGTCATATAGAAAACCCACTTTCCCTTTGGACTTTGAATCAAGCAATTAGCAATATTAGACATCATGAAGATCAAGGAATCAAATAAAGATAGCCTTATCCAAGTAGGTAACTCCTATATCTAGCAGTCTTCTTTGTCTTCTCATGTATCAGATGAAATACTCCTTGATTAACTCAGAATAATGCATTAGACACAATACCAAAATAACAGTTGACATCAAGACAATGTAGCAAATGAGTTCAAATAAATCCCAAGACATGCATTAGATGAAGTCTCAAGTCACAATAACTTGGTCTCAAAATGTTGGCATTGACCAAGTCCTTTTGCATATGGAATGTTGCCTAATCCTAAGTCCAAAAGTTCAGATCAAACCCAACAATCCACACAAACATTTTTTTATGGTTTTTGTTGTTTATTTAGGTATTTTAAGATCCTAAGACCATAAATGCAAACAAAATACACAAACAAATATATACAATCACAATACAAAGTGAAAATGACATAAACATAAACAAGTTAAATGATATATAAATGACAATGACTGTTAAATGACTTGTAATTAAATTTCATAAAGTGAATGACTTGAAATTAAAGCAATGTTAATAAGAGTTAAATGTTAGTCAAATTTAATTGGATGTTAGTGGTGTTTTGCTTTTCAATTAATTAAGTCATTCTTTGGAGAATACTCTACCATCTATTCACAAGCAGGGATCCTTGAACCAAGACATCTTCCATAAGAAGGAAAAAAGGCCAAGTTTCCACACAATATCATGAAAGATGGGAGACTTACAATCTCACTTACTAGAATGCTATGCTTTTAGGGTCAAATTTAGCTCTATGTTAAGCAATCGTAATTGGACTTATGTAGAAGTCACAACTATCTGAGGCAGGGCAATAAAAACTTAGGAGCTAATGCATGTTAGAGATTTGGTATAATGAACAAAACTCCGAAAACATACCAAAAAATAAAAGAAAAGATAAAAAAGGATGGACCTATCTCATCCATACTTGTATTGGTTCATCTAACACAAGGTTATTGATGAACCAATTAGCCTTAGGATATTGAGACTTCATTGGTCAATCAAAAGGATGAGAAAGAATGGGAATGAAGATGAAGAGGGAGGGGAGATGAGAGAAACACAAATTGGTCATGGGAGGAATTTTATGAAATTAAAATCATTCATTTATTTTTGGAGATGAAATGTACATTTCATGAATCCCCTAAATCCAATGATTTTAATCCTACAAAAGTCAAATCAACCTTGTCCAAGGCCCAAACAAATAGTAAAACATAACAAGACCATATAAATGGCTCAACATAACTTTTACACAATTAATCAATTAAAAAATCAAATTAAAAATACATTAAAATTCAAATTAATTTGGTCAAAACCTAAAATCTCTTCAAAACACCAAATAAATGGCCAAGATTTTTATCCTGGGCCAATAAATGTCAAAGGAACTTAGACATAAAATATCATGATTTTTGAAAAGTCAGAAGTATTTTTAAACAATTAAAAATATGCACAAAAACATATAATTCATGAAAATATTAAAATTAATCCAAAAAATAATTTTAATTTAGAAATGAAAGAGAACAATATTTATAGATTTTTGGAGAAAGTCCCACATTTTTTGGATTAAAAATGAAATTCATATGAATTAAACAAAATAAATGGATTAAACATTAAATCACAAATTAAAAAGAAATTCAAAAAAACAAGGGCCACCAAATCTCCCTCATTAATTAAGGTGGCAGATCTGATAGCCACACACGCACGTTCCACCATGCTCCTTGGTCAATGCATTGTACGTGTGGTAATCACAATGAACACTTAAGATTAAAACATTTGAATCAGATCAGATGGCCTGGGCTTCGCCAACGCACCACCAGAGCCCTAGCTCCAATCATCTTCTTCGGTGATCACCACCGGTCTAGTTCAAGCTCAACTTCATGAAAAATGGAAAATGAATACACTAATTTGAAGAAAAATTGCTCAGAAGCACGAATTTGGCCTCCATTTTCTCTAATTCCAAGTATATGAAAAGATACAGGGATTTGAATTTTGAGGATCATGAACTGAATTGCTTCGATTTGACCTCAAAGCAACTCAATCTTCTTGCCTACATTGATAGGACTTCAGCCAACCAAAAATCACAGAGAATGGTGAAGAATTTAGGGGGAATCGAATAGATGAAAATTATGAAAATTACCTTCGGGGGAGCTTCAACCTTGCTTGATCTTAATTCCAATTGTGCTTGGCTTTGACACAGAAGCTTGTAGGAAGTGATTAAAATCAGAAAATGGCATGGACTCTTGGAGTTTCAATCTCAAAATAGAATGAGATTTGAAGCTTGATTTTCAAATTAAAACCTTCAAGATTATCCTTTAATGGTGAGGATTTGGATTGCAGGTTCAAAGCTTGGGCATGAGGTCCTCAATTTTGAGCATGAGGGGTTGTATTTATAGGCCATGAGATTGATTTCCACACACTTCCAAACTTTTCCATTTTTAGCAATTTCAATGCATGCTCGCATGGGCGTGTGACAGGCCTATCAAGTGATGCTATCAAGTCCAAAAATGCTTGAGAATCATGCTGAAATTATGTCATGTGGCCATGCATTTGTGTTTGAAACATAAAGGTGAAAATCATCCAATTGGTCCCTTGAAAAGTACCCATTTGAAAGTCCTTCATTCTTTGGCCAAATGAGGTGATCTTGGACTTTTTGGAAAGGTGAGATATATGGAAAAAACTTTCATGTTGAACACGTTTCCATTTGAAGCTTGGATCATGATGAATTTTGAGGTGGAAGTTTGGAAAATCAAACATGTTTGAAAATTTTCTAAGTACCAAGTCAAATGTTCACCTCTTCCACCTTGAATAACTTTCGTTATGGACTTCAAATGGGAATAGTTACTTCATGAAAGTTGTATCTATTTCAAACCTCTTCAATTTGGTCACAAATTTGACCTCATTTGGATTTGGCATGAAAGAGTTATGAATTTTAGAAGTTGAGTAAAATCACTTGTTCAATGGTAATGGCCCAAAATGACCTATAATGTTTCCTTTTGGAACATGAATTTTCAAGTTGAATTTGAACTTCCTCCAAACATCAAAGTTGAAGTAGAGACCTTTAATTTGATCATGTAATTTTAATGGATTTCATCTCATTAAAATTGAGAAATATATGATCTTGGGAAGTTTACCTCCTAACTAGGGTTCACACAAAATGCCCTATAATCTTTCACCATAAAAAATGACTTTCCAAGAAAAAATATCTCTAGACTTCAACATGAAAGTTGTTTGGAAAGTCATTATGAGTAACGTTTATCTTGAAATCATTTTCATATTACAAAAAGTGTAGGACATAGGGTCTAGGGAACCCTAGTTTTGACCAGTTGACTTTCTCTGGTCAACCACCATGAACCACCTTGCTATCTTGACATTCTATTGATATTTGGGACTCATGGGGGATCATATATGTATAATATGATTTAATATGAAGTATCCTTTGAGATATTTGATCAAATGTTGAAGAAACTTGTTGAGGAAGTCACACAAGATACCTAGATGAATTAGGGTTTCCAAGGCAAACAAACTTCAAACTCTTGATGATTTCTTGATAAAAATGATATGTGAAGACCATGGGGATCCATATATGATGTCTAAAGCCAATGTTAACCATCTCTTAATTAGTCTCCTTGCATTGAGGGTCTTAAACTCTAGATATGAGTTTGGTGAGGCATTGGTTAGCACACACACTATCTACAAAAGTAAATAATGAAAAACAAAGTATGATACAATCAAATATGCTTGGTGATCTCCCCCAATGCAAACCCAATGAACGAGGGGTGAGGAGGATAATAAGGTGTGATCCCAAAGCCAATGCGCATGATGAGATAGCATGAGGGATCTTAGGGTTAAGATTGGGGTCTTACATTTGCCAAGTTATTTAGCACAGGGAATGTTGCCTAATTCTAAGTCCCAAAGTTCAGATCAAGTCCAACAACCCACCAACATATTTTTTAATGATTTTGTTGTTATTAGGTGTTTTAAGGTCCCAAGACCACAAAGAAAATCAAAACAAACAAACAATATATACAATCACAAGATATGGCTCAAATGAGCAAAATGAAAAGGACTTAAAAAATAAATAAGTTGCATGAAATGTAATTGGCAATGAATAATAAAGGTACTGAAATTTAAATTGCATAAAGTTAATGACTTGGAAGTAAATAAATGTTAATTAAGAAGTTAGTCAATGATTATTCAAATGTTAGTGATAGGTTTTAAATGTTACGTCATTCTTTGGAGAACACTCAACCATTTGTTCACAAGTATGAATCCTTGAACCAAGACATTATCCATGAGCAGGGCTCTAACTTGGATAAATCATCAAGTATGCCACTATCTCTCATGAAAGGAAAAGAGGCCAAGTTTCCACACAATTCCATGGAGAATGGGAGACTTACAATCTCACTTACTAGAATGATATGCCTTGGGGGAAAATTTAGCTCTATGTTAAGCAATCTTAATTGGACTTATGTAGAAGTCACAACTATCTGAGGTCGGGAAATAAAAATATAGGTGTTAATGCATGCTAGAGATTTGGTACAAGGAACCAAACTCCTAAAACATACCACACACTAAAAGAAATGGGTGGGGGGGGGAGGGGGGGAGGACCTATCTCAGTTTGACTCATGTTGATTCATATGACACCAGGTCATTGGTGAATCAACTAGCATTAGACATGGGGAGATTTCATTGGTCAATGATGGATTGCGGAACAATAGGGATGAAGATGAAGAGGGAAGGGGAAATAGAAACCCAAATTGATCACAGGAGGAATTTCATCTGATCAATACTATCCATTCATTTTGGGAGATGAAATGTACCTTTCATCAATCCACTAAATCTAATGGAATTGATCATGCAAAAGTCAAACATCACAAGACCATAAAAAAGGCTCAACATAATTTTTAAACATTTATTAAATTAAAAATCAAATTAAAATGCATTATTAAATGGAAAAAATCTCAAATCCCTTCAAAACACCAAATAAATGGCCAAGGGATTTATCCTAGGTCAAACAAGGTCAAACGACCTTAGACAATTTTTTCTATGATTTTTGGAAAGTCAAAAGTATTTTAAAATAATTAAAAATATGTACAAAAACATTTAATTCATGAAAAATATCAAAATTAATCCAAAAACTAATTTTAATTCAAAATATGAAAGAGGAAAACATTTAAAGATTTTTGGTGAAAGTCCCATATGTTTTGGATTAAAAATGAAATTAATATGAATTAAACAAAATAAAGAGATTAAATAAAAACTCAGAAATTAAAAAGAAATTAGGAAAAACAAGGGCCATCAGATCTCCCTCATTAATTGAGGTGGCAGATCTGATGGCCAAGCACGTATCATCCATCATAGTCCATAGTTAACGTGCATGTACAAGTGCTAATCAGAAAGGAGGGATGAGATTAAAACATGGACTCATGATCAAATGGTTGGAGCCTTGCCAACACACCACCGGAGCCCTAGCTCCGGTCATCTTCTCCGGTGGACCTCACCGGACTGGTCCACCGTCAACCAATCAGAAAATGAAAAGTAAGGACATTATTTTAAAGGAAAAATGCTTAAGAGCTTGAATCTGGCCTCAATTTCTTCCAATTCCAAGTATATTGAAAGATACATGGATTTGAAATTTGAATTGTATGATTTGAGTTGCTTCGATTTGACCTCAAAGTAACTCAATCCTGCTACCTACATTGGTAGAACTTCAACCAACCAAAAATTAATCAAAATAGTTGAGAATTGAGGGAGAATCGAAGAAGAGAAAAATGAGAAAATTCACCTTCTTTTGGGCAGTGATGAAGCTCAATTTGGATATCAATTATCTTGGCTTGCTTCTAATTGCTTGCATGAAGTGAAATGGAAGTTCAAATGGCTTGGACTCTTGGAGTTTCAACCTCAAAATAGAAGTGAATTTGAAACTCGATTTTCAAATGAAAACCTTCAAGATTATCCTTTAATGGAGGTGAGGGTGTTTGTAGATCAAAGCTTGGGCCAAGGGTCCTTGATTTTGAGCAGGAGGGCATGTATGTATATGTTCTTGCATTTCTTTTCACACTCTATCAAAATTTGTCAAAAATAGTAACCTTGGTTGCATGGGCGTGTGCAAGGCCTATTGAATGATGCCAAAAGGTCCAACATTGTATGCTAATCAACCTGAAACGATATCATGTGATTATTCATTATGGAAATGGAAATTTAACATTGATCTTACCAAATGAAGCCATGTAAATAATTGTACTGGTAAATTCGTGACTATCAAGCTATGGATAAACTTGACGTCAGTAAAACCAGAGTCACCATCGCGCTTTTATTGTTTCCAAAGGAAAAGGGAAAAGTACGGACAAAACCCAAAGATAAGAAGTTTCAAATCAAAACTAATAAAATGCCAGAGATTACAGGTAAGGGGGTTGGTTACACAGAGGGAAGGTGTTAACACCCAAAGTGTCCTAGGTACTCCTAGGGATCCCTTTTTGTGTGTATATATTATGGGTATAAATGATGTTTGATAAAATATAGAATGGGGAGATGAGAAAAGAATTCATTATTTGTATTTTTTTGTTCGAAAAGACCTTTGGTCTTATGCCTACGTACCAACGTGGAAATGAGGGATCAAAACCTCGTAGTTCATGGTAAAAATTTCAAAGAAGTTGGTGAATTGATTTTAACAAAAGTTTAAATAAAAAGGCATAAAAAGGCAAAATATTTGAATGGAGTTGTTAGTTCTATTTGTCTTTTTGAAATTTAAGTCAATATGGTTAAGTTGATTCACAAGTTTGGTTTAAGAAAAAGTTTAAAAATTCAAATGGCATAAGGCTAAAGTTTCTAATCATTAAAACATGTCTAAGTTTGAAATCACAAGCAAAGAATTTTTTTGAAAAGAGAGAGAGAATTTGAAATTAAAGAAAGTGGGAGGAGATGAAAAGACTACCCTAAGCAAAAATTAAAAGTTAAGAGTTGAAAAGATCTCACCAATGGGATTTAATCTAGCAGACAAGAATATCATATAGAAACCCATTTTCCTTTGGACTTTGATAATCAACAAGAAATAAGTAATGAGAAATATCCAAGCACCATATGAAGACTAAGGCATCAAATAAAGATAGCCATAATATCCAAGCAAGCATTCCAATAGCTAGAAGTCTTCAATATCTTCCAATGTATCAGATGAAATGTTCCTTGATCAACTTAGAACAATCATCAAACATGAACAATAATAATAAAATAACATTTAAGCACATAGACAAAGTAGCAGATGAGTCAAAGAGACCTAAGGTCTTGCATCAGATGAAGGCACAAGCAGACATAGCTCAGTCTTGAATGTTGGCATTGGCCAAGTCCTCTAGCACAGGAAATGTTGCATAGTTCTAAGTCCAGAAGTTCAGATCAAATCCCAATAGTCAAACCAGATGTTTTTTTAGTGTTTTTGTTGTTATTAGGTGTTTTAAGGTCCTAAGACCATAAAAAAACAAAATAAAAACAAACTATATATAAAATCACAAGATATGGCTCATATGAGAAATGGCAATGAATGATAAAGATACTGAAACATAAACAAGTTGCATGAAATGTAAATGGCAATGAATGATAAAGATACTGAAATTTAAATTGCATAAAGTAAATGACTTGTAAATAAAACAACATTAATTAGGAAGTTAGTCAATGGTTAGTAGAATTTTAGTGATGAGTTTTAATTGATTAAGTCATTCTTTGGAGAATACTCAACCATTCATTCACAAGTATGAATCCTTGAACCAAGACATCATCCATGACAAGGGCTTCAACTTGGATAAATCAACAAGTATGCCATTAGCGCCCAAGAATGGAAAAAAGGTCAAGTTCCCACACAATGCCATGAAGAATGGGAGACTTACAATCTCACTTACTAGAATGCTATGCCTTGAGGGTTAAATTTAGCTCTATAGGTGTTAATGCATTTTAGAGATTTGGTATAAAGAACCAAACTCCTAAAACATACAACACACTAAAAGAAAATGGGGAAGACCTATCTCAATCAGACTTATATTGATTCATCTCACACAAGGTCATTTATGAATCAACTAACATTTAGACATTAGAGAAATCATTGGTCAAATGAAGGATTGGGAAAGAATATGGATGAAGATGAAGATGGGAGACGAAATAGAAACATAAATTGATCATGAGAGGAATTTCATCTGATCATTACCATCCATTCATTTTGGGAGATGAAATCTACATTTCATCAATCCCCTAAATCCAATGGTATTAACCAAACAAAAGTCAAATCAACCATGATCAAGGCCCAAACAGAAAGTCAAACATCACAAGACCATAAGAATGACTCAACATAATTTTTAAACATCTAATCAATTAAAAATCAAATTAAAAGTGAATTAAAATATATTATTAAATGGATAAAACCTCAAATCCCTTCAAAACACCAAATAATGGCCAAACGGTTTATCCTAGGTTAAACAAGGTCAAAGGACCTTAGAAAAAAAATTCATGAATTTTGGGAAGTCAGAAGTATTTTAAAACAAATGAAAATAAGTCAAAAAAATATTTAATTCATGAAAAATATCAAAATTAATCCAAAAAATGATTTTAATTCAAAATATGGAAGAAGAAAATATTTAAAGATTTTTGGTGAAAGTCCCATATTTTTTGGATTTAAAATGAATTTAATATGAATTAAACAAAATAAAGGGATTAAATGAAAAATCATAATTAAAAAAGAAATTCAAACAAACAAGGGCCATCAAATCTCCCTCATTAATTGAGGTGACATATCTACTGGCCACGTGCTAAAGTGTACTAAACACCTGAGTCTAACGCGCAACACAAGTAGTAATCATAATGGAGGGTTGGGATTAGAATGTGGTGTCATGATCAGATGTCCTGGAACGTTCGAGCACATCACCGGAGCCCTTGCTCCGGTCATCTATTCCGGTGGACCTCACCGGACTGGTCCACCACCAACCACCACAAAAATAAAAAGTGAGTACACTATTATAAAGAAAAATGCTCAGGAGCTCGAATTTGGCCTCAATTTCACCGAATTCCAAGTATATTTAAAGATACATGGATTTGAAATTTGAGGTGCATTATTAGAGTTGCTTCGATTTGACCTCAAAGAAAATCATTCTTGTTGCCTACATTGGTAGGACTTCATCCAACCAAAAATTAATCAAGATAGTTGAGAATTGAGGGAGAATCGAAAAAGAGAAAAATGAGAAAATTCACCTTCTATTGGGTAGTGATGAAGCTCGATTTGGATCTCAATTGGCCTGACTTGCTTCTGATTGCTTGCATGAAGTGAAATGGATGCTCAAATGGTTTGGACTCTTGGAGTTTCAATTTCAAAATAGAAGTGAATTTGAAACTCGATTTTCAAATGAAAACCTTCAAGATTATTCTCTAATGGAGGTGAGTGTGTTTGCAGATTAAAGCTTGGGCCATGGGGTCCTTGATTCTGAGCAGGAGGGCATGCATATATAGGCTCTTGCATTGCTTTTCACACACTTTCAAAACTTGTCAAAAATAGAAACCTTGGTTGCATGGTTGCATGGGTGTGTACAATACCCATTGAATTATGCCAAAAGGTCCTTCATTCTGTGATAATCAACTTGAAATGATATCATGTGATCATGCATTATGGAAGTGGAAATTGGACAGTGATCTTACCAAATGAAGCCATGACAAGAACCCTTGGGAAGTTCCCTCATTTATTGTCCAAATGAAGTGATCTTGGACATTTTGGAAAGGTGACATCAAGGGGAACAAATTTGATTTTTAACACTTTTCCATTTGGAGCTTGGATCATGGTGAATTTTGAGGTGTAAGTTGGAGAAATCAAACATAGTTGAAAATTTTCCAAGTACAAAGTCAAATGACCACTTCTTCCACCTTGAATAACTTTTGCTATAAGCTTCAAATTGAAATAGTTTATTCACCAAAGTTGTATCTCTTTCATTTCTATTAAATTTGGTTACAAATTCGACATCATTGGGATTTTTCATGAGTGATTTATGTATTTTAGAAGTTGAGGAAAATTGCTTGTTCAATGGTGATGGCCCAAAATGACCTATAATTTTTCCTCTTAGCACATGCCCTTGAAAGTTGAATTTGACATTTCTAAAACAATAAAAGTTATATAAGACATATTAATATTGATCATGAAACTTGGATGCCCTTCATATCATTAAACTTCAGCAAGTTATGGTTCTTGGAAGTTGACCTCCTAACTAGGGCACATACAAAATGACCTATAATATTTCACCATAAAAAATAACTTTCCAAGCAAAAAAAGCTCTTGATGCAAACATGAAAGTTATTTGGAATGTCATAAATAGTAAATTTTATCTTGGAATCATTTTCATATGACAAAAGGTGTAGAAGATAGGGTCTAGGGAGCCGCAGTTTTGACTAGTTGACTTTCTCTGGTCAACCTCTTTGAGCCAACTTGAAAACTTGAAGTTATATTGATATTTAGAGCTCATGGAGGATAATATATGCATAAGATTATGTATAATGAAGTATCCTTTGATATATTTGACCAATTGTTGAAGAAACTTACTGAGGAAGTCACACAAGATACCCAAATGAATTAGGGCTTCCAAGGCAAACAAGCTTCTAAATCTTGATGAATAATTGATCAAAATGATAAATGAAGAACATGGGGATCCATATATGATATTTAGAACAAATAGTGAGCCATTCCCTGAATGATCTATTTCCATGAGGGTCTCAAACCCTAGTGTGATCTCGATAGGGCACATGTGGATGCACCCACTACCTACAAAAGAAACAAAGCTATACATATACATATTTTTGGTATTTTGGTTAGTAGAAAAAACTATGATACAATCAAATGTGCCTGGTGATCTCTCCCAATGAAAACCCAATGAATGAGGTGTAAGGAGGATGCCAAGGTGAGATCCCAAAGCCAATGCAAATGATGAGATAGCATGAGGGATCTTAGGGTCCAAATTGGGGTCTTACAGCTGCCCCTATTTAAGGACATTCTAGCTGAGGATGTGAAGGTTAAAACCTTCGTATCAACTTAGTAGAATGAACTTAAATAACAACATTAAGAAACAAATTTTGGTCCCTAAGAGACCTCATGATGCATATGATATGAATGTTAAAATAATCTTTGTGGGGAACGTATTGCCACAAAGGAAAAAGAATCCGAAGAGATTGAAAGTCCACATGAGTACAATGAATTCCATAAGGAAAACTCACTGAGGAGACAAAGACTTTGGGGAATAAAAGCTATGTGTAGGCCAGGCTACAACTTGAAAAATTTCTGGGAGACACGAGGGGATTTCCATGAAAATAAATCAATGGAAAGACTCGATCGGGGGAAAAGGAAATCTGCATATATTAGGATAACTCCAATACAGTGAGAAACAACTGCAGGGGAAATGTATAAACTAGAACAAAGCTGACATACTCATGCAAAAGGGGATTCAATTTCTTAAATAAATATGAAACAAAACTCAACTAGGGAAGAAGAACTTCAACACAGGAGTAAAAGGTGATATATTATCAATGGGTAAGATAATATACTCGAACAGAGGGACATCCGTTACCGGTTAGAGTAAACATATCATGCATGACTCGCTGGAAAAAATGAGACATATTCATTACTAGTTATTATGTAAGAATAACCTACTGGGGAAATCAAATAGGAATCATAACTACCTGTTACTGGGAAGAAGACCGAAGGGAGAGTACCCATCACTAATTAAAGTGAACATATCAAGGATAAACTCAAAGGAAGAGTATTCTTCATCGGTTAGGATGAACATATCAAGGATAGACCACCAGAGGAAAGAGGAAGAATATCCGTTACCGATTAAGGTAAACATATCAAGGATAGACTGTCGGGGAAAAATAAGATTTATATCTACCAGTTACTAGATAGAAGACCACAAAGAAGAGAAAATTCGTCAACGGTCAAAGTGAGCATATCAAGGATAGACTCTCTGGGACTAAAATAGGGATTACGACTACCTTTTTACTAGATAGAATACAAAATAGGAAGAATATCTGTCACCGGTTAGGATAAACATATCAAGGATAGACTTGCTAGTGAAATGTGAAAACAAATCTGTTGGGGAAAACAAAGGGGTAAATTACCTTTTACCGGTTAATGGGTAAAGGTAAATTACTCAACATCAAGAGGAATATTACCAGTTACTAGGTAATATACTCTCGGGGACCAAAAGATCTATCTTGGTAAGAAGTAGAAATAAACGGTCAAACCAAGACCTAACCAATGAGGATATAACTCAAGGGGAGTGGTTCCATCCAGATGATAAACTGGGGAGGAAACTGAAATAATAATCATCCACGGGGAAATAACTCAGTGGGGAATGAGAAAGGATAAACTCTTTCTACTTAAGGAGCTGACACTCTATAATTGAAGGAGGACAGACACGTCGAATCAGCATGAGGGAATAATATCACCAAAGTAGGGGATCAGAAGAAAAATCAATGCAATAAAATGCATAATGAATTATCTGATGTTGTGATTTATGCATGAATATGCATGTGTATGATTAAAATTATGCTGACGAAACAACCCAAAGGATACAAATAACGAAGATTTGAATCATCACTATAAAACAGTCGGCTAATCTCAACAAAATGGAAACAACCACTAGAGAATCTGCTTGGGATGAAAATAAATCATCAAGCTCATAATAGATTCATCTTTGGCTGGGGAAGGACATGCTTCAAACCAATCACGGAAAACTTCACGAGGGAAGAGAGCATTGCTAAAGGATAAAGATGGATCTACTGAGGATCCTAAAACGAGTCCATAATGCGGGGAATTTGGAGTCAATACCATATCAACTAATAGACAACCTTGCAGGGGAAATAATCAATACTGCTCAGAATTAAGCATTGTCGGGAATGAGGGGACTTCTATCATAAGACAAAACTCTTTTGGGGATTCAAGAGGTAAAACTTTGAACGAGGAACTAGGAAAACTAGTGGGGATACCATGACCTATTGGAACAAATCAAAGACCATCAAATTCCTTAATAATCATCAGATTCTTCTTGGAGATTGTGAAATAAACCAATTCCAAGGCAAAGATAACCGGATCTGACTCATACAAGGGAGAAACTGTCGTGGTTATGCGACACAAACAAATGAAATTGGGGATCTGGAGACCAAATAAAGGTTCCGAGATAGCCACAGTTCAATCATTAAGTCACAAATTGGGGAATGCAAAACATGGACACCTGGCCGGGGAAGATGAACTACAAAGGGGACCAATCATCCGCTCAACCGGGGATAATAGGTTGGTTGAGGAGCAACTTATTAACCATGCCAGGATAAATTCATCAAACCAACTGCTTGGGTAAGATAACAATGCTTCACACTTCAAGACTTACTTGTTCTTAGATTGCTGTTGACATTCCTTGCCGAAATCGATTATTCTTAAAGTGAATGTTTTTATTATTTTAAGAAAAATAATTATTCATTGATTTATTTCAAAATTATCATCATAAAAATTTAATTTTAAAACAGAAACAAATAAGAATAGAAATAATTAGATAAAAACTCAATTTTATTTAATAGAATGGTAGTCTGCAAATGGCGGGACTCCACGGATCTTTACAAAGCTTGAAAATGGTAATTTACAAGGAAAAGGGCTACACTGAATACAATAATCACTACTCTCCCTACCAACTTCAAAATCCATTAGGATTATCTTCGGTTGAGAATGATGGATCAAAAAGAAATTGACTACTTCAAAGATTCGGACTAGCCGGATGCAGTTACTTGCCATAGTACCTAATTTTTACCTAGATTTCCCCAAGGCGGGGTACTCAATCTACCACGATAAATTTTCTCTTTTATGTCTCTAATTTTTGACTGGATCGCCCTTTCGGGTTTTCAATTCACCGAGATGCTCATTTTTTCCTAAGCCTCCCTTTCAGGTTTTTAACTTAGCGAGATGTTCTTTTCTTTTTAGGCGAAGTATTTCTTGACTACATCGGCATTAAAAGGACATGTGAACTCTTCACCATCCATAGTTGTAAGAATCAAAGCACCGCCTGAAAAGGCTCTCTTAACAACATATGAGCATTCATAATTAGGAGTCCATTTGCCCCTAGCATCAGGTTTGAATGATAGAATCTTCTTGAGAATGAGGTCACCTTCTCTGAACACACGAGGTTTTACCTTCTTATCAAAAGATTTCTTCATTCTCTGCTGATATAACTAACCATGACACATGGCAATCAATCTCTTTTCTTCAATCAAATTCAACTGATCATATTTGGTCTGACACCATTCAGCCTCTATCAACTTGGCTTCCATCAAGACACACAATGATGGGAGATCAACCTCTACGGGGAGCATAACTTCCATGCCATAAACGAGGGAGAAAGGGGTTGCCCCTATTGAAGTAAGGATGGATGTACCGTACCCATGCAAAGCAAATGGGAGTATCTCATGCTAACATTTATATTTCACAACCATCTTCTGAATGATCTTCTTAATGTTTTTATTCACAGCTTCAACAACCCCATTCATCTTAGATCTGTAGGGAGAAGAATTATGATGCGCAATCTTAAAGTATTTTCAAAGAGCTTCCACCATATTATTATTCAAGTTCGATCCATTATCAATAATGATCTTACTTGGCACACCATAACGGAATATGCTCCGATTCTTGATAAACCTTACAACGACTTGTTTGGTCACATTCGCATAGGATACCACTTTAACCCATTTTGTGTAGTCAATAACCACTAAAATGAAACAATGTCCAGTTGAAGCTTTGGTATCAATCATGTTAATCATATCAATTCTCCACATGGAGAAGGGCCATGGAAAAGAAATGACATTCAATAGTGTCGGAGGAACATGAATCTTATCTGCATAAATTTGACACTTGTGGCATTTCTTCACAAACTTGCAATATTCAGATTCCATTGTCATCCAATAGTAAACTGCTCTCAACATCTTTTTTGCCATAGCATGTCCATTGGAGTGAGTACAAAAGGAACCTTCACTGACTTTAGTCATCAACAGGTCTACTTCGTGTCTATCCATGCATCTGAACAAAACCATATCGTAGTTTCTCTTATAAAGTACATCACCATTCAGGTACAAGTTACCAACTAATCTCCTCAAAGTCTTCTTACCTTTCAAAGATGCCCCAGATGGGTAAATTTGACTTTGGAGGAAACATTTGATATCATAATACCATGGCTTTTCATCTTTGACTTCTTCAACAATGAATACATGAGCTGGCTTATCAAGACGCATCACAGTCAAATTAGGAACTTCATTCAAAAATTTCACCACAATCATGGAAGCCAAGGTTGCAAGAGCATTTGCACCGGTTTTCATCTTGATGGATATGATGAAACTCAACCTTTGTAAAGAAAGTGGATACCCTCCTTGCATAATATCTATACGGTATCAAACTGGGCTGATTCGTCTCCCATTTACCTTTGATCTGATTTACAACCAAAGCTTAATCTCCATAGACGTCAAGGTATTTAATTCTGAGATCAATGGCCTCTTCAAGCCCCATAATGCAAGCTTCATACTCAGCCATATTGTTTATAAACTTGAAGGTTAATCTAGTTGTAACCAGAAAATGCGTTCCTTGAGAAGTAATAATAACTGCCCCAATTTTATTACAATCTGAATTAACTGCTCCATAAATACCATGCCCCAACATGAACTAGGTTCTGCCCCTTCTTCATGCAATGGTTCATCACAATCTTTCATCTTCAAATACAAAATCTCTTCGTTAGGAAAATGATACTGCACTGACTGATAATCTTCAATAGGTTGGTGAGCCAAATGGTCAGCCAAGACACTACCTTTAATAGCTTTTTGAGATCGATATTCAATATCATACTGAGATAGCAACATCTGCCAATGGGCGATTGTAATACCCTAATTTTGACCCTAAGATCCCTCATGCTATCTCATCATATGCATTAGCATTGGGATCACACCTTGGCATCCTCCTTACCCCTTATTCACTTGGTTTGCATTGGGAGATATCAACAAGAACATTTGATTGTATCATACTTTGTTTTTCATTTTTACTAACCAAAAAATGTCAATGCATAGTTTAACTCTTTTGTAGGTAGTGTGTGTGCTCACCTATGCTACATCAAGCTCATATATAGGGTTTGAGACCCTCAATACAAGGATACTAATAAATAGATGGTTCACATTGACTTTAGAAATCATATATGGATCCCCATGGTCTTCACATGTCATCTTGATCAATAAATCATCAAGAGTTTGAAGCTTGATTGCCTTGGAAACCTTAATTCATCTAGGTATCTTGTGTGACTTCTTCAACAAGCTTCTTCAACATTTTGATCAAATATTTCAATGGCTACTTCATATTACATCATATTACACATATATGATCCTCTATGAGTCCAAAAAATCAAGATAATGTCAAGCTAGCAAGATGGTTCATGGTCGTTGACCAGAGAGAGTCAACTAGTCAAAAATGGGGTTCCCTAGACCCTATCTCCTACAATTTTTGTCATATGAAAATGATTCCAAGAGAGAATTTACTACTTGTTACATTCCAAACAACGTTCATGTTGAAGTCAAGAGCTAGTTTGACTTTGAAAGTCATTTTGTATGATGAAAGATTATAGGTCATTTTGTCTGAACCCTAGTTAGGAGGTCAACTTCCAAGGACCCTAACTTGCTCTTTTTTTATGATATGAAATCCATTAAAATTCCAAAATCAAGTTCAATATGTCCTATTCAACTTTTATGTTTTAAGGAAGTTCAAATTCAACTTGAAAGTGCGTGTGCCAAGAGGAAACATTATAGGTCATTTTGGGCCATAACCATTGAACAAGTGATTTTCCTCAACTTCTAAAATGCATAACTCCTTCATGAAAAATCCAAATGAGGTCAAATTTGTGACCAAATTGAAGAGGTTTGAAATATCTACAACTTTGATGAAGGAACATTTTTCATTTGAAGTCCATACCAAAAGTTATCCAAGGTGGAAGAAGTGAACATTTGACTTGGTACTTAGAAAATTTCATTTATGTTTGATTTTCCAAACTTCCACCTCAAAATTTATCATGATCCAAGCTTAAAATGGGAAAGTGTTCAACATGAAAGTTGTTCCCCTTGATCTCAGCTTTCCAAAAAGGTCAAAGTTATCTCATTTAGATCAATATTGAAGGACTTGTGCATGGGTGTAATGCATGGTACCATTTGGAAGATTATCATGATCAAATTCATTTCAACATTGCATGCCTTAACGCATTGCTTTCAGCATGACTTGTGCATGATTTTGGACCTTTTCCAATGATTCTTTCGGATTTATACACACCCATGCAAGCTCATGATGCAAAGTTGCTATTTTTGGTTTTCAAAAGGAAGTGTGTGGAAAGCATTGGAATTGGCTATAAATACAAGTGCTATGAGCTCAGAACTTCATCAACACCTTGCCTAAGTTTTGCCAGAATAATCCAAACCCTCCATTCTATAGAATTCTTGAATATTTCAATTGAAATCGAGTTTGAATTTCACCTTCTACTTTGAAATTAAAACTCCAAGAATTCATTGCCCTTTTCATCTCAATTGATCACTACAAGCAAGAGTAAGAGGAATCAAGCAAATCCAGATCAAGATCAAGTGAATTCGAAGCAACTCGAAGGTGAAATTTTAGAAACTTCATCCCTTCGATTCTCTCTTAATTCTTCACCATTCTTTGTGATTTTTGGCTTCCTAAATTCCTACCAATATATAGGAAACAAGATTGAGTTGCTTTAAGGTCAAATCGAAGCAACTCAAATCATGATCCTCAAAATTCAAATCCATGTATCTTTTCATATACTTGGAATTGGAGGAAATGGAGGCCAGATTCGTGCTTCTGAGCAGTTTTTCTTCAAATTAGTGTATTCATTTTCCATTTTTCATGAAGTTGAGCTTAAACCAGACCGGTGGTGATCACCGAAGAAGATGATTGGAGTTAGGGCTCTGGTCGTGCATTGGCGAAGCCCAGGCCATCTGACCTGATTCAAATGTTTTAATCTTAAGTGTTCGTTGTGATTACCACATGTACAATGCATTGACCAAGGAGCATGGTGGAACGCGCGCGTGTGGCTATCAGATCTGCCACCTTAATTAATGAGGGAGATTTGGTGGCCCTTGTTTTTTTGAATTTCTTTTTAATTTCCGATTTAATGTTTAATCCATTTATTTTGTTTAATTCATATGAATTTCATTTGTAATCCCAAAAATGTGGGACTTTCACCAAAATCTATAAATATTTTTCTCTTTCATTTTCTAAATTAAAATTATTTTTTGGATTAATTTTGATATTTTCATGAATTATATGTTTTTGTGCATATTTTTAATTGTTTAAAAATACTTCTGACTTTTCAAAAATCATGATATTTTATGTCTAAGGTCCTTTGACATTTATTGGCCCAGGATAAATCTCTTGGCCATTTATTTGGAGTTTTGAAGAGATTTTATATTGAGCCATTTATATGGTCTTGTTATGTTTGACTATTTGTTTGGGCCTTGGACAAGGTTGATTTGACTTTTGTTGGATTAAAATCATTGGATTTAGGGGATTCATGAAATGTACATTTCATCTCCCAAAATAAATGAATGATTTTAATTTCACAAAATTCCTCCCATGACCAATTTGTGTTTCTCTCATCTCCCCTCCCTCTTCATATTCATTCCCATTATTTCCCATCCTTTTGATTGACCAATGAAGTCTCAATATCCTAAGGCTAATTGGTTCATCAATAACCTTGTGTTAGATGAACCAATACAAGTATGGATGAGATAGGTCCATCCTTTTTTATCTTTTCTTTTATTTTGTGGTATGTTTTCGGAGTTTGGTTCATTATACCAAATCTCTAACATGCATTAGCTCCTAAGTTTTTATTGCCCGGCCTCAGATAGTTGTGACTTCTACATAAGTCCAATTACAATTGCTTAGCATATAGCTAAATTTGACCCTAAAGGCATAGCATTCTAGTAAGTGAGATTGTAAGTCTCCCATCTTTCATGGTATTGTGTGGAAAGTTGGCCTTTTTTCCTTCTTATGGAAGATGTCTTGGTTCAAGGATCCCTGCTTGTGAATAGATGGTAGAGTATTCTCCAAAGAATGACTTAATTAATTGAAAATCAAAACACCACTAACATCCAATTAACTTTGACTAAAATTTAACTCTTATTAGCATTGCTTTAATTTCAAGCCACTTACTTTATGAAATTTAATTACAAGTCATTTAACAGTCATTGTCATTTATATATCATTTAACTTGTTTATGTTTATGACATTTTCACTTTGCTCATTTGAGCCATATATTGTGATTGTATATATTTGTTTGTGTATTTTGTTTGTGTTTATGGTCTTAGGATCTTAAAATACCTAAATAAACAACAAAAACCCTAAAAAATGCTTGTGTGGATTGTTGGGTTTGATCTAAACTTTTGGACTTAGGATTAGGTACCATTCCATATGCAAAAGGACTTGGCCAATGCCAACCTTTTGAGACCAAGTTATTGTGACTTGAGACTTCATCTAATGCAAGTCTTGAGATTTATTTGAACTCATTTGCTACATTGACTTGATGTCAACTGTTATTTTGATATTGTGTCTAATGCATTATTCTGAGTTAATCAAGGAGTATTTCATCTGATACATGAGAAGACAAAGAAGACTGCTAGATATGGGATTTACCTTCTTGGATAAGGCTATCTTTATTTGATGCATTGATCTTCATGATGTCTAATATTGCTAATTGCTTGCTGATTATTGCTTGATTCAAATTCCAAAGGGAAATTGGGTTTTCTATATGACATTCTTGTCTGTTCGATTGCATCCCATTAGTTAGATCTTTTCAACTCTTAACTTTTAATTCTATGCTTAGGATTACTCTCTTCATCTCCTCCCACTTCTTAAATTTCAAATCTCTCCCCCTTTTCAAAAAAACTGTCTTTGTTTGTGATTTCAAACTTTGACCTTATTTCAATTAGAAACTTTGGCCTTATGCCATTTAATTTTCAAATTCTTTTCTTAAATCAAACTTGTAAATAAGTCTAATCATATTAACTTAAAACTTCAAAAGAAAAAAAGAACTAACACCCATTCAAACTTCTGGGGCCTTTGTGCCTCTGTTAACTTGAATTTTGATTAAAAGTAATCCACTCATTTTGAAATTGATACCACGAAATATGAGGTTTTGATACCTCATTTTTATGTTGGTACGTAGGCACAAGTCTGAAGGTCTTGTCAAACACAAAAATATAATCAATGAATTCTTTTCTTATCCCCACGCTATATTTTTCTCAATCATCTTTTATACCGAAAATACATACACACATAAAAAAGGGCTCCCTAGGAGTACCAAGGACACTTTGGGTGCTAACACCTTCCCTCTGTGTAACCAACCCCCTTACCTGTAATCTCTGACATTTTATTAGTTTTGATTTGTAAACTTCTTATCTTTGCGTTTTGTTCATTCTTTTCTCTTTTCCTTTGGAAACAATAAAAGCGCGGTGGCGAATCTGGTTTTATTGAAGTTAAGCTTATCCATAGCTTGATTGTCATGAATTTACCGCTACAGCCAATGCCAACATCTGAGCCTGAGCTATCGTTGACTATGCCTTCATCTGATGCAAGACCCTGGGTCCCTTTGACTCATCTTTACTTTGTCTTTGTGCTTAAATGATATATTATTATTGTTTATGTCTGATGATTATTCTGAGTTGATCAAGGAACATTTCATCTACTACATTGGAAGATATTGAAGACTTCCAGCTATTGGAATTCTTGCTTGGACATTATGGATATCTTTATCTGATGCCTTGGTCTTCATATGATGCTTGGATATTGCTCATTACTTATTGATTGTTGATTGTCAAAGTCAAAAGGAAAATGGGTTTCTATATCACATTCTTGTCTGTTGGATTGCATCCCATTGGTCAGATCTTTTCAACTCTTAACTTTTAATTTTTGTCTAGGGTAGTCTCTTCATCTCCTCCCACTTCTTAAATTTTAAAATCTCTCCCTCTTTTCAAAAAATTTCTTTACTTGTGATTTCAAACTTAGACATGATTTAGTGATTAGAAACTTTGGCCTTATGCCATTGAATTTTTCAAACTTTTTTTAAATCGAACTTGTAAATAAACTTAACCATCTTGACTTAAATTTCAAAAGACAAAAAGAACTAACAACCTCATTCAAATGTTTTACCTTTTGTGCCTTTTCTTGTTAAAGTTTTGTTAAAATCAATTCACCAACTTCTTTGAAATTTTTACCCCGAACTATGGGGTTTTGATCCCTCATTTCTATGTTGGTAAGTAGGCATAAGACCTAAGGTCTTATCAAACACAAAACATAATTAATGAATTCTTTTCTCATCCCCTCACTCTATATTTTATCAAACATCATTTTACACCAAAAACATATGCACACAAAAAAGGGCTCCCTAGGAGTACCTAGGACACTTTGGGTGCTAACACCTTCCCCCTGTGTAACCAACCCCCTTACTTGTAATCTCTGGAATTTTATTAGTTTTGATTTGAAAACTTCTTATCTTCGGGTTTTTTTCGTACTTTTCCCTTTTCCTTTGGAAACAATAAAAGCGCGATGGTGACTATAGTTTTACTTACGTCAAGTTTATCCATAGCTTGATGGTCACGAATTTACCGCTACAATCGGTTAGAGTGAACATATCAAGGATAGACTCTCTGGGGAAAAATAAGGATTACAACTACCTTTACCGGGTAGAAAACCATACAGGAAGAATATATGTCACCGGCTAGGATGAACATATCAAGGATAAACTTGGTGGGGAAACGTGAAAACGACTCCGCTGGCGAAAAACAAAGAAGTAAATTACCTTTTACAAATTACTGGGTACAGGTAAAGTACTCAACATCAAGAAGAATATTACCAATGACTGGTTAATAAACTCTCGGGGACTAAAAGATCTATCTAGGTAAGAACTAGAAAGAAACGGTCAAATAGGACTCAATCCAATTAGGATGTAACTCAACGAGAGTGGTTCCTTCCAGGTAAAGAACTGGGAGAAAACTATAATAATAATCATCCGCGAGGAAATTACTCAGTGGGGAATGAGAAAGGATAAACTCTTTCTACTTGAGGGGATGGCACTCTACACTTGAAGGAGGACAGACACACTAATTCTGCTTGGGGAAATAAAATCACCAAAGTAGGGGATCAGAAGAAAAAATCAATGTGATAAACTATATGATGTTATGTTTTATGCATATGTATGCATGAGTATGTATATGATTATGTTGACAACCCAGCACAAAGGATACAAATAACGAATATTTTGAATCATCACCACTAAACACTCTGTTAATCTCAACAAGATGGAAACACCAACTGGAGAATCTGCTAGGGATGAAAATAAATCATCTAGCTCAAAATAAATTCAACTATGGCTGGGGAATGACATGGAGAACATGCATCCAACCAAACATGGAAAACTTCGCGGGGGGGAGAAAGCACTGCTGAAAATATCAACCAAACATGCTAAGGATAAAGAGGGATTTGCTGAGGATCCTGATAAGCCAATGTTGCAAGGAATTTTAAGTAAAAACCATATCAAATGGGAGACAACCTTGCAGGGGACACCACCAATAGTGCTCAGAACCAAGAATTACTGGGGTGAGAGCTTCCATTAGAAAAGGGAAGTCTGTCGAGGTTTCGAGTCACAAAAACTCTGAGTGAGGAGAACCAGACGCTCTATTAGGGATTCCACCAAAAAACATCTCCGTGGAGCTTTACTAGGGATACCATGATCTTCCAAAAAAATCAAAGTCCACAACAACTTCTTCAATAATCATTAGATTCTTCTTGGAGATTGTGAAATAAACCAATTCCAAAGCACCAAAATAAAGAACTGGATTTGCCGACTAACGCAAGGGAGAACTGTCATGGCTATGCAACACCAAAATATGTGTTGGGGATCTGGAGTCCAAGATATCTAGGGTCTGTTCATCAAGTCACAAACTGGGGAATGTAAAAATAGGAACGCCTCAGTTGGGGAAAGATGGATTACAAAGGGGATAAATCACCAACTCAACTGGGGACGATAGATTGCTTGGGGAGCAACTCATCAACTACGCTGGGAATGAACAACGAACTTTTGTAGAGGTAAAGTCACCAAACCATTGCTCGGGTAAAACCAACAATGCTCCACACGTCAAGACTTACCGTCCTTGATACTGCTATCGATGTTCCATTTTGAAATCGATTATTCTTAAAGTAATTGCCTTATCATTTTAAGAAAAATGTTTATTCATTTATTTATTTCAAAATTATCATCATAAAAATTCAATTTTTTTTAAAGCATTAACAAATAATAATAGCAACTAATTGGATGTAAAGCTCAACTTTATTTAATAAAGTGGTAATCTGCAAATAGAGGAACCCATGGATCTTTACAAAGATGGAAAATGGTAATTTACATGGATAAGAGCTACATTGAATATAATGACCACTACTCTCCCTACCAATCTTAAAAATACACTATGCTTGTTTTTGGTTGAGAATAATGAATTAGAATCAAACGACTGCTCAAAACTGCTTCAAAGGTCATGACCAACCGGATGAGGATACTTGCCATAATCCTTTATTTTTCCTAGATTGCCCCAAGATGGGGTTCTCAATCTATCGGGATGAATTTTATGTTTTATGTCTCTAACTTTTGCCTGGATTGCCCTTTCGGGTTTTCAATCCACCAAGATGCTCATCTTTGTCTAGGCCGCCCTTTAGTGTTTTCAACTTAGCGAGTTGTACTTTTCTTTTTTAGGCAACGTATTACTTGACTACATCAGTGTTCAAAGGACGAGTGAACCCTTCACCATCCATAGTTGTAAGAATCAAAGCATCGCCTAAAAAGTCTCTCTTAACAACAGATGGGCCTTCATAATTATGAGCCCATTCACCCCTAGCATCAGGTTTGAAAGATAGAATCTTCTTGAGCATGACGTCACCTTCTCTGAACACACGAGGCTTAACCTTCTTGTCAATTGCCTTCTTCATTCTCTACTGATATAACTGACCATGACACATGGCATTCAATCTCTTCTCTTCAATTAAATTTAGTTGGTTATATCTTGCCTGACACCATTCAGCTTCAGTCAACTTGGCTTCCATCAAAACATGCAATGATGGGATCTCAACCTCCACGGGGAACACATGTTCCATGCCATAAACGATAGAAAAAGGGGTTGCCCCTGTTGAAGTGCGGATGGATGTACGGTACCCATGCAAAGCAAATGGGAGCATCTCATGCCAATCTTTGTATGTTACAACCATCTTTTGAATAATCTTCCTTATGTTCTTGTCTGCAGCTTCAACAACCCTATTCATCTTGGGTCTGTAATGAGAAGAGTTATTATATGCAATCTTGAAGTCCTTGCAAAGAGCTTCCATCATATTATTATTCAAGTTTGATCCATTATCCGTAATGATCTTACATGGCATACCATAACGACATATAATCTGATTCTTGATAAATCGAACCACAACCTGTTTTTGTTACATTTGCGTACGATGTCGCTTCAACCCCCTTTGTGAAGTAATGAATAGCAACAAAAATGAAACGTTGTTTGTTCGAAGCTTTGGGCTCGATCATGCCAATCATATCAATTCCCCACATGGAGAAGGGACATGGAGAGGAAATGATATTCAAAAGGGTCAGAGGAACATGAATCTTATCTACATAAATTTGACACTTGTGGCATTTCTTCACAAACTTGCAACAATCAGATTCCATTGTCAGCCAATAGTAACCTGCTCTCAACGTTTTCTTTGTCATAGCATGTCCATTGGAATGAGTACCATAGGAACCTTCATGGACTTCAGTCATCAACGGGTTTTCTTCGTGTCTATCCACACATCAGAGCAGAACCATAACAAAGTTTCTCTTATAAAGCACATCACCATTCAGGTAGAAGTTGCCATCCAATCTTCTCAAAGTCTTCTTATCTTTCAAAGGTGCCTCAGACGGGTAAATCTGACTTTAGAGGAAACATTTGATATCACAATACCATGGCTTTTCATCTTTGACTTCTACAACAGCAAACACGTGAGTTGGTTTATCAAGACATATCACAGTCAAATTAGGAACATTGCAAGAGCATCTGCCATCTGGTTTTCATCTCGAGGAATATGATGAAACTCAACCTTTATAAAGAAAGTTGACATCCTCCTCGCATAATCTTTATACGGTATCAAACCTGGATGATTCGTCTCCCACTCACCTTTAATCTCATTCACAATCAAAGCTGAATCTCCATAGACGTCCAGATATTTAATTATGAGATCAATGGCTTCTTCAAGCCTCATAATGCAAGCTTCATACTCAGCCATATTGTTTGTACACTTGAAGGTCAATCTAGCTGTAAACGGAAAATGAGTTCCATGAGGAGTAATAATCACTGCCCCAATGCCATTATCATATGCATTCACATCTCCATTAAATACCATGCCCCAACGGTAACCAGGTCCTGACCCTTCTTCAAGCAATGTGAAATTCTGGTGTAGTCAGAGTTCAGATGTTCTACTCCAAGTCATGACATCTGATCCAACATTGTTACTAATACAGCAAGTCAGTTATACAAATTAAAACCCAGTACTAATATGCACACATTCACAGATGTCACGACATCTGCTACTATATCACCATAGAATGGAAGAACACCCAGTTCTTTCCATCTGGTACAAAGACACAGCAAAGATCAAACATAACACTTACTTCTATTGAGCTTGCACAATTATCAGCATGATGTCTCAACATTGATTTGAACATCACATGTTCCAGCATTACAGTTTGCTGTACTGTAAAAGACCAACCAGTCTACACTTCAGTATCAGCTGTCAATGATGAATGTCATAACATTTTGTTTGGCATTCAGACAGTAGGCTATGTGGCAGGTCTGTTATTTCCTTGATAAACAGACTGAAATACATACTGAGTTATAACAGACAGGATTATAACATGCAGAAGGTAAAAACACAAGTAATTGTTAACCGAGTTCGGTACAACATTACCTACTCTGGGGGCATACCAAGCCAGGAAGAAGATCCACTATCAGTAGTATTAATTCAGAGTTAAACTCCCCCGTTTACAACTCTTCACTTAATCCCTACCCAATGCAATCTATACCTAGGAACTCCTAGATAGAAACCTCCAGTTTCCATTGTTATCACTACAATTACAATGTAATGCTAAACAACTTGAACTTGCTTCACAGCTTCGTTCAAGACCATAATAACTCTTACCTACAGGCTTTGAGTTACACATAATCGCATGCTTTCGAACACTGAGAAACACCTGGTAACCTTCCCACAGGTTGGAAGGTTTACCTCACACACACCCCTGATTTTACATTATTTGAGGCTTACAAAACCTAGGTTACAATCTGCTATTTATAACCTAAACACCCAACTGGATTTGGGCCTTCAGAAATCGCAACAAACTTCTCCTTTGCTGTTACAAAGCTAGCAGAAAACTTCTTCTACAATCAAGGTCTTCAATCTTTTAGTTCCTAAAATATCCTAAAATATCTCCATATTTGAAACTGTATATTCACCAAATATTCTGATTGAGTCTTCAAGATCTCCACAAATAACGCCACATAGGATTCTGACTAATCCCAGAATATTAAATCAGTTAACACATACCAGAATTAACTAATTCAGTTTTATACACATGCCCGATGTCACAGTCACGATGTCGTGACATCTTACATGACATGTTGGTCCAGATGTTGAACTTATTCAACCCAACATATTAAAACAACAGAGGTGATTACATTATTTGTTTTACAAAATTAATGCAGTCCTAAGGTACTAACATTCTCCCCCTTTGGCAAATTTTAGCTAAAACAAATAAACATTACACTAGACACCACATCCCAATATGGGTCTGCACTTCCTCTTTGTCATTGTCAGCACCATCACCAACACCAACTTTGGTGTACATGAAGAAGAAGTTGTACAAGAATCAGCTGCATCACAACCCTTCCCCTCAACCCTAGAGCTTACTGAAGAATATGTAATGCTGAGTACATAGATAATGTAACTCAGATCACAAGACACAACTGTCCTCTTAACTCAGATCACAAGTCACAAGTGATATACCCAGTTAGTGACTTTTGTGCCTGAAACCAACTTCTCCTTGCTACCACATTTTGCTTGCTTCTGGTACATCCTTAGGACAACGTTTCTCTCCCCCTTTTTAGCTAAACATTTATAAATGAAACCTTCACAAAACCAGATCCAGGCGCAGTATGCCCAAATCTTAACAAACCCCATGGTTTAGAGGGAATGGAATGTCGCTCTTGTGAGAAGAAGAGTGCTGATACATCCTTTAAATAGGCCAGACCGTGCTTAGGAATTAACGGTAGGAGTAAATACTTGGTCAAGATCCATAAATATTTGCTGAGAATCAGTCAGAGAATCACCATAATATCCCAGACTATCTTTGAATACCTTTTATAGCTCTTGACTGTTTCTTTTCAGAACCAACAGTTTCAATGTGTGTAAACTATTCCATAAATGTTGTCAGACACGTTGCAAGCGATGTCTTAACATTCGACACGACTTTTGTCTGCATTCTTCATGTATTCTCCCTATCACCATTTCCTAAAACCACTTTCTCGCCTCTAGTGGTAGCTTGACATCTAGCACCATGCATGAACATGTTTTTGAACTCCAGCAGGTACATATCATATCAGATGCCATGACCTTGTGTATGACATTCTGAAACAATCCTGCTTGCACATGTTCTAGAACTCCAGCAGGTACATAGGATATCTTATGTTAAGACATCACATATGACATCTTGTGAACGCTCTTTGTTTTACCAAAATTGCTACCACCACTTAGAATCAACAAACTCCCCCTTTGGCAAATTTTGGCTAAAACATATATCTGTCCTTTTTGTTCACATGGAAAACTACCAGCAGTTAAACAACTTATCAGAAGTTTAAACAGCAGCAGAAGCAAAACAATTACTAGCTATGGCTACTAGTAATACACACATGCACAAGGGTACTTCTCCTCCCCCTAAATCTGTGCAACACACAACAAAATTACTAGTTATGGATGCAACTAGTAAGACACACAAATTGTCCAAGGCAATGTCATGACATCCGGTCAGACATTCTTCTGTTCACTCAGCCTTGGCACACACCACATCATCCCACTAACTAACAAGGTGCCATACCTTGTTATCTGAGAACACATAGACCACAAGCTTGATGATTACTTGCAGCGCAAAGACAGAACTCCCCCTGTCATGAACAACCAACTCTCCTCTTGAAACTTGGAGATCACACATGAACATATCCAACACCCCAAAGTTGGACCTTCACATACTTCCTGATTCAAAGAGAACCCAGACCACTTGATGAATGGAAAACATAAGACGCATCTTCATGTCTTCAAGAGCACACCCTTTTTTCAACCCTCTTGGTTGAACACATCCACACTCTGTGTCAATCTCTCTTCTAACCAGAACAGAAAACCACTTCACAAAATGTTCTAACATAAGTTAGGACATCCTTCACAACATAACTAAAAACACCATCTGATAATCTTCAGATATCACTGAGTCACCAGCTTGATCCAAAAGAAACCAGACACAAATTGGGACATATACATTCTCATCCCATTACAAGAGATAATCTTCCATAGATAGCTCAGAACTCCTACCACAAGCTCCAAGATATGAATAGAAAACACCTCATTTTGTCTTCAACTTACTACTTTTCTGATCAAAAGTAATTTGTCTCAGACTTTCCTCAAGAATAATCAGCTGACATATGTTGATTATCTTGATTCTTCGAACTCACTTCTGAGATAGACCAAATGCCACTAGTTGATTACCTCCTTCATGAATCCTCATATGAAAAAGTCAAATGCCACTTTTTGACCTCTCCACGTTTATCAGACTTCTCCCAAAGATATTCTGACCTTCCAAGTGAGACTTGAACTTCAAGCTACATGTTAAACAAAACTTAGATTCTCTAAGACATGAACATGTAACATCCTCTCCATCCAGCAACTCCAAAGAAATGCAATGAGAACGATCTTTTTGAAGTACCCAATCTACAACTCTGTAGACCCTTATATCTTAAGTTGATGTGCCACTTCACCAACTAAGATTCTGATGTTGAACCAAATGTCACAACATTGTGTTTTAACATCTAGCTGTTGAATTCAGCTCCTTCTTCTGCCACTTGAAAGAACTTCCTCCCTTCACAGAACAAGAGTTCAAAGTTCTCATAGACTTGATTGTGGAACCAAGTTTGAGTAAACAACCTCCATCTTGCAGGTTTGCAGTTAAGTCATCCAAGCTCACACCTTGATGAATCCCTGCTTCTTCTACAAAGACATCAGACACTCTGATGCATGAGTCTTCAGAAGGACCAATTAGAAACTAACCCTTCAGCTATACCAAGGATTCCACTTCCTAAAGCAAGGCTGTTTCCATGATGTCAAGAATGCTGCCACTTGTTCTTAACTCCACAGTGTGCATTAGCCAATGCACTTCCTTACCTAGATCAGAAGTAAACTGATCCAAGTAACCACCATCAGGACTATGATGTTTTCTTCTTCTTGTACACACCAAGGCTGAACATGTTTCTTGCCAGGAAACCTTTTCAGAGATCATATGCTTTTGCTGCCACCAAAGTGATAGATCATAAACCAATGTACTATCCTTCCTATGATTCTGCACAGGGTCTTGAAGAAGAGATGTTCCAACATCTTTAAGAACATCAGTTATCTTGAGCTCCAAGGATAATCAATTAAATACTTGTACTTGGCACAAGTAGACATTGATCTTAAATCCTTTCCCAATTTTCCTTTCAGATACTTCCACCATAAGAGTATTTTGAAAATACTCTTCTTGTGTCAACATCTTCTGCTTGCAAGCACCTCAACCGTTTTGAGAATCTTTCCAGATTAGATTCACCCTTAGGAATGAGAGAGATGAATCCTTCCTTGCAAATGTGTCACACAACAACCAGAACCCATGTGACACAGGACAACAGCCAACCAGACCCTAGGCTGACCAAACGTGAGGAGGTTAACCAAAACTCCCCCTCAAATTAACAATCATGGAAACTCCACACCAATACCCAGTCATTGTACACAGATATCTCAACATGACATACACCATCCCTACCAGTGGCAACTAACTCTATGAGTTATACCTATACATACTCTAATTACACCAATCAGACTCCAGCTGACCATAAGTACTAGTGAAAAAGCAACACCAGTCAATAGTAGATATGCATTGCCAGAGCATACTACCTCAACCAACCTCTGAATCTTCATATTCTCACTCCTTGAAGGAATTGTCACTTCTGAGCGTGGTGTTTGAATAACAAGATTCATGGTCCCAATCCTCTTAAATGAAGTAGCAATCAGGTTACCCCATTATTGACTTCTAACATCCAGGGGACTTGTCTTCCAACACAACATAGTACTTCAGGGAACAACTATCCAACCCTGATCAATCTACAGGAATAAGACAAACAGTAGGAAATTGCACAATGTCACTTCTCAACCAGCTCCACTTCTAGAGATCAAACGTCTAAAAGTGACCTTCTTGAGCACACACACAGTTGACCCTACCCTTGTCAACTTAGCACACACAGATGTCTCCTCTTCCAGGTCAAGAGTAGGTTCCAAACACAAGTATCCCTTTGTTTGACACCTAAAACTATATGCTCTTCAACCAGTAGCTGCATACTTATTGAACAACATGTTCTAACATCACATAGAACATTAGTTCCACCTCCTTGGAACAAACCCTCCTTGAAAGTCTTCAAGGTCTTCATATACACTACCCAAGAGAGTAAAAGAATCAGTGATCAGGTGATTCTTACCATCCTGAAGTGAGAACGTCATGATGAGTGGACTTGAGGAGGCTCAAGTATCTTTGACATCTTCAGTAGATTATGATGAAATCTTGAATACAACAGCCTTTCATCCATATGAGGGGAAACTACATCAGAGTTTGAGTTTTTCCAGGTCAGCCTCTGACCACACACTTCACCAGATCAGCCTCCAAGAACATACCAAGTTTGAATATGATTCAATACTAGCACAACTGTCCCACACAAAGGCCAATAGCCAACCTCTAGAGACAGGTACACACAGTTCCTGTCATGAATAGTCCATCCACCTACTTCAAGGGACCATTCAGGGAAATCATAGAACCTTCCACGGGTTCCAACATCAGTACTAACATAACTCCTTGCAAGATACCAGAAAGTATCACCCATGGATCTCATCCAGAAACAGAACAAGATGCCAACTCTAATACCAATTGAAATTCTGGTGTAGTCAGAGTTCAGATGTTCTACTCCAAGTCATGACATCTGATCATACATTGTTACTAATACAACAAGACAGTTATACAAATTAAAACCCAGTACTAATATGCACACATTCACAGATGTCACGACATCTGCTACTATATCACCATAGAATGGAAGAACACCCAGTTCTTTCCATCTGGTTCAAAGACACAGCAGAGATCAAACATAACACTTACTTCTATTGAGCCTGCACAATTATCAGCATGATGTCTCAACATTGATTTGAACATCACCTGTTCCAGCATTACAGTTTGTTGTACTGTAAAAGACCAACCAGTCTACACTTCAGTATCAGCTGTCAATGATGAATGTCATAACATTCTGTTTGGCATTCAGACAGTAGGCTATGTGCCAAGTCTGTTATTTCCTTGATAAACAAACTGAAATACATACTGAGTTATAATAGACAGGATTATAACGTGCAGAAGGCAAGAACACAAGTAATTGTTAACCCAGTTCGGTACAACATTACCTACTCTGGGGGCTTACCAAGCCAGGAAGAAGATCCACTATCAGCAGTATTAATTCAGAGTTAAACTCCCCCGTTTACAACTCTTCACATAATCCCTACCCAATTCAATCTATACCTAGGAACTCCTAGATAGAAACCTCCAGTTTTATTCCTATCACTACAATTACAATGTAATGCTAAACAACTTGAACTTGCTTCACAGCTTCGTTCAAGACCATAACAACTCTTACCTACAGGCTTTGAGTTACACGTAATCTCATGCTTTCGAGCACTGAGAAACACCTGGTAACCTTCCCACAAGTTGGGAGGTTTACCTCACACACACCCCTAATTTTACATTATTTGAGGCTTAGAAAACCTAGGTTACAATCTGCTATTTATAACCTAAACACCCAACTGGATTTGGGCCTTCAGAAATCGCAGCAAACTTCTCCTTTGCTGTTACAAAGCTAGCAGAAAACTTCTGCTACAATCAAGGTCTTTAATCTTTTAGTTCTTAAAATATCCTAAAATATCTCCATTATTAGAAACTGTATATTCACCAAATATTCTGATTGAGTCTTCAAGATCTCCACAAATAACGCCACATAGGATTCTGACTAATCCCAGAATATAAAATCAGTTAACACATACCAGAATTAACTAATTCAGTTTTATACACATGTGCGATGTCACAGTCACGATGTCGTGACATCTTACATGACATCTTGGTCCAAATGTTGAACTTCTTCAACCCAACATATTAAAACAACAGCGGTGATTACATTATTTGTTTTACAAAATTAATGCCAATGCTAAGGTACTAACACAATGGTTCATAACACTCATTCATCTTCAAGTACAAAAACTCTTCTTCAGGAAAATCATATTGCACTGACTAGTAATCTTCAATGGGTTGGTGAGCCAAATGGTCAGCCGTGAAACTACCTTTAATAGCTTTCTAAGATCGGTATTCAATATCATACTCAGATAACAACATCTTCCAACGGGCGATCCTCCAAGTTAAAGAAGGTTTCTCAAAAATGTACTTGATTAGATCCATTTTGGATATCAACCAAGTAGTATGATTCAACATATATTGGCGCAGACGTTTAGCAGCCCAAGCCAATGCGCAACATGTCTTCTCAAGCATAGAATAGCGAGTCTCACAGTCGGTGAACTTCTTACTGAGGTAGTAAATTGCATATTCTTTCTTTCCGGATTCATCTTGCTGACTGTAGCGGGGTATTCGTTACCATTAGAGATATTGACTAAATCCAAGGTAAATAATACAAGTCGAGTCGCCACCGCACTTCTATTTATCCAAAGGAATGGTTAGAAAGCGAACAAAAACCTAAAAGTTTTATCAAATCAAAAACTAGTAAAAGAGAATCAGAGATCTGGGTAAGGGGGTTGGTTATGCAATGGGAAGGTGTTAGGCACCCAAAACATCCTAAGTACTCCTAGGGAGCCCTTTTCACACTTGTTGTAAGGTTGTTGTTTTTGTGAAAATTTGTTTGCGCAAACATGATTGAAGAGATGAGAAGAGAATATACAAGTTATTTACATTTTGTGTTTGGATGGATAAACCCATCGCCTACGTACCATCTTAAAAGATTAGGGTCAAAACCTCGTAGTTCGGGGTAAAAATCTCAAAATGAGTTGGTGAATTGATTGGTCTGAAAGCCTTAAGGTCTTTTGTTATCAAAGGGAGAAAACTCAACCTAAAACCACAAATCCACCATGTGAGGATAGCTTCAACATGCTAGTGAGGGGTTAACCCTATAATAAGCATGGAAGACTCATTGTCCATCACTAAGGATATAGGTAAGTATTACATCCACCACCAAGATAACTCAAACCTAACAGCTAAAGGTTATGGAAAATTTTGATTAAGAAAGTGGCCATTGGAACCACAAAAAGACATTTGAATGGGTTATATTTACCAATTAGAAGTATATACAAAATGGTCAAAGTGGACTTAAAGGTTCAATTCAAAATAAGTGTTATGAAAAGAAAGTTTGAAAATCAAAAGCATAAGGCTTAGGTTTCTAATGTTGAAAACAAGTGTTAGATGTTTGCACAAAAGTTTGGCTTGGGTTAGAGTGGAGAGAAGAAGAAGAAGGGCTAAGATCCTAAGCAATGCAAAAAGGTGAGGGAAAAGAAACAAAACCACAAATGGAGTTCCTCTCTTGAGATCATATTGATGATCCAAGTAGCTCCCATCCTTTGGTATAAGCAATCATATAAGCATAAACTCAAGCAATCAACAGTCAATGAACTCTTGGAAAGACTCCTCAATGTATCTTGGATCTCTCTCTTAGAAGCTCATGGTAATGGTTCCTCAATTAAGCTCAAGTTGGAAATCCTAGCACAAAAACACACACATCAAAAGATTCTATTAACAATCAAAGAATAGACAAGGGGGAGTTTAGAATATGGCCCTTTCAATGTTCATCTTCAAGCTTTAAGCATTCTAAAGGCATGAGGCCTAGTTGCTCTTTGACATTTAAGCACTCTAAAGGCATGAAGCCTAGTTTCTCTTCAAACTCCATGTGCTAGGGTAAGGTCCTAAAATCTAAGTCCATTTTGTCACATTCTTCACATTTGAGTTCACAACAAACAGACAAACACAAGCACAAAAGATATATACACAATTATATACCCAAGTGGGCAAAACGCAAATGGCATTAACATAAACATGTGCTCCAATGAGCAAAGGAAAAAGAAAATGAATAATATGTGCAAGAATGATAAATTGCATAAAGTAAATGTTAATTGTTAATGGTTAGTGTTAGTAGTTAGTGTGCCATAAGGCAAATTTAGCGCTATGTTAAGCAATCATAATTGGACTTATGTAGAAGTCACAACTATCTGAGGCCGGTGAATAATAATGTAGGCAACAACACAAGTTATAAGTCTTGATTAGTGAACCAAGTTCCAACAACTTGCCATGCCAAAAAGAAAAAGGAATTGATCTTGTATTGGTTTAAGTCTTTTGCATGATTTAGGAAGCAACCTATCCTTAATGCAAAGCCATTCACTTGATCAATTGATCAAGATGAATTAGATTTGAATCAAGGAAGATTAAGCCTCCCTAATCAATGCTAACTTATCAACCTTCAACTCATTGATCAAAAAGAAAAAAGAAGAAGAAGAACAAGGAGATGAATGATGGAATATGAAATGGAAAGATTAAAGTGCATCAAATGAGAAGAAATGTACCAATCTAAAATGTTGACCAAGGACATTGGAAGTCAAAGTCAAACAATGAGAAATCAGAAATGAGATGAAGATTGGAGGTCAAACAAATAGCAAAATATTTTTGGCATTTTTAAAATAAACTTGAATTAAAAATAAAAGAAAGGTCAAACTTCAAAATCACTTCAAATCAACCTTGAAAGGTCCAAGTGATTTATCCCAAGTTCAACAAGGTCAAACAAAGTTTGACAAAAAATTTCAGCATTTTTAAAAGTCATAAACTATTTTTAATCAATTAAAAATGAATAAAAATAACCTAATTGAACTAAAATCTCAAATAAATCTCAAATAAATAAAAAAATTGATGAGAATATTTTTCATAGATCCATCATCATTCAAATAGGTTAGGAAAATATTTTTGTATTTTTTGAATATCAAAAACTATTTAAAGTGAATTAAAAGTAACCAGAAAAGAGAAAATTCACAAAAAATATCAAATGACAAAATAAAAAATATTAAAAATCAAAATCAGAAACTACAAATTATTTGGGGAAGAATGCAATCGGTCCCATATTTTTTGGATTTAAAATGAAGAAGATATGAATTTATGAAAATAATGGAAATAAAAGAAATTAAACCAGAAAATAGAAAATTCAAAAAAACCAGGAGCGTTAGATCTGAGCTCATTAATTGAGCTGGCAGATCATACGCTCCAGAAGCGCGCTTCCACCATAAACCAAAGTCCACGCGTAACACCTAGCATCATTAAAAGTCAAAAGATCCAAGGGCTAGGATATAAACTGGAAATCAGATCCAACGATCCACAACGCATCTGGAAAAGGGACGGCCACCGGAGCCACCTTCTTCTCCGGTGAGCATGAAGATTCCGGCGATATTTGCAGGTTTCAAAAGCTTAACCAAAATACACGATCCATACATCATTGGAAAGCTGGGATGATGTACATCATCCCTGTACCATTCAATTCCACTCTAGATCTCTATATTGAGAGAAATCAGAGATGGAAATTCTGTGATGTTCATGTGAACTTGATGGATTTCAAAACTTAAATGCACAGTAATGATGCCTCTATTGAGAGGACTTCAACCAACACAAAATCCAAGCAAATAGATCAATAGATGATGAGTTTCGAAGAAAAAACCAGTTGAAGAACAACCTTGGATTCTGGAGATTTGAGCTTGTTTCCTTGCTTCCTTTGGCCAAACAGAAGATCAATGGAGTATGAGATGAAGGCCTAGGAGCTTTAGATCAAAAGATTCAACCAGATGTAGTTGAATTTTAGATCTGAAAAAATTGAAGAAAAGTGAAATAGCTCCTTTAGTGAGGTTAGGTTTTCAGTTCAGCAGCATTTCAGGTTGATTCATGGATGGAATTTGAATGGAGTAAGGCTTCTATTTATAGATGGAATGGCAAGGCAAGTGTGATTCAATCCGTGTGCATGGAATTGGACATTCATTGCATGGGCTTGCATGATCACTCAAAAGGCCCAAATTCAATGCCAAATGCAATCTGAAATCATTCCAAAGTGAAATGGACGTGTAATCTGAATGGTAATTGCTTGTGCATGGAGTTTTGATGTGTTATGCATAATTGAACCAAAAACTTCCCTTCTTCGAAAATGCCATTTTCCAAATCGAATCATGATCATGTGAGTAATGGTTGGAAAGGTTTTGATGTAAGGAACAATTGTTATGTTGGGCAAAAATCCATTTGAAGTGTGGAAATTGGTGAATTTTGAGATTAAAGTGCAAGGTGATAAACATGTAAAGGCAAAGTTTCTAAATTTGGCCAATGTTCAAGCCCCAAATGAAAAAACCTCCAAAATCAAAGTTGTAGATCTTTTCAAGACAATCCAAATGGACTGAAATGTTTCATCATTTGGATTTTTTATGAAAGAGTTATGGGCACTTGAAGTTGGACTTTTTTGCCTTTAAAATCCTTTGGTCCAAAAAGACCTATAATGTCTTGCATTATCACCTGTATTTCCTTTGAGATTTTGAAATTTTGTTCAACATAACATTTGAAGTAGACATCTTGAGCTTTCTAATGCATTTGATCCCACCTCAAAATCATAAAAAATGAATTAGTTATGTCCTTGGGAAGTTGACCCAAAATTAGGGTTTCAGTCAAAATGACCTATAATGTCTTGGAATGGGAGATGACCTTCCAAGCTTCAAATAAATTTTTGATGAACATGAAAGTTGTTCATAATGTCCTTAAGAACATTTTTCTTTTAGGATCATCTCCATTTGACCAGCACATAAAAAGTTAGGTCTCAGTGCATTTCAAAATAGTTAGATGAATTAACTGATCAACTTCTCAAGTCCATGACTCATATCTTGATGAATTGATGATTGAGGATACTCAAATAAGTTCAAATATGCATGAAATGATGAGTTAAAGAACTTCCCTTGATTGTATTTGATCATGGGCTGAGGTTGCTTCAAGAGCAAGGCATTGTGGATGATCTGATGAACTAGGGTTTCTTTGGGGAACAAACCTCAAACCATTTGACTTGCTTTGATCAAAATGATGAATTGAGATGCTAGGGAGGCATATTTGAGGGATGAAAGCTTTGGTAACCATTACCATGCTTGCTATCATCTTCTCTTGGCCATATCTCTGCACAAAGGATCTCCTTGAAGCTTTTGACCTTGTGATTGCTTAAGCTACAAACAAAAGATGTTAGTGACATATTTTTGTGCTTTTGGTTAGTAAACAAAAATAAGAAAAGCAATAATATACATTTCAAGCATGCTTGATGATCTTAAACCACTCACAAGAAGTCCCACCCAAAGGCAAAGGGAACCAAGATGCATATGATCCTTGAGGCAATGCAAATGCAATGTTATGATGTCATGAGGGATCATAGGGACAAAATTGGGGTCTTACAGATGCCTCTATTTAAGGTCATTCTAGCCGGAGAAATGAAGGTTAAAATCTTCGTCTCGACGGGGTAGAATGGGCTTAAATAATAGCAAAGAGACGAATTTTGGTCCCTAAGAGACCTCATGATGCAGATGTATGCATGCAAAAATGGTAAAATTTTGTGGGGATATGCATCCACAAAGGCAAAGATCAGGAGGAAATTGACAATTCCTATGAATAATTCATTCTACGGGACAAAGACTCTACCGGGGAGTAAAGGGATGAAAACGCGTGAGCAGGTCACGACTTGAAACTTGCTGAGAGACACGGAGAGAATCCATGAAATAAATCAATGGAAAGACTCGAGCTGACTCAAAGATGCACGTATTAGGGAATATGCCAATACAGCAAAGATTATCCACAACGGATACTTCGGATAAAAATCCGGACTCAGGTGGGGATGTCCACTAAGGACTCAGCTGAGGAAATAACAAATGAGGTATTACCGGTTACTGGGTAATAAGCTCAAAAGAAGTCATGTGAACCCACCGGCATAAGGGTGAGGGAAAAATATGCTCCGGGAGAATGAATATCTAAGACCGGTGTAAGGGTGAGAGATATCAAACATCCAAAACGTATGAGGAACACCTAAAAGGTATATTTCAACTCAGGAAAATCTGACTCCACAGGGACAAAAAAGTCATAATAGGGAGTAGAAGGAGGGAACACACCAGGGATGCTGGTTACTGGGCATATAATAGGTGATCAATCAAAGCGTGAATTGGGGAATATTCCCAAAACACTCATCATCCAAAAGAGGGCTAAAAAGCAAACTCGATTATGGGATGGACATCCGATTCCACAAAGGGATACGAATCTTACTCAACTGGGGAAGAACAAAAGGCTTCGACCAAAGAGTGCATGAGCTATATTATCTATTACCGTCAGAACGTAGATAATATACTCGCATGAAAGATTATCCACAACCGGTTACTGGGTTAATAAAGGATAAATCGACCGACAAAGGAAGGCATCGGAATACCGAAACTAGGTATATAAGGATGACCATTCAAGGGGAGCAACAAACATTACTGGCTACCAGTATATGAAAGATGATTTGCTGGGGATAAACTGCATAATTAGAGCAATTCTCCAAAAGAAAGGGGGAATATCAACACCGAATATTGGATAATGATAACCGTCAAGGAGGGGATTACATCTACCGGATACTGGGTAGAAAACCACGGAGGAGTAACCTTCATCAATTAGGTTAACTCGGCAAGGGGATGGAATAGGGTTTACAACTACCGGTATTAGGGTAGAAAACCACAGACTCCACCGGGGATAAGATGAATGATTACTAATTACTGAGCAATTATTCATTTATCATAGGGAAGTACAGGAAACAGTCACAAGAGGCCAATCTAGGATCGAACTAAAGAGGCAAACTGAACCAAGACTCGTCCCAGTGAGGATATAACTCAATAGGGAATCCCATCCCAATTTATGTGTTGGGAGGAAACAGAAACAACCATTATCCACGAGGATATAACTCGGTGGGGAATATGGAAGGAAAGATAAAAAAATTCTGCTTAAGGGGCTGACTCTATATTGAGGGATCAGACACCGACATCTGCTTGGGAAGCGTATTACCACCTAGCATGGGATAACAATCAAAGATATATGGCAAAGAATGCAATCATGAATATCTACATGTTTGAAAACTATATGCACGCATGCATGGTTTATGTATGATGAATGCTGACAAACAGACATTCCTAACACAAACAGTTCCAAGGGATAAGTACATAAACATCCGGTACAACATCAAGAGAGAAAGCCAAGTTCACCGGAGAATATCCAATTGATGAGGACAAGTGATGCCAGGAAACAAAGATCTCTGCAGGGGGGTGAACACCAGTCATTCCAGCTGGGGACAGGAGTTATTGCATAGATAAAATCTACCGCATAAGCAACTCTACTGGGGAATTCATCCGAGGAGATAAAGGAATTCTGGGGATCAACCACCAAATACCGTACTTACCAAAGAGAGATCTCTACTGAGGAGGAAAGGAGGATGAATGTCTTACCACACACTCTGCTTGGTAGAAAAACCAAAAAAGGACCCGGAGGGAAGAAGATACAAGCATGCCAGGAATATGAACAAATGTCTTACCCTGTTGGGGATCATACCATCCTTGGGAGAGCACTGAAGATCTCTTAAGTATCCTTGTGTCATTGTGAATGTTCACTTTGTTTAAAAACAAATTATGAAAAATTTGATTATTTAAAACAATGATATTTTCTCAATCAAAACATTCAAAACATTTGTTGAATATAAACAAATAAGAGTGCAAATATTAGGATAAAAGGCTCAAATTTATTTGGTGGAATGGTAGTCTGCAAATGGCAAGACTCCATAGATCTTTACAAATTTGAAATTGGTGATGTATATTGGAAAAGGGATACATTGAACATAATGACCATTTCTCCACCAATTCTGAATCCGATGTATTTGTAGCTTCGGTTGATGATGAATGAGCAAGAATCTCGGACGGATGACAGTTGTAGAACAAAGCCTTGTCAGGATGAAGTTACTTGCCAAATCCCTAATTTTCTCCTAGATTGCCCCAGGATGAGGTACTCAATCTAGCGGGATATATATATATTCATTTTTTTATGTCTCTAACTTTTGCCTGGATCGCCCTTTCGAGTTTTCAATCCACCGAGACGCTCATTTTTTCCTAAGCCGCCCTTTCGGGTTTTCAACTTAATGAGCTATTCTGTTTTTATTTTTAGGCGAAGTATTTCTTAACTGCATCTGAATTCACAGGACGAGTGAAATCCTCCCCATCCATAGTTGTAAGTATCAATGCACCGCCTGAAAAGGCTCTCTTAACAATGTATGGACCTTCATAGTTTGGAGTCCACTTGCCCTTGGAATCGGGCGCGAAAGACAAGACTTTCTTGAGCACAAGGTCACCTTCTCGGAACACACGGGGCTTGACCTTCTTATCAAAAGCTTTCTTCATCCTTTGCTGATATAATTGACCATGGCACATGGCAGTCAATCTCTTTTCTTCTATCAAATTCAGCTGGTCATAACGACTCTGAACCCATTCAGCATCAGTCAACTTGGCTTCCATGGAGACTCTCATTGATGGGATTTCCACCTCTACTGGGAGTACAACCTCCATGCCATAAACAAGAGAGAAAGGGGTTGCCCCTGTTGAAGTGCGGACAAATGTACGATATCCGTGTAAAGTAATTGGCAGCATCTCATGCCAATCTTTGTACGTGACAACCATCTTTTGGATAATTTTCTTGATATTCTTATTAGCAGCTTCAACAGCCTCATTCATCTTGGGTCTATAGGGAGAAGATTTATGATGTGCAATCTTGAACTCACTACACAGTTCTTTCATCATTTTGTTGTTCAGGTTAGATCCATTATCAGTAATGATCTTATCTGGCACACCATATCGGCATATGAGTTGATTCTTGATAAACTTCACGACCACCTGCCTGGTCACATTTGCATATGATGCCGCTTCAACCCACTTGGTGAAATAATCAATTGCTACGAGAATAAATCTGTGTCCATTAGACGCTTTTGGCTCTATCATGCCAATCATGTCAATTCCCTACATGGAGAAAAGCCATGGTGATGAAATCATATTCAGAAGTGTCGGGGGAATATGAATCTTGTCCGCATAAATCTGACACTTATGGCATTTCTTCACGTATTTGCAGCAGTCAGACTCCATTGTCAGCCAATAGTAGCCTGCTCTCAACATCTTTCTGGCCATGGTATGTCCATTGGAATGAGTACCAAATGAACCCTCATGGACCTCAGTCATCAACAGGTCTGCTTCGTGTCTATCCATGCATCTGAGTAGAACCATGTCAAAATTTCTCTTATAAAGCACATCACCATTGAGGTAGAAACTTCCTGATAATCTCCTTAGAGTCTTCCTGTCTTTCACAGATGCCCCAGGCGGGTAAGACTGGTTCTGAAGGAAACACTTGATATCATAATACCACGGCCTATCATCTTTCACCTCTTCTATTGCAAATACATGAGCTGGTCTATCCAAGCGCATCACAGTGATATTGGGAACTTCATTCCAAAGTTTAACCACAATCATCGAAGCAAGTGTAGCAAGAGCATCTGCCATCCGATTCTCATCTCGAGGAATATGATGGAAGTCAACCTCAGTAAAGAATGTTGAAATCCTCCTCGCATAATCCCTATATGGAATGAGGCCAATTTGATTTGTTTCCCATTCACCCTTAATCTGATTAACAACGAGGGCCGAATCACCATATACGTCAAGATGCTTGATCCTAAGATCAATACACTCCTCCATTCCCATAATGCATGCCTCATACTCAGCCATATTTTTCGTGCATTTGAAGGTTAGCCTGGCTGTAAAAGGAATATGTGTGCCCTGAGGGGTAATAATCACTGCCCCAATACCATTTCCATATTGATTTACAGCGCCATCAAACACCATGCTCCATCTGGAACCAGGCTCTGGCCCTTCATTGAGCGTAGGCTCATCATAATCTTTCATTTTCAAATACAGAATCTCCTCATCCGGGAAGTCATACTGAACTGACTGATAATCCTCAATCGGCTGATGTGCCAAGTTGTCAGCCAAGATACTACCTTTAATAGCCTTCTGAGCTCGATACTCAATATCATACTCAGATAACAACATCTACCAACGGGCAATTCTCCCTGTTAAAGCAGGCTTCTCGAAGATATACTTGATTGGATCCATTCTGGATATCAACCAAGTCGTATGATTTAACATATACTGGCTTAGGCGCTTAGCAGCCCAAGCCAAAGCACAACATGTCTTCTCAAGCATTGAATATCGAGACTCACAATCGGTGAACTTCTTGCTCAAGTAGTAAATAGCATATTCTTGCTTCCCTGTTTCATCTTGCTGACCAAGGACACAACCCATAGAATCTTCAAGAACAGTCAGATACATAATCAAGGGTCTTCCTTCCACGGGCGGAGACAGGATCGGAGGCTTACACAAATACTCTTTAATACTATCGAAAGCTTTCTGGCAATCCTCGGTCCAATCATGGGACTGATCTTTCCGGAGGAGCTTGAATATCTGCGCACATGTGGTAGTCATGTGGGATATGAATCTAGAAATGTAATTCAAGCGGCCAAGAAAACCTCGGACTTGCTTCTCAGTTTTGGGCGCAGGCATTTCTTGTATTGCTTTGACCTTTGCAGGATCAACCTCAATACCTCTTTCACTAACAATAAAGCCCAATAGCTTGCCGGAACAGACTCCAAATGTACACTTGTTGGGATTCAGACAAAGCTTATACTTCCTCAAACGCTGAAAAAGCTTCAACAGGTGCTCTACATGTTCAACTTCCGTTCTTGACTTAGCGATCATATCGTCAACATATACCTCGATTTCCTTGTGCATCATATCATGAAACAAGGTGGTCATAGCTCGTTGATACGTGGCTCCGGCGTTCTTCAAACCGAAGGGCATCACTCGATAACAGAATGTTCCCCAAGGTGCGATGAATGTTGTCTTCTCCATATCCTCGGGTGCCATCTTGATCTGATTATATCCGGAAAATCCATCCATAAATGAGAAGACATTGAACTTAGTTTTATTATCTACTAACATATCAATGTGTGGTAGAGGGAAATCATCTTTTGGACTAGCTTTATTCAAGTCTCTATAGTCCACACACATCCGGACTTTTCCATCTTTCTTAGGCACGGGCACAATATTGGCCACCCATTGCTTCTGAACTTCCTCTTTAATCTTCACTGCCATATCAGGATTAGTTCTTCTGAGCTTCTGCTTCATAGGCACGTACTCAGGTTTCAAAGGTAGGAAATGTTGCACAATATCAGTATCTAGACCAGGCATGTCTTCATATGACCAGGCAAAGACATCAACATATTCTCTTAACAGATTCTTCCAGGAGTGCCCCAATCTTCACTTCACGCACACAATCTTCAGACCCCAAGTTGACTGTTTCCAAATTCTCGAGATGCGGCTGAATGATTTTACCTTCATGCTCAAGTAGACGGGTAATCTCGTCAGGAATCTCTTCAACATCATCTTCTTCCGCCTCAAATACAGGGAATTCAAAGTTGGGAGATGGTGTTGGATCATTATGTCCAATGGGTTTGATCAACCTGCATAATGATTTTGGATATGAAAAGCTTTAGAATTCAAACAAGGCAAATCATTATGCAGATGAAAAGATTGATTTTATTCTATTTTTTTAGGTTTTATGTGATCACCAATTTCATGCAAAAAGCGAAAAAGGAAAAATAATTGGAAAAACAAACATTTAACATGAATCTATTGAATGAAAATATCATTGTATTTATGCGCCAACAATGTCATCACTCCTCCTTTTGGCATGGAAGGAGGGTTTTTAAACACAATGTACATTAGTTTGACTTATGGATAACTGTTGGAATATCCAAAGCGACCCAATTATTGCAGATTCCCCCAGGGATGACGAAGTTGCCAGAATCCTCTTCCTCCTCTTCCAAGATGGCAGCAGCCTCCTCGTCTTGACTAGTGTGGATGAAACCTCCACTCTTGAACAATCCTTGCGTATTAGAAACCCCAGATGAATAACCTATGCCAGCCCGGGATTTGTTGTCTTCTAGGTCAATCATTTTTCCTAATCCAGCAGTTGCACCACGTTCAATGGCCAACTTTGCACCTTTGTAAGAAACAAATGAAGGAGTTCTCTTCTCAATAGGTTCAGCAATAGATAAAGCTTGGAAAGGAGTTCCAACTTCATCCTCAGCATCTATATATGAGAAGGAAGACAAATGGCTGACCAGGAGAGCCCTTTCTCCCCCTACCACCTCCAACTTCTTATTCTTTACAAATTTCAATTTCTGGTGTAGGGTGGATGTCACGGCGCCTGCCTCGTGAATCCATGGTCTGCCTAGGAGACAGCTATATGATGGGTGGATGTCCATAACCTGGAAGGTAATATGGAAATCACTTGGTTCGATCTTGATTGGGAGATCAACTTCCCCAATCACAGTTTTGTGAGACCCATCGAAAGCCTTCACAACTACTCCACTCTGCCTCATGGGAGGTCCTTGATATGACAACTTCGAGAGAGTGGATTTTGGCAATACATTCAATGATGACCCAGTGTCCACCAACACATTGGACACGGCGTCATCTTTGCAACCCATAGATATATGTAATGCCAAGTTATAGTCTCTTCCTTCCTCGGGGAGATCAGAGTCACAAAAACTCAAGTTGTTACAAGCAGTAATGTTTGCAACAATGCTATCGAATTGTTCTATCGTGACATCGTGATCCACATATGCCACATCCAACACCTTCTGCTGAGCCTCTCGGTGTGGTGCTGAATTCAAAAGCAATGATAACACAGATATTTTGGAGGGCGTTTGTAGAAGCTGGTCTACAACGTTGTATTCGCTCCTTTTGATGAGCCTCAGCATCTCATCACAATCTTCTTTCGTGTTGCCACTCGGGCCAACAGAAGCAGGAGTTCTCAACATAGAGGAGGGCTTAACAACAAGTGCCGAATTCGAGGTGCTCACAGCATTCCCAATTGGGCGTTCAAAAGAATCATCATTAGCACTTCCTCGAGCATCAGCTTGAGGCTTTGACGGTGCTGAAAATACACGACCGCTACGGGTCAGACCACTAACATCGGCAATGTTAACAACAGATGAGGATGGCAAGGACACCTCTTTCCCATTTTCCACTGCTACAGCATTGTAGCGATAAGGAACCGCCTTTTCAGAAGAGTACGGTACTGGTCCGGCTGGCTTGACGGTTAACGCGGGAGAAACCTTCTGCTTGCTACCATCATACTTGATGATAACAGGCTCGGGGATCCGGAATACTAGAGAAATTACGTTGACCTCATCAGCATCTTCGTCAACATTTCTGTTTTGAAGGATCTCAATAACTCCTTCATCCAACATTTCTTGAATATCTTTGCGCACCTGGCGACAACCTCTCTGATTAATAGAACAGACTCGACATCTATCGTGGTCATGCTCATAGTGACTATAATCACATAGCAAACGATGCATCTCGACCAGAGATTGTCGGATATGACTGACGTATTTGACTTTGTACTTGCCAGGGAAGCCCTGGACCATGTTGACATATTTCCCATGCTCGGGCAATGGGTTCTTCTTCACGTTAGAACCTACGTCCTCGAAACACAGAATGCCACACCTCACAAGGTCTTGGACTTTGGTCTTCAAAGGGTAGCAATTCTCCACGTCGTGGCCAGGAGCACCAGAATGGTAAACACAGTGTAATTCAGGTTTATACCACCACTGGGGGTTAGCAGGTATAGCCGGTGGGTCACGCGGAGTAATCAACTTCCTCTCTATCAAAGAGGGATACAACTCTGCATACGTCATCGGAATAGGATCGAAGGTGACCCTTTTCCTCTCGTAACTTGTGTGGTTTGATTACTGTTTCGAGGCTGGTAGGCCTGCTGTTGCGGACAGTGTTGTTGTTGTTGATATTGCGGATGTGGTTGCTGATTGTTGTTATGTTGCTGGTACTGCTGATTATCTCTGAAGACAGGTGTTATATGAGCCACCTGGTGCTGGTTACCGGCGGGACGCACAGTCTTCCTCCTTACAGAGGGTCTTCTTGGTTTCATATGGAAGGTCACAGCATGTGTCTCTCCATCTTTCTTTTTCGCAAACGCCCCATAACATTTGGCAGAAGAGCTTTCTTCTCTTCTCAGACGCCCTTCCCTAACCCCTTCTTCTAGACGCATCCCCATATTCACCATCTCGGTGAAGTCAGAAGGAGCGCTAGCAATCATCCGCTCATAATAAAAAGAACTCAAGGTCTTCAAAAAGATCTTAGTCATCTCTTTCTCTTCCAGCGGGGGCACGATCTGTGCTGCTACCTCTCGCCACCTCTGGGCGTATTCTTTGAATGTTTCTCTGTCCTTCTGGGACATGGCCCTCAATTGATCCCTATCGGGAGCCATATCCACATTGTACTTGTATTGCTTGACGAAGGCCTCGCCAAGATCGTTGAAGGATCGGATGTTCGCACTGTCTAAACCCATGTACCAACGTAGAGCAGCACCGGACAAACTGTCCTGAAAGTAGTGGATGAGCAGTTGGTCATTGTCGGTCTGAGTCAACATTTTCCTGGCATACATGACCAGGTGGCTGAGAGGGCAAGTATTTCCTTTGTATTTTTCAAAGTCAGGGACCTTGAATTTCACAGGGATCTTCACATTGGGAACCAAGCAGAGTTCGGCAGCCGACTTGCCAAAAAGATCCTTTCCTCTGAGAGTTTTCAATTCCTTGCGAAGCTCAAGAAATTGATCGTTCATAGCGTCCATCTTCTCATAGACATCTGGGCCCTCAGACGGCTCAGAATGGTAGATGGTGTCGTCTACTTTGGGAAAAGTATGCACGACAAGAGGAGGAACAGCAAGGACCGGGCTAGATGCCGGCATAAAAGCAAAGGAGGGAGCAGGACCCTCGGGCATGAAATTGGGAGGCATCCCCCACGTGAATCCGGTTGGCATGGTTGTTGGAGCAAAGTGTGCACTGGCTGTGGGCACAGTCGAGGAAACAATCTCAAAGATGACTGTCCTCTGGGGAGGAGTTGAAGGTGTCGGGGAAGACTGGCTCTGGGCAGCCATGAATGACTCCATCAAGGCACTTAATCTGGCCACTTCCTCTTTTAACTCGCGGTTCTCTTGTTCCAAATGATCCATCAGTCTTGAAATGTTGGCTCTGGTGTAGTACCGGTGAGTCAGCTTATCTTCAAAATAAATGAAGAACACATAGTTAGACCACAGGACAAGAAGCCGGGAACAAAACCTACTTATGCACATGATGCATGCAATGCTCGTGCATATGATTTTTTATTTTATTTCAAAGGAACTTTAGGGTTCTATTTGCAAAGTTTGGAAGTATTAATCATTTATCACATATGGAAATATCTCATCAAATAATATCTGGAAACATTTTTACACTAACGAAGTACAGTTTTGATAACCAAATATAATACAAGAGAGAAGGGAAATAAACATCTTATGGATCCCTATAAGCAATCATCCAACGCTCTAGACACAGGAAGATAAGATGCACGAAGCCTCTTCACTTCCTCCTCATAAGCTTCTTCCATATCTGCCTTCTCCTTGGCGAGTCGATCGTACTTCCTTTTCCAAAACTTGGAAGACTGAGGAAGTAGAGAGGTCCATGCATCATCAGGATCATCAATAACCTGATGCTCGAGGAACTTTATCAAAGCATCCTTCTCCTTGATCTGCTGAAGCAACTCCTCTCTTTCGCGGATCCAAGCACGTGATCGGTCTTCGTCTCTCAACTCCTCTACTCCCTGGTCAGGGAGGGTTGAAGGCCCAGCCATAACCAAAGGTGTAGGTCTTGGATACTCGTAAGGCATGAGATACTCAGACGCTCTCTTCCTAACCCAAGCAGTGTAAGGCTCCATAGCAACACAATTCTTAGGACCCAACTCTTTCCTTCCTTTCCTATGAATCTTGCGCCAAGCGCGGACCATTCTGCCCTTCAAGTTTTGGGGATCTTTACCCTCCTGAAAGAACACACCCTCTAACAGAATGTTATTAGGTTTATTCTTTAGGGGGAACCCAAGATGACGACGTGCCAAAACAGGGTTGTAGTTAATCCCACCACTTGTACCAAGAAGAGGTACATTGGAGAATTCGCCACAAGAGTCGATAATCTGCATGCCATCATACACACGGTTATACCAAGAGATATCATCATTAGTGAGAGACATGAGTCTCGTGGACCACCGTAGACATCCCTTGTTCTCCTTGAAGGCGACCGTCTGCGGTAAGTGAGAAATAAACTACTTATACAACAGAGGCAAATAGCACACAATGGCACCACCGCCCTTTGCATTCCTCATATACAAAGAGAAATAAGTGTCACCAAACAGAGTCGGAATGGGATTAAGAGTAGAGAAAATCCTAATAGCATTCATATCCACAAACTTGTCGATATTGGGGAACAACACTAACCCATAGATGAGAAGTACAAATATGGCCTCAAAGGCGTCCTCACTCATGGCCTTCCCATACATAATAGCTTGAGCAATGAGGAACTCAGAAGGGAGACCTTGAATTTTGCCTTTGGTAGTCATATGAGCACCAACCAGAGATTCATCTATAGGCAACATGTCAGCTATCTCTCGAGAAGTAGGAACACTCTCTAAGCCACTGAACGAAAACTGGTTTAGAATCGGTATACCCACAAGGTAAGCATACTCCTCAAGTGTAGGCAAAAGCTGGAAATCCAGAAACGTGAAGCAACGGTACAATGGATCATAAAACTGTACCAATACACTCATCAATCCTTCGTCCACCTGAGTAGTCAGAAGAGGAAGAAGCTTTCCAAAACGAGCCTTGAAACCCAAGGGATCTAGTACATAGGATGTCAGATTCCTTAACTCTTTCAAATCTGGTTGTCTGAAACTGTACTTCTTTGTATTCCTTCTTTGTCTTTCCATGTCTGAAAATTTGCAAATAAACCCCTTAAGTTCCTTGCAAATTTTCTTCATTATTGATGATATGGATGCAAATGGGTGCATGAATGCATGAATGCAACAATCACACTCAAGGATCAAGCAAAGCACACCAAACAAAGGTCGTGGGATGGACCATATCATCCTTAATATCAATCATCCATTTTGGTGGATTATGGTTTAAACCTTATCAACACCCAAGTTCCACTAATATTAAGGATACATGAGCGGATCAACCACGAATCAAGGGTTCGTTGCGAGTCACGAGCATGGAGTCTCAGTTAAGAACCACCCAAAGGGAGTGTACTAGGGTTTAAACCTACCAAACATGTTCTACAAGAGATTCCCACAGTCATCATCCCATCTTTCGGATATTATCGAAGAAACGGCTACTCGGATTCCAAAAATATTCTCAAGAGAGACTCTTATGAGTGTAGTATCGCGTAACAATCGTATCAAATCTTACATTTGAACGACTTTCGCACTACATCCTAAGAATAGGCCAAGATGGGCTTGGTAAACTAAGGTCCTTGGCTTCTAAGGTCTATATTGGAAAGAGTAATGTCTAACCACAACTACTTGTGTGACATTATTGATCCCAACATGACCTCCACCAAGTGAATGGACTTACAAGTCAACTTGCTAAGGAATAACTCCACACAAGTCAACAAGACTATGCCATTCTCCTATCCTAAGTGCACTCGAGTCCGGGTATAGAACTCATCTCACAAAGATCACCAAGCATACAAGGAATTAATATCAAGCAAATCAATCATTACATACAATACAGTAATCCCAAATTGCACAAAAATATGTCACAAAACAATACAATACAACAAGTATGAAAAGTAGGCAAAACCACTAGGGCAAAAAGCTCCCCAGCAGAGTCGCCACTTTTCTGTAGCCGGGTATTCGTTACCATTGTAGCGGTGTATTCGTCGCTATATGATTTATTGATTAAACCATAAGCAAAGTATACAAAGAATCGAGTCGCCACCGCACTTTTATTTATCCTAAGGACTGGTTAAAAAGCGAACAAAAACCTAAGAAGTTTTATACGTAGAAAACCAATAAAAGATCAGAGAATCTGGGTAAGGGGTAAATTACGCAATGGGAAGGTGTTAGGCACCCATCACGTCCTAGGTACTCCTAGGGAGCCCTTTTCACACTTGTTGTATAAAATGTTTATTTGTTTATGACATATTGTGCAAACATGAATGGGAAGATGAGAAAAGAATGTACAATTTATTATTTTTGTGTTTGAACGGATGAACCCGTTGCCTACGTACCTTCCATCAAAGGTAAGGATCAAAACGCCGTAGTTCGGCTAAAAAGATTTCCAAAATTAGTGAGTTCATTTTAAAACACAAGCATTAAGGTTTTTCATTACCAATGGGAGAAAACACAACCTGAATTCAACAATCCACCATGCGAGGACGGCTTCAACATACTAGTGAGGGGTTAACCCTATAATAAGTATGGAAGACTTACAATCAACTCACTAAGGATAAGGTAAGATTTACATCAACCACTATGGTAATTGAAACCTAAGGCTAATGTATGAAAACATGTTAACAATGGACAAAGCCACAAAACAATTGAATGGGTGAAGTTAATTGATTATGGGTATTCACAAAATATGGTCAAGGTATGATTAAGATTGATTCAAAGAAGTGTTATGAAAAGTGAAGTTTGAAAAGTCAAGGACTTAGGGTCCAGGTTTCTAATTTGAAAAGACATGAGAATGTTTGCACAACAAGTCAAAGTTTTTGAAAGCAAAGCGTGAAAAGGTTTAGGACAAAGAGGGTGTGGATAGTGGAGTGTAAAACTTCTTAGAAAGGTTCACCTCTTGAGATCATATAGAAGATGATTCAAGTGTGTCCTTAGGAATAGGCAACAAAGCAAGTAAAAATAAAGGCAAGGTGATACCGGATGCCATCAATGGACTTATACCAATCTCACAAACAAAAGCGGATACCGGATACCAATAAATGGATTTACACCAATCTCCTAAAACAAAACAATGATACCGGATGCCATCAATGGACTTATACCGATCTCACAAAGCAAAAGCGGATACCGGATGCCAATAAATGGACTTATTCCAATCTCCTAAGGTAAAACAAAATATGGATGTCAGATGCCAATCTATCTGGACTTATACCAACCTCCAAAGGATGATCATAGGAATACAAAAGCCAATCAACATGGTCTTACAATTGCATCCTCACATACAACAAACAAACAGAAGCAATGGACATAAGTGGCCAAATGAAATGGTCTTACACTTTATCCCTTCCAAATCATAGGAATAATGGCCAAGGAATGGACTTACAGTTGTCCTCAATGGGCAAACTCAAACATGGATCACAAAGATATGAAATGATGAGCATGCAATAATGAACAACTAATGATGATAAATGCACAAAGGCATGCAAGCAAACATGTACAAATGCAACAAGCAATCAATCAAACAAAGTCATTTAACACACACTATAACCAAGCAATTAGGCTCAAGCAAAGGGTTAGGCTTAAAAGTCAACTGGAATAGGGTAAATGGTGCTCTTAACCTTCACATTGAGAGCCAAGGTGAAGCAGATGAAAGGATATGAGGGGTGTGCCTCATCACTCTTATCCCTGGTCAGGGAGAGCATAGAATATCAGAAGGTGTGGGAGTTCAGAAAGTTGGAACTCTCTCCACAAGTTAATGACTCGATAGATCTTGGGCTTTTACTCACTATGCATCAACACATGTGGTGTGAGCAAGGTGAGTGACACACAGAATAGTAGGAGATAGGCTACATATCTCTTTTGTCTACCAATTGCCTTATTAGAAGGACTTTACCTGCTTGGGGACAAAAATAAACAATCACAACCATTGCCTCTTAAGGAGGACTTCAGACAGGTGCCTGGCTAAGTAACAAGCCAGGTCTTCCAGACTACATGGAGACAAGAGATGTTATACCTCAATGCTAATGCTATCAAGCAAAGCAATAGCAAGTTCACAAGGAACTATAGCAACTAAGGTACCTGAAATCAATCAAATATAATCAGTATTCAAGTCAATAAGAAAAGTCAACAGACAACAGACAATCAACTATACACAAACAATGCATTAAGCAAAGCATAAGCCCAATTCAAAGGAGCTCAAAGCATCCTACAAAACAAACCAAGTTAGTTCATAACAATCAAATAAACCAAACTCAATCAACTTGAATTAATCTCCTTAAAGAATTTGCTTCTTCAACCTGAAAACAAACTCAAATGTGAGAAGTAAACCCTTAGGCCAAAGCCTAGGGTCAAAGGAGGAGAAAAAATTTAAAACAGAACATGAAAGTTGATCAAAATCAATATTAATCAAATAAGAACAAAGTCTAATTGGTCTCACATCAAAACTATTCACCAATTGCATTTCATAAGCAAATCATGTCAAACTAGGCAAGTTGAGAACTCAATGATGTAAATAGAATGAACACAAGCATATCAATACCAAAATGGCTCAATAATTCCAGGAAAAATCATGCTTGAACAGAACACATTGAATGAGCTACATAACAAAATTCATTGCATTTGGATAAGTGGAAGCAAGTCAATTAAAATCAACAAATCAAAGCATGTTCAAACAAGCTCATACAAGGCACTAAATCATACATCAAGTTCATGCAAGCATAAAACAGAAATGACATAAGATAAATGAATGAGACCAAAGCCATGGAAAACTTCAAGATGTCTATAATACACATGCCAAATTTCATGTTCATCCAATAAACCACAAGGATTTCACAAATCATATGGTATCATGACTCACAAAATATTCACAATTGGTCAAACAGAGGGAAAATTCTCAAACAAATAGAAAATGCATTCAAAAATTCCAGGAAAAATCACAAGCAAACTAGACATCCATAAGTATTCGCATGCAAAAATTCCAGAACAATTGGCATAGCATAAGCATGGAAAACAAAATCAAGAACATGAACAAGACATGGTGTGACATACATTGTCACACCTTCAAAGATCACATCATATCTCACAATCCAGGAACTCAAAAATCACAAACCATATACCAAAATAACCAGGAATGAGTCTAGATCATGCATATAAAATTTCAAGAATTTCCAATTAAGCATCAAGATTTCATGGTCAAAATAGTAGGCAAGGTGCAAGGAATGGTACATGAAAGTAAACCCTAGGCATTTCTAAAATCCAACCGTGCACAAATTTATTAAAAATCATCAAAAAATAAAGCACATAACAAGGATCATGGTGAAAAAAATTGCATGTGAATTGGATCAATATTTTTTGATTTATGACTTTTTGAATATGGAAGAAAAATAAAAAATGATTGGAATGCATATGAACATGTGAGTCTAATTGAAATAATATGCAAAAAAAAAGAAATATGTGGATGCTGGTGATGAGAATCGAACACGCACGGTTTTTAAATGGAGCGCCAATCTTATGAAACGCTCCGTTTCATTTAATTGCGTGGCAGCGTGCTATTGGCTCATGGCTACACAAACACAAATCACATGCAGAATGAAGGCAAGGCGGATCAAACGATTTCTGGGAATAAAACCTAAGCAAGTTCATCATGCCTTCATCGTGTTCATAATCACTAAGAACAACATCTCACAGAAATCCATAAAATTTATATGGATCGAATCAGCATTCAACATAGATCAACAATCTAACATTAATTTGTTCTAATTTTATGCATGGCAAAAGAGTCGATAGAAATAAGTTTCAACATGTAAACTTCAAATCAAGATATCTTCATCAAATCTCAATGAAATCGCACGATTCAAGTTGCAGTGTGCTCTACTAACTAGGATCTACAAAAGCCACATGAAGATTTCAAGAATTAGCTCGGTCGAATCTTACCTTGATGGAGATGCAGCTGTTGAATTTGTGCTTTTCAAGGCTTGGATTATCAAAACAGATCTTCAAGAATGCTTGGATGAAGGTATGGAACCAATGTTTCAGCTCAACACAGCTCGAATTAGCATAAATCTCCAACTGCCATGTGCAAGCTCAAAGTTCTACAGTGGTGATTCTTCAAGATTTTCCACGATTCTCCTTCAACAGATCTCCAACAACACCTGGAAATGATGATCAGCACAAAAGAAAACAAGAAGAATGGTGAAACTCGATGGAAAAGTGAAAAAAAAAGCTTGAGAGAAATTGAGAGAATTTTGGTGATTTGTGATTTGGATCTGAGATTGTGATTGTTGATCCCGAATTCTGTTACAATTAGCTTTAAATACCACCTGTTAATCCACTTGGTAAACATGATTAGCAACAAATGGAATGGATTAGTGAAATGAAGCTTGTTATGCAATTTGGCAAAAATGCCCTTTTTCAAATAGAACTAATGGAACAGTAGAAAACCAGTTGAAGCAAACCCAAATTTCTGTTTTGAAGTGATTGGCATTGGTTTGGAGTGAAAATCATGTGTATTTTTCAAAATCACTTTTTTCCCACCAAAATTTAAATTGGTTCACTTGAAAAATGGACTTTTTATGTGATGATTTTTGATGAAATGTAATGATGGATTATGATAGCTCATGTCAAATGGGATTTGCTCAAAGAAACCTCACTCAATTTGGCCAAATGGTTCAAGAGTTATGCCTCCTTGAAGTTCAACTTTTCTTGAAAATGATTTGATCATAACTTGCCAACCATACATGAAAAATGGATGTTCTTGGACTTTTTGGAAAGGTGAGAGCAAGATCTTCAACTTTCATGTTGGGAAAAATTTGATTTGAAGCTTGCTTGATGATGTAAAGTTGAGGAGAAGACCTTTCCATTTTTGGCAGTTGGAAATTATAGGTCACTTGCTATTTTGGGAATCTTTTTGTCTGACCTCCAATTCCTCAAGGATGATGTTTGACATGTCATATGAGGCTTGTATGGACATGAATGAGACCTCTCAAACCATTTCCCACCATCAAATCCCTGATTAAATGTACAGTTGACCACAGTTGACTTTGCTAGGGTTTTGGTTGACTGGGCCATGTTCTGATGACTTTCAAGCCTCTACCACTTGAGATCTTGATTCCAAATGATGTTACAACTCATATGAACTCTTGATGAATGATCATGGTGCCCAAATTCTTCAAGAATGGCCACCATCTATGGCTTAATGACTTGTGTTTGACTGTCTTGACCTAATTGCTTCATCTGCAAGTAACAATGTTAGATGACAATATTTTTGTACTTTTGGGTTAATAAACAAATGAAAAGCAATGATATACAAATGCTGAACACGCTTGGTGATCAAGAACCACACTCACAATGTAACCCACCCACAAGGAAGAAGGCAAAGTGCACAATGATCCTTGAGGCAATGATATGATATGATATGATGCCATGAGGGATCTTAGGGCCAAAATTGGGGTCTTACAGATGCCCCTATTTAAGGTCATTCTAGCCGGAGAAGTGAAGTTTAGAAATCTTCATCTCGACGCGGTAGAATGGGCTTAAATAATAGTAATGAGACAAATTTTGGTCCCTAAGAGACCTCATGATGCAAATGTATGCATGCAAAAGACACAAACTCTGTGGGGATAATGATTCACACAGAAGAAAGGACGATCCATCGGAGTAATACACTCACCAGGCACAGAGACTCTAACAGGACTCTTATTGGGGATAATAAAATGAAAAGAATGCGTGAGCAGGACACGACTCTGAGTTAGGGGAAACAGAAAACAGACTGGAAACTTTACTGGGGAAGTAAAGGACTCGCACTGGGGAACAGACGAATTTCCAAAGGAAGACACATCTATTGGAAAGACTCAAGCTGACTCACAAAATGCATGTACTGGGGATAACACCAATACAACAACACGAATAGGAACGCAAATCCGCTGGGGAAATCTAGAAAAGACTTTCCAGGGGAAACCAAAGGATGAGATGTTACCGGTTAGTGAGTAACAAACTCAGGGAGAATGAATATCTAAGACCGGTATACGGGTGAGAGATATCAATCAACCAAACATCTGAGAAAGACCTGAAAAAGGTACATAAACCTAGGAAAATCTGACTCCACAGGGGACCAAGGTCATAATAGGGAGCAGAAAGGAAGGAACACCAGGGATACCGAGGCATATAAAAGGTGACCGACCAAAGCGTGAATTTGTATATATGCCAAGACACTCATCATCCGAAAGGAGGGCTTGAAAAAGCAAATCGACTTACAGGATGGACATCCGAATCCACAACGGGAAAACGAATCTTACTCAACTGGGGACACAAACCCAAAGAGTGCATGAGATATAATATCCATTACCGTCAGAACGTGGATAGAATACTCGCATGAGATGTATTATCTATTACCGTTAGAACGTAGATAATATTCTCGCATGGTAGGAAACACCAGAGATACCGAGGTATATAATAGGTGATCTACCGAAAACGTGGATTGGTATATATGCCAAAACACTCATCATCCGAAACACAAACTGGTTAGAGGATGGATATTCGATTCTACAAAGAATACGAATCTTACTCTACTGGGGGAAGATCCACAAAGGATTCCAACCAAAGAGCGCAAGAGACATATTATTCATTACCGGCAGACCGTGAATAATATACTCGAAAGGAAAAGACACCAGAGATACCGAAGTATGTAATAGGTGACTAACCAAAAAGAGAGACAATCGATACCAAGCATCCGGGTAAACGAAAGACAACTCAAAGGGGATAAATTGCAAGCATCCGGCAATTATCTAAAACACAACAAAACATTCGATTCCGCAAAAAGGGAAATAACGAATCTTACTCGACAAGGGAAACACAAAAAGCTTCGACTGAAGAGTGCATGAGATATATTATCCATTACCGTCAGAACGTGGATAACATACTCGCATGGAAGATTATCCACAACCGGTTACTGGGTTAACAAAGGATAAATCGACCGAAAGGAAAGGCATCGGGATACCAAAACTAGGTATATAATGATGACCAATCAAAAGGGAGCAACAATCATTACCAAGCAAACGGGTAAATGAAAGGCGATCTGCTGAGGATGAATTGCATAAACAGCAATTATCCACAAAGACTAGTTGGGGGTATATTGATAGTCAATCAATAATCCGGGGAACAAATCACTAGCAAACGGTGAAAGGACCCACTGGCGACTTCAAAGGATAACATTGCAAGCATACGGCAACGATCCAGAAGACAACTTGTTGGGGATACAATTGCTAGCAACCGACAATTATCCACAAGCAAAGGGGTAATATCAACATCGAATATTGAATGAAGATAACCACAAAGAGTAACCATCATCGGTTAGGATGAACAACAAGGTTAACTCTGCAAAGAGGAGAAATTAGGGTTTACAACTACCGAATACGGGGTAGAATACCAAAAATCTGGCTGAGGAAGCAAGAGGTTTACCACTACCGACTACTGGGTAGACAACCAAAGACTCAGCTGGGATAAAATTGCAAGCATCCGGTAATTATCCAACTGTACCAATGAGGTACAAACTCCGCTGGGGAGAACAATCGCAACATGGGATTTACAACTACCGAATACGGGGTAGAAGACCACAGATTCCACTGGGGACAGGGTGAATGAAGGTCAAATACTGAGCACTTATTCAACTTATACCACAGGGAGACACAAACTCTGTTGGGGATAAAACCACAACAGCACAACGTCCACCATCAACCAGAATGAACCACAAAGGTTACCTCTGCTAGGGGAAAAGAGATAGGACTTACAAACTACCGAATACGGGGTAGTAGCCATACTCTGGTGGGAATACACACGAATTAGGGTTTACATCTACCAAATACTAGGTAGAAAACCAACAACTCCACGTGGGGATGGGAAAAATCACAAATCCGCACGGGAAACAATAATAGGGTTTATAACAAACCACAAACTGCTGGAGAGCAGGCAAACAGGATTTACGACTACCGACTACTGGGTAGAAAACCAACAACTCTTGCCGAGGAATAAAAGGTATATAACCACAAATTCCGCCAAGACGCAAGGAACATAGGACTTACAACTACCGGTATAAGGGTAGAGGCCCGAAAAACTCCGCCGGGGATAAAAAGAATTACTGCCAGTTATTGGGCAATTCATTGGTTTATTCCACAGGGAAGCACAAGAAACGGTTGACAAAATGCCAATTCGGGATTAATCCGAAAGGACAGACTGAATCAAAACTCGTCCTATGAGGATATAACTCAATAGGAACATCCATCCCAATGTATGTGTTGGGAGGAAACGGAAGAAACCGTCATCCACGAGGACATATCTCAGTGGGGAACTGCAGAAGGAAAGACAGACACTTTCTGCTTATGGGGGCTGACTCTATATGGAGAGATTTTAACACCCGACATCTGCTTGGGAAGATCTATAAAGAGATCTATATCACCCAAGAACAGGAGACAACAAACAAGAGATATATGGCAAACAATGCAACATGAATATCTGAATGTTTATGAATATGCATGAATATGCGTAACTTATGTTTGATGAATGCTGACAAAACCGACATATCTAACACAGACAGGACTAGGAATCACACGCCCGGTACTATACTTCCAGGGGAAAACCAACTGGAAAGCCAATCTGCTGGAGATCCACATGCTAAAAAGCAAAGATCTGCGGGAGGCAAAACAAGAGATATCACAGAATCTCTGAGTAATGGATCAACAATCACCCAACTGGAGCAGAAAGTCACAACAGGCAACAACGGCCACAAAGACGAATCTGTTGGGGAAGCGGGAGAAGTCCCAAAATATCTGCAGGGGAACAAGAGCTCACTGCTATGAAAGCAACTCCACATAACTCCACCGGGGAACAACCCACGGCAGGAGAATCATCCAAGTAGAATCTAACTGCACAATCAACTCCACTGGGGAAAGCTGTCAGCTATCCTTCCAGGGAACAAACCACTTAAGGAGAAAGCACCACACAAGTAGATTCTGCAACACGCCACTCTACTCGGGGAGAACACAAATATCCATTCGATTGGGGAACAACCCACTGAGGAGGAGAAAAATATCACACAAGTAGATTCTGCAACGAGCCACTCTACTGGGATCACAAGCAAATCAGGAAACCACTTCCAATCTTTGGGATGCTAGAGCCACCAACCGACCCTACCGGGGATTGTGAGAGTTTCAACAGGCAAAAACTGCCACAACAACCATTCTGCAGACTAAGCTGGGAAAAATGGAAAGCAACCGTGCTGAGGAGAGAAACAACAACTCCGCTGGCGACTGCACTGGGAGAGACTACTGCTGGAGAAGAAAACAAAGCCTTCAACAACATCTCTGCTTGCGACTATACTGGGGAACAACCCCACCAACAACTCTGCCTGGGGAACAACCCCAACAACAAAGCAGGAGAAAGAGGATACAACCAAGCCAGGAATATGAACACATGTCTTACCTGTTGGAAATCATGCCACCCTCGGGAGAGCACTGAGACATTCTTAAGTATCCTTTCATCATTGTGAATGTTCACTTTGTAAAAAACAACAATTTTGAAAAATTCTTTGTTTAAAACAATGATATTTTATCAATTAAAACATGCAAAACATTTGTTGAATTGAAACAAATAAGAATGCAAATAATTGGATAAAAAGCTCAAATTGATTTGATGGAATGGTAGCCTGCAAATGGCAAGACTCCATAGATCTGTACAAATTTGAAATCAGTGATATATATTGGAAGAGGGCTACATTGAACATAATGATCCTTTCTCTACCAATTTGAATCTCGATGTATGCGAAGCTTCAGTCGATGACGAATCGAGAATCCTCTGACGAAAAGACAGCTGGTGGCCAGAAAGTCTTGTCAGGATGCAGTTACTTGCCAAATCCCTAGTTTTTGCCTAGATTGCCCCAGGGTGAGGTACTCAATCTAGCGGTATGCAAATATACCTTTTTTCAAGTCTCTAATTTTTGACTGGATTACCCTTGCGGGTTCTCCACCGAGACGCTCATTTTTGCCTAAGCCACCCTTTCGAGTTTTCAACTTAGCGAGCATTCTGTTTTTCATTTGCATATACTCTTTCTTTCTTTTTTTTTTTTTTAGGCAAAGTATTTCTTGACTGCATCTGAATTCATAGGACGCGTGAAATCCTCCCCATCCATTGTTGTAAGCATCAAAGCTCCGCCTGAAAAGGCTCTCTTAACAACATATGGACCCTCATAGTTTGGAGTCCACTTGCCCCTGGAATCGGGCACGAAAGACAAGACTTTCTTGAGCACAAGGTCTCCTTCTCGGAACACACGAGGCTTGACCTTCTTATCGAATGCTTTCTTCATTCTCTGTTGATACAATTGACCATGGCACATGGCAGTCAATCGCTTCTCTTCAATCAAATTCAGCTGGTCATAACGACTCTGAATCCATTCAGCATCAGTCAACTTGGCTTCCATCAAGACTCTCATTGATGGGATCTCCACCTCTACTGGGAGAACAGCCTCCATGCCGTAAACAAGAGAGAAAGGGGTTGCCCCTGTTGAAGTGCGTACAGATGTACGATATCCATGCAAAGCAAATGGCAGCATCTCATGCCAATCTTTGTACGTAACTGTCATCTTCTGGATAATCTTCTTGATATTCTTATTAGCAGCTTCAACAGCCCCATTCATCTTAGGTCTGTAGGGAGAAAAATTATGGTGTGCAATCTTGAATTCAGCGTATAACTCATCCATCATCTTATTATTCAGATTAGATCCATTATCAGCAATGATCTTGTCTGGCACACCATAACGGCAAATCAGCTGGTTCTTGATAAACTTTACAACTACCTGCCTGGTCAAGTTCGCATACGAAGCGGCTTCGACCCATTTGGTGAAGTAGTCAATTGCTACGAGAATAAACCTGTGTCCATTGGACGCTTTCGGTTCAATCATGCCGATCATGTCAATTCCCCACATAGAGAAAGGCCATGGTGATGAAATCACATTCAGAAGTGTCGGAGGAATATGAATCTTATCCGCGTAAATCTGACACTTGTGGCATTTCTTCACATATTTGCAGCAGTCAGACTCCATTGTCAGCCAATAGTAGCCTGCTCTCAACATCTTTCTAGCCATGGCATGTCCATTGGAATGAGTACCAAATGAACCCTCATGGACCTCAGTCATCAACAGGTTTGCTTCGTGTCTATCCACGCATATGAGCAAAACCATGTCAAAATTTCTCTTATACAGCACTTCACCACTAAGGTAGAAACTTCTTGACAACCTTCTTAAAGTTTTCCTATCTTTCACAGATGCCCCAGGCGGGTAGACCTGGTTCTGGAGGAAATTCTTGATATCAAAATACCAAGGCTTGTCATCATTCACTTCTTCGACTGCAAATACGTGAGCTGGTCTGTCCAAGCGCATCACGGCAATATTGGGAACTTCATTCCACCACTTGACCACAATCATGGAAGCGAGCGTTGCAAGAGCATCTGCCATCCGATTATCCTCTCGAGGGATATGATGAAAGTCAACCTCTGTAAAGAACGTTGAAATCCTTCTTGCATAATCTCTGTACGGAATGAGACTTGGCTGATTCGTCTCCCATTCACCCTTAATCTGATTGACGACCAGGGCCGAATCACCATACACATCAAGATGTTTGATTCTCAAATCAATACATTCTTCTAGTCCCATAATACAGGCCTCGTACTCAGCCATATTATTTGTGCATTTGAAAGTTAGCCTTGCTGTAAGCGGAATATGCGTGCCATGAGGAGTGATGATCACTGCCTCAATTCCATTTCCATACTGATTTACAGCGCCATCAAACACCATCGTCCATCTGGAACCAGGTTCTGGACCTTCATCAAGTGTAGGCTCATCACAATCTTTCATTTTCAAATACAGAATCTCCTCGTCAGGGAAGTCGTACTGAACAGACTGATGATCTTCAATCGGCTGGTGCGCTAAATGGTCAGCCAAGATACTACCTTTGATAGCTTTCTGAGCTCGATACTCGATATCATACTCAGATAACAACATCCGCCAACGGGCAATCCTCCCAGTTAAAGCAGGCTTCTCGAAGATATACTTAATTGGATCCATTCTGGATATCAACCAAGTTGTATGATTTATCATGTACTGGCGCAAACGCTTAGCTGCCCAAGCTAAAGCACAACACGTCTTCTCAAGCATTGAGTATCGAGACTCACAATCAGTAAACTTCTTACTGAGGTAGTATATAGAAGATTCTTTCTTCCCTGATTCATCTTGCTGACCGAGGACACAACCCATCGAGTCTTCAAGCACAGTCAAATACATAATCAGAGGTCTTCCTTCCACCGGCGGAGACAAGATCGGAGGTTCAGACAGATACTCTTTGATACTGTCGAAAGCTTTCTGGCAATCCTCGGTCCAATCATGAGACTGATCTTTCCGAAGGAGCTTGAATATCGGCGCACATGTGGCAGTCATGTGGGATATAAATCTGGAAATATAGTTCAAGCGGCCAAGAAAACCTCGGACTTGCTTCTCAGTTTTGGGTGCAGGCATCTCTTGTATTGCTTTGACCTTGGCAGGATCAACCTCAATACCTCTCTCGCTGACCACGAAACCCAATAATTTGCCGGAACGGACTCCAAATGTACATTTGTTCGGATTCAAACGAAGTCTGAACTTCCTCAGACGCTGAAAAAGCTTCAACATATGCTCAATATGTTCAACTTCCCTTCGAGACTTAGCAATCATATCATCAACATAGACCTCTATCTCCTTGTGCATCATATCATGAAACAAGGTAGTCATAGCTCGTTGATACGTGGCTCCGGCGTTCTTCAGACCGAAGGGCATCACTCGATAACAGAATGTTCCCCAAGGTGTGATGAATGTTGTCTTCTCCATATCTTCGGGTGCCATTTTGATTTGATTATATCCGGAAAATCCGTCCATAAAGGAAAAGACTTTGAATTTAGCTGTATTGTCTACCAACATATCAATGTGTGGTAGAGGAAAATCATCTTTCGGACTAGCTTTATTCAAATCTCTGTAATCAACGCACATACGGACTTTTCCGTCCTTCTTAGGAACAGGCACCATATTGGCCACCCATTGAGGATATGTAGAAGTCACCAGAAACCCCGCATCAATTTGCTTCTGAACTTCCTCTTTGATCTTCACTGCCATATCTGGATGAGTTCTTCTGAGCTTCTGCTTCACAGGCACGCACTCAGGCTTCAAAGGCAGGAAATGTTGCACAATATCTGTATCTAGACTCGGCATGTCTTCATATGACCAAGCGAAGATATCGGAATATTCTCGTAGCAATTCGATCAATCTCTCCTTGACAGACTCTTCAAGAAGTGCCCCAATCTTCACCATACGAACACAATCCTCAGACCCTAAGTTGACTATTTCCAGATCTTCGAGGTGCGGCTGAATGATCTTCTTCTCGTGCTCAAGGAGACGGGTAATTTCATCAGGAATCCCTTCAACATCATCTTCCTCTGCCTCGAATACAGGAAATTCAAAATTGGGAGATGGCGTTGGATCATTATGTTCAATGGGTTTTAGGATCAACCTGCATAATGATTTTGGTTAATGAAAAACTTTAGAATTTAAACAAACAAATCATTATGCAGATGAAAAATGTTTGCTTTTATTCTTGTTTTTATGGGTTTTTTGTGATCACTGATTTCATGCAAAGGCAAAAAGTGAAAACAAATGGAAAAACAAATGTTTAACAATGCATTAATTGAATGAAACATCATTGTATTAAATGCTGCCAACAATGTCATCACTTCTCCTTTTGGCATGGGAGAAGGGTTTTGAACAAAGTGAACCAATACTCTGATCTATGGATGACTGTAGGAACATCTACAGCGACCCGATTGTGGCAGACACCATCAAGTATAACGAAGTTGTTCACGTCCTCTGCATCCTCTTCCAAGATAGCAGCAGCCTCTTCAGGTTGATCAGCATGGATAAATCCCCCACTCTTGAACAAACCATGCTCATTAAATGCCCCAGACGAATAGCCAATGCCAGCCCGGGATCTGTTGTCTTCTAGCTCAATCATCTTCCCTAAACCAGCAACTGCGCCACATTCAATGGCCAGTTTCGCATCTTTATAGGAAGAAAATGAAGGAGACTTCTTCTCAATTGGTTCATCAATAGATAAGGCTTGGAACGGAGTTCCAACTTCATCCTCAGCGTCAATATATGAGAAAGAAGACAGGTGGCTAACCAGGAGAGCATTTTCTCCCCCTACCACCACCAGTTTCTTGTTCTTGACAAATTTCAGCTTCTGGTGTAGGGTGGATGTCACGGCGCCAACCTCGTGAATCCATGGTCTGCCAAGGAGACAGCTGTATGATGGGTGGATATCCATTACCTGGAAGGTAACTTGGAAATCACTAGGTCCAATTTTGATTGGGAGATCAACTTCCCCAATCACAGTCTTGCGCGACCCATCAAATGCTTTCACAACAACCCCACTCTGCCTCATGGGAGGCCCTTGATATGACAACTTGGAGAGAGTGGATTTTGGCAATACATTCAAGGAAGATCCAGTGTCCACCAGCACGTTGGACATGGCATCAGATTTGCAATTCATGGATATGTGCAACGCCATGTTGTGGTCTCTTCCCTCCTCAGGGAGATCAGCGTCACAGAAACTCAACGTGTTGCAAGCAGTGATGTTTGCAACAATACCATCAAACTGTTCAACGGTGACATCATGATCGACATACGCCAGATCCAAAACCTTCTGCAGAGCCTCTCTATGGGGTTTTGAATTCAGCAGCAACGAAAGCACGAAGATTTTGGATGGCGTTTGTAGAAGATGGTCTACAACATTGTACTCACTCTTTTTGATGAGCCTCAGCATCTCATCACACTCTTCATTCGCAATGCCACTAGGGCCAACTGAAGAAGCAGGAGTCTTTGGTACAGAGGAGGGTTTGGCAACATCAAGTGTCGGGTTCTGAATATTCACAGCTGTCCCAACAGGACGCTCAACGGTATCAGAAACAACAGGAGCCTTGGGAGGTGCAGAAAATACACGACCACTACGGGTCAGCCCGCTCACATCAGCAATGTTTGTCACAGACGTTGAAGGCAAAGGCACTTCTAACCCATCTTCCACAGCAACAGGGTTATATCTGAATGGCACAGCTTTATCTGAAGAATAAGGCACAGGGCCTGCAGGCTTAATCACTAGTGACGGAGAGACCTTCAGCTTGCTGCTATCATAGCGAATAACAACAGGCTCAGGCAATTTAAACACAGGAGAAATAACATTAACCTCCGGTTCATCCTCATCAACATTGCGATTCTGGAGGATCTCAATGGTACCCTCATCCAACAACTCTTGAAGTTCTCTTCGCACCTGGTTACAACCCAGACGATTAACCGAACAGATGCGGCACTTGTCGTGGTCATGCTCCATGTGGCTGTATTGACACAGCAACCGATGTAATTCGACCAACGATTGTCTAATATGGCTTACATATTTGACTTTGTACTTCCCAGGGCACCCCTGGACCATATTCACAGATTTCCCATGCGCGGGCAATGGGTTCTTGGTAACATTCGGGCCTGAATCTTCAAAGCTCAGAATTCCACATCTCATAAGGTCTTGAACCTTAGTCTTGAGTGGATAGCAATTCTCAATGTTATGGCCCGGAGCACCGGAATGATAAACACAGTGTTGGTCTGGTTTATACCACCATTGGGGATTTGCAGGAACGGCAGGAGGATCCCTGGGACTAACCAACTTCCTTTCCAACAAGGAAGGATAAAGCTCTGCATATGACATAGGAATTGGATCAAAGTTGATCTTTTTCCTATCATAATTCAAATTAGCTTGGTTGGTTGTACTTCCACGAGGCTGATAAGCCTGTTGCTGTGGACGCTGCTGTTGTTGATACTGCGGTTGCTGTTGATGTTGATGTTGAGGTTGCTGGTATTGAGCACTGTCTCTGAATACAGGTGCTATATGAGCCACCTGGTGCTGATTATTGTTACACCGTGCTGGCTTCCTCTGAACAGAGGGTCTTCTAGGCTTAGCATGGGATTGCACAGCATGTGCCTCCCCATCTTTCTTCTTAAACGTCCCATACCGTTTAGAAGAAGAGCTCTCATCCTTTGCCAATCGTCCTTCACGGACACCTTCCTCAAGACGCATCCCCATGTTCACCATCTCGGTGAAATCAGAGGGAGCGCTTTCTACCATCCTCTCGTAATAAAAAGAACTAAGAGTCTTCAAAAAGATCTTAGTCATTTCTTTCTCCTCTAGCGGTAGAGTAATCTGAGCAGCCAGCTCTCGCCACCTCTGGGCGTACTCCTTGAATGTTTCCTTGTCCTTCTGAGACATGGCCCTGAGCTGATCACGGTCAGGTGCCATATCGACGTTGTATTTATATTGCTTGACGAAGGCTTCGCCAAGATCATTGAAGGATCGGATATTAGCACTGTCCAAACTCATGTACCATCTGAGTGCAGCACCGGACAGACTGTCTTGAAAATAATGGATCAGAAGCTGATCATTATCAGTTTGGGTTGACATTTTCCTGGCGTACATGACCAGGTGAGCAAGAGGGCAAGTGTTCCCCTTATATTTTTCAAAGTCAGGTACTTTGAATTTGATCGGTATCTTGACACCGGGAACTAGGCACAACTCGGCAGCAGACTTGCCGAACAAATCTTTACCTCTGAGGGTCTTGAATTCCTTCCTCAGCTCAAGGAATTGGTCATTCATCGCTTCCATCTTCTCATTAACATCCGGGCCCTCAGACGGCTCGGAATGATAGATGGTGTCGTCTACCCTTGGCATGGTATGCACGACAGGAGGAGCAGCAACAGGGACCGGGCTAGATGCCAGCATATGAGCAAAGGTTGGAGCAGGCAGATCAGGCATAAAACCTGGAGGCATACCCCAAGGAAACCCGACTGGCATGGCGTAAGACGCAAAATGAGCACTGGCGGCAGGCACAATCGGAACAGCTACCTCTGATATAACCGTCCTCTGGACAGGAGTTGCAGGCGGTTGAGCAGGTTGATTCTGAGCAATAAGGAGTTGCTCCATCAAAGCGCCAAGTCCGGCGACCTCCTCTTTCAGTTCACGATTCTCTTGCTCTAGCTGATCCATAACTCTTGCAGAATTGGCTCGAGTATAGTACCGGTGAGTCAGCTTGTCTTCAAAATAAATGAAGAACACAGAGTTAGGGCAAGAAGACCAGAAACAAGGTACCTGCTTATGCAACATGATGCATGTAATGCTTGTGCATATGCTTTATTTTATTTTCAAGGAACCCTTAGGGTATTATTTGCAATTTTTGAATTTTTAAAGCATTTATTATCATTATGGAAAATATCTCATTCAATATATTTTGAACAAAGAAGTACAACATTTTTTGATCATATTAAAAAGAGAAAAGGAAAATGATATCCTATGGATCCCTAATAGCTCGGGATGCTGGAAGACGAGAAACACACAGCTTCTTGATCTCTCTCTCATAGGCTGCTTCCATATCTGCTTTCTCCTTTGCAAGCTGATCATACTTCCTCTTCCAGAATTTGGAAGACTGAGGAAGCAAAGAAGTCCAAGAATCATTGGGATCGTCGATCACTCGATGCTCGAGAAACTCAATCAGAGCGTCCTTCTCCTTAAGCTGCTGCAGCAATTCTTCTCTTTCACGGATCCAAGCACGTGAAAGGTCTTCTTCTCTCAACTCCTCTACACGTTGGGTAGGGAGGGTTGAAGGCCCAGCCACATCCAAAGGTGTAGGTCTCGGATGATCATATGGCATGAGGTATACCGAAGCTCTCTGTCTAACCCAAGAGGTATATGGCTCCAAAGCTATGCAGTTCTTCGGACCTAGCTCATTTCTACTCTTCTTGCAGATCTTACGCCAAGCGCGGACAAATCTGGCTTTTAGGCCTTGAGGATCTTTACCCTCCTGAAAGAATACACCTTCTAACAGAATGTTATGAGGTTTATCCTTTAGGGGGAACCCAAGCTGACGTCGTGCGAGAATAGGGTTGTAGCTGATCCCACCACATGTACCAAGAAAAGGCACATTAGGGAATTCACCACAATAGTCAATGATCTGAACGGTATCATACACCCGATCATACCAAGAGATATCATCATTAGTGAGAGACATGAGTCTATGAGACCACCGTAGACATCCCTTATTTTCCTTGAAGGCAAGAGTCTGCGGCAAGTGCGAAATAAACCACTTGTACAGCAGAGGCAGACAACACACAATAACTCCTCCACCTTTTGCATTCCTCAGGTGCAAAGAGAAATAGGCATCACCCAACAAAGTCGGGACGGGATTAAGAACTGAGAAGATCCTAATGGCGTTCATATCCACAAATTTGTCGAAGTTGGGAAATAACACCAATCCATAGATGAGTAGCACAAATAAAGCCTCAAAGGCATCCTCACTCATGGCCTTCCCATAGATGGTAGCTTGAGCAACGAGGAACTCGGAAGGAAGACCCTGAATTCCACCTTTGGTAGTCAGATTAGCTTTAATCAAAGCTTCATCTATGTGCAACAAATCTGCAATCTCTCGAGCAGTCGGAATACTCTCTAGGCCACTGAACGACACCTGATCCAGAATAGGAATCCCAATAAGATGAGAATACTCCTCCAAAGTAGGCAACAGCTGGAAGTCCGGAAATGAGAAGCAGTGATACAGAGGATCATAAAACTGAGCCAGAGTACTCATCAGTCCCTCATCAACCTGAGTAGTCAACAGAGGTAGAAGCTTCCCATAACGAGCTTTGAAACCCAAGGGATCTAATACATAAGATGTCAGATTCCTTAACTCTTTCACACCGGGCTGTCTAAAGCTGTACTTCTTTGTATGCCTTTTTGGTCTTTCCATGTCTGAAAATTTTGCAAATAAACCCTTTTAAGTTCCTTGAAAATTTTCTTATTTTTCTGATGACATGAAATGCAGATGAATGCATGAATGCATGAATGCAACAATCACACTCAAGGATCAAGCAAGTCACACCAAACAAAGGTCGTGGGAAAGCTCATTGTATCCCTAATATCAATCATCCATTTTGGTGGATTCAGGTTTTCACCTTATCAACACCCAAGTTCCATTGATATTAACGGTACATGAACCGGCTCTAACATCCTTAATATCAATCATCCATTTTGGCGGATTATAGTTTACACCTTATCAACGCCCAAGTTCCATTGATATTAACGATGTTTGAACGACTCAACCACGAATCACGGGTTTGCTGAGAGTCACGAGCATGGAGTCTCGGTTAAGAACCACCCAAAGGGAGTGTACTAGGGTTTAAATCTGCCAGACATGTTCTACCAGAGGTTCCCATAATCATCGTCCCATCTTTCGGATATTATCGGAGGAACGAATACTCGTATTCCAAAAATATTCTCAAGAGAGACTCTTATGAGTGTAGTATCGCGTAACAATCGCATCAGATCTTACATCTGAATGACCTCCGCACTACGTCCTAAAAATAGGCCAAGATGGGCTTGGTAAACTATGGTCCTTGGCTTCTAAGGCACATGATTGAAAGAATAATGCCTAACCACAAATAACTTGTGTGACATTATTAATCCAACATGACCTCCACCAAGTGAATGGACTCGCAAGTCAACTGGCTAAGGAATACTCCACACCAGTCAACAAGACTACGCCATTCTCCAATCCTAGAGTGCACTCGAGTTCGGGTATAGAACTCATCTCACAGAGATCACCAAAGCAAACAACAATTGTATATCAAGCAATTCAAACATTACAATCAATACAGTTATCCCAAATTGTACAAAAATATGTCAAATAACACATAAACAAATATCATACAACAAGGGTGAAAAGTAGGCAATACCACCAGGGAAGGTCTAATACTCCCCAGTGGAGTCGCCACTTTTCTGTAGCGGTGTATTCGTCGCTATATGATTTATTGATTAAACCATAAGCAAAGTATACAAAGAATCGAGTCGCCACCGCACTTTTATTTATCCTAAGGACTGGTTAAAAAGCGAACAAAAACCTAAGAAGTTTTACACGTAGAAAACCAATAAAAGATCAGAGAATCTGGGTAAGGGGTAAATTACGCAATGGGAAGGTGTTAGGCACCCATCACGTCCTAGGTACTCCTAGAGAGCCCTTTTCACACTTGTTGTATAAAATGTTTATTTGTTTATGACATATTGTGGAAACATGAATGGGAAGATGAGAAAAGAATGTACAATTTATTATTTTTGTGTTTGAACGGATGAACCCGTTGCCTACGTACCTTCCATCAAAGGTAAGGATCAAAACGCCGTAGTTCGGCTAAAAGATTTCCAAAAATTAGTGAGTTCATTTTAAAACACAAGCATTAAGGTTTTTCATTACCAATGGGAGAAAACTCAACCTGAATTCAACAATCCACCATGCGAGGACGGCTTCAACATACTAGTGAGGGGTTAACCCTATAATAAGTATGGAAGACTTACAATCAACTCACTAAGGATAAGGTAAGATTTACATCAACCACTATGGTAATTGAAACCTAAGGCTAATGTATGAAAACATGTTAACAATGGACAAAGCCACAAAACAATTGAATGGGTGAAGTTAATTGATTATGGGTATTCACAAAATATGGTCAAGGTATGATTAAGATTGATTCAAAGAAGTGTTATGAAAAGTGAAGTTTGAAAAGTCAAGGACTTAGGGTCCAGGTTTCTAATTTGAAAAGACATGAGAATGTTTGCACAACAAGTCAAAGTTTTTGAAAGCAAAGCGTGAAAAGGTTTAGGACAAAGAGGGTGTGGATAGTGGAGTGTAAAACTTCTTAGAAAGGTTCACCTCTTGAGATCATATAGAAGATGATTCAAGTGTGTCCTTAGGAATAGGCAACAAAGCAAGTAAAAATAAAGGCAAGGTGATACCGGATGCCATCAATGGACTTATACCAATCTCACAAACAAAAGCGGATACCGGATACCAATAAATGGATTTACACCAATCTCCTAAAACAAAACAATGATACCGGATGCCATCAATGGACTTATACCGATCTCACAAAGCAAAAGCGGATACCGGATGCCAATAAATGGACTTATTCCAATCTCCTAAGGTAAAACAAAATATGGATGTCAGATGCCAATCTATCTGGACTTATACCAACCTCCAAAGGATGATCATAGGAATACAAAAGCCAATCAACATGGTCTTACAATTGCATCCTCACATACAACAAACAAACAGAAGCAATGGACATAAGTGGCCAAATGAAATGGTCTTACACTTTATCCCTTCCAAATCATAGGAACAATGGCCAAGGAATGGACTTACAGTTGTCCTCAATGGGCAAACTCAAACATGGATCACAAAGATATGAAATGATGAGCATGCAATAATGAACAACTAATGATGATAAATGCACAAAGGCATGCAAGCAAACATGTACAAATGCAACAAGCAATCAATCAAACAAAGTCATTTAACACACACTATAACCAAGCAATTAGGCTCAAGCAAAGGGTTAGACTTAAAAGTCAACTGGAATAGGGTAAATGGTGCTCTTAACCTTGACATTGAGAGCCAAGGTGAAGCAGATGAAAGGATATGAGGGGTGTGCCTCATCACTCTTATCCCTGGTCAGGGAGAGCATAAAATATCAGAAGGTGTGGGAGTTCAGAAAGTTGGAACTCTCTCCACAAGTTAATGACTCGATAGATCTTGGGCTTTTACTCACTATGCATCAACACATGTGGTGTGAGCAAGGTGAGTGACACACAGAATAGTAGGAGATAGGCTACATATCTCTTTTGTCTACCAATTGCCTTATTAGAAGGACTTTACCTGCTTGGGGACAAAAATAAACAATCACAACAATTGTCTCTTAAGGAGGACTTCAGACAGGTGCCTGGCTAAGTAACAAGCCAGGTCTTCCAGACTACATGGAGACAAGAGATGTTATACCTCAATCCTAATGCTATCAAGCAAAGCAATAGCAAGTTCACAAGGAACTATAACAACTAAGGTACCTGAAATCAATCAAATATAATCAGTATTCAAGTCAATAAGAAAAGTCAACAGACAACAGACAGTCAACTATACACAAACAATGCATTAAGCAAAGCATAAGCCCAATTCAAAGGAGCTCAAAGCATCCTAAAAAACAAACCAAGTTAGTTCATAACAATCACATAAACCAAACTCAATCAACTTGAATTAATCTCCTTAAAGCATTTGCTTCTTCAATATGAAAACAAACTCAAATGTGAGAAGTAAACCCTTAGGCCAAAGCCTAGGGTCAAAGGAGGAGAAAAAATTTAAAACAGAACATGAAAGTTGATCAAAATCAATATTAATCAAATAAGAACAAAGTCTAATTGGTCTCACATCAAAACTATTCACCAATTGCATTTCATAAGCAAATCATGTCAAACTAGGCAAGTTGAGAACTCAATGATGTAAATAGAATGAACACAAGCATATCAATACCAAAATGGCTCAATAAATTCCAGGAAAAATCATGCTTGAACAGAACACATTGAATGAGCTACATACCAAAATTCATTGCATTTGGATAAGTGGAAGCAAGTCAATTAAAATCAACAAATCAAAGCATGTTCAAATAAGCTCATACAAGGCACTAAATCATACATCAAGTTCATGCAAGCATAAAACAGAAATGACATAAGATAAATGAATGCGACCAAAGCCATGGCAAACTTCAAGATGTCAATAATACACATGCCAAATTTCATGTTCATCCAATAAACCACAAAGATTTCACAAATCATATGGTATCATGACTCACAAAATATTCACAATTGGTCAAACAGAGGGAAAATTCTCAAACAAATAGAAAATGCATTCAAAAATTCCAAGAAAAATCACAAGCAAACTAGACATCCATAAGTATTAGCATGCAAAAATCCAGAACAATTGGCATAGCATAAGCATGGAAAATAAAATCAAAAACATGAACAAGACATGGTGTGACATACATTGTCACACCTTCAAAGATCACATCATATCTCACAATCCAGGAACTCAAAAATCACAAACCATATACCAAAATAACCAGGAATGAGTCTAGATCATGCATGTAAAATTTCAAGAATTTCCAATTAAGCATCAAGATTTCATGGTCAAAATAGTAGGCAAGGTGCAAGGAATGGTACATGAAAGTAAACCCTAGGCATTTCTAAAATCCAACCGTGCACAAATTTATTAAAAATCATCAAAAAATAAAGCACATAACAAGGATCATGGTGAAAAAAATTGCATGTGAATTGGGTCAATATTTTTTGATTTATGACTTTTTGAATATGGAAGAAAAATAAAAAATGATTGGAATGCATATGAACATGTGAGTCTAATTGAAATAATATGCAAAAAAAAAAGAAATATGTGGATGCTGGTGATGAGAATCGAACACGCGCGGTTTTTAAATGGAGCGCCAATCTTATGAAACGCTCCGTTTCATTTAATTGCGTGGCAGCGTGCTATTGGCTCATGGCTACACAAACACAAATCACATGCAGAATGAAGGCAAGGCGGATCAAACGATTTCTGGGAATAAAACCTAAGCAAGTTCATCATGCCTTCATCGTGTTCATAATCACTAAGAACAACATCTCACAGAAATCCATAAAATTTATATGGATCGAATCAGCATTCAACATAGATCAACAATCTAACATTAATTTGTTCTAATTTTATGCATGGCAAAAGATTCGATAGAAATAAGTTTCAACATGTAAACTTCAAATCAAGATATCTTCATCAAATCTCAATGAAATCGCACGATTCAAGTTGCAGTGTGCTCTACTAACTAGGATCTACAAAAGCCGCATGAAGATTTCAAGAATTAGCTCGGTCGAGTCTTACCTTGATGGAGATGCAGCTGTTGAATTTGTGCTTTTCAAGGCTTGGATTATCAAAACAGATCTTCAAGAATGCTTGGATGAAGGTATGGAACCAATGTTTCAGCTCAACACAGCTCGAATTAGCATAAATCTCCAACTGCCATGTGCAAGCTCAAAGTTCTACAGTGGTGATTCTTCAAGATTTTCCACGATTCTCCTTCAACAGATCTCCAACAACACCTGGAAATGATGATCAACACAAAAGAAAACAAGAAGAATGGTGAAACTCGATGGAAAAGTGAAAAAAAAAAGCTTGAGAGAAATTGAGAGAATTTTGGTGATTTGTGATTTGGATCTGAGATTGTGATTGTTAATCCCGAATTCTGTTACAATTAGCTTTAAATACCACCTGTTAATCCACTTGGTAAACATGATTAGCAACAAATGGAATGGATTAGTGAAATGAAGCTTGTTATGCAATTTGGCAAAAATGCCCTTTTTCAAATAGAACCAATGGAACAGTAGAAAACCAGTTGAAGCAAATCCAAATTTCTGTTTTGAAGTGATTGACATTGGTTTGGAGTGAAAATCATGTGTATTTTTCAAAATCACTTTTTTCCCACCAAAATTTAAATTGGTTCACTTGAAAAATGGACTTTTTATGTGATGATTTTTGATGAAATGTAATGATGGATTATGATAGCTCATGTCAAATGGGATTTGCTCAAAGAAACCTCACTCAATTTGGCCAAATGGTTCAAGAGTTATGCCTCCTTGAAGTTCAACTTTTCTTGAAAATGATTTGATCATAACTTGCCAACCATACATGAAAAATGGATGTTCTTGGACTTTTTGGAAAGGTGAGAGCAAGATATTCAACTTTCATGTTGGGCAAAATTTGATTTGAAGCTTGCTTGATGATGTAAAGTTGAGGAGAAGACCTTTCCATTTTTGGCAGTTGGAAATTACAGGTCACTTGCTATTTTGGGAAACTTTTTGTCTGACCTCCAATTCCTCAAGGATGATGTTTGACATGTCATGTGAGGCTTGTATGGACATGAATGAGACCTCTCAAACCATTTCCCACCATCAAATCCCTGATTAAATGTACAGTTGACCACAATTGACTTTGCTAGGGTTTTGGTTGACTGGGCCATGTTCTGATGACTTTCAAGCCTCTACCACTTGAGATCTTGATTCCAAATGATGTTACAACTCATATGAACTCTTGATGAATGATCATGGTGCCCAAATTCTTCAAGAATGGCCACCATCTATGGCTTAATGACTTGTTTTGACTGTCTTGACCTAATTGCTTCATCTGCAAGTAACAATGTTAGATGACAATATTTTTGTACTTTTGGGTTAATAAACAAATGAAAAGCAATGATATACAAATGCTGAACATGCTTGGTGATCAAGAACCACACTCACAATGTAACCCACCCACAAGGAAGAAGGCAAAGTGCACAATGATCCTTGAGGCAATGATATGATATGATATGATGCCATGAGGGATCTTAGGGCCAAAATTGGGGTCTTACAACCATTAGAGATATTGACTAAATCCAAGGTAAATAATACAAGTCGAGTCGCCACCGCACTTCTATTTATCCAAAGGAATGGTTAGAAAGCGAACAAAAACCTAAAAGTTTTATCAAATCAAAAACTAGTAAAAGAGAATCAGAGATCTGGGTAAGGGGGTTGGTTATGCAATGGGAAGGTGTTAGGCACCCAAAACATCCTAGGTACTCCTAGGGAGCCCTTTTCACACTTGTTGTAAGGTTGTTGTTTTTGTGAAAATTTGTTTGTGCAAACATGATTGAAGAGATGAGAAGAGAATATACAAGTTATTTTCATTTTGTGTTTGGATGGATAAACCCATTGCCTACGTACCATCTTAAGAGATTAGGATCAAAACCTCGTAGTTCGGGGTAAAAATCTCAAAATGAGTTGGTGAATTGATTGGTCCAAAAGCCTTAAGGTCTTTTGTTATCAAAGGGAGAAAACTCAACCTAAAACCACAAATCTACGATGTAAGGATAGCTCCAACATGCTAGTGAGGGGTTAACCCTATAATAAGCATGGAAGACTCATTGTCCATCACTAAGGATATAGGTAAGTATTACATCCACCAAATATTGGGCCTTCAGAAATCGCAGCAAACTTCTCCTTTGCTGTTACAAAGCTAGCAGAAAACTTCTGCTACGATCAAGGTCTTTAATTTTTTAGTTCCTAAAATATCCTAAAATATCTCCATATTTAGAAACTGTATATTCACCAAATATTCTGATTGAGTCTTCAAGATCTCCACAAATAACGCCACATAGGATTCTGACTAATCCCAAAATATTAAATCAGTTAACACATACCAGAATTAACTAATTCAGTTTTATATACATGCGCGATGTCACAGTCACGATGTCGGGACATCTTACATGACATGTTGGTCCAGATGTTGAACTTCTTCAACCCAACATATTAAAACAACAGAGGTGATTACATTATTTGTTTTACAAAATTAATGCCAATGCTAAGGTACTAACACAATGGTTCATAACAATCATTCATCTTCAAGTACAAAATCTCGTCTTCAGGAAAATCATATTGCACTCACTGGTAATCTTCAATGGGTTGGTGAGCCAAATGGTCAGCCGTGAAACTACCTTTAATAGCTTTCTAAGATCGGTATTCAATATCATACTCAGATAACAACATCTTCCAACGGGCGATGCTCCAAGTTAAAGAATGTTTCTCAAAAATGTACTTGATTAGATCCATTTTGGATATCAACCAAGTAGTATGATTCAACATATATTGGCGCAGACGTTTAGCAGCCCAAGCCAATGCACAACATGTCTTCTCAAGCATAGAATAGCGAGTCTCACAGTCGGTGAACTTCTTACTAAGGTAGTAAATTGCATATTCGTTCTTTCAAGATTCATCTTTCTGACTGTAGCGGGGTATTCATTACCATTAGAGATATTGACTAAATCCAAGGTAAATAATACAAGTCGAGTCGCCACCGCACTTCTATTTATCCAAAGGAATGGTTAGAAAGCGAACAAAAACCTAAAAGTTTTATCAAATCAAAAACTAGTAAAAGAGAATCAGAGATCTGGGTAAGGGGGTTGGTTATGCAATGAGAAGGTGTTAGGCACCCAAAACATCCTAAGTACTCCTAGGGAGCCCTTTTCACACTTGTTGTAAGGTTGTTGTTTTTGTGAAAATTTGTTTGTGCAAACATGATTGAAGAGATGAGAAGAGAATATACAAGTTATTTACATTTTGTGTTTGGATGGATAAACCCATTGCCTACGTACCATCTTAAAAGATTAGGGTCAAAACCTCGTAGTTCGGGGTAAAAATCTCAAAATGAGTTGGTGAATTGATTGGTCCAAAAGCCTTAAGGTCTTTTGTTATCAAAGGGAGAAAACTTAACCTAAAACCACAAATCCACCATGTGAGGATAGCTTCAACATGCTAGTGAGGGGTTAACCCTATAATAAGCATGGAAGACTCATTATCCATCACTAAGGATATAGGTAAGTATTACATCCACCACCAAGATAACTCAAACCTAACAGCTAAAGGTTATGGAAAATTTTGATTAAGAAAGTGGTCATTGGAACCACAAAAAGACATTTGAATGGGTTATATTTACCAATTAGAAGTATATACAAAATGGTCAAAGTGGACTTAAAGGTTCAATTCAAAATAAGTGTTATGAAAAGAAAGTTTGAAAATCAAAAGCATAAGGCTTAGGTTTCTAATGTTGAAAACAAGTGTTAGATGTTTGCACAAAAGTTTGGCTTGGGTTAGAGTGGAGAGAAGAAGAAGAAGGGCTAAGATCCTATGCAATGCAAAAAGGTGAGGGAAAAGAAACAAAACCACAAATGGAGTTCCTCTCTTGAGATCATATTGATGATCCAAGTAGCTCCCATCCTTTGGTATAAGCAATCATATAAGCATAAACTCAAGCAATCAACAGTCAATGAACTCTTGGAAAGACTCCTCAATGTATCTTGGATCTCTCTCTTAGAAACTCATGGTAATGGTTCCTCAATTAAGCTCAAGTTGGAAATCCTAGCACAAAAACACACACATCAAAAGATTCTATTAACAATCAAAGAATAGACAAGGGGGAGTTTAGAATATGGCCCTTTCAATGTTCATCTTCAAGCTTTAAGCATTCTAAAGGCATGAGGCCTAGTTGCTCTTTGACATTTAAGCACTCTAAAGGCATGAGGCCTAGTTGCTCTTCAAACTCCATGTGCTAGGGTAAGGTCCTAAAATCTAAGTCCATTTTGTCCCATTCTTCACATTTGAGTTCACAACAAACAGACAAACACAAGCACAAAAGATATATACACAATTATATACCCAAGTGGGCAAAACGCAAATGGCATTAACATAAACATGTGCTCCAATGAGCAAAGGAAAAAGCAAATGAATAATATGTGCAAGAATGATAAATTGCATAAAGTAAATGTTAATTGTTAATGGTTAGTGTTAGTAGTTAGTGTGCCATAAGGCAAATTTAGCGCTATGTTAAGCAATCGTAATTGGACTTATGTAGAAGTCACAACTATCTGAGGCCGGTCAATAATAATGTAGGCAATAACACAAGTTATAAGTCTTGATTAGTGAACCAAGTTCCAACAACTTGCCATGCCAAAAAGAAAAAGGAATTGATCTTGTATTGGTTTAAGTGTTTTGCATGATTTAGGAAGCAACCTATCCTTAATGCAAAGCCATTCACTTGATCAATTGATCAAGATGAATTAGATTTGAATCAAGATTAAGCCTCCCTAATCAATGCTAACTTATCAACCTTCAACTCATTGATCAAAAAGAAAAAAGAAGAAGAACAACAAGGAGATGAATGATGGAATATGAAATGGAAAGATTAAAGTGCATCAAATGAGAAGAAATGTACCAATCTAAAATGTTGACCAAGGACATTGAAAGTCAAAGTCAAACAATGAGAAATCAGAAATGAGATGAAGATTGGAGGTCAAACAAATAGCAAAATGTTTTTGGCATTTTTAAAATAAACGTGAATTAAAAATAAAAGAAAGGTCAAACTTCAAAATCACTTCAAATCAACCTTGAAAGGTCCAAGTGATTTATCCCAAGTTCAACAAGGTCAAACAAAGTTTGACAAAAAAATTCAGCATTTTTAAAAGTCATAAACTATTTTTAATCAATTAAAAATGAATAAAAATAACCTAATTGAACTAAAATCTCAAATAAATCTCAAATCAATTAAAAAATTGATGAGAATATTTTTCATAGATCCATCATCATTCAAATAGGTTAGGAAAATATTTTTGTATTTTTTGAATATCAAAAACTATTTAAAATGAATTAAAAGTAACCAGAAAAGAGAAAATTCACAAGAAATATCAAATGACAAAATAAAAAATATTAAAAATCAAAATCAGAAACTAGAAATTATTTGGGGAAGAATGCAATTGGTCCCATATTTTTTGGATTTAAAATGAAGAAGATATGAAATTTTGAAAATAATGGAAATAAAAGAAATTAAATCAGAAAATAGAAAATTCAAAAAAACCAGGAGCGTTAGATATGAGCTCATTAATTGAGCTGGCAGATCATACGCTCCAGAAGCGCGCTTCCACCATAAACCAAAGTCCACGCGTAACACCTAGCATTATTAAAAGTCAAAAGATCCAAGGGCTAGGATATAAATTGGAAATCAGATCCAACGATCCACAACGCATCTGGCAAAGGGACGGCCACCAGAGCCACCTTCTTCTCCGGTGAACATGAAGATTTCGGCGACATTTGCAGGGATGATGTACATCATCCCTGTACCACTCAATTCCACTCTAGATCTCTATATTGAGAGAAATCAGAGATGGAAATTCTGTGATGTTCATGTGAACTTGATGGATTTCAAAAATTAAATGCACAGTAATGATGCCTCTATTGAGAGGACTTCAGCCAACACAAAATCCAAGCAAATAGATTAATAGATGATGAGTTTCGAAGAAAAAACCAGTTTAAGAACAACCTTGGATTATGGAGATTTGAGCTTGTTTCCTTGCTTCCTTTGGCCAAACAGAAGATCAATGGAGTATGAGATGAAGGTCTAGGAGCTTTAGATCCAAAGATTCAACCAGATGTAGTTGAATTTTAGATCTGAAAAAATTGAAGAAAAGTGAAATAGCTCCTTTGGTGAGAGGTTAGGTTTTCAGTTCAGCAGCATTTCAGGTTGATTCATGGATGGAATTTGAATGGAGTAAGGCTTCTATTTATAAATGGAATGGCAAGGCAAGTGTGATTTAATCCGTGTGCATGGAATTGGACATTCATTGCATGGGCTTGCATGATCACTCAAAAGGCCCAAAGTCAATGCCAAATGCAATCTCAAATCATACCAAAGTGAAATGGACGTGTAATCTGAATGGTAATTGCTTGTGCATGGAATTTTGATGTGTTATGCATAATTGAACCAAAAACTCCCCTTCTTCGAAAATGCCATTTGCCAAATCCAATCATGATCATGTGAGTAATGGTTGGAAAGGTTTTGATGTAAGGAACAATTGTTATGTTGGGAAAAAATCCATTTGAAGTGTGGAAATTGGTGAATTTTGAGATTAAAGTGCAAGGTGCAAAACATGTAAAGGCAAAGTTTCTAAATTTGGCCAATGTTCAAGCCCCTCTGTTTTGATGACGCAAGCCCTAAATGAAAACACCTCCAACATAGAAGTTGTAGATATTTTCAAGACAATCCAAATGGACTTAAATTTTGCATCATTTGGATTTTTTATGAAAGAGTTATGGGCACTTGAAGTTGGACTTTTTTGCCTTTCAATGCCTTTGGTCCAAAAGGACCTATAATGTCTTGCATTATCTCATGTATTTCCATTGAGATTTTGAAATTTTGTTCAACATAACATTTGAAGTAGGCATCTTGAGCTTTCCAATGCATTTGATCCCACCTCAAAATCATAAAAAATGAATGCTTTATGTCCTTGGGAAGTTGACCCAAAATTAGGGTTTCAGTCAAAATGACCTATAATGTCTTGGAATGGGAGATGACCTTCCAAGCTTCAAATCAATTTTTAATGAACATGAAAGTTGTTCATAATGTCCTTAAGAACATTTTTATTTTGGGATCATCTCCATTTGACCAACACATAAAAAGTTAGGTCTCAGTGCATTTCAAAATAGTTAGATGAATTGACTGATCAACTTCTCAAGTCCATGACTCATATCTTGATGAATTGATGATTGAGGACACTCAAATAAGTTCAAATATGCATGAAATTATGAGTTAAAGAACTTCCCTTGATTGTATTTGATCATGGGCTGAGGTTGCTTCAAGAGCAAGGCATTGTGGATGATCTGATGAACTAGGGTTTCTTTGGGGAACAAACCTCAAACCATTTGACTTGATTTGATCAAAATGATGAATTGAGATGCTAGGGAGGCATATTTGAGGGATGAAAGCTTTGGTAACCATTACCATGCTTGCTATCATCTTCTCTTGGCCATATCTCTGCACAAAGGATCTCCTTGAAGCTCTTGACCTTGTGATTGCTTAAGCTACAAACAAAAGATGTTAGTGACATATTTTTGTGCTTTTGGTTAGTAAACAAAAATTAGAAAAGCAAGAATATACATTTCAAGCATGCTTGATGATCTCAAACAACTCACAAGAAGTCCCACCCAAAGGCAAAGGGAACCAAGATGCATATGATCCTTGAGGCAATGCAAATGCAATGTTATGATGTCATGAGGGATCTTAGGGACAAAATTGGGGTCTTACACTGACCAAGAACACAACCCATACTTTCTTTAAGGACAGTCAGATACCTAATCAAAGGTCTTCCTTCAACAGGTGGAGACAGAATCGGAGGCTCAAGCAAATACTCTTTGATGCTGTCAAAAGCTTTCTGGCAATCTTCGGTCCAATCACAAGACTAATACTTCCGAAGAAGCTTGAGTATAGGTGCCCATGTGGCAGTCATATGCGATATAAATCTTGAGATATAGTTCAAGCGGCCGAGAAAACCTCTGACTTACTTTTCAGTTTCAGGCGCATGCATCTCTTGTATTGCTTTGACCTTGGCAGGATCAACCTCAATACCCTTCTCGCTGACAATGAAGCCCAACAACTTACCATAATGAACACTAAAAGTACACTTATTGGTATTCAAGCGGAGTTTATATTTCCTCAAATGCTGGAATAACTTCAACAAATGCTCAACATGATCTTCTTCATCTCTTGATTTAGCAATCATATCATCAACATAAACTTCAATCTCTTTATGCATCATATCATGAAAAAGAGTGGTCATAGCTCTCTGGTACATTGCACCGACATTCTTTAGACTGAAAGGCATCACTCTAAAACAGAATGTTCCCTAGGGTGTTATGATTATGGTCTTCTCTATATCTCTGGGATCCATCTTGATCTGATTATAACTGGAAAACCCATCCATAAACGAAAAGACTTTGAATTTAGCTGTATTATCTACCAACATATCAATGTGTGGTAGAGGAAAATTATCTTTCGGACTGGCCTTATTCAAATCTCTATAATCAACATACATACGGGCTTTTCCATCTTTCTTAGGAACATGCACAATATTGGCCACCAACTACGGATACTCGAAGGTAATGAGGAATCCAACCTCAATTTGCTTCTGCACTTTCTCTTTAATCTTTACTGCCATATCAGGATGAGTTCTTCTCAACTTCTTCTTGACCGACAGGCATTCTAGCTTCAAAGGCAATCTATGCTAAACAATCTTAGAATCCAAACCAAGCATATCTTGATAGGACCAGGCAAACATATTAGAATATTCTCGAAGAAGATCAATCAACCCCTTCTTAGCTTCTGGACATAGTTGAGACCCAATCTTGACTTCCTTCACATCGTCTTCGGAACCCAAGTTGACTAATAATCATCCTCTTCCTCAGCTTCAAACACAGGAAAATCAAAGTTTGGAGAGGGAATAAGATCATTACATTCAATGGGTTTGAGAACCAACCTGCATAGTGATTTGATATTTTGATTTTAGAGAAATGGAGTGGAAGCAAATAATATGCATATGGAAAGATTATTATTTATTTATGTTCTTTGTGATTACCATTTTCAGAAAAAGCAAAAAGTAAAAATAAAACATCATAGATGTGGATGAGTAAAATTGTACTTTATTTATGAAAATCAGAAAAATGCCCAACAATGTTTCACTTCTCCCTTAGGCATAGGAGAAGGATTCTTCTTAAAATAATATAAATAAATTCCTTCGAACGGTGCAAAACAACAGGAACATCAACAACAATCAAGTTATTGTAAGTCTGGTTATGTGTTATGAAGTTGCCATAAGCTTTGTCTTCATCACTATCTTCAATAATGGCAGTTGAGTGTTGATCATCCTTAAGAATGAACCATCCACTATGGAAAACTGGTTGCATAACCTTGACATTGGAGTTGAATGGCCCTTGTTGAAATCCCAACCTTGATCTGTTCTTATTCTCAACAACTTTTATAACGCGACCCCATATGTCGATGCTATCAGCCTGAAGAACCTCTTTCGCATCCTTCATAGAAGACATGGGTGCCCCAGTCTTCTTCAATTCATCAGCAATAGACAAAGCTTGGAATGGTGTTCCAACTTCCTCTTCAGCATCTACATAAGTAAAGGATGACAAATGACTTACCAATAATGCTTTCTCTCCACCAACAATGACAAGCTTTCCTTACTTCATAAATTTCAGCTTCTGGTGTAGAGTAGATGTCACGACGCCAACTTCATGGATCCATGGCCTTCCCAACAAACAGCTGTAGATCGGGTGGATATCCGGTATGTGAAAAGTAATTTGGAAATCACTCGGGCCGATCTTAACCGGAAGGTCTACCTCTCCAATAACAGTTTTATGGGAATCGTCAAATGCTTTAACAACCACACCATTGTACCTCATCGGGGCACCTTGATAAGAGAGCCTTGCTAGAGTTGATTTTGGAAACACGTTCAACAATGAACCAGTGTCAACCAGAACATTGGATAAAGCATCCTCCTTGCAATTCATTGAAATATGAGGCGCCAAGTTGTGATTTATACCTTCCTCCGGAAGTTCTTCATCACAAAAGGTCAAGTTATTACAAGAAGTGATGTTGGCAACAATATGGTGAAACTGATCCACAGTTATATCGTGTTCCACATAAGCTTGTTCCAACACTCTCTATAATGCTTCCTTGTGTGCCTTAGATATCATCAGTAAGGGGGTTGGTTACACAGAGGGAAGGTGTTAGCACCCAAAGTGTCATAGGTACTCCTAGGGAGCCCTTTTTTGTGTGCATATGTGTTTTTGTACAAAATGATATTTGCAATAAATGGAGTTAAGGGATGAGAAAAGAATTCATTAATTACATTTTTGTGTTTGACAAGACCTTCAGACTTGTGCCTACGTACCAACATAAAAATGAGGGATCAAAACCTCGTAGTTCTTGGTAATAATTTCAAAATGAATGAGTTGCTTTTAACAAAAATTAAGTTTAAGAGAGGCACAAAAGGCCTAAAAAGGTTTGAATGAGTGTTAGTTCTTTTTGTCTTTTGAAATTTTAAGTCAAGTATAGTTAAGTTCATTTATAAATTTGATTAAGAAAAAAGTTTAAAAATGCAATGGCATAAGGGCAAAGTTTCTAATTTGGAATAAAGTCAAAGTTTTGAAATCACAAGCAAAGAAGATTTTTAAAAGGAGGGAGAGATTTGAAATTAAAGAAGTGGGAGGAGATGAAGAGACTAATCCTAAGCAAAAATTTAAAAGTTAAGAGCTGAAAAGATATGACCAATGGGATGCAATCCAATAGACAAGAATGTCATATAGAAACCCAAATTTCCCTTGGACTTTAGAATCAAGCAATATCAATACACAAATAGCAAGATGAAGAGCCAGACATCAAATAAAGATAGCCACATCCAAGCTTAGCAACTCCATGATCTTCTTCATAATCTTCCATGTATCAGATGACATAATCCTTGAATGGCTCAAAGATAGGCATTAGACACAGGTTCAAAGTAACAACTTTAATAAGACCATGTAGTTGATGAACTCAAATGGGATCCCAAAACTTGTATCAGATGAAATTCCACTTCATAAGCACTTGGTTTTAGAAATAAATTGGCATTGACCAAGTCCTTTTGCATAAGGAGTGTTGCCTAATTCTAAGTTCAATGTCTTAGATCAAATCCAACAGTCCACACAAGTGTCTTTTAAGGTTTTTATTGTTATTATGTACATTAAGGTCAAAAGACCACAAAAAAAATACACAAACAAGTATATACAATCAAAATGTATTCACAAGATATGGCTCAAGTGAGCAAAGTGAAAATGACATTAAAATAAACAAATTAAATGCTATGAATAATGGCAAATGGATAAAGACTTGAATTTAAAGTGCATAAAAGTAAATGGCTTGAAATAAAATTTTAGTTGATGTTAGTTGATTAGAAGTTAGTATTGCTTTTGATTTTCAATTGTTTAAGTCATTCTTTGGAGAACACTCAACCCACTATTCACAAGCATGAATCCTTGAACCAAGACATCTTTCAAAGGAAGGAAAAAAGGCCAAGTTTCCACACAATACCATAAAAGGGGGGAGACTTATAATCTCACTTACTAGAATGTTATGCCTTTTATGTCAAAATTTAGCGCTATGTTAAGCAATCGTAATTGGACTTATGTAGAAGTCACAACTACTTGAGGTCGGGCAATAGAAATTTTATTGTTAATGCATGTTAAAGATATGGTATTATGAACCATACTCCTAAGACATACCATACTCAAAAGTAAATGGCAAATGGGTGGACCTAATCTCATCCATACTTATGTTGATTTTGCAATCAACTAGCCTTAGGATATAGAGATATCATAAGTCCATGAAATGAATGAGAATAGAATGGGAATGAGAAGAAGAGGGAGGGGGAATGGAATCAACACAAATTGGTCAAAGGAGGAATTTTATCAAATTAAAATCATTCATTAATTTTGGGTGATGAAATGTACACTTCATCAATCACCTAAATCCAATTATTTTAAATCAACAAAGTCAAATCAACCTTGACCAAGGCCCAACAACAATAGTCAAACTCAACAAGTCCACACAAATAGCTCAACACAAATTATTTGATATTAAACAATTAAAAATACATTAAATTAAATTATGGTTGGTCAAAATCCTAAAACCTCATCAAAACACCAAATAAATGGCCATGAGATTTACCATAGGTCAAACAAGGTCAAAGGACCTTGGAGAAAAAACTTCATAATTTTTTGGAAACTTAAAAGTATTTTTAAACAATTAAAAATATGCACAAAAACAATTAAATCATGAAAAAAATTAATAATGATCCAAAAAATAGTTTTAATTCATAAAAATGAAAGAGGAACTTATTTGAATTTTTTTTGTGAAAGTCTCATATTTTTTGGATGAATATTAAAATTAATATGAATTAATGAAAATAAAGCAATTAAACTAAAACTCAGAAAATGCTAAAATACGTGGACCACTTGATCTCCCTCATTAATTGAGGTGGCAGATCAAGTGGATCTCAGCGCGTGTTCCATGATGGACCTAAGTCAATGCGCTTCAGGGATTATAATCAAAACCAACACGTGAGATTAAAACAAAATAGACGGATCCTATGGTCTGAGACATGCCAACGCACCGCCGAAGCTACAACTACGGTCTTCTTCTCCGGTGGACCTCACCGGACTTGTCCACCCTCAACCATTAACAAAATGACCTATAATATTTCACCATAAAAAATAACTTTCCAAGCAAAAAAAGCTCTTGATGCAAACATGAAAGTTATTTGGAATGTCATAAATAGTAAATTTTATCTTGGAATCATTTTCATATGACAAAAGGTGTAGGAGATAGGTGTAAGACCCCAATTTTGGCCCTAAGATCCCTCTTGGTATCATAACATTGCATTTGCAAAGCCTCAAGGATCATAAGTAGCTTGGTTCCCTTTGCCTTTGGGTGGGACCTCCTGTGAGTGGTTTGAGGTCACCAAGCATGCTTGAATTGTATATCATTGCTTTTCTCATTTTATTTACTAACCAAAAGCACAAAAATATGTCACTAACATCTTTTGTTTGTAGCTTGAGCAGTCACAAGGTCCAAAGCTTCTAGGAGATCCTATGTGCATTGATGTGGCCAAGAGAAGATGAAAGCAAGCATGGAAATGGTTCCCAAGGCTCTCATCCATCAAATATGCCTCCCTAGTATCTCAATTCATCATTTTGATCAAAGCAAGTCAAAGGGTTTGAGGTTTGTTCCCAAGGAAACCCTAATTCATCTGTGTACCAAGTGTGCCTTGCTCATGAAGCAACCTCAGCCCATGGTCAAATACAATCAAGGGAAGTTCTTTAATTCATCATTTCATGCATATTTAAACTTATTTGAGTGTCCTAAATTATCAATTCATCAAGATATGAGTTGTGGACTTGAGAAGTTGATCAGTCAATGCATCTGACTATTTTGAAATGCACTGAGACCTAACTTTTTATGTGTTGGTGAAATGGAGATGACCCCAAGCGAAAACATGTTCTTAAGGACAATATGAACAACTTTCATGTTTATCAAAAAATGATTTGAAGCATGGAAGGTCATCTCCCATTCCAAGACATTATAGGTCATTTTGACTTAAACCCTAATTTTGGGTCAACTTCCCAAGAACATAACTCATTTATTTTTTATGATTTTGAGGTGGTATCAAATGCATTGGAAATTTTAAGATGTCTAATTCAAATGTTATGTTGAACAAAATTTTATAATCTCAATGGAAATACATGTGATAATGCAAAACATTATAGGTCACTTTGGACCAAATGCATTGAAAGGCAAAAAAGTCCAACTTCAAGTGCCCATAACTCCTTCATCATAAATCCAAATTTTGCAAACTTTATGTCCATTTTGATTGCCTTGAAAATATCTACAACTTTTATATTGGAGGTTTTTCCATTTGAGGCCTGCATCATTAAAACAGAGGGGCTTGAAGTTGGTTCAATTTGGCAAAATTCTCAAAGGCATACTTTGCACTATGAACTTCATGGCCTGTTTTCATAAATTTCCACACTTCAAATGAGTTTTTGCTCAACATAACATTTGTTCCTTATGTCAAGACCTTTCCAACCATTTCCCACATGCTTATGTTTGGATTTTCTAATTGGCACTTTCGAAGAGATGAAGTTTTAAGCACAATTATGCAATTCATGATGAAACTTCATGCACAAGCCATTGCCTTGCAAATCACACGTCCAAACCTTCTCCAAACAAGCTCAGCATCCATTTGCACCAGTTTTTGGGCCTCACATGCGCCTGTACAGGCCCATGCATGGAGGACCCAATTCTCATGCACACGAGTTCCTCCTCACTTGGCATCAGTTTCAGCTATAAATACATGCCATGCTTCATTCATTTCTGATCCCTAAATCAATCTGAAATGCTGCAGAAATCAAAACCTAGCCATCACTAAAGGAATATTCATTTTTTACTTCTGATTTCAAGTTTGAATTTCAACAAAATTAGTTGATCTTCAATACTTATTCCTAAGCCTAGCTCTCTTACCAAGCATCCAGATCAAGCTGCAAGCAAAGGACTGGTTGAATTGTGCTGTTGAAAGCTGCTCTACAAAGGTTTATACCTCAACTGTTTTGCTTCGAATCTCACTGAATATTGTGTGTTACTTGTGTCCATTTGCATTTCTGAAGTCCTCATATGAGAGGCAAGCCAGTGGTGGCTTTAATTTTGTGAATTGGTGCATTTCAGATTGAACACCTAGTTTTTCAACCTCAGATTTCTTCTTTTATAAGGATCTTGAGCAAAAACTAAGGTTACAGGGGTGATGTACATCACCCCAACTTCATTTGGGTGTATGGATCGTGAGTTTTGGTTGAGGTTGTAGAACCTGCAACTCTGGCCGGAGCTGGTGTGCTCGCTGGAGAAGACGGTGGTGTACACCACCGTCCCTTTGCCAGATGGATTGTGGACCGTGTGATGGCATCCCCAGATTTAATCACAGTCTTCCATTGTTATGACTTTTATTTAATGTCCATGTGATGCGTTTGACTGAGGAATTTGGTAGGCGCGCGCTTGAGGGACCTCTGATCAGCCACGTCAATTAATGAGGCTTCATCAGACGCCTATGGTTTTTTCTGATTTTTATAATTTCCATTTTATTTCTTTTATTCATTAAATTTCAAAAATTCATAACTCTTTCATTTTAATTCCAAAAAATATGGGACCCATTGCATTATTTCTCTTTTTAATTCTAGTTTCTAAAAATGATTTTTAATATTTTTTATTTCATCATTTGATATTTTTTGTGAATTTTCTTATTTCTGGCTATTTTTAATTTATTTTAAATATTTTTTGATATTCAAAAAATACAAAAATATTTTCTCTACCTATTTGAATGATGATGGATCTATGAAAAATATTCTCATCAATTTTTTAATTGATTTGGGATTTATTTGAGATTTTAGTTCAATTAGGTCACTTTTATTCATTTTTAATTGATTAAAAATAGTTTCTGACTTTTAAAAATGCTGAAATTTTTTTGTCAAACTTTGTTTGACCTTGTTAAACTTGGGATAAATCACTTGGACTTTTCAAACTTGATTTGAAGTGATTTTGAAGTTTGACCTTTCTTTAATATTTTAATTCAAGTTTATTTTGAATATTGAAAATGCCTAAAAATATTTTGTTCATTTCTTGACTCCCAATCTTCATCCCACTTCTGTTTTTGATTGTTTGACCATGATCCTCAATGTCATTGGTCAACACTTGTTGATTGGTACATTCCATTTCATTTAATACACTTTATTCTTTCCATTTTCATTATCCATTATTCATCTCCTTCTTCTTCTTCTCTTTCGTTTTGATCAATGAGTTAAAGGTTGATAAGTTAGCATTGATTAGGGAGGTTTAATCTTCCTTGATTCAAATCTAATTCATCTTGATCAATTGATCAAGTGAATGGCTTTGCATTAAGGATAGATTGCTTCTTAAATCATGCAAAGGACTTAAACCAATACAAGATCAATCCCCCTTTTCTTTTGGCATGACAAGTTGTTGGAACTTGGTTCACTAATCAAGACTTCTAACTTGTGTTTATTTGCCTACATTATTATTGACCGACCTCAGATAGTTGTGACTTCTACATAAGTCCAATTACGATTGCTTAACATAACGCTAAATTTGCCTTATGGCACACTAGCTAATAACACTAACCGTTAACCATTAACATTTACTTTTTGCACTTTACATTTATGCAATTTACTATTCTTGTACATATTATTCATTTTCTTTTTCCTTTGCTCATTTGAGCACATGTTTATGTTAATGCAATTTGCCTTTTGCTCACTCTAGCACATAATTGTGTATATACTTTTGTGCTTGTGTTTTGTTTGTTTGTTGTTGACCAAAATGCAAAGAAATGGACAAATGGACTTAGATATTAGGACCTTACCCAAGCTAATGGAGTTTGAAGAGCAAATAGGCCTCATGCCTTTAGAGTGCTTAAATGTCAAAGAGCAACTAGGCCCCATGCCTTTAGAATGCTTAATGTTAAAGATGACTTTGAAAGGACCCACTTCTAAACTCCTCTTGTCCATTCTTTGTTTGTTTTTATAGAACTTTTTGATGTGTGTGTTCTTGTGCTAGGGATTCCAACTTGATCCAAATTGAAGAACCATTGCCATGAACTTCTAAGAAGAGAGGGATCCAAGATACATTGAGGAACTTTCCAAGAGTTCATTTGATTGTTGATTGCTTGAGTTTATGCTTATGTGATTGCTTATTCCAAAGGATGGGAGCTACTTCGATCATCGATATGATCTCAAGAGAGGAACTCCATTTGTGGTTTTGTTTCTTATCCCTCACCTCTTGTATGATTAGGATTTACCCTTTCTTCTTCTTCCCTCCACTCTAACCCAAGCCAAAACTTTTGTGCAAAGATTTAACATTTGTTTTCAAACATTAGAAACCTAAGCATTATGCTTTTGATTTTCAAACTTTCCTTTCATAACACTTATATTTGAATTAAATCTTTAAGTCAACTTTGACCATATTTTGTAAATACTTTTCATTGGTAAATATAACTCACTAAAATGCTTTTGTGGTTTCAATGGCCACTTCCTTATCAAAAACTTTTCATAACCTTTAGCTATTAGGTTTGAGTTATCCTTGAGGTAGATGTAACACTCACCTATATCCTTAGTGATGGACAATGAGTCTTCCATGCTTATTATAGGGTTAACCCCTCACTAGCATGTTGAAGCTATCCTCATATGGTGGATTTGTGGTTTTAGGTTGAGTTTTCTCCCTTGGATAACAAAAGATCTTAAGGCTTTTGGACCAATCAATTCACCAACTTGTTTTGATATTTTTACCCCGAACTACGAGGTTTTGATCCTAATCTTTTTTAAGATGGTACGTAGGCAATGGGTTTATCCATCCAAACACAAAATGTAAATAAACTTGTATATTCTCTTCTTATCTCTTCAATCATGTTTGCACAAATAAATTTTCACCAAATACCAACCTTACAACCAATGTGAAAAGGGCTCCCTAGGAGTACCTAGGATGTTTTGGGTGCTTAAAACCTTCCCATTGCATAACCAACCCCCTTACCCAGATCTCTGACATTTTTACTAGTTTTTGATTCGATAAAACTTTTAGGTTTTTGTTCGCTTTCTAACCATTCCTTTGGAGAAATAGAAGTGCGGTGGCGACTCGACTTGTATGATTTACCTTGGATTTAGTCAATATCTCTAATGGTAACGAATACCCCGCTACAGAAAAGTGGCGACTCTGCTGGGGAAATTGGCCTAGTGGGTTTGGCCTACTTTTCATAATTGTTGTATTGTTTTGTATATTTGTTTGGTGACATACTTTTGTGCAATTTGGGATTACTGTATTGTATGTAATGATTGAATTGCTTGAATATTAATTCCTTGTATGCTTGGTGATCTTTGTGAGATGAGTTCTATACCCGGACTCGAGTGCACTTAGGATAGGATAATGGCATAGTCTTGTTGACTTGTGTGGAGTTATTCCTTAGCAAGTTGACTTGCAAGTCCATTCACTTGGTGGAGGTCATGTAAGGATCAATAATGTCACACAAGTAAGTTGTGGTTAGACATTACTCTTTCCAATATAGACCTTAGAAGCCAAGGACCTTAGTTTACCAAGCCCGTCTTGGCCTATTCTTAAGATGTAGTGCGAAAGTCGTTCAAGTGTAAGATTTGATACGATTGTTACGCAATACTACACTCATAAGAGTCTCTTTTGAGAATATTTTTGGCAAACGTGTAGTCGTTCCTCCGATAATATCCGAAAGATGGGATGATGACTATGGGAACCTCTTGTAGAACATGTTTGGTAGGTTAAACCCTAGTACACTCCCTTTGGGTGGTTCTTAACCGAGACTCCATGCTCGTGACTTCCAACCAACCCGTGATTCGTGGGTGATCCGTTCATATATCCTTAATATCAATGGAACTTGGGTGTTGATAAGGTGTAAACCATAATCCACCAAAATGGATGATTGATATTAAGGATGCCATGATCCATCCCATGACCTTTGTTTTGTGTGCTTTGCTTGATCCTTGAGTGTGATTGTTGCATTCATGCACCCATTTGCATCCATATCATCAAAATAATAAGAAACTTTTCATGGAACTTGAGAGGTCTATTTGCAAATTTTCAGACATGGAAAGACAAAGAAGCAATGCAAAGAAGTATAGCTTCAGACAACCAGATTTGAAAGAGCTAAGGAATTTGACATCCTATGTACTAGATCCCTTGGGTTTCAAGGCTCGTTTTGGGAAGCTTCTTCCTCTTCTGACTACTCAGGTGGATGAAGGATTGATGAGTGTATTGGTGCAGTTTTATGATCCTTTGTACCGTTGCTTCACATTTCCGGACTTTCAGCTTTTGCCCACGCTTGAGGAGTATGCCTATCTTGTGGGCATACCTATTCTAGACCAGTTGCCATTCAGTGGCTTAGAGAGTATTCCTACTTCTCGAGAGATAGCTGACATGTTGCATATAGATGAATCTCTAGTTGGTGCTCATATGACTACCAAAGGTGGAATTCAAGGTCTCCCTTCTGAGTTCCTCATTGCTCAAGCTACTATGTATGGGAAGGCCATGAATGAGGACGCCTTTGAGGCAATATTTGTACTTCTCATCTATGGGTTAGTGTTATTCCCCAACATCGACAAGTTTGTGGATGTGAATGTTATTAGGATTTTCTCCACTCTTAATCCCGTTCCGACTCTGTTGGGTGACACTTATTTTTCTTTGCATATGAGGAATGCAAAGGGTGGTGGTGCCATTGTGTGTTGTTTGCCTCTGCTGTATAAGTGGTTTATTTCTCACTTACCGCAGACAGTCGCCTTCAAGGAGAACAAGGGATGTATACGGTGGTCCACGAGACTTATGTCTCTCACTAATGATGATATCTCTTGGTACAACCGTGCGTATGATGGTGTGCAGATTATCGACTCTTGTGGTGAATTCTCCAATGTGCCTCTTCTTGGTACATGTGGTGGGATTAGCTACAACCCCGTTTTGGCACGTCGTCAGCTTGGGTTCCCCCTAAAGGATAAACATAATAACATTCTGTTGGAGGGTGTGTTCTTTCAGGAGGGTAAAGATCCCCAAGGCTTGAAGGGTAGGATGGTCCGCGCTTGGCACAAGATTCATAGGAAAGGAAGGAGGGAGTTAGGTCCTAAGAATTGTGTCGCTTTGGAGCCTTACACCGCTTGGATTAGGAGGAGAGCTTCCGAATATCTCATGCCTTACGAATATCCGAGACCTACACCTCTGGTTATGGTTGGGCCGTCAACCCTACCTGACCAAGGAGTAGAGGAGTTGAGAGACGAAGACCATTCACGTGCTTGGATCCGTGAACGAGAAGAGTTGCTTCAGCAGATTAAGGAGAAGGATGCTTTGATAGAGTTCCTCGAGCATCAGGTCATTGATGATCCTGATGATGCATGGACTTCTCTACTTCCTCAGTCTTCTAGGTTCTGGAAGAGGAAGTACGATCGACTCGCCAAGGAGAAAGCAGATATGGAGGCAGCCTATGAGGAGGAGGTGAAGAGGCTTCGTGCATCTTATCTTCCTGTGTCCCGAGTTTTAGATGATTGTTTCTAGGGATCCATAGGATGGTCATTTTCCTTTTCTCTTATATTGTATCTTGGTTACCAATGTTGTACTTCTTTGATGTAAAAAAATATTGTCCAAATATTATTGATAAGATGTTTCCATATGTGATAAAAATGTAATATTTCCCAAAATTTGCAAATAGAACTCTAAAGCTCCTCTGAAATAAAAAACAAATCATATGCACAAACATTGCATGCATCATGTGCATAAGCAGGTTTTGCTCCAGGCTTCTTGTCCTATGGTCTATCTTTGTGTTCTTCCTTTATTTTGAAGACAAGCTGAATCACCGGTACTACACCAGAGCCAACTCTTCAAGACTGATGGATCATTTGGAACAAGAGAACCGCGAGCTGAAAGAGGAGGTAGCCAGACTGACTGCCCTGATGGAGTCATTTTTGGCCGCTCAGAGCCAGTCTTCTCCAACACCCTGAACTCCTCCCCTGAGGACGGTCATTTCTGAGATCGTGACTTCTACTGTGCCTGCTGCAACAGCTCACTTTGCGCCATCTATGCCAGCCGGGTTCCCTTGGGGAATGCCCGCCAACTTTGTGCCTGAGGGTTTTGCTCCAACTCTTGCCTCTCTGCCGGCATCTAGCCCGGTCCTTTCAGTGCCACCTCCCGTCGTGCACACGTTATCAAGAGTTGAAGATACCATCTATCATTCTGAGCTATCTGAGGGCCCAGATGTTTATGAGAAGATGGATGATATGAAAGACCAATTCCTTGAGCTTCGCAAGGAACTGAAGACTTTGAGGGGGAAGGACCTCTTTGGTAAGAGTGCTGCTGAGTTGTGCCTTGTGCCCAACGTGAAGATCCCTATTAAATTTAAAGTACTTGAATTTGAGAAGTATAAGGGAAACACATGCCCTCTCAGCCATCTTGTGATGTATGCTCACAAGATGTCGACACAAACTGATAATGATCAATTGCTCATCCACTATTTCCAGGACAGTCTATCCGGTGCCGCTCTCCGATGGTACATGGGTCTAGAAAGTTCGAACATCCACTCTTTCAATGACCTTGGCGAGGCCTTCGTTAAGCAATATAAATACAATATGGATATGGCTCCTGATAGGGACCAATTGAGAGCAATGTCGCAGAAGGATAAGGAGACCTTCAAAGAGTACGCCAAGAGGTGGCGCGAGTTGGCAGCTCAGATAGTGCCTCCCCTTGAGGAGAAAGAGATGAACAAGATCTTCTTGAAGACCTTGAGCTCGTTCTACTACGAGAGAATGATAGCCAATGCTCCCTCAGACTTCACCGAGATGGTGAATATGGGAATGAGACTAGAGGAGGGGGTCCGTGAAGGACGTTTGACTCGAGAGGAAGGCTCTTCAGCAAAGAGATATGGAAGCTTTGCAAAGAAGAAAGAGGGAGAGGCACATTCTGTGTCTTCCCATGTCAAGAGAAGACCCTCTGTGAAGAGGAAGATTGCTCGCCCAGTCAACAATCAACATCAGGTGGCTCATATAGCACCTGTTTTCAGGGAAGCTCAACATTATCAACAACCACAAACTCAGCAATATCAGCAACAACAACAGCATCCACAACAGCAGGCCTACCAGCCTCGAAACAACAATAATGCCAGCACCAGCTACGAGAGGAAGAGGGTCACCTTTGATCCAATTCCAATGACTTATGCTGAACTTTATCCATCTCTAATCGATAGAAAATTAATCACTCCAAGAGACCCTCCCGCTGTACCTGCTAACCCCCAGTGGTGGTACAAGCCTGAGCTTCATTGTGTGTATCATTCTGGTGCTCCCGGACATGACGTGGAGAATTGTTATCCCTTGAAGACCAAGGTGCAAGACCTTGTGAGAAGTGGGATTTTGTTTTTCGAAGACGTAGGTCCGAATGTGAAGAAGAACCCATTGCCTGAGCATGGGAAATCTGTCAATATGGTCCAGGGTTGTCCTGGCAAATACAAAGTTAAATATGTCAGTCATATCCGACAATCGCTGGTTGAGATGCATCGCTTACTGTGTGACTATAGCCATTATGAGCATGACCACGATAGATGTCGAGTATGTTCTATCAATCAGAGAGGGTGTCGCCAGGTGCGCAGAGATGTTCAAGAGATGTTGGACGAAGGAGTCTTTGAGATCCTTCAAAATAGAAATGTTGACGAAGATGCTCTCGAAGTCAATGTAATTTCTCCGGTGTTCTGGATACCTGAGCATGTTGTCATCAAGTATGATGGCAGCAAGAAGAAGGTTTCCCCTACTCTCGTCATCAAACCAGCCAGACCTGTACCGTAGTCCTCCGTGAAGGCGGTTCCTTATCGTTACAATGCTGTAGCAGTAGAGAATGGGAAAGAGGTGTCCTTGCCATCTTCGTCCGTTGTTAATATTGCTTCTGTCAGCGGTTTGACCCGTAGTGGTCATGTATTTTCGGCTCCGTCAAAGCCTCAAGTTGATGCTCGAGGAAGTGTTTATGCTGATTTTGTTGAACGCCCGATTGGGAATACTGTGAGCACTCCGAATCCGGCACTTGTTGTTAAGCCCTCCTCCACGTTGAAAACTCCTGCTTCTGTTGGCCCGAGTGACAATACGAAAGAAGATTGTGATGAGATGCTGAGGCTCATCAAAAGGAGCAAGTACAATGTTGTAGACCAGCTTCTACAAACGCCATCCAAAATATTTGTGTTATCACTACTATTAAATTCAGAACCACACCGAGAGGCTCTACAGAAGGTATTGGATGTGGCGTACGTGGATCATGACGTCACAATAGAACAATTTGATAGCATTGTTGCAAACATCACCGCTTGTAACAATTTGAGTTTTTGTGACGTTGATCTCCCCGTGGAGGGAAGAGACCACAACTTGGCATTACATATATCTATGAGCTGCAAAGATGACGCCCTGTCCAATGTGTTGGTAGATACTGGGTCATCATTGAATGTATTGCCGAAGACCACTCTCACGAAGTTGTCATATCAAGGGCCTCCCATGAGGCAGAGTGGAGTAGTTGTGAAGGCTTTTGATGGGTCTCGCAAAACTGTGATTGGCGAGGTTGATCTCCCAGTCAAAATCGGACCAAGTGATTTCAAGATTACCTTCCAAGTTATGGATATTCACCCATCGTATAGCTGTCTCTTAGGCAGACCATGGATTCACGAGGCTGGCGCCGTGACATCCACCCTACACCAGAAACTGAAATATGTAAAGAATAAGAAGCCGGTGGTGGTAGGGGGAGAAAAGGCTCTCCTGGTTAGCCATTTGTCTTCCTTCTAATATATAGATGTTGAGGATGAAGTTGAGATGAGAACTCCTTCATTTGCTTCCTACAAAGATGCGAAGTTGGCCATTGAGCACGGTGCAACTGCTGGATTGGGGCAAATGATCAAGTTGGAAGACAACAAGTCCCGGGCTGGCATAGGTTATTCTTCTGGCATCTTCAACAAGCAGGGTTTGTTCAAAAGTGGTGGACTCATCCACACCGGTCAAGATGAAGAGGTTGCTGCCATTTTGGAAGAGGATGAAGAGGATTCTGGCAATTTCATTATCCCTGGAGGGATCTGCAATAATTGGGTCGTTGTGGATATTCCAACAGTTATCCATAAGTCAAAGTAATGTTCATTGTGTTTGAAAACCCTTCTCCCATGCCAAAAGGAGAAGTGATGACATTGTTGGCACATAAATACAATGATACTTTCATTCAATAAATTCATGTTAAATGTTTGTTTTCCCAATTATTTTCCCTTTTCGCTTCTTTGCATGAAATTGGTGATCACATAAAACCCTAAAAATAAGAAATAAAACCAATCTTTTCATCTGCATAATGATTTGCCTTGGTTGAATTATAAAAGTTTCTTTTATATCCAAAATCATTATGCAGGTTAATCAAACCCATTGAACATAATGATCCAACACCATCTCCCAACTTTGAATTCCCTGTATTTAAGGCGGAAGAAGATGATGTTGAAGAGATTCCTGACGAGATTACCCGTCTAGTTGAGCATGTAGAGAAGATCATTCAGCCGCATCTTGAGAATTTGGAAACAATCAACTTAGGGTCTGAGGATTGTGTGCGAGAAGTGAAGATTGGGGCACTCCTGGAAGAGTCTGTTAAGAAGGGGTTGATTGAGTTGCTACGAGAATATGTTGACGTCTTTGCCTGGTCATATAAAGACATGCCTGGTCTAGATACTGATATTGTGCAACATTTCCTACATTTGAAGCCTTAGTGTGTGCCTGTGAAGCAAAAGCTCAGAAGAACTCATCCCGATATGGAAGTAAAAATCAAGGAGGAAGTTCAGAAGAAAATTGATGCAGGGTTTCTGGTGACTTCTACATATCCCCAATGGGTGGCCAATATTGTGTCCGTGCCTAAGAAAGATGGAAAAGTCCGGATGTGTGTGGACTATACAGACTTGAATAAAGCTAGCCCGAAAGATGATTTCCCTCTACCACATATTGATATGTAGGTAGATAATACAGCTAAATTCAAGGTCTTCTCATTTATGGATGGATTTTCCGGATATAATCAGATTAAAATGGCACCCGAGGATATGGAGAAGACAACATTCATCAAACCTTGGGGAACATTATGTTATCGAGTGATGCCCTTCGGTTTGAAGAACGCCGGAGCCACGTATCAATGAGCTATGATTACCTTGTTTCATGATATGATGCATAAGGAGATCGAGGTATATGTTGATGATATGATTTCTAAGTCAAGAACGGAAGTTGAACATGTAGAGCACCTGTTGAAGCTTTTTCAGCGCTTGAGGAAGTACAAGCTTCGTCTGAATCCAAACAAGTGCACATTTGGAGTCCATTCCGGAAAGTTATTGGGCTTTATCGTTAGTGAAAGAGGTATTGAGGTTGATCCTGCAAAGGTCAAAGCAATACAAGAGATGCTTGCGCCCAGAACTGAGAAGCAAGTCCGAGGTTTTCTTAGCCGCTTGAATTACATTTCTAGATTCATATCCCACATGACTGCCACATGTGCGCAGATATTCAAGCTCCTCCGGAAAGATCAGCCTCATGATTGGACCAAGGATTGCCAGAAAGCTTTTGACAGTATTAAAGAGTATTTGTCTGAGCCTCTGATTCTGTCTCCGCCTGTGGAAGGGAGACCATTAATCATGTATCTGACTGTTCTTGAAGACTCAACGGGATGTGTCCTTGGTCAGCAGGACGAATCAAGAAAGAAAGAGTATGCCATCTACTATTTGAGTAAGAAGTTTACTGATTGTGAGTCTCGATACTCAATGCTTGAGAAAACATGATGTGCTTTGGCTTGGGCTGCTAAACGCTTACGCCAGTATATGTTGAATCATACAACTTGGTTGATATCCAAAATGGATCCAATCAAGTATATCTTCGAGAAGCCTGCATTAACAGGGAGGATTGCCCGTTGGAAGATGTTGTTATCTGAGTATGATATTGAGTATCGAGCTCAAAAGGCTATTAAAGGTAGTATCTTGGAAGATCACTTGGCACATCAGCCGATCGAGGATTATCAGTCAGTTCAGTATGACTTCCCGGACGAGGAGATTCTGTATTTGAAAATGAAAGACTGTGATGAACCTACACTTGATAAAGGGCCAGAACCTGGTTCCAGATGGAGTATGGTATTTGATGGTGCTGTAAATCAATATGGAAATGGTATTGGGGCAGTGATTATTACCCCTCAGGGCACACATTTTCCTTTTACAACAAGGCTAACTTTCAAATGCACGAATAATATGGCTGAGTATGAGGCCTGTATTATGGGATTGGAAGAGTGCATTGATCTTAGGATCAAGCACCTTGACGTTTATGGTGATTCGGCCCTCGTTGTTAATCAGATTAAGAGTGAATGGGAAACGAATCAGCCTGGTCTCATTCCATATAGGGATTATGCGAGGAGGATTTCAAAGTTATTTATTAAGGTTGACTTCCATCATATTCCTCGAGATGAGAATCGGATGGCAGATGCTCCTGCTACACTTGCTTCAATGATTGTAGTCAGACTTTGGAATGAAGTCCCCAATATCACTGTGATGCGCTTAGATAGACCAGCTCATGTGTTTTCAGTGGAGGAAGTGAAAGATGATAAGCCATGGTATTATGACATCAAGCGTTTCCTTTAGAGCCAGACATACTCGCCCGGGGCATCTGTGAAAGATAGGAAGACTTTGAGGAGATTGTCAGGAAGCTTCTACCTCAATGGTGATGTCCTTTACAAGAGGAATTTTGACATGGTGCTGCTCAGATGCGTGGATAGACACGAAGCAAACCTGTTAATGACTGAGGTCCATGAGGGTTCATTTGGTACACATCCCAATGAACATGCCATGGCTAGAAAGATGTTGAGAGCAGGCTACTATTGGCTGACAATAGAGTCTGACTGTTGCAAATATGTGAAGAAATGCCATAAGTGTCAGATTTATGCGGATAAGATTCATATTCCTCCGACACTTCTGAACGTGATTTCATCACCATGACCCTTCTCCATGTGGGGAATCGACATGATTGGCATGATAGAGCCAAAAGCATCCAATGGACACAGATGTATTCTCGTAGCAATTGATTACTTCACTAAATGGGTTGAAGCGGCATCATATGCAAATGTAACCAGGCAAGTGGTTGTAAAGTTTATCAAGAATCAACTCATATTCCGTTATGGTGTTCCAGATAAGATCATTACTGATAATGGGTCTAATTTGAACAACAAGATGATGAAAGAGCTGTGTAGCGAGTTCAAGATTGCACATCATAATTCTTCTCCTTATAGACCCAAGATGAATGGGGCTGTTGAAGCTACTAATAAGAATATCAAGAAAATTATACAGAAGATGGTTGTCACGTACAAGGATTGGGACGAGATGCTGCCATTTGCTTTACATGGGTATCGTACGTCCATCCGCACTTCAACAGGGGAAACCCCTTTCTCCCTCGTTTATGGCATGGAGGTTGTGCTCCTAGTAGAGGTGGAGATCCCGTCAATGAGAGTCTTGATGGAAGCCAAGTTGACTGATGCTGAATGGGTTCAGAGTCGGTATGACCAGTTGAATTTGATAGAAGAGAAGAGATTGACTGCCATGTGCCATGGCCAGTTATATCAACAAAGGATGAAGAAAGCCTTTGATAAGAAGGTCAAGCCTCGTGTGCTCCGAGAAGGCGTCCTTGTGCTCAAGGAAGTCTTGTCTTTCGCTCGTGATTCCAGGGGCAAGTGGACTCCAAACTATGAAGGTCCGTATGTTGTTAAGAGAGCCTTTTCAGGCGGTGCATTGATACTTACAACTATGGATGGGGAGGATTTCACTCGTCCTGTGAATTCAGATGCAGTCAAGAAATACTTCGCCTAAAAATAAAAACAAAATAGCTCGCTAAGTTGAAAACCTAAAAGGGCGGCTTAGGCAAAAATGAGCGTCTCGGTGGATTGAAAACCCGAAAGGGTGATCCAGGCAAAAATTAGAGACATAAAATAAAAAGAAAAGTGAATATATATCCCGCTAGATTGAGTACCTCACCCTGGGGCAATCTAGGCAAAAAAAATAGGGATTTGGCAAGTAACTGCATCCTGACAAGACTTTGTTCTACGAACTGTCATCTGTTAGAGATTCTCGCTCAGTCATCATCAACTGAAGCTTCAAATACATTGGATTCAGAATTGGTGGAGAAATGGTCATTATGTTCAATGTAGCCCTTTTCCAATATATATCACCAATTTCAAATTTGTAAAGATCTATGGAGTCTTGCCATTTGCAGGCTACCATCCCAACAAATAAATTTGAGCCTTTATCCAATTATTTACACTCTTATTTGTTTTTATTCAACAAATGTTTTGCATGTTTTAATTGAGAAATATCATTGTTTTAAATAATTAAATTTTTCGTAGCTTGTTTTAAAACAAAGTGAACATTCACAATGATGAAGGGATACTGGGGATGTCTCCAGTGCTCTCCCAAGGATGGTAAGATCCTCGACAGGGTAAGATGTTTGTTCATATTCCTGGCATGCTCATGTCCTCTTCCTCCGGAGCCTCTTATGGTTCTTTCTCTCAAGCAGAGTGTTTGGTAAGACTATTCATCCCTCCTTCCTTCAGCGGAGTAGTGATCCTTCCTCCTCAGCAGATTTGATCTCATTGGTAGGACAATATCTGGTGATCTTTGGAAACTCCTGGTTTATGGTTGTTCTTCCCGGAGATCCATCCTCCTCTTTGATAACTTCCCCGGTAGAGTTGCTTCTACGTCGGAGTTCATTTGTGCAACGTCTTGGCCCCAGTTGGAATGACTGATGCTATTTCCCCTGCAGAGATCTTTGTGGTCCTGGCTTTCTCTCTTGAGATGTAGTACCGAGTGCTTGTGTACTTGTTCGTTGGACCTGTTTGTGTTAGAAATGTTTATTTGTCAGCATTCATCATACATAAACCATGCATATGTGCATATTGATAATATTCATGTCGCATTTGTTTGACATATATCTTTGTTTGTTATCTCTTGTTTGAGGGTATTATCTTCCCCAAGCAGATGTTGGTGATTGATCTCTCCATATAAAGTCAGCCCCATAAGCAAAAAGTGTTCATCTTTCCTTCCATATTCCCCACCGAGTTATATCCTCGTGGATGATGGTTGTTTCGACCCCTCCCAACACATATATTGGGATGGAATTCCCCATTGAGTTATATCCTCATAGGGACAAGCTTTGTTTCATCGTGCCTATCTAGTTTGATCCTAGACTGGCCTCTTACGATTGTTTCCTTCACTTCCCTGTGGTGTAAATGAATGATCGCTCAGTAACTAGTAATCGTTCATCTCATCCCCGGCGGAGTCTGTAGTTTTCTACCTTTGTATCGGTAGTTGTAAACCCTATTTCATCCCCTTGTGGAGTTAACCTTTTGCTCATCCTAACCGATGATGGTTACTTCTCCGTGGTTTTCTACCCAGTATCTGGTAGATGTAATCCCCTCCTTGACGGTTATCTTTATCCAATATTCGGTGTTGATATTCCCTCATCTTTTGGATAATTGCTCCGATAAAGTAATATATCCCCAGTGAGTCATCTCTCATTCACCCTTTGTTGGTAATGATCGTTTCTCCCTTTGATTGGTCATCATTATATACCCAGTATTCGGTATCCCGATGCCTTTCCTTGTTGGTTGATTTATCCTTTATTAACCCAGTAACCGGTTGTGGAAAATCTTCCATGCGAGTATGTTATCTACGTTCTGACGGTAACAGATAATATATCTCATACACTCTTCGGTCGAAGTCTTTTGTTCTTCTCCAGTCGAGTAAGATTTGTATCCCTTTTTATGGGACCGAATGTCCATCCTATAGTCGAGTTTGCTTTTAGCCGTCTTTTGGATGATGAGTGTCTTGGTAATATTTCCCCAATTCACGCCTTGGTTGGTCACCTATTATATGCCCAGTAACCGGCATCCCTGGTGTTCCTTCCCTTCTGCTCCCTATTTTGACTTCTTGTCCCCTGCGGAGTCAGATTTTTCCTGAGCTGAAGAATACCCTTTTTAGGTCTTCCTCAGATGATTTTGGATGTTTGATATCTCTCACCCTTATACCGGTCTTAGATACTCATTCTCCCGAGCATGTTGTTCTCTCACCCTTATACCGGTGATCAGATCATATGTCTCTTTGAGCTTATTACCCAGTAACCGGTAATACCTCATCCCGCTGTTTTCCCAGAGGAGGCTTGTTTGGGTGTTTCCCTAGTGAAGTCCCTCAGTGGATGTTCCCCATCTGAGTCCGGATTTTTATCCGAAGTATCCTTTATGGATAGTTTTGCTGTATTGGCATATTCCCTAATACATGCATCTCTGAGTCAGCTCGAGTTTTTCCGTTGATTTATTTTCATGGAATTCCTCTCGTGTCTCTCAGTAAGTCGTGACCTGCTCACACAATTTATTCCCTTTCTTATCCCCATTAGAGTCCCCAGAGTCTCTGTCCCATTTATGAGTGTATTACTCATATGGATTGTCCGTTTCTCCTGATTTCTTTTTCCTCTGTGGACACATATCTCCACAGGGTATTACCTTTTTGCATACATACATTTTCACCATGAGATCTCTTAGGGACCAAAATTCATCTCTTTGTTATTATTTAAGCCCATTCTACCTCGTCGAGACGAAGATTTTAACCTTCACTTCTCCGGATAGAATGACCTTAAATAGGGGCATCTGTAAGACCCCAACTTTGGCCCTAAGATCCCTCATGGTATCATAACATTTCATTTGCAAAGCCTCAAGGATCATAAGTAGCTTGGTTCCCTTTGCCTTTGGGTGGGACCTCTTGTGAGTGGTTTGAGGTCACCAAGCATGCTTGAATTGTATATCATTGCTTTTCTCATTTTATTTACTAACCAAAAGCACAAAAATATGTCACTAACATCTTTTATTTGTAGCTTGAGCAGTCACAAGGTCCAAAGCTTCTAGGAGATCCTATGTGCATTGATGTGGCCAAGAGAAGATGAAAGCAAGCATGGAAATGGTTCACAAGGCTATCATCCATCAAATATGCCTCCCTAGTATCTCAATTCATCATTTTGATCAAAGCAAGTCAAAGGGTTTGAGGTTTGTTCCCAAGGAAACCCTAATTCATCTTTGTACCAAGTGTGCCTTGCTCATGAAGCAACCTCGGCCCATGGTCAAATACAATTAAGGGAAGTTCTTTAATTCATCATTTCATGCATATTTGAACTTATTTGAGTGTCCTCAATCATCAATTCATCATGATATGAGTTGTGGACTTGAGAAGTTGATCAGTCAATTCATCTGACTATTTTGAAATGCACTGAGACCTAACGTTTTATGTGTTGGTCAAATGGAGATGACCCCAAGAGAAAACATGTTCTTAAGGATAATATGAACAACTTTCATGTTTATCAAAAAATGATTTGAAGCATGGAAGGTCATCTCCCATTCCAAGACATTATAGGTCATTTTGACTGAAACCCTAATTTTGGGTCAACTTCCCAAGAACATAACTCATTTATTTTTTATGATTTTGAGGTGGTATCAAATGCATTGGAAAGTTTAAGATGTCTAATTCAAATGTTATGTTGAACAAAATTTTATAATCTCAAAGGAAATACATGTGATAATGCAAAACATTATAGGCCACTTTGGACCAAATGCATTGAAAGGCAAAAAAGTCCCACTTCAAGTGCCCATAACTCCTTCATCAAAAATCCAAATGATGCAAAAGTTAAATCCATTCTGATTTTCTTGAAACGATCTACAACTTTGATGTTGGAGGTTTTTCCATTTGAGGCCTGCATCATCAAAACAGAGGGGCTTGAAGTTGGTTCAATTTGGCAAAATTCTTAAAGGCATACTTTGCACTATGAACTTCATGGCCTGTTTTCATAAATTTCCACACTTCAAATGAGTTTTTTCTCAACATAACATTTGTTCCTTATGTCAAGACCTTTCCAACCAGTACCCACATGCTTATGTTTGGATTTTCTAATTGGCACTTTCGAAGAGATGAAGTTTTAGGCACAATTATGCAATTCATGATGAAACTTCATGCACAAGCCATTGCCTTGCAAATCACACGTCCAAACCTTCTCCAAACAAACTCAGCATCCATTTGCACCAGGTTTTGGGCCTCACATGTGCCTGTACAGGCCCATGCATGGAGGACCCAATTCTCATGCACACGAGTTCCTCCTCACTTGGCATCAGTTTCAGCTATAAATACATACCATGCTTCATTCATTTCTCATCCCTGAATCAATCTGAAATGCTGCAGAAATCAAAACCTAGCCATCACTAAAGGAATATTCATTTTTTACTTCTGATTTCAAGTTTGAATTTCAACAAAATTAGTTGATCTTCAATACTTATTCCTAAGCCTAGCTCTCTTACCAAGTGTCACAATGCGAAAAACAACCGGCGGGAAAAACAAAACAAACAGAGCCGCCACCGTGCGTTATTTATCCCAAAGGAGGGAAAGGAAACGCTCGAAGTAAACCTGGAAAGGAATGGTCTTACGACCGGAGATTACTAGGATCGGGAGTCGGTTACGCAAGGGGAAGGTATTAGCACCCCTCACGTCCGTCGTACTCGACGGGATCCACGCTCAAGAGAATAGAAAAAGGTTGCTCAATAATTGCTCAAAGAATGCACACACACTGGAATAAACCACAAATGGAAGAAGAGGGGAACGGGCTCGCTAGGATATCGCATCCTATGCCTAAGTATCTCATCTGGAATGAGAATCAGAGCTACCGTAGTTCGGCTAACGCACGCCAAACAAAACGCTAAACGGAGACGCTGAGACGTCAAAGCAAACACCCAAACACAAACTGGAAACGGAATGCCAATCGCTGGGCTTACATCCGACTCCACAAAAGAAACACAAACAGGAAACCGACTGCCAATCACTGGATTTACGCCAGACTCCAAACAAGCAAACACACATAGGAAACCAACTGCCTATCGCTGGACTTACGCCAGACTCCAAACACACACAAGAGGGTTGAAAAAAGAAAAGGGCGCCCGGAGAGATCTGCTCATCTCCTGCCTACGTACCTCATCTGGTATGAGGATCAGGGCGACGTAGTTCCCCTTAACAGGGAAAGAACTTCTATCCTAACCAGACACTAGGGAGATAACAGACTACTAGGGAGACTACGACTCGAGCCTAGATGTTGTCATGCAAATGATCCCTATATTGAAGTCTCTAACAAGAGTTTGACTCACACAGGCAGTAAGTCAACTCAAGTCTATCTCTACGTACGTTCAACTTCCTCGAAAGTTGATCATACGACCCCTACAGAAAGGAGATGAGAAGCAAAATCAGATAAACATCAAAAGCAAACAGCACACACTATACGCAAACAAGTGGGCTCAAGCAAGGTTGGGCTTTAGTCAAGGGGTCATATCGACCTTGACAAACAAGCCAAATACTGGAATGGGTGGTCAGGCTCTTAACCTCTAACATTGAGAGTTAGGGTGAGCAGATGAAATGGAGATGAGGGTTATGCCTCATAGCTCTTAACCCGGGCCTGGGTGAGCTTGAATCAAAGAATGTGTGGGACTCCAGAATGTGGGACTCTATTCCACAATGACTGACTCTATGTACAAGATTTTGGGTTTTGATTCAAACTGCGTCAACACATAGTGTGAGCAAGATGAATGACTCAACTGAATAGCAGGGGATGGATTACACATCCCTTTTATCTGCCAATGCCTCTTCACTTAGGAGGTCTTTACATGTACAAGGCACAAAGATAAACAAGCACAAACATTGCCTCTTAAGGAGGGCTTTAGACAGGTGCCTGCCAAAATAACATGACAGGTCTTCCAGACTACATGGTGAAAAGAAGTTACCTAAGTGGTATGCCAACCACAAGCAAAGCAAAGCAACTTAAATAATGAGTTAAAGCGGCTAAAGTATCTGTGAGAAAAGCTAAACCAGTCAATATTTACATTCAGACAAATAAAACAATCACCAACAGTCAGGCAACCAATTATCAGACAACAATGGTGCAAGGCCTAAGGTGCAAGCAAACTAAATTGATTCACCATCCACAAGACCTACAAAACAGCAAGGTTAGTCAACCAAAATAACTTGTATCTCAAGTGATGAGATCATATCAACCAATGTGGCTAATTGCTTGAAAACCTGAAATGCACAACTCAAAATGTGAGTCCAAACCCTAAGGCAAAACCTAAGGTCAAAAGTGAAGAAAAAATCCAAAACAGAATCTAAAACTCAACATGAATCATCCTTAATCAATCATGAACATGTCCTAAAAAGGAACAAATCAAAATCATCAATCAAGGTCATCATTCAACCAAGAGAAGGCAATGCACACAACATGATCATCAATAGAACATACAAGATGAGAAAATGCACATTAAATCAGAAATGGCTCAAACAATTCTAGAAATTTTCATGAGCATTCAACACACCAAACACAATTAGCATACCATAAATTGTAAACAGAATAGATCAATTGGTCTATAAATGAAAATGATCAAATAGGATATCCAATTGTGTGACATGCATTGTCACACCTAAAGTACATGTGTCCCAAACAGTGAATACAATAGCAAAAAATGCCAAATAAAATCTCTCAAATCAATCATCAGGTTAAGAATCATCATGCAAAATTTCATGGCAATTGGAGCATTATTGAGCATTTCATGATAGAAAGAATGAGGCAAGGTCACAAAAGCATACATGTCCACATAATCAGCCACAATTCAAAATCCAGAAACGGAAAAATCATAAAATCAAAACCATAAAATTCTAGACATTCCAAGGATTATGTAGCAAAAAACCTGGAATTATTTGAATCATTCTACAATTAGTTATGCTTTTTTGAAGATCATTGAAAAAATGAAATAAAAATTGAAAAAAACATGAAATAATGAAAAGAATTGAATAAAATGGTAATTGCTCCCAGCCGGAATCGAAGCGAGGGGCGCTTCCAGGACGAAACGACGTCGTTTCATCAGTGCCCTAGCCAAGTGCAGAAACGGACGCTATGCTGACGCTAGCTGGACGCTAGTGGCGGAAACCACCGTCTTCTTCATGAAGACGGTGGTGGTTACTGTTCACGAAATTTTTTTTTTCCAGAATTTTAAAATTTTTATATCATCAGAATGGTCATGCAATGTAGGCTACAGATCAACTAATATCTAAAGCTAATTCATCATGAATCGTGAGAATCGATCAAAAACATTTCAACATGTCAAACTTTAATTAAGCATATCTCACTCAACTCTTAACCAAATCACACGAAATTTATATCAGATTGATCAACAAGAGTAGATCTACACTATCATACTCATAAAACAGAGAATTAAGGTGATCGAAAATGTGACCTCTTGAAGATCAAATTCTGGAATCTGCAGTTTCAAGGCCAGGCAACCGTGCAAATCCACTCCTAATCACTTGTGATGAAGTTTGATGAAGAATTTGAGGCTTGGAACTGTGTAGATCTTGCTTAAATCTCAACTGCCATGGCTATGTTCTTGAGCTTCACCTGCACGATTCTGGTCCAATCTTGATGATCCAAGGCTCGATCTGTACTAAATCCACACCAGGGAACAAGAATATTCAAGAAAATTGGAAGGTTATGTGATGAAAATTTGAATTATGATTGAGAGAAAAAAATGGAGGGAAAAAGTTCTAGATCTAGAAATGGTGAAGAAGTGAAAATTCTGTTATGATTATGTATATATATGATGTGTTAATCCTACTGAAAATTAATTAAGCTTTGGTTAATTGTGATTAAGTGAAAATAAGGTGTTTGGCCAAAAATGACATTTTGCATGGTGCATGGAGCAAATGGACGTGAACAGTACCAAATGAATGATTAATTTCACTTAAAATCTTCCAATTAACACAATGGCAATGGTGATTTGTTCCCATGATGCACCAATTTCAAATTTAGCATTTTCCCTCCAAAATAAGCATGAATATGCATATGATCATAAGATGAATTTTCATGCAATGTGATGAATGATTTGGAAAGTTCATGTCATGAGAAGAATTTGGCAAAAAGGAGCACTCAATTTGGAGTTATGAGTCAAAAGATATGGCCTTTTGAAGTCCCATGCACACTTGACAATGATTTGATCATATCTCCTCAACCATTCATCATAAATTCATGATCTTGGACTTTTTGGAAATGGGAGGGATAGGTCTTCAACTTTCATGTTGGCCAAAATTTCAATTGAAGCTTATTTGATGATGTAAGATCAAGTTGAATTTGGATCAAAAACCTTCCATTTTTGGAAACTTTCAATTACAAGTTACTTTCCATTTTTGGAAACTTTTGATCTGACCTCAAATTCTTCAAGATATGCATTTGACATGACCAATGAACCCCCTTTGGACATGAATGAGATGTTGAAACTCATTTCTCCACCTCGCAGCCCTCAGTTGACTTTCTGTTGACTTTTATGGTTGACAGATGACTTAGAAGTGTTCTGATCAGCTTGAGCCTCAACCACTTGAGGAATTGGCTCCAAAATGAAACCCTAGCTCTTGTAAGCCTCACATAATAATCATACGATCCTCATCCAAGCAAATAACCTCATCTCCTTGAAAAACCCTGACTGGTAGAATGGCACTGATTAGGGTTGACCAGAGGTCAAAACCCTAATCTCAAGGAACCTGAGCATGAACAATGAATCCCTTGATAAGGACATAACCATGATGATGGTGACATGTCCTAGCAAACAAGATAATGCTCAACCTCCTTGAAGGACCAAGAAAACCCTAATTGAAGAGCACCCCCTCAGATGGTTGGTGATCAATTCAATAAGACCCTCAGGTTTGAACTATACAACTTCTCCATCTCTGACAAGACCTTAAAGGATGACTTGTTTATTTTCACATGATATGCAATTATGCAAATGCCTAATGTCCTAAAACATGAAATGCAATATGCTAAGCTAGTCCCAAGAAGAGGAGGGCAAATTTTGAGGTGTTACAACTGCCCCTATTCAATCCACTATGAACCTGTCGATATGAACAGCCTCGGCTTTCAGATGATCAGAGCGAAGAGTGATTGAATACCAAGAACAGACGAACAATTTACACTCCGCTGGGGATTATTATATTTTTTTTGCTTTTCTTGGACCCCACAACTTTTTGATTGATTTTTTTTTCCTTGAACCCCGGTACTTCTTTGATTGTATTTTTTTTTCTTGGACCCCCAACAATTATTTTCGCACGTATGATCCCTGATCACCGCATTTGAACCCCGACAACTTCATAACACTCCTGTTTGCCAAACAATGAACCCCGATCTCTAGTTGAACCCCAGTCGCCTGACGATAACTCGTGATCGCCATTGTGAACCCCGCTCTCCAGAAAACACCACGTGTCTCCCTTTCTCCATTTGAACCCCATTCTCCAGAAAACGCCCAACACTTCCTTCTCTCCATTTGAACCACGTTCTCCATTTTCTTGCGATAATTCCGTTGGCAATGCCGAAAATAACACCAACCACCACTCTGATGGCGACATATCAGAGGGTATTCGACCAGACATTTACCAATGACTGGGAAGGAACTCGACGTTTACTGACATCGAACAATGATGTTTACTGACACCAAAGAAAGGATATTCGACCAGACATTTACTGATGACTGGGAAGGAACTCGACATTTACTAACATCGAACAATGATGTTTACTGACACCAAAGAAAGGATATTCGACCAGACATTTACTGATGACTGGGAAGGAACTCGACGTTTACTGACATCGAACAATGATGTTTACTGACACCAAAGAAAAGATACTCGACCAGACATTTACTGATGACTCGGAAGGAACTCGACGTTTACTGACATCGAACAATGATGTTTACTGACACCAAAGAAAAGATACTCGACCAGACATTTACTGATGACTGGGAAGGAACTCAACGTTTACTGACATCGAACAATGATGTTTACTGACACCAAAGAAAAGATACTCGACCAGACATTTACTGATGACTGGGAAGGAAATCGACGTTTACTGACATCGAACAATGATGTTTACTGACACCAAAGAAAAGATACTCGACCAGACATTTACCAATGACTGGTAAGGAAATCGACGTTTACTGACATCGAACAATGATGTTTACAGACACCAAAGAAAAGATACTCGACCAGACATTTACCAATGACTGGGAAGGAAATCGATGTTTACTGACATCGAACAATGATGTTTACAGACACCAAAGAACACAGACATCACGGGGATCGACACGACACTTACTGGTATCGTAAGGATGACGTCTACATACGTCAAAACAAGACAGACGCTTGCCGGGGACTAACTGGGGGGAAACCGTTGACCCAACGTCACGATGCTAAACTCCTCAGAGTAACACCTTCCAACTTCCATCTCGCACGACAGAAATTTCCTCGAATATCGCACTACTGAGGAATACCATTGAACCAACGTCAGGATGCTAAGCTCCTCAGAGTAACATCTTCCATCTGGCGAAACCAATTCTCAAACGGTAACCACGGCTTGAGACTAGTTTATGCTTGCAATGCTGATGCATGATTTTTTACGGCGTAATGCTCCACAACCATGGAAATGCTACGCAATTTATGATGCAATATGCTATGCTTCTCTAAATGATGAATGCATAAAAAGTATCCCCCTCAAGGGACTCTTCTGGGGAGCTCGAGGCACTCTGCTGAGGAACTCGATAACACTCCAATCTCCACCCTGCTAGGGAATAACCCTGCTGCTGGGGAAAGGACCACCCTCACCAGGGATGACCTCCGCTGAACCCGATCTGTTTGGGGACTTCGCTGGGGAAGAAACCACCAACGCACTCTGTAGGGAAAACAACAATCTTCGACTTGCTGGGGGAAACTAACAAGCTCCGCCGTGGTAGGGGAAACAGCTACCAACAAACACCTCTACTGGGGAAATAGCAACCTTCAGGCCTGGCTACTGAGGAAATACCAGTCTCGAAACTGCTGGGGAGATAACAATCCCGACTCTGCTAGGGAAGACACAGACCTCGAATCTGCTGGGGAGGTAACAATCCCGACTCTGCTTGGGGAAATAAGGAAAGTCTGGCACAGAACACCCGTCGACTCGTCGAACCCTGGTATTCAATCATCTAAATCCAGTGTCAGCTTTCCACTTTCGAGAGCTCCCAGACTCGTCTGGACTTTTCTGATTTATCACCTTTTATTTCCGACTTCTCCGTACTCCACGAAGATCGAACTCCCTGGATTCATACAAACTTTCCAGTCCTCGGAGTTTGAAGAGTCTTCTTGATTAACCCTCCAGGATCGTCGCACGTCTTTCATCGTCTTTTCACCATTCTTCAATCCCTTGTCCCTGATTGGACTCCACGGGGATCTTTTGTCAAAAGGCTTCACATCACAACTTGCAAGTGAGTGAAAATATCTAACAGCACCTGCAAAAGAGATCGTTAGATAAAAACGTGCCCCAGGCGTGCCAAAATTTCAACACATGGGTCACTCCACCTTCCAAATAAGATTTCAAGCTTTCAATCTTATAAACATGCATTGGAAGGGACCTGTATGTCTCAAAATGCAAAGATTCTTTATCAAAATAAACAGATGTTTTTGCAATCAAAGCGGTAATGAAAACAAAAACAAAAATATTTGACTGAATATGCATTTATTGATTGAAAAGGGTGGCTCAAAACTGAGCAATACACAGGAAGCAATTCCTGAAAAGAGGTAATTGCGCACAAAAGGAAAATCTATCCTAATGGCAATGTGAACCCGTGATCTCATCGAGTTCCAACTCGGTTACACCCCATATGTCCTCAAGACTCTCCGCACTTTCTGCCTTCTGAACAAGACGCTTCCGATCGATCCCTACCGGGGATTATCCATGTCATATCCAAAGCACAAACGATCATGCTAGACGCAGTTGTTCGTTTCAATCCCTCTTTTGCCTGGACCGCCCTTTCGGGTTTTCAGTCCACCGGGATACCCTTTTTTGCCCAAGTCGCCCTTGTGGGGGTTTTCGACTTGCCGTGTGTACAATTTTTTTCCTTTTTATCCCTAATTTTTGCCCGAACCTTTTTCATTTTTTTTCTGGTTCGCCGGGATGCCCATTTTTGCCTGGACTATTTTATTCTTTTCGTCCAGCGGGTCTCTTATACGAAGTATTTTTTGACTGCGTCCACATTCACAGGGGATGGAAAAATCCTCGTCATCCATGGTCGTCAACAACAAGGCTCCGCCAGAGAAAACCTTCTTGACCACGAATGGACCTTCATAATTGGGTGTCCACTTTTCCCTACGATCGTTTTGAGGAGGAAGGATCCTTTTCAACACCACGTCTCCCATACGATACACACGAGGTCACACCTCTCGGTCAAAAGCACGCTTCATCCACTGGGTACAACTGCCCATGGCACGTGGCTGCCAACCTCTTTTCCTCAATCAGGCTCAACTCCTCATACCGAGTCCTTACCCATTCAGCCTCTTGCAATTTTACGTCCATCAGGACTCTCAACGATGGAATCTGGACCTCGACTGGTAACGCGGCTTCCATTCCATACACAGCGAGAAAGGCTTTGCCCAAGTAGACGCACGTATTGAGCTTCAATACCCATGCAATGCAAACGGAAACATCTCGTGCCAATCCTTACAGGTCACGACCATTCACATTAACGACCCCATCAAACATCAGAATCCGTTCGGATTCAGGGTCAGGCCCCTCCTCCGGGATTGGTTCCTCACAATCTTTCGATTTGAGAACCATGATGTCCTCATCAGGGAACTCAAACTTCATCGGTTAATAATCCTTAATGGGTTGCTGGGCGAGGTAATCAGACAATACACTCCCCTTATTGCTTTCTGAGAGGTATACAGAATATCATATTCAGTCAAAATCATTTTCCACCTCGCAACCCGTCCGGTCAATGCCGGCTTCTCAATGCTGGCTTCTCAAATACACACTTGATCGGATCCATCTTGGAAATCCATAAAGTGGTATGAACCAGCATATACTGTCTTAGTCGGCGAGCAACCTATGCCAAAGTACAACAAGTTTTCTCGAGCAGTGAATATTTTGTTTCACAGTCGGTAAACTTTTTGCTAAGGTAAATTGCATGCTCTTTTCGACCAGACTCGTCATGCTGCCCCAATAAACACCCCATAGACCCCTCGAGGGCTGTCAAGTACAGGATTAACGGCTGTCCCTCCATAGGAGGCATCAGAATCGGAGGCTCCTGCAAATATTCTTTTATCTTTTCAAATGCCGCTTGGCAATCATTATTCCACTTGACCGTTTGATCTTTTCTCAACAGCTTGAATATGGGTTCACACGTGGCTGTTAGATAAGATATGAACCGTGAAATGCAGTTCAATCTACCTAAGAAACCACGAACCTCTTTTTCTGTTCTCGGTTCAGGCATTTCTTGAATTGCTTTTTTTCTTCTCTTTTTTTTTAGTAGGATCCACCTCGATTCCTCTTTCTTTCACCATAAACCCCAGCAATTTACCAGACCGCACCCCGAAAGTGCACTTGTTCAGATTCTACCTCAGTCTGAATTGTCTCAACTTGTCAAACAGCTTGGCCAGATCTACCAGATGCCCCTCTTCTGTTTGGGACTTTGCTATCATGTCATCAACATAACATTCAATTTCATGATGAATCATATCATGAAACAAAGTCACCATGGCCCTCTGATAGGTTGCACCGGCGTTTTTGAGACCGAATGGCATCACCTCCGCTCTTGACACTCGCCTTCAAGGCGGCCCCAACCTTTACTTCCTTTCATACCTCCTCGGTACCCAGGTTAACAAGCTCAACTCGCTCCTCGTGCGGTTGAATCACCTTCTCCTCCTGTTTCAACAACCTGGCTAATTCCTCCGGCAGTTCACAATCATCTTCGCCTTCTTCTTCGGCATGATAGATCGGATTGTCGAAGTCATATGAGGGTGTAACAGGATTGTTATCAATGAGATCCAGAGAATACGAAAGTCGGAACGAAGCCAATCAAAAGGAAGGACAAATGAAAATAAACATTGCCATTTTTATTTTTGTTTTAAACTGCAAAAATAAATGAAAAACAGGGAACACCGCTTTTATTGTGAAAAACATCCATTTATTAATGATGCAAAATGTTGCAAGATGAAACACATGAGGTGGCCCTTACAATGAACCATTACGTTTCGGGCAAAACGTATGGCTTTCATGCAAACAGTTTTGAAAAACAGAAATAATACTCTTCACGCAGAGTGACAGTGATGATCTTTTAGGCCTTCCAGTTCTGGACTTCCATCCCTGGTACGCACGGTTTTATCCAACCATCAAGCTCGCAGTCACTGTCAGTCTCTTCCCCCACCGCACAGACGTGACCTGAATCTTCAGCAATTACACCCACCATCACCTGACCATGCGCCGGCATGGGATTAGCATTAACATTCGGAGATGGTGCAAAATTGATTTCCTTAGAATCCACCAAGTCCTGGACCACATGCTTAAAAGCTTTACAATTTTCCACATTGTATCCAGGAGCACCTGAGTGGAATTCGCACTTGGCGCTTTCATCATAGCTGGGAGGCCTCTGATCGGGTCTCACCGGAGCCAAAGTCCTCAACTGAACCAACCCCAAGTCCTTCAACTTTTTCAACAAGAAGGAATATGTCACAGGTGGCCTATCAAATTGACGATCAGTCATTCGCCCTCGCACCTGATACCCGGCCCTCTGCGGTCTCTGTTGAAATGGTTGTCGTTGTTGTTGCGGTTGTTGTTGTTGCTGTTGTTGATTATCAGCAGGAATGGTTACCGCAGCAGTGTGCTGGTAGTAACGATCCCTACTCTGTCCCCTCTGGGCATACACGACACTGGTGTCACCCTCCTTCTTTCTCTGACCATTCCCAAAGGGCTTCTTCGATCCAGACGACGAAGCACTACCCTGGATCTTCCCCATCTTTAACCAACTTTTGATTCTTTCTCCGGCCACCACAATATCAGCAAAATTGGTAACCGGGCATCCAACCATTCTTTCTGCAAATGTCCCCTGAAGGGTACCCATAAACAGATATGACATTTCTCTATCTACCAACAGAGGTTGGACTCGGGCAGCCAACTCCCTCCATCTCTGCGCGTATTCTTTAAACCCTTCATTCGGCTTCTAAGACATACCCTGCAGTTGGGTACGGCTAGGAGCCGTGTCAGCATTAAATTGATATTGTTTAAAGAACGCATCACCAAGATCCTGCCAACTCTTGATATCAGATGACCTCAGCTTAGTGTACCATTCCAAAGACCCACCGGACAGACTGTCCTAGAAGAAGTACATCCACAACTTCTGGTCCATTGTATAAGGAGAAATCTTTCGGACAAAAGCCTGGAGATGAGTTTCTGGGCAAGAACTCCCATTGTATTTGTCAAACGCAGGCGCTTTAAACTTTTGCGGGATCACAATCCCCTCAACCAGCCCCATGTTCGACATATTAACAACCCCCGGAGTAGCATAACTTTCAAGAGCCCTGATTTTCTCCGCCAACACCTGAATCTCTTTATTTGGTGGTTGGACACCATATTGACCAAACTGTTCATTAAGCACGGAGAACTGATCTTCTTCTCTATCCTCCTCGGCCCCAAAGAAAGGAGGAAACAGGCTATCCTTCAGATTGTTGCCCACCGGACCTGGTCCACCGCCTGTGGCAACACCAAAACCACCAGCATTATTTATCACCACACCAGTAGTTGTCTTCTTTCTGAGATCTCCCCCATCCCTGGAACCACCAAGGCCATTGTTAGAGACACCCTCTAAATTGATACCACTGTTAGTAGCTGAAGCCCGCTCGAGCTTCTCCACCTTATCAGCAAGTGCTTTCTGCCCCACGGCAAACCCTTGCATGACATTGATCAGTTCGTTCATTTTCTCCTTCAGCTCTAGAATATCTGCGTTGGGTAGATCCATCAGCCTGGATGTGTTGCGTTTAGTAGCATATCTGTGCGGACGAGCTACGTGCAAGGGAATGATTCGGCGTGCGCGAGCAATGATTCCCGAGTCAATCAAAACATGTTAGAAACTGACACCTGCAAAACAGAAGACAGGTTATTATGACTCACGCGTGAATGCAATGTCTATCCGTATGAGGAACATTCTGTCCTTCGATCCTGGCTTCATCGAGATGGATAATAATTTGACAAACATTCTGACATCTGGATGTCTCTCAACCAGGATCTCAATCAAAAATGGACCCTGAGTACGGATAGACATGGGTTGGATGCAGATGAATACAAAATGTGAATGATGCTGCTGTATGAATGCAATGCACTGTGCCATCCTCCAAGTCATCTGAACATCAACTGTACGGAAGCCCCGGTCTCTGAACTGATCACAACCATCTGAGGTACTGAGTAACCCTAAATCCAACTTGGGAGGTTCCGAAATAAACGGAACAGAAGATACATCACCATCATCACTGGAAAACCGCTGATCTGAGAACAACAAAATCATCTGTATCAACTCAGGGAATCCTGAAATAAACGGATTCCCACTGATAAATACCGCGGACAGAACTCCGGCGTCTCAGAAATAAATATCCATAAATCCGACTTGTAAATAGGACCCAATAGTCACCAACAAAGAGTCACCATCAGAACATGCATCTGTAGGAATCAACCCTCCCCTCACAGGTGAATTCTAACAAGGTCATCCTAAGGCGGATAATGGTCTCGACAATCGGGCAAAGATACTCAACGGGTTTGCCCTTTCGGGTATGCCCTTGCAGCTCTCTTGAGATCATCTAAACCAAAGATCCGGGAAATAACGGTCACCGAAGTCAATAGCTCAAATGAGATAACCCAACCTAAGTGGAATAACTCCACCCGGAAGGACTCTCTCAGATGAACCTCGTCCGGCTGTGGTATGTCACATCTCCGCATCATGTCGTACAACATGTGAAGAGACATGAGACCACGCTAATCCTAGGTGTATACTCGGGCCTGGGTATTGGGCCCCACTCAGAACACCCACCCCAAATCAGAGGAATCAACCTGTACAGAGTTCAACATAATGATAATATGATGCATGCAAACATATATGCAAATATATACAATCACAGCGTAATAATCATAAATGCAATAAATAGAGCAGCAAAAGCAACCAAAATTATCCTAGAGAGCGCTAGGATTGACTCGCTTAGGGAAGATGGACCAGCAAGAGGTCAACTTCGAGTTCCCCAGCAGAGTCGTCAGCTGTCGCAACGCGAAAAACAACCGGCGGGAAAAACAAAACAAACAGAGCCGCCACCGTGCGTTATTTATCCCAAAGGAGGGAAAGGAAACGCTCGAAGTAAACCTGGAAAGGAATGGTCTTACGACCGGAGATTACTAGGATCGGGAGTCGGTTATGCAAGGGGAAGGTATTAACACCCCTCACGTCCGTCGTACTCGACGGGATCCACGCTCAAGAGAATAGAAAAAGGTTGCTAAATAACTGCTCAAAGAATGCACACACACTGGAATAAAACACAGATGGAAGAAGAGGGGAACGAGCTCGCTAGGATATCGCATCCTATGCCTACGTATCTCATCTGGAATGAGAATCAGAGCTACCGTAGTTCGGCTAACGCACGCCAAACAAAACGCTAAACAGAGACGCTGAGACGTCAGAGCAAACACCCAAACACAAAATGGAAACGGAATGCCAATCGTTGGGCTTACATCCGACTCCACAAAAGAAACGCAAACAGGAAACCGCCTGCCAATCACTGGATTTACGTCAGACTCCAAACAAGCAAACACACACAGGAAACCGACTGCCAATCGCTGGACTTACGCCAGACTCCAAACACACACAAGAGGGTTGAAAAAAGAAAAGGGCGCCCGGAGAGATCTGCTCATCTCCTGCCTACGTACCTCATCTGGTATGAGGATCAGGGCGACGCAGTTCCCCTTAACAGGGAAAGAACTTCTATCCTAACCAGAGACTAGGGAGATAACAGACTACTAGGGAGACTGCGACTCGAGCCTAGAAGTTGTCATGCAAATGATCCCTATATTGAAGTTTCTAACAAGAGTTTGACTCACACAGGCAGTGAGTCAACTCAAGTCTATCTCTACGTACGTTCAACTTCCTCGAAAGTTGATCATACGACCCCTAAAGAAAGGAGATGAGAAGCAAAAGCAGATAAACATCAAAAGCAAACAGCACACACTATACGCAAACAAGTGGGCTCAAGCAAGGTTGGGCTTTAGTCAAGGGGTCATATCGACCTTGACAAACAAGCCAAATACTAGAATGGGTGGTCAGGCTCTTAACCTCTAACATTGAGAGTTAGGGTGAGCAGATGAAATGGAGATGAGGGTTATGCCTCATAGCTCATAACCCGGGCCTGGGTGAGCTTGAATCAAAGAATGTGTGGGAGTCCAGAATGTGGGACTCTATTCCACAATGACTGACTCTATGTACAAGATTTTGGGTTTTGATTCAAACTGCATCAACACATAGTGTGAGCAAGATGAATGTTTCAACTGAATAGCAGGGGATGGATTACATATCCCTTTTATCTGTCAATGCCTCTTCACTTAGGAGGTCTTTACATGTACAAGGCACAAAGATAAACAAGCACAAACATTGCCTCTTAAGGAGGGCTTTAGACAGGTGCCTGCCAAAATAACATGACAGGTCTTTCAGACTACATGGAGAAAAGAAGTTACCTAAGTGGTATGCCAACCACAAGCAAAGCAAAGCAACTCAAATAATGAGTTAAAGCGGCTAAAGTACCTGTGAGAAAAGCTAAACCAGTCAATATTTACATTCAGACAAATCAAACAATCAACAACAGTCAGGCAACCAATTATCAGACAACAATGGTGCAAGGCCTAAGGTGCAAGCAAACTAAATTGATTCACCATCCACAAGACCTACAAAACAGCAAGGTTAGTCAACCAAAATAACTTGTATCTCTAGTGATGAGATCATATCAACCAATGTGGCTAATTTCTTGAAAACCTGAAATGCACAACTCAAAATGTGAGTCCAAACCCTAAGGCAAAACCTAAGGTCAAAAGTGAAGAAAAAATCCAAAACAGAATCTAAAACTCAACATGAATCATCCTTAATCAATCATGAACATGTCCTAAAAAGGAAAAAATCAAAATCATCAAGCAAGGTCATCATTCAACCAAGAGAAGGCAATGCACACAACATGATCATCAATTGGACATACAAGATGAGAAAATGCACATTAAATCAGAAATGGCTCAAACAATTCTGGAAATTTTCATGAGCATTCAACACACCAAACACAATTAGCATACCATAAATTGTAAACAGAAGAGATCAATTGGTCTATCAATGAAAATGATCAAATAGGACATCCAATTGTGTGACATGCATTGTCACACCTAAAGTACATGTGTCCCAAACAGTGAATACAATAGTAAAAAATGCCAAATAAAATCTCTCAAATCAATCATCAGGTTAAGAATCATCATGCAAAATTTCATGGCAATTGGAGCATTATTGAGCATTTCATGATAGAAAGAATGAGGCAAGGTCACAAAAGCATACATGTCCACATAATCAGCCACAATTCAAAATCCAGAAATGGAAAAATCATAAAATCAAAACCATAAAATTCTAGACACTCCAAGGATCATGTAGCAAAAAACCTGGAATTATTTGGATCATTCTACAATTAGTTATGATTTTTTGAAGATCATTGAAAAAATGAAATAAAAATTGAAAAAAACATGAAATAATGAAAAGAATTGAATAAAATGGCAATTGCTCCTAGCCGGAATCGAAGCGAGGGGCGCTTCCAGGATGAAACGACGTCGTTTCATCAGTGCCCTAGCCAAATGCAGAAACGGACGCTATGCTGACGCTAGGTGGACGCTAGTGGCGGAAACCACCGTCTTCTTCATGAAGACGGTGGTGGTTACTGTTCACGAAAAAAAAAATTCCAGAATTTTAAAATTTTTATAACATCAGAATGGTCATGCAATGTAGGCTACATATCAACCAATATCTAAAGCTAATTCATCATGAATCGTGAGAATCGATCAAAAACATTTCAACATGTCAAACTTTAATTAAGCATATCTCACTCAATTCTTAACCAAATCACACGAAATTTATATCAGATTGATCAGCAAGAGTAGATCTACACTATCATAGACATAAAACAGAGAATTAAGGTGATCGAAAATGTGACCTCTTGAAGATCAAATTCTGGAATCTGCAGTTTCAAGGCCCGGCAACCGTGCAAATCCACTCCTAATCACTTGTGATGAAGTTTGATGAAGAATTTGAGGCTTGGAACTGTGTAGATCTTGCTTAAATCTCAACTGCCATGGCTATGTTCTTGAGCTTCACCTGCACGATTCTGGTCCTATCTTGATGATCCAAGGGTCGATCTGTACTAAATCCACACCAGGGAACAAGAATATGCAAGAAAATTGGAAGGTTATGTGATGAAAATTTGAATTATGATTGAGAGAAAAAAATGGAGGGAAAAAGTTCTAGATCTAGAAATGGTGAAGAAGTGAAAATTCTGTTATGATTATGTATATATATGATGTGTTAATCCTACTGAAAATTAATTAAGCTTTGGTTAATTGTGATTAAGTGAAAATAAGGTGTTTGGCTAAAAATGACATTTTGCATGGTGCATGGAGCAAATGGACGTGAACAGTACCAAATGAATGATTAATTTCACTTAAAATCTTCCAATTAACACAATGGCAATGGTGATTTGTTCCCATGATGCACCAATTTCAAATTTAGCATTTTCCCTCCAAAATAAGCATGAATATGCATATGATCATAAGATGAATTTTCATGCAATGTGATGAATGCTTTGGAAAGTTCATGTCATGAGAAGAATTTGGCAAAAAGGAGCACTCAATTTGGAGTTATGAGTCAAAAGATATGGCCTTTTGAAGTCCCATGCACACTTGACAATGATTTGATCATATCTCCTCAACCATTCATCATAAATTCATGATCTGTGTTTTTTTGGAAATGGGAGAGAGAGATCTTCAACTTTCATGTTGGACAAAATTTCATTTGAAGCTTCTTTGATGATGTAAGATCAAGTTGAATTTGGATAAAAAACCTTCCATTTTTGGAAACTTTCAATTACAGGTCACTTTCCATTTTTGGAAACTTTTGATCTGACCTCATATTCTTCAAGATATGCATTTGACATGACCAATGAACCCCCTTTGGACATGAATGAGATGTTGAAACTCATTTCTCCACCTCACAGCCCTCATTTGACTTTCTGTTGACTTTTATGGTTGACAAATGACTTAGAAGTGTTCTGATCAACTTGAGCCTCAACCACTTGAGGAATTGGCTCCAAAATGAAACCCTAGCTCTTGTAAGCCTCACATAATAATCATATGATCCTCATCCAAGCAAATAGCCTCATCTCCTTGAAAAACCATGACTGGTAGAATGGCACTGATTAGGGTTGACCAGAGGTCAAAACCCTAATCTCAAGGAACCTGAGCATGAACAATGAATCCCTTGATAAGGACATAACCATGATGATGGTGACATATCCTAGCAAACAAGATAATGCTCAACCTCCTTGAAGGACCAAGAAAACCCTAATTGAAGAGCACCCCCTCAGATGGTTGGTGATCAATTCAATAAGACCCTCAGGCTTGAACTATTCAACTTCTCCATCTCTGACAAGACCTTAAAGGATGACTTGTTTATTTTCACATGATATGCAATTATGCAAATGCCTAATGTCCTAAAACATGAAACGCAATATGCTAAGCTAGTCCTAAGAAGAGGAGGGCAAATTTTGAGGTGTTACACCAAACATCTAGATCAAGCTGCAAGCAAAGGATTTGTTGAATTGTGTTGTTGAAAGCTGCTCTACAAAGGTTTATACCTCAACTGTTTTGCTTCGAATCTCACTGAATATTGTGTGTTGCTTGTGTCCATTTGCATTTATGAAGTCCTCATATGAGAGGCAAGCCAGTGGTGGCTTTAATTTTGTGAATTGATGAATTTCAGATTGAACACCTAGTTTTTCAACCTCAGGTTTCTTCTTCTATAAGGATCTTGAGCAAAAACTAAGGTTACATGGGTGATGTACATCACCCCAACTTCATTTTGGTGTATGGATCGTGAGTTTTGGTTGAGGTTGTAGAACCTGCAACTCTGGCCGGAGCTGGTGTGCTCGCCGGAGAAGACGGTGGTGTACACCACCGTCCCTTTGCCAGACGGATTGTGGACCGTGTGATGGCATCCCCAAATTTAATCACAACCTTCCATTGTTATGACTTTTATTTAATGTCCATGTGATGCGTTTGACTGAGGACTTTGGTAGGCGCGCGGTTGAGGGCCCTCTGATCAGCCACGTCAATTAATGAGGCTTGATGAGACGCCTATGGTTTTTTCTGATTTTTATAATTTCCATTTTATTTCTTTTATTTCATTAAACTTCAAAAATTCATAACTCTTTCATTTTAATTCCAAAAAATATGGGACCAATTGCATTATTTTTCTTTTTAATTCTAGTTTCTAAAAATGATTTTTAATATTTTTTATTTCATCATTTGATATTTTTTGTGAATTTTCTCTTTTCTGGCTATTTTTAATTCATTTTAAATAGTTTTTGATATTCAAAAAATACAAAAATATATCTCTACCTATTTGAATGATGATGGATCTATGAAAAATATTCTCATCAATTTTTTAATTGATTTGAGATTTATTTGAGATTTTAGTTCGATTAGGTCACTTTTATTCATTTTTAATTGATTAAAAATAGTTTCTGACTTTTAAAAATGCTGAAACTTTTTTGTCAAACTTTGTTTGACCTTGTTGAACTTGGGATAAATCACTTGGACTTTTCAAAGTTGATTTGAAGTGATTTTGAAGTTTGACCTTTCTTTAATATTTTAATTCATGTTTATTTTGAATATTGAAAATGCCTAAAAATATTTTGTTCATTTCTTGACTCCCAATCTTCATCCCACTTCTGTTTTTGATTGTTTGACCATGATCCTCAAAGTCATTGGTCAACACTTGTTGATTGGTACATTCCATTTCATTTAATACACTTTATTCTTTCCATTTTCATTATCAATTATTCATCTCCTTCTTCTTCTTCTTTTTCTTTTTGATCAATGAGTTAAAGGTTAATAAGTTAGCATTGATTAGGGAGGTTTAATCTTCCTTGATTCAATTCTAATTCATCTTGATCAATTGATCAAGTGAATGGCTTTGCATTAAGGATAGATTGCTTCTTAAATCATGCAAAGGACTTAAACCAATACAAGATCAATCCCCCTTTTCTTTTAGCATGGCAAGTTGTTGGAACTTGGTTCACTAATCAAGACTTCTAACTTGTGTTTGTTTGCCTACATTATTATTGACCGGCCTCAAATAGTTGTGACTTCTACATAAGTCCAATTACGATTGCTTAACATAGCGCTAAATTTGCCTTATGGCACACTAACTACTAACACTAACCATTAACCATTAACATTTACTTTTATCACTTTACATTTATGCAATTTACTATTCTTGTACATATTATTCATTTGCTTTTTCCTTTGCTCACTTGAGCACATGTTTATGTTAATGCAATTTGCCTTTTGCTCACTTGAGCACATAATTGTGTATATACTTTTGCTTGTGTTTTGTTTGTTTGTTGTTGACCAAAATGCAAAGAAATGGACAAATGGACTTAGATATTAGGACCTTGCACAAGCTAATGGAGTTTGAAGAGCAACTAGGCCTCATGCCTTTAGAGTGCTTAAATGTCAAAGAGAAACTAGGCCTCATGCCTTTAGAATTCTTAATGTTAAAGATGACTTTGAAAGGACCCACTTCTAAACTCCTCTTGTCCATTCTTTGTTTGTTTTTATAGAACTTTTTGATGTGTGTGTTCTTGTGCTAGGGATTCCAACTTGATCCAAATTGAGGAACCATTGCCATGAACTTCTAAGAAGAGAGGGATCCAAGATACATTGAGGAACTTTCCAAGAGTTCATTTGATTGTTGATTGCTTGAGTTTATGCTTATGTGATTGCTTATTCCAAAGGATGGGAGCTACTTGGATCATCAATATGATCTCAACAGAGGAACTCCATTTGTGGTTTTGTTTCTTATCCCTCACCTCTTGTATGATTAGGATTTACCCTTTCTTCTTCTTCCCTCCACTCTAACCCAAGCCAAAACTTTTGTGCAAACATTTAACATTTGTTTTCAAACATTAGAAACCTAAGCATTATGCTTTTGATTTTCAAACTTTCCTTTCATAACACTTATATTTGAATTAAATCTTTAAGTCAACTTTGACCATATTTTGTAAATACTTTTCATTGGTAAATATAACTCACTCAAATGCTTTTGTGGTTTCAATGGCCACTTCCTTATCAAAAACTTTTCATAACCTTTAGCTATTAGGTTTGAGTTGTCCTTGAGGTAGATGTAACACTCACCTATATCCTTAGTGATGGACAATGAGTCTTCCATGCTTATTATAGGGTTAACCCCTCACTAGCATGTTGAAGCTATCCTCACATGATGGATTTGTGGTTTTAGGTTGAGTTTTCTCCCTTGGATAACAAAAGACCTTAAGGCTTTTGGACCAATCAATTCACCAACTTGTTTTGAGATTTTTACCCCGAACTACGAGGTTTTTATCCTAATCTTTTTTAAGATGGTAAGTAGGCAATGGGTTTATCCATCCAAACACAAAATGTAAATAAACTTGTATATTCTCTTCTCATCTCTTCAATCATGTTTGCACAAATAATTTTTCACCAAATACCAACCTTACAACCAATGTGAAAAGGGCTCCCTAGGAGTACCTAGGATGTTTTGGGTGCTTAAAACCTTCTCATTGAATAACCAACCTCCTTACCCAGGTCTCTGACATTTTTACTAGTTTTTGATTCGATAAAACTTTTAGGTTTTTGTTCGCTTTCTAACCATTCCTTTGGATAAATAGAAGTGAGGTGGCGACTCGACTTGTATGATTTACCTTGGATTTAGTCAATATCTCTAATGGTAACGAATACCCCGCTACAATAGGGTCTAGGGAGACGCAGTTCTGACTAGTTGACTTTCTCTGGTCAACCTCTTTGAACCAACTTGAAAACTTGAAGTTATATTGATATTTAGAGCTCATGGAGGATAATATATGCATAAGATTATGTATAATAAAGTATCCTTTGATATATTTGACCAATTGTTGAAGAACCTTACTGAGGAAGTCACACAAGATACCCAAATGAATTAGGGCTTCCAAGGCAAACAAGCTTCTAAGTCTTGATGAATAATTGATCAAAATAATAAATGAAGAACATGGGGATCCGTATATGATATTTAGAACAAATAGTGAGCCATTCCCTGACTGATTTATTTCCGTGAGGGTCTCAAACCCTAGTGTGATCTTGATAGGGCACATGTGGATGCACCCACTTCCTACAAAAGAAACAAAGCTATACATATACATATTTTTGGTATTTTTATTAGTAGAAAAAAGTATGATACAATCAAATGTACCTGGTGATCTCGCCCAATGAAAACCCAATGAATGAGGGGTAAGGAGGATGCCAAGGTGAGATCCCAAAGCCAATGCAAATGATGAGATAACATGAGGGATCTTAGGGTCCAAATTGGGGTCTTACAGCTGCCCCTATTTAAGGACATTCTAGTTGAGGATGTGAAGGTTAAAATCTTCGTATCAACTTAGTAGAATGAACTTAAATAACAACATTAAGAAACAAATTTTGGTCCCTAAGAGACCTCATGATGCATATGATATGAATGTTAAAATAATCTTTGTGGGGAACGTATTGCCACAAAGGAAAAAGAATCCGAAGAGATTGAAAGTCCACATGAGCACAATGAATTCCATAAGGAAAACTCACTCAGGAGACAGAGACTTTGGGGAATAAAAGCTATGTGTAGGCCAGGCTACAACTTGAAAAATTGTTGGGAGACACGAGGGGATTTCCATGAAAATAAATCAATGGAAAGACTCGATCAGGGGAAAAGGAAATCTGCATATATTAGGATAACTCCAATACAGTGAGAAACAACTGCAGGTGAAATGTATAAACTAGAACAAAGATGACATACTCATGCAAAAGGGGATTCAACTTCTTAAATAAATATGAAACCAAACTCAACTAGGGAAGAAGAACTTCAACACAGGAGTAAAAGGAGATATATTATCAATGGGTAAGATAATATACTCGAACAGAGGGACATCCGTTACCGGTTAGAGTAAACATATCATGCATGACTCGCCGGAAAAAATGAGGCATATTCATTACCAGTTATTATGTAAGAATAACCTACTGGGGAAATCAAATAGGAATCATAACTACCTGTTACTGGGAAGAAGACCGAAGGGAGAGTACCCATCACTAATTAAAGTGAACATATCAAGGATAAACTCAAAGGAAGAATATTCTTCATCGGTTAGGATGAACATATCAAGGATAGACCACCAGAGGAAAGAGGAAGAATATCCGTTACCGATTAAGGTAAACATATCAAGGATAGACTGTCGGGGAAAAATAGGATTTATATCTACCAGTTACTAGATAGAAGACCACAAAGAAGAGAAAATTCGTCAACGGTCAAAGTGAGCATATCAAGGATAGACTCTCTGGGACTAAAATAGGGATTACGACTACCTTTTTACTGGGTAGAATACAAAATAGGAAGAATATCTGTCACCGGTTAGGATGAACATATCAAGGATAGACTTGCTAGTGAAATGTGAAAACAAATCTGTTGGGGAAAACAAAGGGGTAAATTACCTTTTACCGGTTACTGGGTAAAGGTAAATTACTCAACATCAAGAGGAATATTACCAGTTACTAGGTAATAGACTCTCGGGGACCAAAAGATCTATCTTGGTAAGAAGTAGAAAGAAACGGTCAAACCAAGACCCAACCAATGAGGATATAACTCAAGGGGAGTGGTTCCATCCAAATGATAAACTAGGGAGGAAACTGAAATAATAATCATCCACGGGGAAATAATTCAGTGGGGAATGAGAAAGGATAAACTCTTTCTACTTAAGGAGTTGACACTCTATAATTGAAGGAGGACAGACACATCGAATCAGCATGAGGGAATAATATCACCAAAGTAGGGGATCAGAAGAAAAATCAATGCAATAAAATGCATAATGAAATATATGATGTTGTGATTTATGCATGAATATGCATGTGTATGATTATGATTATGCTGACGAAACAACACAAAGGATACAAATAAGGAAGATTTGAATAATCACTATAAAACAGTCGGCTAATCTCAACAAAATGGAAATAACCACTAGAGAATCTGCTAGGGATGAAAATAAATCATCAAGCTCATAATAGATTCATCTTTGGCTGGGGAAGGACATGCTTCAAACCAATCACGGAAAACTTCACGAGGGAAGAGAGCATTGTTAATGGATAAAGATGGATCTACTGAGGATCCTAAAACGAGTCAACAATGCGGGGAATTTGAAGTCAATACCATATCAACTAGTAGACAACCTCAGGGGAAATAATCAATACTGCTCAGAATTAAGCACTGTTGGGAATTAGGGAACTTCTATCATAAGACGAAACTCTTTGGGGGATTCAAGAGGTAAAACTTTGAACGAGAAACTAGGAAAACTGGTGGGGATACCGTGACCTATTGGAACAAATCAAAGACCATCAAATTCCTCAATAATCATCAGATTCTTCTTGGAGATTGCGAAATAAACCAATTCCAAGGCAAAGATAACCGGATCTGACTCACACAAGGGAGAAACTGTCGTGGTTATGCGACACAAACAAATGAAATTGGGGATCTGGAGACCAAATAAAGCTTCCGAGATAGCCACGGTTCAATCATTAAGTCACAAATTGGGGAATGCAAAACATGGACACCTGGCCGGGGAAGATGAACTACAAAGGGGACCAATCATCCGCTCAACCGGGGATAATAGGTTGGTTAAGGAGCAACTTATTAACCATGCCAGGAATGAATGAAAAACTGTTGGGAAGGATAAATTCATCAAACCAACTGCTTGGGTAAGATAACAATGCTTCACACCTCAAGACTTACTTGTTCTTAGATTGCTATTGACATTCCTTACCGAAATCGATTATTCTTAAAGTGAATGTTTTTATTATTTTAAGAAAAATAATTATTCATTGATTTATTTCAAAATTATCATCATAAAAATTTAATTTTAAAACAGAAACAAATAAGAATAGAAATAATTAGATAAAAGCTCAATTTTATTTAATAGAATGGTAGTCTGCAAATGGCGGGACTCCACGGATCTTTACAAAGCTTGAAAATGGTAATTTACATGGAAAAGGGCTACACTGAATACAATAATCACTACTCTCCCTACGAACTTCAAAATTGTTGGTTCTAAGTGTTGGCAAAATTTTTGGTAAAACAAAGAGTGTTCACAAGATGTTATGTGTGATGTCTTAACATAAGATATCCTGTGTACCTGCTGGAGTTCAAATGGAAAACATAATTATGCAGGACTGTTTCAAAATGTCATACACCATGTCATGGCATCTGATATTATGTACCTGCTGGAATTTAAGAAACATAATTATGCAGGATTGTTTCAGGATGTCATACACAATGTCATGGCATCTGATATGGTTGTACCTGCTCGAAATTATAAATGGAATTATGGAATTATGCAGGATTGTTCCAGGATGTCAGACCCGGTGTCATGACATCCTGTACACAGAACATTCAGTATGAATGTCTGGTGTTTTGTGATTGCACAATTAATGGCAATCTATGTATGATTGAAGATCTGATTTGCAGGCGCATTCAATCATTGATGACAACCTGATTTACTTATTTTCCAAAGAGATCTAACCAGCTGTCATGAGAAGATTTAATTGGAAAATAGATTTAGGGTTTTCAAGATTTCCAAGCCCAACTGAAAGCTTCTATAAAAAGGTACTTGGAAAACCTGATTTGTACACAACCAATACTGAGCGAAATATTGAGAGAGAGCTAGGGTTTGTGTCTTGTTTAGTCGTGAGACTTGTAAGCCATTCCAATCATCCATTGATGATTGAATTGGTATGTCTTGTGGTTGTAATTTTTCACTCTAAAGCTGCTAAGAAAGAGTGTGTGTCTACTTGATCAAAGTTGTTAAGCAAGATTAAGTGTGTGTCTACTTTATCAAAGTTGTTAAGCAAGATCAAGTGTGTGTCTTCTTGATCAAAGTTGTTAAGCAAGATCAAGAGTGTGTCTTCTTGATTGAAACTGTGAAGTAAAATCAAGAGTGTGTTATTGAAAAGTGTCTTCTTTTCACAAGGGATTGTTGTTTAAAATCACAGGTATGATTGTAGGGAAGTGAGTGGGTTCTCATATCTAAGAGTGCTTAGGTAGAAATTGCACGAGTAGAGATTAGGTGAGAAAGACTGTAACTTGTTGAAGTGTACGGAGAGTCTTTGAACTGATTCTATTTTAGTGAATTTCCTTCCTGGCTTGGTAGCCCCCAGATGTAGGTGAGTTTGACCGAACTGGGTTAACAATTGTTTGTGTCTCTCGCATTACTATTCTCTATCTTTATTCTATTTGCATTACTCAGATATTAGTGTCGTGACATTACCTTCGACATCTCATATCTGATCCCAAAATTTCAATTGGTATCAGAGCAGGCATCCTGCTATGGTTCTAGGTGAGATCTAGGGGCAATACTTTCTGGTACAATGGAGAGAGATGGAGGATCTGTTCACAGGCCACCAATTTTGGATGGATCTAATTATGACTATTAGAAACCTCGAATGGTAGCTTTCTTAAAATCTCTGGATAATAAGGCTTGGAAGGCTGTGTTAACAGGCTGGGTACATCTAGTAATTACTAAGGAAGGGGCAGCCACAAATGACAAGAAGCTTGAAGAACAATGGTCCAAGGAGGAGGATGATATATCCCTTGGAAATTCTAAAGCATTGAATTCCATATTCAATGGAGTAGACAAGAACATCTTCAGGTTGATAAACAATTGTGAAGTGGCTAAAGATGCTTGGGACATTCTCAAAACCACTCATGAAGGCACATCTAGGGTTAAAATATCTAGACTACAGCTGCTCACCTCCAAGTTTGAAAATTTAAGGATGAAAGAAGATGAAAGTATACATGAATTTCATATGAGCATTCTTGAAATTTCTAATGCCTTAGGAGCTCTGGGAGAGAAGATGTCAGATGAGAAGCTGGTAAGGAAAATACTCAGGTCACTCCCTATGAGATTTGCTATGAAAGTGACAGCCTCAGAAGAGTCCCAAGACATCTCCAACATGAGAGTTGATGAGATAATTGGTTCCCTCCAAACATTTGAGATGGGATTGAATGATTGTTCTGAAAAGAAAACCAAAAGCATGGCGTTCATGTCAAACACAGAAGATGAAAACAGTCAGGATGTTGATGAAGATTTGTCAAATGAAGTAGCAATGCTGGGAAGACAGTTCAATAGACTGTTGAAAAAGATGGATGTAAGATCCAAGGCTAATGTCAAGAACATCTCACCTGACATCAGTAGATCCAACAATGCTGAAAGAAGAGCAGGTCAGATGATAAGCCCAAAGAAGGAAAAGAAGTACAGTGCTATGAATGTGATGGGTATGGACACATTAGAACTGAATGTGGAACCTACCTCAAGAAGAAAAAGATGAGTTTGGCTGCCACTTGGTCTGACGAGAGTGAAACAGAAGAAACTGCAAATCTGGTTACTGCCTTGACAGGAAGATGGGGTTCTGATGAAGACTCAAGTGATGATGAAGTAACCTTTGAAGAGTTGGCCACTACCTACAAAAAGCTGTGTCACAAAAGTGTAGAGTTGTGTAAACAGGTTGAAAGCCAGAAGAAGGAAATAACTCAACTTGAGAATGAGAAGGTAGAACACTTGGAAATCATCTCCAAATTGAAAATAGAAGCAGTGGTTCTGAAGGCCAAGATAGATGAAAGTCAACAAGTGGAAAGCCAGAAGATAGTACAGTTGGAGAATGAGAAGGCAAACCATGTAGAAATCATCTCCAAGTTAAAAACTGAAGCTATGTTCTTGAATTCTAAACTAGAAGAGATGACCAAGTATGTATGGATGTTAAACAATGGATCTGACTCCCTAGACAAGATTCTCCAAACTGGACAAATAACAGGAGACAAATCTGGCATTGGGTATAATGAATCTAAGGTTGAGTGCAGTTACACTGGTTGCAAACCTCAAGCCAAACCAAAATGCAACCATAGTAAAAGCAAACCTGTGATGTCACATCATATGTCACAACATCAGAAGAGAAGACAGCAGAAAAGGGAAATACCAAAAATGGAGATGCCATTACTGTGGGAAATTTGGTCACCTGAAGCCCTTCTACTATAAGCTGTATGGTTATCCTAGCATCATCAAACTCAGTATCAACCCAGACCCAAACATCACAGGCCTGTCAACAAGAAGCAATGGATTCTAAGACTAATGTTACAAGTCTGATAGCTCACATTCCCCTCAGAGTCTCAGCCAAAGAAGAGTGGTATTTTGATAGTGGATGTTCCAGACACATGACTGGAAACAAAGACCTGATAATTGGACTTCATCCTCATGCCATAAGCTATGTATCCTTTGGTGATGGAGCAAAGGGTGAAATCAAGGGGATAGGCCAGCTTGATTATCCTGGAGTGCCTAAACTTGACCAGGTCCTACTAGTTAAGGGTTTGACTGCAAATCTAATAAGCATCAGTCAACTATGTGATCAAGGTCTGAATGTTAACTTCACCAAAACTGAATGTATGATTACTAACAAAGATAGTGAAGTGATCATGAAAGGAATCAGGACCAAAGACAACTGTTACATATGGAACTCTCAAATTGATTATTCCTCAAAGTGTACCTATGTCAAAGGAATAAAGATGAGTATATCTGCTAGAGGGACTCTCAAGAGTGATAAAAGACAAGTCTGTGGGAAATGTCAGACAAGGATGTCACACCAGGAGCTCAGACTTAGCATCACTTTCAAAGAAGAAAAGCTCATGATGGTTCAAATAGATAGGAGGTTGGATCAAATGGGTTATCATGTTACTAGTCATATGCAGTCTGAAGTTGGAAAGAGCTTTGTTAGACTTGGGCTACAAGTCAAGCAGATAAAAGGGCCTATGTATCTATCTCAAAACAAAAGTGCCAAGAGCAATGTTGAGAAGATTGAGATGGAGAGTGAAAGGACACTTGCTCCTATACAGTTGAGAGATGAAAATGGTATTTATGCTGAAAATATAGAAGATGGTAGCAGCTGTTCTCAACAGAGTTGGTTGAAACTACTAATGATTGCATACAATGTCACACACGATGTCATGACATTGTACTATGACAACCTGAATGCTACAACTATGTCCAAAAATTCTATTCAGCATAGTTGGACCAAGCACATTATTTGCTATCATCACTCCATTAGAAAATTTGTGGAAGACAAATTCATAGCTCTAAAGCATGAAATGCAATTAGCTGACAAGTTTGCAGGGGATTTGAATGATATTAAATTTGAATATGTAAGAGGGAAATTAGGGATTTGGATTCTTGAGAAATTATGGCAATTAATGTGGAGTGGGAAAGGTAATAAAAATATTGTCTGCCCAATTAAAAGAAAGAGCCACATTAATGATGAATCATTACCTAGTATTGGAACTAGCATCTATGTCATTTCCACACGCTACCTAAACACAACCATTTCCATCTTTATCCAACTTCTCAACAAACCTCTGCTAGGGCAAAGAGATTTTTCTCAAAAGTTCAACAACATGTCTCAACATCCCTCATCCTCTGGTTCAAAACCCACTCATCATGCAAGGACTCCCACCATGGAGTTTCTAGATGAAGATGTGCTGGATGTCACTCCTCTCTGTGTGATACCAGGTGATGCCCCAGGTCCTTCTTGCACTGCTGGAAGTAAGCAAGGTAATATTCCTGATAAACCTCCTCATCGAAATGACATGCAATTAGCTGATCGTGCCATTAGGAACCTAGTTACTAGGATTCTGAATGAAGGGCATTTAGTCAAGGGTGTTTCTACCCCTCTATCCAGAAGGGACCCCTCTCCTGAGGTGGAACCCCAAGCTGATGATGACTTATCTAGATTAGAAAAGGAAGTGGCTACTGAAGGATTATGTTCTTTAGGTAAAAACATACCTAGTAAGAGACTAGTAGATAATTCTCATGAGCCTGCTGAGAATGTTGTTAATCTGGAGGAAGAGAGTTCAGAGGAAGAGGATGACACCTTGGTTCATCATGTAAAACCAAGTGTTGATAAAAAAGTTGAAGACCAGAAAAGGGAAGATTGTGGATGAATTGTTGACAGCCAGGACTAGGAAGAAGACTACTGGTGTTGGACCCTCCAAATCATGGAGCAAAGTAGAGGCTAGGAAGAGGAAAGTAAGAGATAGTTCTGACTCTAAAGAGGATGTCAAAGACGATGTCCCAGACATCACGCCTGCTAAAAAGCAGGCTGTTAAGAAGTCTCTAAGCAAAGTTGCAGCTGTGCACTTAGATAACATCTCTTTTCACTTAGAAGATGGTGCTGCCAAATGGAAGTTTGTCATTCAGAGGAGAGTAGCTGTTGAAAGAGAGCTGGGAAAAGAGGTTGTTGAGGTGAAGGAAGTCATGGAATTGATTAAAGTTGCTGGACTGATGAAGACAGTTGTTGGTTTACCCCAATGTTATGCGGGGTTGGTAAAAGAATTTGTTGTGAATATCCCTGAGGATATTTCTGAAAGGAGTAGCAGGGAATTCTGCAAGGTGTTTGTAAGAGGTAGATGTGTGAGATTCTCCCCTACCATAATCAACAAGTTCCTAGGGAGAGGAACTGATGGAGGAGTGCATTTAGAGACTACAGACAATGAGGTCTGTAGGACTATTACAGCTGGCCAAGTTAAGGAATAGCCTAGTAGGAATCACCTATCAGCTGGCAAGCTAACTGTCAAGTATGCCATCTTACACAAGATTGGTTCAGCCAACTGGGTGCCTACTAATCATATCTGTACCATCTCCATTGGTCTTGGAAGAATCATTCATGCTATTGGAACCAGGATAGACTTTGACTTTGGAATGTTTATGTTTGATCAAACTATCAGACATGCCTCAACAAATGCAGTAAAGCTGCCCATTGCCTTCCCAACCATCATTTATGGTATTATCTTGAGCCAGCAACCAGACATTCTCAACACAAGTGACATTCCAAGCAGAAGAAACCCACACTTGTAATTCACTACAAGTTGTTTGAAGGAAGCCATGTCAATGATGTTGTCATGACATCTTCCAGAAAGGAGCCTGCATCTCAAGGGAGCTTAATTGATCAACTAAAGGAAACCTGCAAGGAACTGGATAATGGTATAAGGGTGGCCAAGGAAAGAAAAGAAGCTTTGGAGGTTCTTATTAGTAGCCTAGAAAAGGAAGAAATGGAGAAGGCTGGTGAGACCAAAGATTCAGATGCCAATACCTCAAGTGAGAGGTCAAATGCTCAATCTAGTGGCAGCTCTGAAGGCTCTGAAGGTGAAGATGATACTTTTTCCTCTGATTAATGGTTCCCCCCATTTGTTTTGAAGACTGGTCTAAAGTCTGTGTTGTGTGATGTGTGTTGTGGTTGAAGATTGTTCTGGTGTTGTTGTTTTAGAAGCTGTTCCCCCATGCTGTTTGGATGCTGAAGAAATTATTGTTTTTTTTAGATATGTGTAATTTGTGGCAGTCCTTACTGATGCCTTTTTGTAATTTTTTGGGCTCTTAATGAGTTCCATGGATTTATTCATTATCTCAACTATCACAACTGTGTATGATGATGGTTTGTATCTCCTAACAATTATGTTTTAACATTTTTAATGTTATAACATCTGATCTGACATTCTCTGCTAGGCTAATTGACATTTATTTTGTCTAATTGGTCACCTTTGGTCAATTTTGACTAAAAAGCGGGAGAAGTGTTTATGTGGAGCTGGTGCTGTGAGGAGAAGTATGTGTAGCTGAACAGATAAACAACTATTGTTGGAGGAGATGTAAGACAGAATGTTGTTGTTTTGTTTATAGATGTCAAAGGGGATGTCTGATGTTGTGCACATGTGATAGTGAAACAGATGTCAGAATGACATTCTGATTGTTACAGGTGTTGTGGTTACAGGTGCTGTTATTATTAAAGGAGATGTTTGTGATGCACATATTTAGGGGGAGAAGAAGTACCCTTGTGCATTTGTGTGTTTTACTATTTGCATTTATAACTAGCAATTATGTTTATGTAGCGCAGATTTAGGGGGAGAAGAAGTACCCTTGTGCTTGTGTGTATAACTAGTAGCTATAGCTAGTAATTGTGTTTGCTTCTGCTGCTGCTTAAACTGCTGTTATGTTGTTTAAATGCTGATAGTTTCCTTGTGAACAAAAAGGACAGATATATGTTTTAGCCAAAATTTGCCAAAGGGGGAGTTTGTTGCTTCTAAGTGTTGGCAGCAATTTTGGTAAAACAAAGAGTGTTCACAAGATGTTATATGTGATGTCTTAACATAAGATATCCTATGTACCTGCTGGAGTTCAAATGGAAAACATAATTATGCAGGATTGTTTCAGAATGTCATACACCATGTCATGGCATCTAATATTATGTACCTGCTGGAATTTAAGAAACATGATTATGCAGGATTGTTTCAGGATGTCATACACAATGTCATGGCATCTGATATGGTTGTACCTGCTCGAAATTATAAATGGAATTATGGAATTATGCAGGATTGTTCCAGGATGTCAGACCCGGTGTCATGACATCCTGTACACAGAACATTCAGTATGAATGTCTGGTGTTTTGTGATTGCACAATTAATGGCAATCTATGTATGATTGAAGATCTGATTTGCAGGCGCATTCAATCATTGATGACAACCTGATTTACTTATTTTCCAAAGAGATCTAACCAGCTGTCATGAGAAGATTTAATTGGAAAATAGATTTAGGGTTTTCAAGATGTCCAAGCCCAGCTGAAAGCTTCTATAAAAAGGTACTTGGAAAACCTGATTTGTACACAACCTATACTGAGCGAAATATTGAGAGAGAGCTAGGGTTTGTGTCTTGTTTAGTCGTGAGACTTGTAAGCCATTCCAATCATCCATTGATGATTGAATTGGTATGTCTTGTGGTTGTAATTTTTCACTCTAAAGCTGCTAAGAAAGAGTGTGTGTCTACTTGATCAAAGTTGTTAAGCAAGATCAAGTGTGTGTCTACTTTATCAAAGTTGTTAAGCAAGATCAAGTGTGCGTCTTCTTGATCAAAGCTGTTAAGCAAGATCAAGAGTGTGTCTTCTTGATTGAAATTGTGAAGTAAAATCAAGAGTGTGTTATTGAAAAGTGTCTTCTTTTCACAAGGGATTGTTGTTTAAAATCACAGGTCTGATTGTAGGGAAGTGAGTGGGTTCTCATATCTAAGAGTGCATAGGTAGCAATTTCACGGGTAGAGATTAGGTGAGAAAGACTGTAACTTGTTGAAGTGTACGGAGAGTCTTTGAACTTATTCTATTTTAGTGAATTTCCTTCCTGGCTTGGTAGCCCCCAGATGTAGGTGAGTTTGACCGAACTGGGTTAACAATTGTTTGTGTCTCTCGCATTACTATTCTCTATCTTTATTCTATTTGCATTACTCAGATATTAGTGTCGTGACATTACCTTCGACATCTCATATCTGATCCCAAAATTTCAATTGGTATCAGAGCAGGCATCCTGCTATGGTTCTAGGTGAGATCTAGGGGCAATACTTTCTGGTACAATGGAGAGAGATGGAGGATCTGTTCACAGGCCACCAATTTTGGATGGATCTAATTATGACTATTAGAAACCTCGAATGGTAGCTTTCTTAAAATCTCTGGATAATAAGGCTTGGAAGGCTGTGTTAACAGGCTGGGTACATCTAGTAATTACTAAGGAAGGGGCAGCCACAAATGACAAGAAGCTTGAAGAACAATGGTCCAAGGAGGAGGATGATATATCCCTTGGAAATTCTAAAGCATTGAATTCCATATTCAATGGAGTAGACAAGAACATCTTCAGGTTGATAAACAATTGTGAAGTGGCTAAAGATGCTTGGGACATTCTCAAAACCACTCATGAAGGCACATCTAGGGTTAAAATATCTAGACTACAGCTGCTCACCTCCAAGTTTGAAAATTTAAGGATGAAAGAAGATGAAAGTATACATGAATTTCATATGAGCATTCTTGAAATTTCTAATGCCTTAGGAGCTCTGGGAGAGAAGATGTCAGATGAGAAGCTGGTAAGGAAAATACTCAGGTCACTCCCTATGAGATTTGCTATGAAAGTGACAGCCTCAGAAGAGTCCCAAGACATCTCCAACATGAGAGTTGATGAGATAATTGGTTCCCTCCAAACATTTGAGATGGGATTGAATGATTGTTCTGAAAAGAAAACCAAAAGCATGGCGTTCATGTCAAACACAGAAGATGAAAACAGTCAGGATGTTGATGAAGATTTGTCAAATGAAGTAGCAATGCTGGGAAGACAGTTCAATAGACTGTTGAAAAAGATGGATGTAAGATCCAAGGCTAATGTCAAGAACATCTCACCTGACATCAGTAGATCCAACAATGCTGAAAGAAGAGCAGGTCAGATGATAAGCCCAAAGAAGGAAAAGAAGTACAGTGCTATGAATGTGATGGGTATGGACACATTAGAACTGAATGTGGAACCTACCTCAAGAAGAAAAAGATGAGTTTGGCTGCCACTTGGTCTGACGAGAGTGAAACAGAAGAAACTGCAAATCTGGTTACTGCCTTGACAGGAAGATGGGGTTCTGATGAAGACTCAAGTGATGATGAAGTAACCTTTGAAGAGTTGGCCACTACCTACAAAAAGCTGTGTCACAAAAGTGTAGAGTTGTGTAAACAGGTTGAAAGCCAGAAGAAGGAAATAACTCAACTTGAGAATGAGAAGGTAGAACACTTGGAAATCATCTCCAAATTGAAAATAGAAGCAGTGGTTCTGAAGGCCAAGATAGATGAAAGTCAACAAGTGGAAAGCCAGAAGATAGTACAGTTGGAGAATGAGAAGGCAAACCATGTAGAAATCATCTCCAAGTTAAAAACTGAAGCTATGTTCTTGAATTCTAAACTAGAAGAGATGACCAAGTATGTATGGATGTTAAACAATGGATCTGACTCCCTAGACAAGATTCTCCAAACTGGACAAATAACAGGAGACAAATCTGGCATTGGGTATAATGAATCTAAGGTTGAGTGCAGTTACACTGGTTGCAAACCTCAAGCCAAACCAAAATGCAACCATAGTAAAAGCAAACCTGTGATGTCACATCATATGTCACAACATCAGAAGAGAAGACAGCAGAAAGGGAAATACCAAAAATGGAGATGCCATTACTGTGGGAAATTTGGTCACCTGAAGCCCTTCTACTATAAGCTGTATGGTTATCCTAGCATCATCAAACTCAGTATCAACCCAGACCCAAACATCACAGGCCTGTCAACAAGAAGCAATGGATTCTAAGACTAATGTTATGTTACAAGTCTGATAGCTCACATTCCCCTCAGAGTCTCAGCCAAAGAAGAGTGGTATTTTGATAGTGGATGTTCCAGACACATGACTGGAAACAAAGACCTGATAATTGGACTTCATCCTCATGCCATAAGCTATGTATCCTTTGGTGATGGAGCAAAGGGTGAAATCAAGGGGATAGGCCAGCTTGATTATCCTGGAGTGCCTAAACTTGACCAGGTCCTACTAGTTAAGGGTTTGACTGCAAATCTAATAAGCATCAGTCAACTATGTGATCAAGGTCTGAATGTTAACTTCACCAAAACTGAATGTATGATTACTAACAAAGATAGTGAAGTGATCATGAAAGGAATCAGGACCAAAGACAACTGTTACATATGGAACTCTCAAATTGATTATTCCTCAAAGTGTACCTATGTCAAAGGAATAAAGATGAGTATATCTGCTAGAGGGACTCTCAAGAGTGATAAAAGACAAGTCTGTGGGAAATGTCAGACAAGGATGTCACACCAGGAGCTCAGACTTAGCATCACTTTCAAAGAAGAAAAGCTCATGATGGTTCAAATAGATAGGAGGTTGGATCAAATGGGTTATCATGTTACTAGTCATATGCAGTCTGAAGTTGGAAAGAGCTTTGTTAGACTTGGGCTACAAGTCAAGCAGATAAAAGGGCCTATGTATCTATCTCAAAACAAAAGTGCCAAGAGCAATGTTGAGAAGATTGAGATGGAGAGTGAAAGGACACTTGCTCCTATACAGTTGAGAGATGAAAATGGTATTTATGCTGAAAATATAGAAGATGGTAGCAGCTGTTCTCAACAGAGTTGGTTGAAACTACTAATGATTGCATACAATGTCACACACGATGTCATGACATTGTACTATGACAACCTGAATGCTACAACTATGTCCAAAAATTCTATTCAGCATAGTTGGACCAAGCACATTATTTGCTATCATCACTCCATTAGAAAATTTGTGGAAGACAAATTCATAGCTCTAAAGCATGAAATGCAATTAGCTGACAAGTTTGCAGGGGATTTGAATGATATTAAATTTGAATATGTAAGAGGGAAATTAGGGATTTGGATTCTTGAGAAATTATGGCAATTAATGTGGAGTGGGAAAGGTAATAAAAATATTGTCTGCCCAATTAAAAGAAAGAGCCACATTAATGATGAATCATTACCTAGTATTGGAACTAGCATCTATGTCATTTCCACACGCTACCTAAACACAACCATTTCCATCTTTATCCAACTTCTCAACAAACCTCTGCTAGGGCAAAGAGATTTTTCTCAAAAGTTCAACAACATGTCTCAACATCCCTCATCCTCTGGTTCAAAACCCACTCATCATGCAAGGACTCCCACCATGGAGTTTCTAGATGAAGATGTGCTGGATGTCACTCCTCTCTGTGTGATACCAGGTGATGCCCCAGGTCCTTCTTGCACTGCTGGAAGTAAGCAAGGTAATATTCCTGATAAACCTCCTCATCGAAATGACATGCAATTAGCTGATCGTGCCATTAGGAACCTAGTTACTAGGATTCTGAATGAAGGGCATTTAGTCAAGGGTGTTTCTACCCCTCTATCCAGAAGGGACCCCTCTCCTGAGGTGGAACCCCAAGCTGATGATGACTTATCTAGATTAGAAAAGGAAGTGGCTACTGAAGGATTATGTTCTTTAGGTAAAAACATACCTAGTAAGAGACTAGTAGATAATTCTCATGAGCCTGCTGAGAATGTTGTTAATCTGGAGGAAGAGAGTTCAGAGGAAGAGGATGACACCTTGGTTCATCATGTAAAACCAAGTGTTGATAAAAAAGTTGAAGACCAGAAAAGGGAAGATTGTGGATGAATTGTTGACAGCCAGGACTAGGAAGAAGACTACTGGTGTTGGACCCTCCAAATCATGGAGCAAAGTAGAGGCTAGGAAGAGGAAAGTAAGAGATAGTTCTGACTCTAAAGAGGATGTCAAAGACGATGTCCCAGACATCACGCCTGCTAAAAAGCAGGCTGTTAAGAAGTCTCTAAGCAAAGTTGCAGCTGTGCACTTAGATAACATCTCTTTTCACTTAGAAGATGGTGCTGCCAAATGGAAGTTTGTCATTCAGAGGAGAGTAGCTGTTGAAAGAGAGCTGGGAAAAGAGGTTGTTGAGGTGAAGGAAGTCATGGAATTGATTAAAGTTGCTGGACTGATGAAGACAGTTGTTGGTTTACCCCAATGTTATGCGGGGTTGGTAAAAGAATTTGTTGTGAATATCCCTGAGGATATTTCTGAAAGGAGTAGCAGGGAATTCTGCAAGGTGTTTGTAAGAGGTAGATGTGTGAGATTCTCCCCTACCATAATCAACAAGTTCCTAGGGAGAGGAACTGATGGAGGAGTGCATTTAGAGACTACAGACAATGAGGTCTGTAGGACTATTACAGCTGGCCAAGTTAAGGAATAGCCTAGTAGGAATCACCTATCAGCTGGCAAGCTAACTGTCAAGTATGCCATCTTACACAAGATTGGTTCAGCCAACTGGGTGCCTACTAATCATATCTGTACCATCTCCATTGGTCTTGGAAGAATCATTCATGCTATTGGAACCAGGATAGACTTTGACTTTGGAATGTTTATGTTTGATCAAACTATCAGACATGCCTCAACAAATGCAGTAAAGCTGCCCATTGCCTTCCCAACCATCATTTATGGTATTATCTTGAGCCAGCAACCAGACATTCTCAACACAAGTGACATTCCAAGCAGAAGAAACCCACACTTGTAATTCACTACAAGTTGTTTGAAGGAAGCCATGTCAATGATGTTGTCATGACATCTTCCAGAAAGGAGCCTGCATCTCAAGGGAGCTTAATTGATCAACTAAAGGAAACCTGCAAGGAACTGGATAATGGTATAAGGGTGGCCAAGGAAAGAAAAGAAGCTTTGGAGGTTCTTATTAGTAGCCTAGAAAAGGAAGAAATGGAGAAGGCTGGTGAGACCAAAGATTCAGATGCCAATACCTCAAGTGAGAGGTCAAATGCTCAATCTAGTGGCAGCTCTGAAGGCTCTGAAGGTGAAGATGATACTTTTTCCTCTGATTAATGGTTCCCCCCATTTGTTTTGAAGACTGGTCTAAAGTCTGTGTTGTGTGATGTGTGTTGTGGTTGAAGATTGTTCTGGTGTTGTTGTTTTAGAAGCTGTTCCCCCATGCTGTTTGGATGCTGAAGAAATTATTGTTTTTTTTAGATATGTGTAATTTGTGGCAGTCCTTACTGATGCCTTTTTGTAATTTTTTGGGCTCTTAATGAGTTCCATGGATTTATTCATTATCTCAACTATCACAACTGTGTATGATGATGGTTTGTATCTCCTAACAATTATGTTTTAACATTTTTAATGTTATAACATCTGATCTGACATTCTCTGCTAGGCTAATTGACATTTATTTTGTCTAATTGGTCACCTTTGGTCAATTTTGACTAAAAAGCGGGAGAAGTGTTTATGTGGAGCTGGTGCTGTGAGGAGAAGTATGTGTAGCTGAACAGATAAACAACTATTGTTGGAGGAGATGTAAGACAGAATGTTGTTGTTTTGTTTATAGATGTCAAAGGGGATGTCTGATGTTGTGCACATGTGATAGTGAAACAGATGTCAGAATGACATTCTGATTGTTACAGGTGTTGTGGTTACAGGTGCTGTTATTATTAAAGGAGATGTTTGTGATGCACATATTTAGGGGGAGAAGAAGTACCCTTGTGCATTTGTGTGTTTTACTATTTGCATTTATAACTAGCAATTATGTTTATGTAGCGCAGATTTAGGGGGAGAAGAAGTACCCTTGTGCTTGTGTGTATAACTAGTAGCTATAGCTAGTAATTGTGTTTGCTTCTGCTGCTGCTTAAACTGCTGTTATGTTGTTTAAATGCTGATAGTTTCCTTGTGAACAAAAAGGACAGATATATGTTTTAGCCAAAATTTGCCAAAGGGGGAGTTTGTTGCTTCTAAGTGTTGGCAGCAATTTTGGTAAAACAAAGAGTGTTCACAAGATGTTATATGTGATGTCTTAACATAAGATATCCTATGTACCTGCTGGAGTTCAAATGGAAAACATAATTATGCAGGATTGTTTCAGAATGTCATACACCATGTCATGGCATCTAATATTATGTACCTGCTGGAATTTAAGAAACATGATTATGCAGGATTGTTTCAGGATGTCATACACAATGTCATGGCATCTGATATGGTTGTACCTACTGGAAATTATAAATGGAATTATGGAATTATGCAGGATTGTTCCAGGATGTCAGACCCGGTGTCATGACATCCTGTACACAGAACATTCAGTATGAATGTCTGGTGTTTTGTGATTGCACAATTAATGGCAATCTATGTATGATTGAAGATCTGATTTGCAGGCGCATTCAATCATTGATGACAACCTGATTTACTTATTTTCCAAAGAGATCTAACCAGCTGTCATGAGAAGATTTAATTGGAAAATAGATTTAGGGTTTTCAAGATTTCCAAGCCCAACTGAAAGCTTCTATAAAAAGGTACTTGGAAAACCTGATTTGTACACAACCAATACTGAGCGAAATATTGAGAGAGAGCTAGGGTTTGTGTCTTGTTTAGTCGTGAGACTTGTAAGCCATTCAAGTCATCCATTGATGATTGAATTGGTCTGATTTGTGGTTGTAATTTGTCACTCTAAAGCTGCTAAGAAAGAGTGTGTGTCTACTTGATCAAAGTTGTTAAGCAAGATTAAGTGTGTGTCTACTTTATCAAAGTTGTTAAGCAAGATCAAGTGTGTGTCTTCTTGATCAAAGTTGTTAAGCAAGATCAAGAGTGTGTCTTCTTGATTGAAACTGTGAAGTAAAATCAAGAGTGTGTTATTGAAAAGTGTCTTCTTTTCACAAGGGATTGTTGTTTAAAATCACAGGTCTGATTGTAGGGAAGTGAGTGGGTTCTCATATCTAAGAGTGCATAGGTAGCAATTTCACGGGTAGAGATTAGGTGAGAAAGACTGTAACTTGTTGAAGTGTACGGAGAGTCTTTGAACTGATTCTATTTTAGTGAATTTCCTTCCTGGCTTGGTAGCCCCCAGATGTAGGTGAGTTTGACCGAACTGGGTTAACAATTGTTTGTGTCTCTCGCATTACTATTCTCTATCTTTATTCTATTTGCATTACTCAGATATTAGTGTCGTGACATTACCTTCGACATCTCATATCTGATCCCAAAATTTCAATTGGTATCAGAGCAGGCATCCTGCTATGGTTCTAGGTGAGATCTAGGGGCAATACTTTCTGGTACAATGGAGAGAGATGGAGGATCTGTTCACAGGCCACCAATTTTGGATGGATCTAATTATGACTATTAGAAACCTCGAATGGTAGCTTTCTTAAAATCTCTGGATAATAAGGCTTGGAAGGCTGTGTTAACAGGCTGGGTACATCTAGTAATTACTAAGGAAGGGGCAGCCACAAATGACAAGAAGCTTGAAGAACAATGGTCCAAGGAGGAGGATGATATATCCCTTGGAAATTCTAAAGCATTGAATTCCATATTCAATGGAGTAGACAAGAACATCTTCAGGTTGATAAACAATTGTGAAGTGGCTAAAGATGCTTGGGACATTCTCAAAACCACTCATGAAGGCACATCTAGGGTTAAAATATCTAGACTACAGCTGCTCACCTCCAAGTTTGAAAATTTAAGGATGAAAGAAGATGAAAGTATACATGAATTTCATATGAGCATTCTTGAAATTTCTAATGCCTTAGGAGCTCTGGGAGAGAAGATGTCAGATGAGAAGCTGGTAAGGAAAATACTCAGGTCACTCCCTATGAGATTTGCTATGAAAGTGACAGCCTCAGAAGAGTCCCAAGACATCTCCAACATGAGAGTTGATGAGATAATTGGTTCCCTCCAAACATTTGAGATGGGATTGAATGATTGTTCTGAAAAGAAAACCAAAAGCATGGCGTTCATGTCAAACACAGAAGATGAAAACAGTCAGGATGTTGATGAAGATTTGTCAAATGAAGTAGCAATGCTGGGAAGACAGTTCAATAGACTGTTGAAAAAGATGGATGTAAGATCCAAGGCTAATGTCAAGAACATCTCACCTGACATCAGTAGATCCAACAATGCTGAAAGAAGAGCAGGTCAGATGATAAGCCCAAAGAAGGAAAAGAAGTACAGTGCTATGAATGTGATGGGTATGGACACATTAGAACTGAATGTGGAACCTACCTCAAGAAGAAAAAGATGAGTTTGGCTGCCACTTGGTCTGACGAGAGTGAAACAGAAGAAACTGCAAATCTGGTTACTGCCTTGACAGGAAGATGGGGTTCTGATGAAGACTCAAGTGATGATGAAGTAACCTTTGAAGAGTTGGCCACTACCTACAAAAAGCTGTGTCACAAAAGTGTAGAGTTGTGTAAACAGGTTGAAAGCCAGAAGAAGGAAATAACTCAACTTGAGAATGAGAAGGTAGAACACTTGGAAATCATCTCCAAATTGAAAATAGAAGCAGTGGTTCTGAAGGCCAAGATAGATGAAAGTCAACAAGTGGAAAGCCAGAAGATAGTACAGTTGGAGAATGAGAAGGCAAACCATGTAGAAATCATCTCCAAGTTAAAAACTGAAGCTATGTTCTTGAATTCTAAACTAGAAGAGATGACCAAGTATGTATGGATGTTAAACAATGGATCTGACTCCCTAGACAAGATTCTCCAAACTGGACAAATAACAGGAGACAAATCTGGCATTGGGTATAATGAATCTAAGGTTGAGTGCAGTTACACTGGTTGCAAACCTCAAGCCAAACCAAAATGCAACCATAGTAAAAGCAAACCTGTGATGTCACATCATATGTCACAACATCAGAAGAGAAGACAGCAGAAAGGGAAATACCAAAAATGGAGATGCCATTACTGTGGGAAATTTGGTCACCTGAAGCCCTTCTACTATAAGCTGTATGGTTATCCTAGCATCATCAAACTCAGTATCAACCCAGACCCAAACATCACAGGCCTGTCAACAAGAAGCAATGGATTCTAAGACTAATGTTACAAGTCTGATAGCTCACATTCCCCTCAGAGTCTCAGCCAAAGAAGAGTGGTATTTTGATAGTGGATGTTCCAGACACATGACTGGAAACAAAGACCTGATAATTGGACTTCATCCTCATGCCATAAGCTATGTATCCTTTGGTGATGGAGCAAAGGGTGAAATCAAGGGGATAGGCCAGCTTGATTATCCTGGAGTGCCTAAACTTGACCAGGTCCTACTAGTTAAGGGTTTGACTGCAAATCTAATAAGCATCAGTCAACTATGTGATCAAGGTCTGAATGTTAACTTCACCAAAACTGAATGTATGATTACTAACAAAGATAGTGAAGTGATCATGAAAGGAATCAGGACCAAAGACAACTGTTACATATGGAACTCTCAAATTGATTATTCCTCAAAGTGTACCTATGTCAAAGGAATAAAGATGAGTATATCTGCTAGAGGGACTCTCAAGAGTGATAAAAGACAAGTCTGTGGGAAATGTCAGACAAGGATGTCACACCAGGAGCTCAGACTTAGCATCACTTTCAAAGAAGAAAAGCTCATGATGGTTCAAATAGATAGGAGGTTGGATCAAATGGGTTATCATGTTACTAGTCATATGCAGTCTGAAGTTGGAAAGAGCTTTGTTAGACTTGGGCTACAAGTCAAGCAGATAAAAGGGCCTATGTATCTATCTCAAAACAAAAGTGCCAAGAGCAATGTTGAGAAGATTGAGATGGAGAGTGAAAGGACACTTGCTCCTATACAGTTGAGAGATGAAAATGGTATTTATGCTGAAAATATAGAAGATGGTAGCAGCTGTTCTCAACAGAGTTGGTTGAAACTACTAATGATTGCATACAATGTCACACACGATGTCATGACATTGTACTATGACAACCTGAATGCTACAACTATGTCCAAAAATTCTATTCAGCATAGTTGGACCAAGCACATTATTTGCTATCATCACTCCATTAGAAAATTTGTGGAAGACAAATTCATAGCTCTAAAGCATGAAATGCAATTAGCTGACAAGTTTGCAGGGGATTTGAATGATATTAAATTTGAATATGTAAGAGGGAAATTAGGGATTTGGATTCTTGAGAAATTATGGCAATTAATGTGGAGTGGGAAAGGTAATAAAAATATTGTCTGCCCAATTAAAAGAAAGAGCCACATTAATGATGAATCATTACCTAGTATTGGAACTAGCATCTATGTCATTTCCACACGCTACCTAAACACAACCATTTCCATCTTTATCCAACTTCTCAACAAACCTCTGCTAGGGCAAAGAGATTTTTCTCAAAAGTTCAACAACATGTCTCAACATCCCTCATCCTCTGGTTCAAAACCCACTCATCATGCAAGGACTCCCACCATGGAGTTTCTAGATGAAGATGTGCTGGATGTCACTCCTCTCTGTGTGATACCAGGTGATGCCCCAGGTCCTTCTTGCACTGCTGGAAGTAAGCAAGGTAATATTCCTGATAAACCTCCTCATCGAAATGACATGCAATTAGCTGATCGTGCCATTAGGAACCTAGTTACTAGGATTCTGAATGAAGGGCATTTAGTCAAGGGTGTTTCTACCCCTCTATCCAGAAGGGACCCCTCTCCTGAGGTGGAACCCCAAGCTGATGATGACTTATCTAGATTAGAAAAGGAAGTGGCTACTGAAGGATTATGTTCTTTAGGTAAAAACATACCTAGTAAGAGACTAGTAGATAATTCTCATGAGCCTGCTGAGAATGTTGTTAATCTGGAGGAAGAGAGTTCAGAGGAAGAGGATGACACCTTGGTTCATCATGTAAAACCAAGTGTTGATAAAAAAGTTGAAGACCAGAAAAGGGAAGATTGTGGATGAATTGTTGACAGCCAGGACTAGGAAGAAGACTACTGGTGTTGGACCCTCCAAATCATGGAGCAAAGTAGAGGCTAGGAAGAGGAAAGTAAGAGATAGTTCTGACTCTAAAGAGGATGTCAAAGACGATGTCCCAGACATCACGCCTGCTAAAAAGCAGGCTGTTAAGAAGTCTCTAAGCAAAGTTGCAGCTGTGCACTTAGATAACATCTCTTTTCACTTAGAAGATGGTGCTGCCAAATGGAAGTTTGTCATTCAGAGGAGAGTAGCTGTTGAAAGAGAGCTGGGAAAAGAGGTTGTTGAGGTGAAGGAAGTCATGGAATTGATTAAAGTTGCTGGACTGATGAAGACAGTTGTTGGTTTACCCCAATGTTATGCGGGGTTGGTAAAAGAATTTGTTGTGAATATCCCTGAGGATATTTCTGAAAGGAGTAGCAGGGAATTCTGCAAGGTGTTTGTAAGAGGTAGATGTGTGAGATTCTCCCCTACCATAATCAACAAGTTCCTAGGGAGAGGAACTGATGGAGGAGTGCATTTAGAGACTACAGACAATGAGGTCTGTAGGACTATTACAGCTGGCCAAGTTAAGGAATAGCCTAGTAGGAATCACCTATCAGCTGGCAAGCTAACTGTCAAGTATGCCATCTTACACAAGATTGGTTCAGCCAACTGGGTGCCTACTAATCATATCTGTACCATCTCCATTGGTCTTGGAAGAATCATTCATGCTATTGGAACCAGGATAGACTTTGACTTTGGAATGTTTATGTTTGATCAAACTATCAGACATGCCTCAACAAATGCAGTAAAGCTGCCCATTGCCTTCCCAACCATCATTTATGGTATTATCTTGAGCCAGCAACCAGACATTCTCAACACAAGTGACATTCCAAGCAGAAGAAACCCACACTTGTAATTCACTACAAGTTGTTTGAAGGAAGCCATGTCAATGATGTTGTCATGACATCTTCCAGAAAGGAGCCTGCATCTCAAGGGAGCTTAATTGATCAACTAAAGGAAACCTGCAAGGAACTGGATAATGGTATAAGGGTGGCCAAGGAAAGAAAAGAAGCTTTGGAGGTTCTTATTAGTAGCCTAGAAAAGGAAGAAATGGAGAAGGCTGGTGAGACCAAAGATTCAGATGCCAATACCTCAAGTGAGAGGTCAAATGCTCAATCTAGTGGCAGCTCTGAAGGCTCTGAAGGTGAAGATGATACTTTTTCCTCTGATTAATGGTTCCCCCCATTTGTTTTGAAGACTGGTCTAAAGTCTGTGTTGTGTGATGTGTGTTGTGGTTGAAGATTGTTCTGGTGTTGTTGTTTTAGAAGCTGTTCCCCCATGCTGTTTGGATGCTGAAGAAATTATTGTTTTTTTTAGATATGTGTAATTTGTGGCAGTCCTTACTGATGCCTTTTTGTAATTTTTTGGGCTCTTAATGAGTTCCATGGATTTATTCATTATCTCAACTATCACAACTGTGTATGATGATGGTTTGTATCTCCTAACAATTATGTTTTAACATTTTTAATGTTATAACATCTGATCTGACATTCTCTGCTAGGCTAATTGACATTTATTTTGTCTAATTGGTCACCTTTGGTCAATTTTGACTAAAAAGCGGGAGAAGTGTTTATGTGGAGCTGGTGCTGTGAGGAGAAGTATGTGTAGCTGAACAGATAAACAACTATTGTTGGAGGAGATGTAAGACAGAATGTTGTTGTTTTGTTTATAGATGTCAAAGGGGATGTCTGATGTTGTGCACATGTGATAGTGAAACAGATGTCAGAATGACATTCTGATTGTTACAGGTGTTGTGGTTACAGGTGCTGTTATTATTAAAGGAGATGTTTGTGATGCACATATTTAGGGGGAGAAGAAGTACCCTTGTGCATTTGTGTGTTTTACTATTTGCATTTATAACTAGCAATTATGTTTATGTAGCGCAGATTTAGGGGGAGAAGAAGTACCCTTGTGCTTGTGTGTATAACTAGTAGCTATAGCTAGTAATTGTGTTTGCTTCTGCTGCTGCTTAAACTGCTGTTATGTTGTTTAAATGCTGATAGTTTCCTTGTGAACAAAAAGGACAGATATATGTTTTAGCCAAAATTTGCCAAAGGGGGAGTTTGTTGCTTCTAAGTGTTGGCAGCAATTTTGGTAAAACAAAGAGTGTTCACAAGATGTTATATGTGATGTCTTAACATAAGATATCCTATGTACCTGCTGGAGTTCAAATGGAAAACATAATTATGCAGGATTGTTTCAGAATGTCATACACCATGTCATGGCATCTAATATTATGTACCTGCTGGAATTTAAGAAACATGATTATGCAGGATTGTTTCAGGATGTCATACACAATGTCATGGCATCTGATATGGTTGTACCTACTGGAAATTATAAATGGAATTATGGAATTATGCAGGATTGTTCCAGGATGTCAGACCCGGTGTCATGACATCCTGTACACAGAACATTCAGTATGAATGTCTGGTGTTTTGTGATTGCACAATTAATGGCAATCTATGTATGATTGAAGATCTGATTTGCAGGCGCATTCAATCATTGATGACAACCTGATTTACTTATTTTCCAAAGAGATCTAACCAGCTGTCATGAGAAGATTTAATTGGAAAATAGATTTAGGGTTTTCAAGATGTCCAAGCCCAGCTGAAAGCTTCTATAAAAAGGTACTTGGAAAACCTGATTTGTACACAACCTATACTGAGCGAAATATTGAGAGAGAGCTAGGGTTTGTGTCTTGTTTAGTCGTGAGACTTGTAAGCCATTCAAGTCATCCATTGATGATTGAATTGGTCTGATTTGTGGTTGTAATTTGTCACTCTAAAGCTGCTAAGAAAGAGTGTGTGTCTACTTGATCAAAGTTGTTAAGCAAGATCAAGTGTGTGTCTACTTTATCAAAGTTGTTAAGCAAGATCAAGTGTGCGTCTTCTTGATCAAAGCTGTTAAGCAAGATCAAGAGTGTGTCTTCTTGATTGAAATTGTGAAGTAAAATCAAGAGTGTGTTATTGAAAAGTGTCTTCTTTTCACAAGGGATTGTTGTTTAAAATCACAGGTCTGATTGTAGGGAAGTGAGTGGGTTCTCATATCTAAGAGTGCATAGGTAGCAATTTCACGGGTAGAGATTAGGTGAGAAAGACTGTAACTTGTTGAAGTGTACGGAGAGTCTTTGAACTTATTCTATTTTAGTGAATTTCCTTCCTGGCTTGGTAGCCCCCAGATGTAGGTGAGTTGGACCGAACTGGGTTAACAATTGCTTGTGTCTCTTGCATTACTATTCTCTATCTTTATTCTGTTTGCATTACTCAGATATTAGTGTCGTAACATTACCTTCGACATCTCATATCTGATACCAGAATTTCAAAAATCCACTAGGATTATCTTCGGTTGTGAATGATGGATCAAAAAGAAATTGACTGCTTCAAAGATTCAGACTAGCCGGATGCAGTTACTTGCCATAGTACCTAATTTTTACCTAGATTTACCCAAGGCGGGGTACTTAATCTACCGTGATAAATTTTCTATTTTATGTCTCTAATTTTTGACTGGATCGCCCTTTCAGGTTTTCAATTCACCGAGACGCTCATTTTTTCCTAAGCTTCCCTTTTGGGGTTTTAACTTAGCGAGATGTTCTTTTCTTTTTAGGCGAAGTATTTCTTGACTACATTGGCATTCAAAGGACGTGTGAACTCTTCACCATCCATAGTTGAAAGAATCAAAGCACCGCCTGAAAAGGCTCTCTGAACAACATATGAGCCTTCATAATTAGGAGTCCATTTTCCCCTAGCATCAGGTTTGAATGATAGAATCTTCATGAGAATGAGGTCACCTTCTCTGAACACACGAGGTTTTACCTTCTTATCAAAAGCTTTCTTCATTCTCTGTTGATATAACTAACCATGACACATGGCAATCAATCTCTTTTCTTCAATCAAATTCAACTGATCATATTTGGTCTGACATCATTCAGCCTCTATTAACTTGGCTTCCATCAAGACACATAATGATGGGATATCAACCTCTACGGGGAGTATAACTTCCATGCCATAAACGAGGGAGAAAGGGGTTGCCCCTATTGAAGTGAGGATGGATGTACCGTACCCATGCAAAGCAAATGGGAGTATCTCATGCTAATATTTATATGTCACAACCATCTTCTGAATGATCTTCTTAATGTTTTTATTCACAGCTTCAACAACCCCATTCATCTTAGATCTGTAGGGAGAAGAATTATGATGCGCAATCTTAAAGTATTTTCAAAGAGCTTCCACCATATTATTGTTCAAGTTCGATCCATTATCAATAATGATCTTACTTGGCACACCATAACAGAATATGATCCGATTCTTGATAAACCTTACAACGACTTGTTTGGTCACATTCGCATAGGATACCGCTTTAACCCATTTTGTGAAGTAGTCAATAACCATTAAAATGAAACAATGTCCAGTTGAAGCTTTGGTATATCAATTGATTACTGTATTGATTTTAATGTATGAATTGCTTGATATATCAATTGCTTGTGTGCTTAGTGGTCTTGTGAGATAAGTTCTATACCCGAACTCGAGTGCACTTATGATAGGAGAATGGCATAGTCTTGTTGACTTGTGTGGAGTTATTCCTTAGCAAGTTGACTTGCAAGTCCATACACTTGGTGGAGGTTATGTTGAGATCAATAATGTCACACGAGTAGTCGTGGTTAGGCATTACTCTTTCCAATATTTACCTTAGAAGCCAAGGACCTTAGTTTACCAAGCCCATCTTGGCCTATTTTTTTTAGGACGTAGTTCGAAGGTCGTTCAAGTGTAAGGTTTGATACGATTGTTACACGATACTACACTCATAAGAGTCTCTCTTGAGAATATTTTTGGAATATGAGTAGTCGTTTATCCGATAATATCCGAAAGATGAGATGATGACTATGGGAACCTCTCGTAGAACATGATTGGCAGGTCTAACCATAGTACACTCCCTTTGGGTGGTTCTTAACCGAGACTCCATGCTCGTGACTTGTAACAAACCCTTGATTCATGGTTGATCTGTTCTTGTACATCCTTAATATCAATGGAACTTGGGTGTTGATAAGGTGTATACCATTATCCACCAAAATGGATGATTGATATTAAGGATGACTTGATCTACCCCATGACCTTTGTGTGGTATGCTTTGCTTGATCCTTGAGTGTGATAGTTCCATCCATGCATTCATGCATCCATTCACATCCATATCATCAACAATGAGAAAATTTTCAAGGAACTTAAGAGGTATATTTGCAAGTTTTCAGACATAGATAGGCAAAGAAGGAACACAAAGAAGTACAGTTTCAGACAACCCGACTTGAGAGAGTTAAGGAGTTTGACATTCTATGTATTAGACCCCTTGGAGTTCAAGGATCGTCATGGGAAGCTTCTGTCTATTCTTGCTACTTAGGTGGATGAAGGTCTGATGAGTGTGTTGGTGCAGTTCTATGATCCTTTGTACCGCTGCTTCATATTTCCGGATTTCCAGCTTTTTCCTACGCTTGAGGAGTATGCCTATCTTGTGGGTATACCTATTCTGGACCAGTTGTCGTTCAAAGGCTTGGAGAGGGTTCCTACTTCTCAAGAGATTGCTGATATGTTGCATATAGATGAATCTATTATGGGTGCTCATATGACTACCAAAGATGGAATTGAAGGCTCCCATCGGATTTCCTCATTGCTCAAGCTACTTTGTATGGGAAGGCCATGAGTGAGGACGCCTTTGAGGCCATATTTGTACTTCTCATCTATGGGCTAGTGTTATTCCCCAACATCGACAAATTTGTGGATGTGAACGCTATTAGGATTTTCTCTACTCTTAATCTCGTTCCTACTCTGTTGGGTGACACTTACTTTTCTTTGCATATGATGAATGCAAAGGGTGGTGGTACCAATGTGTGTTGTTTGCCTCTGTTGTACAAGTGGTTTATTTCGCACTTGCCACAGACGGTCGCCTTCAAGGAAAACAAAGGATGTCTACAGTGGTCCATGAGGCTTATGTCTCTCACTAATGACAATATCTTTTGGTATAACCGTGTATATGATGGTGTGTAGATTATTGACTCTTGTGGTGAATTCTCCAACGTGCCTCTTCCTGGTACATGTGGTGGGATTAACTACAACCCTATTTTGGCACGTCGTCAGCTTGGGTTCCCATTAAAGTATAAACCTAATAAAATTTTGTTAGAGGGTGTGTTCTTTCAAGAGGCTAAAGATCCCCAAAACTTGAAGGGCAGGATGGTCCGTGCTTGGCACTAGATTCATAGGAATGGAAGGAAAGAGCTTGGTCCGAAGAATTGTATTGCTTTGGAACCCTATACCTCGTGGGTTAGGAGGAGAGCTTCTGAGTACCTTATGCCTTATGATTACACGAGACCTACACCTTTGGTTATGGCTGGGCCTTCAACCCTCCCTGACCAAGGAGTAGACGAGTTAAGAGATGAAGACCATTCACGTGCTTGGATCCGTGAACGAGAGGAGCTACTTCAGCAGCTTAGAGATAAGGATGCATTGATAGAGTTTCTTGAGCATCAGGTGATCGATGAGCCTGATGATGTGGTGGCTTCTCTTCTTCCTCAGTCTTCCAGGTTTTGGAAGAGGAAGTATGATCGATTCGCCAAAGAGAAGGCAGATATGGAGGCGGCCTATGAGCGAGAGGTGAAGAGGCTTCGTGTAGCTTATCTTCTAGTCTCGAGAGCTTTGGACGATCGTTTCTAGGGTTCCATAGAATGTTCCTTTTCCTTCTCTCTTGTATTGTATTTGGTTACCAAGACTGTGCTTCTTTGGTGTAAAAAAGTTTCCAGATATTATTGATATGATATTTCCATATATGTCCAAATGATTAATATTTTCAATATTTACAAATAGAGCTCTAAAGTTCCTCTGATAAAAATGCACAAGCATTGCATGCATCATGTGCATAAGCAGGTTTTGCTCCAGGCTTCTTCTTTAGTGGTCTAACTCTGTTGTTCTTCATTTATTTTAAAGACAAGCTGACGTACCGGTACAACACCAGAGCCAACATTTCAAGACTAATGGATCACCTTTAACAAGAGAACAGGGAACTCAAGGAGGAAGTGGCAAGATTGACTGCCCTGATGGAGTCTTTCATGGCCGCCCAAAGCCAGTCGTCTCCAACGCCTTCAACTCCTCCCCAGAGGACAGTCATTTCTGAGATTTCCTCTTCAACAGTGCCTGCTGCAAGTGCCCATTTTGCGCCTACTGCCATGCCAACCGGGTTTCGTTGGGGGATGCCTCCCAGTTTTGTTCCTAAGGGTCTCGCCCCAACGTTTGCTTCTTTGCCGGCATCTAGCCCGGTCCTTGTTGTGCCACCTGCGGTCGTGCATACTATGCCGAGAGTAGATGACACCATTAACACTCTGAGCCATCTGAGGGCCCAAATGTGTATGAAAAGATGGATGCTATGAATGATCAATTCCTTGAGCTTCGTAAGGAACTCAAAACTCTCAGAGGGAAGGACCTCTTTGGCAAGCCTGCTGCTAAGCTTTCCCTTGTTCCTAATGTCAAGATCCCTGTAAAACTCAAAGTGCCTGACTTCGAAAAGTACAAGGGAAATGCTTGCCCTCTCATCCATTTGGTTATGTATGCACGCAAAATGTCGACTCAGACCGACAATGATCAACTCCTCATTCATTATTTCTAGGATAGCTTGTCCGGTGCCTCCCTGAGATGGTACATGGGTTTGGACAACGCGAACATCCGCTCCTTCAACGACCTTGGCGAAGCTTTTGTCAAGCAGTACAAATATAATATGGATATGGCTCCAGATAGGGATCAATTGAGGTCCATGTCCCAGAAGGACAAGGAAACATTCAAGGAGTACGCCCAAAGGTGGCGAGAATTAGTTGCACAGATTGTGCCTCCACTGGAAGAGAAAGAGATGACCAAGATCTTTCTAAAGACCTTGAGTTCATTTTGTTATGAGCAGATGATTGCCAGCGCTCCTTCTGACTTCATCGAGATGGTGAATGTGGGAATGCGTCTGGAGGAAGGAGTCAGGGAAGGGCGCCTGACTAGAGAAGAAGGCTCTTCTGCCAAATGTAATGGGGCGTTTGGGAAGAAGAAAGATGATGAGGCACATGTTGTGACCTCCCATGTCAAGTCCAGAAGACCCTCTGTGAAGGGGAAGACCGTGCGTCCCGCCGGTAATCAGCACCAGGTGGCTCATATAGCGCCTATTTTTAGAGAAAATCAGCAGTATCAGCATAATAACCAGCAACAGCAACATCAACAGTATCAACAACAACAACACCGTCCTCAACAGCAGGCCTACCAACCTCGAAACAATAATCAGACTAGTACAACCTATGATAGGAGGAGGGTCAGTTTCGATCCTATTCCCATGACCTATGCAGAGCTATATCCCTCTTTGATAAAGAGGAAGCTAATCACTCCACGTGACCCACCAGCTATACCTACCAACCCTCAGTGGTGGTATAAGCCTGAGCTTCATTGTGTTTATCATTCTGGTGCTCCCGGACATGATGTGGAGAACTGCTACACGCTGAAGACCAAGGTTTAAGACCTTGTGAGGAGCGGTATATTGTTTTTCAAGGACGTAGGTCCTAATGTTAAAAAGAACCCATTGCCTGAGCATGGGAAATCTGCTGTCAACATGGTTCAGGGTTGCCCTGGCAAGTATAAGGTCCGATATGACAGCCATATCCGAAAATCTTTGGTCGAGATGCATAGACTGCTGTGTGGATACAGTCACTACGAGCATGACCATGACAGATGCCGTGGTTGCACTGTCAATGAGAGAGGATGTCGTCAAGTTAGAAAAGACATCCAAGAAATGCTGGAGGAAGGTGTAATTGAGATACTTCAGAACCGTGATGAAGATGATAAAGTTAATGTGATATCACCTGTATTCAGGATTTCTGAGCCTGTTGTCATCCGATATGATGGAAGAAAGCAGAAGGCTTCTCCTACTCTCATAATCAAGCCAGCTGGCCCTGTGCCATACTCTTCTGATAAGGTTGTTCCCTATCGTTATAATGTTGTGGCATTGGAAGATGGGAAGGAGGTACCCCTACCCTCCACCTCTGTTGTTAATATCGCTGATGTCAGCGGTCTGACCCGTAGCGGTCGTGTTTTCTCGACACCGCCGAAACCCCAGACTGACACCAGAAGGGTTGATACTCCTAAAAGCGTTGTTCGTCCTTTGGGGAATTCTGTTGTTTCTCCGAATGCGGCACTTGCTGTCAATAGACCTGCCGTCGTTGCTGCTAAAACTCCTGTCATTGCTGGCCAGAATGGCATGATGAAAGAGGACTGTGAGGAGATGCTAAGGCTCATCAAAAGGAGTGAGTACAACGTTGTAGATCAGCTTCTACAAACGCCTTCAAAGATATTTGTGATATCTTTGTTAATGAACTCTGAACCACACCGAGAAGCTCTGCAGAAGGTGTTGGACGTGGCGTATGTAGAGCATGACGTCACAATTGAATAATTTGATAGTATTATTGCAAACATTACTGCTTGTAATAATCTGAGATTCTGTGATGCTGATCTCCCTGAGGAGGGAAGAGACCACAATTTGGAACTCCACATATCCATGAACTATAAGGATGATGCCATGTCTAATATGCTGGTAGACACTAGATCATCACTGAATGTGTTGCCAAAATCCACTCTTGCTAGACTGTCATACCAGGGGCCTCCCATAAGGCAAAGTGGAGTGGTCGTGAAGGCTTTTGATGGATCCCACAAAAATGTGATTGGAGAGGTTAAGCTCCCAGTCAAGATTGGACCAAGTGATTTCCAGATCACTTTTCAGGTCATGGATATCCACCCATCATATATCTGTTTGTTGGGCAGACCATGGATTCACGAGGCAGGCACCGTGACATCCATCCTACACCAAAAGTTGAAATTTGTCAAGAATAAAAAGTTGGTGGTAGTAAGGGTAGAGAAGGCTCTCTCGGTTAGCCATTTGTCTTCCTCTTCTTACATCGATGCTGAGGACGAAGTTGGGACGCCGTTCCAAGCTTTGTCTATTGTTGAGCCTTCTAAGAAAGGAACTTCTTCATTTGCGTCCTACAATGATGCAAAGTTGGCCATTGAGCATGGTGCAACTACTGGTTTAGGAAAAATGATTAAGCTGGAAGATAATAATTCCTAGGCTGGCATAAGGTATTCTTCAGGCACTTTCAACAAGCATGGGCTGTTTCAGAGTGGTGGTTTCATCCACATGGTTGAGGACCAGGAAGCTGCTGCTGCTGTAGAAGAGGATGTAGAGGAAGATTCTGGCAACTTTGTCATCCCTGAAGGGGTCTGCAATAATTGGATCGCTGTTGATGTTCTAACAGTTGTCCATAAGTCAACGTAATGTTCATTTTTGTTTGAAATCCCTTCTCCCATGCCAAAAGGAGAAGTGATGATATTGTTGGCCCATAAATACAATGATATTCATTCAATAAATTCATGTTAAATGTTTGTTTTTCCAATTTATTTTCACTTTTTGCTTTTCTGCATGAAATTGGTGATCACATAAAACCCTAAAAATAGAATAAAATCAATCTTTTCATCTGCATAATGATTTGCCTTCCTTGAATTCTAAAATCTCTTTTATATCCAAAATCATTGTGTAGGTTGATCAAACCCATTGAACATAATGATCCAACACCATCTCCCAACTTTGAGTTCCCTGTATTTGAGGCCGAAGAAGATGATGTTGAAGGGATTCCTGATGAGATTACCCGTCTACTTGAGCACGAAGAGAAGATCATTCAGCCACACCTTGAGAATCTGGAAACAGTCAACTTGGGGTCTGAAGATTGTGTTCGAGAAGTGAAGATTGGGGCACTCCTGGAAGAGTCTGTGAAGAAGGGGTTGATTGAGTTTCTACGAGAATATGTCGACGTCTTTGCCTGGTCATATGAAGTTATGCCTGGTCTGGATACTGATATCGTGCAACATTTCCTGCCTTTGAAGCCCGAGAGTGTGCCTGTGAAGCAGAAGCTCAGAAGAACTCATCCTGATATGGCAGTGAATATCAAAGAAGAAGTTCAGAAGCAAATTGATGCAGGGTTTTTGGTGACTTCTACATATCCTCAATGGGTGGCCAACATTTTGCCCGTGCCTAAGAAAGATGGAAAAGTCTGAATGTGTGTGGACTATAGAGACTTGAATAAAGCTAGTTCAAAATATGATTTTCCTCTACCACATTTTCATATGCTGGTAGATAATACAGCTAAATTCAATGTCTTCTCATTCATGGACGGATTTTCCGGATATAATCAGATCAAGATGGCACCCGAGGATATGGAGAAGAAAACATTAATCACACCTTGGGGAACATTCTGTTATTGAGTGATGCTCTTCGGTTTGAAGAACGCCGGAGCCACGTATCAACGAGCTATGACTACCTTGTTTCATGATATGATGCACAAGGAGATCGAGGTGTATGTTGATGATATGATTGCAAAGTCAAGAACGGAAGTTGAACATGTAGCGCACTTGTTGAAGCTTTTTCAGCGTTTGAGGAAGTATAAGCTTCGTCTAAATCCTAACAAGTGTACATTTGGAGTCTGTTTCGGCAAGTTATTGGGCTTTATTGTCAGCGAGAGAGGTATTGAGGTTGATCATGCCAAGGTCAAAGCAATACAAGAGATGTCTGCGCCCAAAACTGAGAAGCAAGTCCGAGGTTTTCTTGGCCGCTTGAATTATATTTCCAGATTTATATCCCACATGACTGCCACATGTGCACCTATATTCAAGCTCCTTCGGAAAGATCAGCGTCATGATTGGACCGAGGATTGCCAGAAGGGCTTTTACAGTATCAAAGAGTATCTGTCCGAGCCGCCGATTTTGTTTCCGCCTGTGGAAGGGAGACCCTTGATTATGTATCTGACAATTCTTGAAGACTCTATGGGATGTGTCCTTGGTCAGCAAGACGAATCTGGGAAGAAAGAATGTGCTATCTACTATCTAAGTAAGAAGTTCACTGATTCTGAGTCTCGATACTCAATGCTTGAGAAGACCTGCTGTGCTTTGGCTTGGGCTGCTAAGCGCTTACGCCAGTATATGTTGAATCATACGACTTGGTTGATATCCAAAATGGATCCAATCAAGTATATCTTTGAGAAGCCTGCTTTAACTAGGAGGATTGCCCGTTGGCAGATGCTGTTGTCTGAGTATGATATTGAGTATCGAGCTCAAAAAGCTATTAAAGGTAGTATCTTGGCTGACCACTTGACACATCAACCAATTGAGGATTATCAATCAATTCAGTATGACTTCCCATATGAGGAGATTCTGTATTTGAAAATGAAAGATTGTGATGAGCCTACGCTCGATGAAGGGCCAGAGCCTGGTTCTCGATGGAGCATGGTGTTTGATGGCGCTGTAAATCAATATGGAAATGGTATTGGGGCAGTGATTATTACTCCTCAGTGTCGCATTACGCGAAAAACCGGCGGGAAAACGAAACAACAGAGCCGCCACCGTGCGTTATTTATCCCAAAAGAGGGAAAGGAAACGCTCGAAGTAAACCTAGAAAGGACATGGTCTCGCGACCAGAGAAAGATGGGATCGGGAGTCGGTTATGCGAAGGGAAGGTATTAGCACCCCTACGCATCCGTCGTACTCGACGGGATCCACGCTCAGAAAGAATAGAAGAAAGGTTGCTAAAGAAACTGCTCAAACACTGCACACACACACTGGAAGGAGACACAGAAAGACAAAAGAAATGGGACTCGGCAGGATACCGCATCCTGGGCCTACGTAGTCTGTCAGACACAGACATCAGGGTCGACATAGTTTGGGGCGGGGGGAAACGGGAACGTGCTCGCTAGGATGTCGCATCCTATGCATACGTATCTTCTTCTAACCAGAGAAGAATCAGAACACTCGTAGCTCGGCTAACGCACGCCTAACAAAACACAAATAGGAAACCGACTACCAATCGCTGGACTTACGTCAGACTCCACACAAACAGGCAAACACGGAAACCGAATGCCAATCGTTGGGCTTACATCAGACTCCAGACAAACAAACACACACAGGAAACCGACTGCCAATCGCTGGACTTATGTCAGACTCCAACAAGCAAACAAGACACAGGAAACCGACTGCCAATCGCTGGACTTACGTCAGACTCCAACACACACAACGGGTTGAAAAAGAAAAATGGCGCCCGGAGAGATCTGGTCATCTCCTGCCTACGTACCTCATCTGGTATGAGGATCAGGGCGACGTAGTTCCCCTTAACAGGGAAAGAACTTCTAACCAAACCAGAGACAAAGGGGGATAACAAGCTACTAGGGAGACTACGACTCGAGCATAGAAGTTGTCATGCATACGATCCCTATGTTGAGGTTTCTATCCTAACTTGCACAGGAAGCAAGCTAGCCTAAACAGCACAATCAAACAAATACAAACACAATAAAGCAAGCACACACACTATATGCAAACAATTGGCTCATACAAGGCTAGGCTGTAGAAACAAGCCAACTGGAATGGGGTGTTTTTAGCTCTTAACCCTAACATTGAGAGTTAGGGTGAAGCAAATGAAATGGGAAGTGAGGGTAAGACCTCACAGCTCTTATCCCTGGCCTGGGAGAGCTTGAATCAAATAGAAAGTGTGGGAGTTCAGAATGAAGGAACTCTTCTCTACAAATGACTGACTCTATGGACAAGATTTTGGGTTCTTACTCACAATGCATCAACACATGGTGTGAGCAAAGTGAGTGACACAACTGAATAGCAGGGGATGGATTGCACATCCCTTTTATCTGCCAATTGCCTCTTAAGAGGTCTTTACCTGCTTGGCACAAAATTAAACATCCACAAACATTGCCTCTTAAGGAGGGCTTCAGACAGGTGCCTACCAATAACAGTAGGTCTTCCAGACTACATGAAGATCAAGGAATTATACCTCAGTGGTATGAAAACCACAAGCAATGCCAAGCAAGTTCAAATGAACTTAAAGCAACTTAGGTACCTGTGGAAACAGCTAAACCAATCAGTACACAGTTCAGACCAACAGTCAACAGTCAATATCGAACAGACAACAAGTCATCATCAGACAACAATGAGTAACCCACAAGTCAAACACAAATGAATTATCCTCAACCTACAAAACACACAAAGGTTAGCAAATAACAACAAATGATCAAGCTCAAATGAAGGAGCAACATCAACCATGGAGATGTAGACTTGAACCTGAAATTCACAACCCAAATGGTAAGTCCAAACCACTAGGTCAAAGCCTAGGGTCAAAAGAGGATCCAAAATCTAAAACAGAACTTGAAATTCAACACAATGCAACTTCAAACACATATTAACATGTCTTAAAAAGTGCCACATCAAAATCAATAAGCAAGTTCAAATGGTAGGCAAGAGAAGTTAATGACCAATTCAAGGCATACAAATGGACAATGAGATTCAAAATTCCAAATCAAATCAGAAATAGTTCAAATTATTCTGGAAAAAATCATGATCATTCAACACATCCAAAACATCCATTATACAAAAAATCAGAAGCATTAGAGGTCATTTGGCATGGAAATCAGATTGCACAAGTTGAACAACCAAAGGTGTGACACAAATTGTCCCACCATGCTAGCATGTAAACAAAACATAAATGGAGCATGGGAAAAATGTCAAACCAAAGCCAAAATGTCCATCAATGTGTCTAGAATCAGCATGTAAAATTTCAAGTCCATTGGATTAAAAACAACCATTGCATGATAGTTTGAACAAAGCAAGGTCATAAATGTACATGTGTTCAATCATCCTAGAGCAAATTAATTTTCCAGCCATGCACCACTTTCCAATTCATGATCATAAAAAACTAGACAAAACAAGGAGCATTTTGCAAAAAATTGGGATTGAATTGGATGATTTTTCAATTTTATATGATTTTATGAAGTTGGGAAAAAATTTGAAGTCAAACATGATCAAGGCATGGCAAATATGGAGGGAAAGCCTAAAAATCATGAAGCAAATTGAACATTTGGATGCGCCAAGGATCGAACCTGGTGTGGATTCAAAATGTGACGCGCGCCAGGTGCCAAAACGCACCGTTTCATTTAATAGGTGGCAGTCAAATGCTGAAGTGGTTGAGTCAAACAAATTGTGGCCAATAAAAATGCTAGCAAGGCGCAAACACGGACCAATCACAGCGAAACCCTAAGCCACGCGTGCAGATAACCAGGAACCGTTGCTAACTGGAAAAACCGTTGCCAATGGATGATCTTCATCTTCTTCGTGAGGAAGAAGATGAACAGTGTACGAGCTTCAACAATTTTCCAGAAAATTTTTCCAGAAATTCAAAGTAATTACATCAACATGTAGCATTTTTCATGGAGATCAAAGATCAAGCAAAAGCTAAGCCTAATTCATCATAACAAGATCAAATCGAAGAAAAACATTTTTGTATCTCAAACTTTAATCAAGCATAACTTCATGAATAATGCACCATTTCAATTGATTTTTCTACCAGAATGATCACCAACACAAGATCTACACAAATATAACAATGAATTTGAGAATAAGTGAGATCGAAACTTGACCTCTTGAAGAACAGCAAGTTGGAAAAGCCTGCTACAAGGCTCAGCAATGGTCCAAAGCTCCTCTATAATGCTTGTTGAGATGATTGATGGAGAGATTGAAGCTCAAACACGTGTGAATCAAGTTGAATTTGAAAATTCCATTAATGCTTCAAGCTTCATGTATGGTTGAGTATGGCACGAACTCCTCCAAATTCACGTTCAATCTTCCTCAGAAACACTTCATGATCATGAATTTAACAAGAGAAATGGTCTTTGTGTGAGAAAATTGGAAGTTCTTTTTGAGAGAAAAATTTGAAAAGTTTCTAGATCTAGATCTGAAAAGCTTGTGTAATCACCAATGCAGTTACAATTAGGCTTATATATGTCCTCTTAAACATTCTGAAATTAACACTAAGCCAAGGTTAATGGAGATTAGGGAGTTTTAAGGTGTATGCACCAATTTTCATTTTCACTCCATGCATGAGATGGCCACGTGAACAGTACCCAAATAAGGCCCAAAACCACTTAAAAATAGCCCATGCACACATTAGAATTGGAATTCCATGCATGTGATCAACCAAATTGTTTTAGTAATTTTCCTTCAAAAAACTTCATGAATAAGTAAATGATCATGCAAATGAAATTCATGCCATGTAATGGATGTTTTGGAAACTACATGTTATGAGAAGCAAAGTGCAAAAAGAACCACCAAATTTGGAGTCTTGGTTCAAAAGATATGGCCATTTGAATTTTCAAGCACACTTTGTTATGATTTGATCATAACTCCTTAACCATTCATTAGAAATTCATGATCTTGGACTTTTTGGAAATGGGAGAGAAAGCTCTTCAACTTTCATGTTCAACAAAATTTCATTTGAAGCTTTTTTGATGATGTAAAATTGAGTTGAAGTTGGTCCAAAACCTTGCCATTTTTGGAAACTTGAAATTACATGCCACTTTCCATTTTTGGAAACTTTTAATCTGGCTTCAAAATCTTCAAGGTAGATGTTTGACATGTTGAATAACCTTCTTTGGGACATGAATGAAGGGTCTCAAACAATTTCTCCATCTCCCAGCCTTCAATTGACTTACAGTTGACTTTTTAAGGCCTCTGATGACTTGGACAAGAACTGATGACTTTGAGCCTTCAACACTTGGCCAACTTGCATCAAAATGAACCTTGATTCACATGAACTCTCTAGAACAACCATATGGCCTTTATCTCATGGAAAAACACTTGTTCTCTTGCACAGATGAAACTCCTTGATACCAGTTTTGACTGAGGAAATGCAAGGTACTATGCAATGTTAAATGCAATGCTAATGACCTAAAAATGAAATGAATGTACAAATGGGAGGTGCAAATTTGAGGTGCTACACTCAGGGCACAAATTTTCCTTTTACACCAAGGCTAACTTTCAAATGCACGAATAATATGGCGGAGTATGAGGCCTGTATCATGGGGTTGGAAGAATGTATTGATCTTAGGATCAAGTATCTTGATGTTTATGGCGATTCGGCCCTTGTTGTTAATCAGATCAAGGGTGAATGGGAAACGAATCAGCCTAGCCTCATCCCATATTAAGATTACGCAAGGAGGATTTCAACTTTCTTTACTGAGGTTGACGTCCATCATATTCCTCGAGATGAGAATCGGATGGCAGATGCTGTAAGAACAAAAATAGTTCTACAACAGACTCTAGGATTTTGATGATAACAAAGGATGAAACCAAAATTGGCACTCTAACGAAAAGTTTCTAAGTGTGCAGGACTTTGAACAAGAACAAAGGAATCTTTTCGCTTTATCAGATACAGAATAAAATCAGATACAAAGTACCAGAAGATCAGAAGCATCTGAAGTGGAATCGCTCCCTAGAAGTTCTGACTCCGAGCAAAACAACATATCAGAATATCAGAAGCATCTGAAGAAGAAGCATGCTCCAGAAGTTCTGACTCTGAGAAACAGCATATCAGAACACCAGAAGCTCTCAACTTCCTCTGAAGTCAACACTGATGATCTAAAAGACCAAGACTATCAGAAGCTCTAACGTTATCTCTCAGATCTCAGATTAAATAGAGTAATTCAGACTCTAACGAAGAATTTCCTTATCCAGAAAGAGTAACGGCAACTACAACTTCAAAAGGAAAGAAACCATATTTGGAAAGAAGTTATTCAGGGAGACAAACTTGTTTTGGCAAGAAACAACAGAAGTTATGGCATTAAACTCTCATCAAGACAAAATATCTGCCATCACTACAACGCTCCTTTCACCTCTATATAAAGGACGGCAAACCGCATTGAGAGATACACCTGAACGCACAGAAATATTCTACTCTCTCTCTTAATATTTCACGAGCTTTTGCTCATAACGTGAAACTTCTTACGTGCTCAAATTCTGTAATATTTGCTTTAGCCTAGAAGCATTCTAGATTACAAATTCTGTTTTTACCTAAATTGATTTTTATTCCTCAAGTGACTCTACACAGTCTGTATACTTGAGAGGACTAAGAGATCCTTCTCTTAGACGTTGGTTGTAATAATCTTTCAAGATTAGTGGATTAAGTCCTTGTTGAAGGCGAAATCACCTTGGCCGGGTGGACTGGAGTAGCTTTGTGTTATAAGCGAACCAGTATAAAATCCTGTGTGATTTTATTTTGCAAAAGCGCTTATTTTTCAAAAACAATTCAAACCCCCATTTCTTGTTTTTCTCACCTTCAATTGGTATCAGAGCTTCGGCTCTGTTATTGATTTTCCAATCAAACACTTAACCGTGTAGAGAGATCCAGAACGAGAAAAACTATGGCCCAGACAAATGAAAGACACAGTTACAATGCTAAGCCTCCTGTCTTTGATGGAGAGAAATTCAATTACTGGAAGGATAGAATTGAAAGTTTCTTTCTAGGCTATGAAGCTGATCTCTGGGACATTGTCACAGATGGATACAAACCTCCTGTAACTAATGCTGGAGTTGAAGTTCCCAAAAGCAAGATGACAGATGATCAGAAGCGCGAATTCAAGAATCATCACAAAGCCAGAACGATACTTCTCAATGCCATATCCTATAATGAGTATGAAAAAATCACCAACAGGGAAACAACTAAAGATATACTTGACTCCCTGAAGATGACTCACGAAGGAAACTCTCAGGTCAAAGAAACAAAGGCTCTGGCTCTAATCCATAAATATGAAGCCTTCAAAATGGAGGATGATGAAGCTGTAGAGGTAATGTTCTCTAGATTCCAAACTCTTATTGCAGGTCTCAAAGTACTAGACAAAGGATACACAACTACAGACCACGTCAAAAAGATAGTCAGAAGCTTGCCAAAGAAGTGGAGACCCATGGTCACTGCATTAAAGCTTTCAAAGGATCTGAACAACATCAGCCTTGAAGAGCTTGTCAGTTCACTCAGAATTCATGAGATAGAACTGGAGGAAGATGAGCCTCAGAAGAAGAACAAATCTGTAGCATTAAAGTTCAAATCTGAAAGATGCAAGCCTGACAGGAACAAAGCCTTCCAGGCTGAAACAGAAGATGCTGATGACTCTGAACAGGAAGATTCTGATGATGAAGAAGAATTGTCCCTCCTAACTAGAAGAGTTAAACAACTTTGGAAAAAGAGGAACAATAACTTCAGGAGACCAAGACCCAGAGGGGATCGATCAGAATCAACCTCAAAAGGTAAAACTAACAAAGATGTTACTTGTTATGAATGTAAAGAAACAGGTCACTACAGGAACGAATGCCCAAAATTAAAGAAAGACAGCTCCAGAAAAGATAGCTTCAAGAAAAACTCCCTCAGAACCAAGAAGGGATTAATGGCCACCTGGGATGACAGCGAATCTGACTCATCAGAATCTGACTCTGATGAACAGGCAAATGTGGCATTCATGGCTACCACATCCAGGAGCACTTCAGATGAAGAATCTGAATCAGAAGAGGTATTTTCTGAACTTTCTCGATCTGACCTAGAATCATGCTTGTCTGAAACTCTTAGCTCATATCAGAAACTAAAACAAAAATTTAAAGCTATAAAAGGCTGTCTTGAAGAAAAATTTGAAGAATATGGCACACTTGAGATGACAATTCTAGAACTAAAAGATGAAAACAAAGTTTTGACATCACTAAGAGATGCAGCAAAGAAAAATTGTTTAAAACTAGAAGAAGCATTATCTCAAGCTCCACAAACTTCAAACACGATAATTTATAAGTACGAAAAAGCCTTTCAAAATTTTTTGAAAAATGGGATAGGAAGGAGTGTAATGGCATCCATGATTTATGGAGTCAGTCAGAACAATAGAAGAGGAATTGGGTATGATCCTAAGGAAGATAAAACTTCTACTAGTGACCAACCTAAATCCCCATTTTCATATCACTACACACACACATAAGAACAAAAGTTTGATAATGCTAGAAAACACAAGGTAACCAGAAACTCTGGGAAAACTAATCATAAAGGACCCAAGAGACTCTGGGTACCAAAAGATAAGATTGTTTACGTTGCAGATATCTTATGCAGCAAAGTTCAAACACCAGTCATGGTACCTGGACTCTGGATGCTCGCGACACGTGACGGGAAGAAAGTCTATGTTCCAAAGCCTGGAACTTAAAGACGCTGGATTCGTAGGTTTCGGAGGAGATCAGAAAGGAAAGATCAGAGGCTCCGGAACTATTGGTAATGGTACTCTTCCCTCTATATCTGATGTTCTTTACGTAGAAGGATTAATGCATAACCTGTTATCCATAAGTCAATTAAGTGATAACGGCTATGATGTAATCTTCAATCAAAAAACATGTAAAGCCATAAATCAAAACAATGGTTCTGTCCTATTCACAGGCAAGAGGAAAAACAATATTTATAAAATCAATCTGTCTGATTTAAAAGAACAAAATGTGAAGTGTCTGATGTCCGTTCACGAAGAGCAATGGGTATGGCATAGACGCTTGGGCCACATTAGCATGAGGAAATTATCTCAGCTAAATAAACTCGAGTTAGTCAGAGGCCTGCCTAAACTGAAGTTCTCTTCAGATGCTCTATGTGAAGCATGTCAGAAAGGAAAATTTTCAAAAACATCCTTCAAAAAGAAAACTATTGTTACTACCTCTAAGCCTCTGGAACCTTTTCACATTGATTTATTTGGTCCTGTGAAAACAGCATCAGTCAATGGAAAGAAGAATGGACTAGTCATTTATGATGATTTCAGTCGCTGGACATGGGTAAAATTCCTAAAGCACAAGAGCGAGTCTCACTCTGTATTCACTAGTTTCTGTTCCAAAGTGCAAAAAGAATTTGACTCTAAAATTGTAAGAGTCAGAAGTGATCATGGTGGGGAATCTGAAAACAAATCTTTTGAGGAATTATTTGACTCTAATGGAATATCCCATGATTTCTCCTGCCCTAGAACTCCACAACAAAATGGAGTTGTAGAGAGGAAGAATAGGACACTCCAAGAGATGGCAAGAACTATGATCAATGAAACAAACGTGGCTAAGCACTTTTGGGCCGAAGCTGTAAATACAGCGTGTTATATTCAGAATAGAATCTCCATAAGACCTATTCTGGAAAAGACTCCCTATGAACTATGCAAAGGAAGAAAACCAAACATTTCATATTTTCATCCATTTGGATGCTCATGTTTTATTTTAAACACTAAACAACATCTGAACAAGTTTGATTCCAAAGCACAGAAAGGTATTATGTTAGGATACTTAGAACGCTCTAAAGGCTACAGAGTATACAATACAGAAACCAAAATTGTGGAAGAATCAATTCATATCAGATTTGACGATAAGCTTGACCCTGAAAAGTCAAACCTAGTTGAGAATTTTGCAGATTTAGAAATCACTCTTGCAGGATCTGACAAAGCTCCAGAAGCAACTGCCACTCAAAATCCTGAAGAAATTAATCTTCCATTAATCCCAAAGAAAGCTAAAAGTCGCCTCAACATATCTGAAGAATTGATTCTGGGTAACAAGGACGAACCTGTCAGAACCAGATCTACCTTCAAGACCTCTGAAGAGACTCCTCTGGGGCTAGTGTCTCTGATCGAGCCTACGTCCTGTGATGAAGCACTTCAAGATAACGACTGGGTTCTAGCCATGCAAGAAGAGTTAGATCAATTCACAAAGAACGATGTCTGGGATCTTGTTCCCAAGCCCAGAGGCACTCACATTATCGGAACCAGATGGGTATTCAGAAACAAGCTGAATGAGAGAGGAGAAGTCATCATAAACAAAGCTCGACTGGTAGCTCAAGGTTACAGTCAACAAGAAGGTATTGACTACAATGAAACCTTTGCTCTAGTTTCCAGATTAGAATCTATTCGTCTTCTTGTATCCTTCGCTATAAATCATTCTATCAAACTGTATCAAATGGATGTCAAGAGCGCATTCCTTAATGGTTACATATCAGAAGAAGTGTATGTCAACCAACCTCCAGGTTTTGAAAATCCAAATTATCCAGAACATGTTTTTAAACTTAAAAAATCTTTATATGGACTTAAACAAGCTCCCAGAGCTTGGTATGAACGATTAAGTAATTTTCTTCTGGAACATAATTTCATCAGAGGGAAAGTTGACTCCACACTCTTCTGTGAAAACCTTAACAATGATCTCATGATATGCCAGATATACGTTGATGATATTATTTTTGGTTCAGCTAACGCCTCTGTTTGTCAAGAATTCTCTGAGTTAATGCAGGCAGAATTTGAAATGAGCTTAATGCAAGAACTAAAGTTATTTTTGGGAATTCAAATTAATCAAACTTCAGAAGTCACGTACGTTCATCAAAGCAAATACATAAAAGACGTTCTGAAGAAATTTGACATGGCTGAATGCAACTCTGCAAAGACTCTCATGCATCCAACATGCATTCTTGAAAAGGAAGAAGTTAGTAAAAAGGTTTTTCAGAAGCTCTATCGTGGTATGATAGGCTCCCTTCTCTATCTGACTGCTACTCGACCTGATATTCTCTTTAGTGTCTGTCTCTGTGCCAGATTCCAATCAGATCTTAGAGAAACTTACTTAACTGCAGTTAAGAGAATTCTCAAATATCTGAAAGGAACTCCTAACCTGGGCCTGATGTATGAGAAAACATCAGAGTATAGACTTTCTGGTTACTGTGATGCAGATTATGCAGGAGATAAATTGGAACGAAAAAGCACATCTGGAAATTGTCAGCTCCTGGGAAACAATCTGATATCCTGGGCAAGCAAAAGGCAATCAACTATCGCTCTGTCCACTGCAGAAGCAGAATACATCTCAACATCACTGTGCACTACTCAGATGCTCTGGATGAAGAATCAGTTAGAAGATCTGCAAATCTTCGAGAGTAACATTCCTATCTTCTGTGATAATATTGTTGCCATTTGTTTAAGTAAGAATCCCATCTTGCACTCCAGAGCTAAGCACATTGAAATAAAACATCATTTTATCAGAGACTATGTTCAGAAAGGGATAGTAACATTGAAGTTCATTGATACAGATCATCAATGGGCAGGTATATTCACTAAACCCTTAGCTGAAGATAGATTCCTCTTTATCTTAGAAAATCTGAACATTCAAAACTGCCCTGATTAAAATGTGCCTCTGAGGTTGCTAAATGAGACTTTAACATAAACAAATGGATTCTGCCTCTGACTCTGATACTTCTACCCAGTTAGATGTTATCTGAGTTAGAAATCTCCAGGAACCAATCCCTTGGTATTCCTGAAGATCAGATAAATCAAACCACGTGGAGTGTCTTGCGTCTAACCTTGAAACTTCTAGACAGCTGTCCAGCAGTAATCAAGGAACAGACTCTTGAGATCTCCTCGAGCAGTGTGCAAACTGTTGGGATTAGACATCATTTATGAGCTATAATCACTTCTCCCTCTAAACGTGCTAACTTGGTTTATGTGTTAAACTCTGATTTCTGTGTCGTTTTGCATGCGCCCTTTTGGGTATTTAAACACTCTTTTCACACTTTGCACACACTTCACTCTCACTCACTCGTTTAACCCCAGTTCTCTCAGGCATTTCTGCAAATAGTTCATCTTCATCTTCATCTCAGTTCTTCATCAACACCATGGATACTCAACAACAATCTGTGTTCAACTACTCTCAGCAAATGGATTCCAGCAACCCTACTCCAACGGTTACAAGCGTAGTTACAACACCAGTTTACAAGGAGCCTCACATTCTTGACCGTGAACCCCATATTAACCTGGCAACACCTTTTGAAAAACTGGACGTGCTGTGTGAATCCCTGGTGGATTTTGATAACATGAGAAGAAATGGCGTAGACCTTACTGAAGAACTTCGCAAACAAGGTTGGGGAAACTACTTTCAACGCCTCTACGGTCCAGTTTACCCAAATCTCATTAAGGAATTCTGGAGATTTGCTGATGTTGACGATCATTTCATAGTCTCATACGTTCTGGGTGTGAAGATTGTGATAACTGAAAAGTCCATCGCTGCTTTGCTAAACATGCAGAAAGATGGAGGAAGAAGGATTTACAACATCAATCCCAGGGCAAAATACATAGCTCAAGAAATCAACCCAACGATCTTCAAACTAAACGCAGAAGGCAACCCCTCAAAGAACAAGGAACTGCATCAGAACCTCCGGGTCTGGCTCAAAATCATTCTGGGTACAATCCATCATCGCCCAGCGTCAAATTCATCAGATTACATCAATACAAATCAGAAATGTATTATGTACTGTATTCATAAAGGTCTGAAGCTATGCCTCCCAACACTCCTCTTCAAATACCTCAGAGACTCTGTACGAGAAACCAGGAATCACATGAAGCCCAGAACTTACATCCCCTTGGGAAGACTCCTCTCAGATGTACTGATAGAGAATGGTCTCGTGGACCAACTGGTAAAGCTCAGGCTTATGGACGACATGGCAATCGACACTCGAAGGCCTCCAAACTCCAGGAATCTGAAGAGCATGGGAATTCTGGAGAAGGTCAACGTTAGACCCACTCTGGACACCTCTTGGGAAGCCTTAAAAGATCAGAGGAAAATTCCCCATGGTCTATATCTGTTCTCCAAGGAAGAACCCAAAGAAGCAATTCTCCACTATCTCCAACATCTGAAGGATGAAGGCGTGGATATTTCAGATTTCAGGCTGAGCAAACTGCCAGATAAAGCTCCCAACTTCGTGAGGCATAAAAGAGGTCCCTCTGAGAAGACATCACAGGCGAAGAAAGCGAAGCTAGGAGAATCCTCTGAAACAAGACCCCTAACACCTCTGCATGAGTCTTCTGGTAAGTCTGCCTCTCCTGCTCCTTCTGTACAGCAACTTGCCTCTTCTATTCCTCCACCAACCCCTCTATACACCCCATCTGAAACCCCTCCTTCAACGACCAGAACATCTCGACAACTCCCAAAACTTAACCTCGCCAATACCTCCTTACCCATATCTGAAGCTGAGCAAATGAATGAAACCACCTCCTCATCTTCAGCCCCAAAATCACCCCCTTACTGTATCATCTCATCTGACACAGAATTCTCTGACCCCGCTTCTCCCACTCTAGCCCAACTTCAGACACAAAACCTTGCCTCCCGACAACCACATGCACCTCCACCTGAACCTGAAGTAACCTCACCACCCACAGAACAACCAACAGTCACTCCATCTGACGTTCAACCCTCTGACCCCAACGCCTCTGACCTTACCCCTCCAAACACTTCCTTTGAACCTCAAACTCTCAACCTAAGCCCTCCCACTTCCTCACCTCTACCATCTGAACCTGACCACTCCCCGCCAACCCTAGAAGAGGCAATTATGCTGTTTGCAGAAGCATCAGTGGAAAAGGTTAAGTCCCTGTCCACAAACTCTGGCATCAGTGATGATCCTTCCTCTGTTAGGACACACTGGAACATAGTCATTGGCTGGATGACTTCTGAGGCCTTTAAGCTGAAGCACATCTCTGAGCAAGTCAGAAATGACTTTATCAGAGACGCTGAGGCAAGACTACAAGAGCGCTTGGACAGAGAAGCTGAGGAAGAAGCCAGAAGGGAAGCAGAAGAAAAAGCAAGACAAGAAGAACTTCAAAGGGTAAGGGAAGCTGAAGCCAAAGCTCTAGCTGATGCCACTGCTGCTGAAGTTGAAGCAAAAGCTGCTGCTGAAGCTGAAGCTAAAGCCGCTGAAGAACAGAATGCTCTGACTCAGGGGGAGTCCTCTACTTTTGCCCCTCTGGTTCTCAAGACCCTTGAGGAGCTTCAGAAAGAGAAGAAGGAAGTCCGAGCCAGATTGGATCAACAGGACACAGTCAACGCCAACATCCAGAATCTGCTGACTCAACTGCTTCAGAGAATGCCTCCTCCTCCCAACCCTTAGGTACTTAGGATGTTTTTTTCTTGCTTGTTGCTTTGCTTGTTTTGTCTCTGATGTTTTTGCTCTTTTCTGGATATATATATATATATATAATTCTCCTGCTTATTTTTTTAAGTCTTTTTGATTCTGACAAAAAGGGGGAGAAATCAAACAGCTCTGATGAAAAATTGTCTATATCCTCAAGCACTCTGCAAACGTACTATTCAATTAAAATCTATCTAACACTACTTGACTTAGAAAATTGCAGAAAGGTATCTAGAAACTTCATTGCTTGGAAGCTCTGGTAAGAACTTCTGAACTCCACAGCCTATCTCAGGGGGAGCTCACTTCTATCTGATCTGATAAACTCTTATATCTGAAATGTTTCATCTGACATGTGAGTTTGTTTTGTCATCATCAAAAAGGGGGAGATTGTAAGAACAAAAATAGTTCTATAATAGACTCCAGGATTTTGATGATAACAAAGGATGAAACCAAAATTGGCACTCTAACGAAAAGTTTCTAAGTGTGCAGGACTCTGAACAAGAACAAAGGAATCTGATCGCTTTATCAGATACAGAATAAAATCAGATACAAAGTACCAGAAGATCAGAAGCATCTGAAGTGGAATCGCTCCCTAGAAGTTCTGACTCCGAGCAAAACAACATATCAGAATATCAGAAGCATCTGAAGAAGAAGCACGCTCCAGAAGTTCTGACTCTGAGAAACAGCATATCAGAACACCAGAAGCTCTCAACTTCCTCTGAAGTCAACACTGATGATCTAAAAGACCAAGACTATCAGAAGCTCTAACGTTATCTCTCAGATCTCAGATTAAATAGAGTAATTCAGACTCTAACGAAGAATTTCCTTATCCAGAAAGAGTAACGGCAACTACAACTTCAAAAGGAAAGAAACCATATTTGGAAAGAAGTTATTCAGGGAGACAAACTTGTTTTGGCAAGAAACAACAGAAGTTATGGCATTAAACTCTCATCAAGACAAAATATCTGCCATCACTACAACGCTCCTTTCACCTCTATATAAAGGACGGCAAACCGCATTGAGAGATACACCTGAACGCACAGAAATATTATACTCTCTCTCTTAATATTTCACGAGCTTTTGCTCATAACGTGAAACTTCTTACGTGCTCAAATTCTGTAATATTTGCTTTAGCCTAGAAGCATTCTAGATTACAAATTCTGTTTTTACCTAAATTGATTTTTATTCCTCAAGTGACTCTACGCAGTCTGTATACTTGAGAGGACTAAGAGATCCTTCTCTTAGACGTTGGTTGTAATAATCTTTCAAGATTAGTGGATTAAGTCCTTGTTGAAGGCGAAATCACCTTGGCCGGGTGGACTGGAGTAGCTTTGTGTTATAAGCGAACCAATATAAAATCCTGTGTGATTTTATTTTGCAAAAGCGCTTATTTTTCAAAAACAATTCAAACCCCCATTTCTTGTTTTTGTCACCTTCAGATGCACTTTTTATGCTTGCTTCGATGATTGTGGTGAGACTATGGAATGAAGTCCCCAATATCATTGTGATGCGCTTGGATAGACCAACTCATGTATTTGCAGTTGAAGAAGTAAAAGATGATAAGCCATGGTATTTTTATATCAAGTGTTTTCTTCAGAGTCAGATTTACCCGCCTGGGGCATCTGTTAAAGATAAGAAGACTTTGAGGAGATTATCCGGCAGTTTCTACCTCAATGGCGATGTGCTTTATAAGAGAATTTTTGACATGGTTCTGCTCACATGCGTGGATAGACACGAAGCAGACCTGTTGATGACTGAAGTCCATGAGGGTTCATTTGGTACTCATTCCAATGGACATGCCATGGCTAAGAAGATGTTGAGAGCAGGCTACTATTGGCTGACAATGGAGTCTGACTGCTGCAGATATGTGAAGAAATGCCATAAGTTTCAGATTTATGCGGATAAGATTAATGTTCCCCCGACACTTCTGAATGTGATATCATCACCATGGCCTTTCTCTATGTGGGGAATTGACATGATTGGCATGATAGAGCCAAAAGCGTCCAACGGTCACAGGTTTATTCTCGTAGCAATTGATTACTTCACCAAATGGGTGGAAGCGGCGTCATATGCAAACGTGACCAGGCAGGTGGTTGTGAAGTTTATCAAGAATCAACTCATATGCCGTTATGGTGTGCCAGAAAAGATCATTACTGATAATGGATCTAACTTGAACAACAAGATGATAAAAGAGCTTTGTAGCGAGTTCAAGATAACACATCATAATTCTTATCCTTATAGACCCAAGATGAATGGGGCTGTTGAAGCTGCTAATAAGAATATCAAGAAGACTGTCCAGAAGATGGTTGTTACGTACAAAGATTGGCATGAGATGCTGCCATTTGCTTTTCATGGTTATCGTACATCCGTCCGCACTTCAACAGGGTCAACCCCTTTCTCCCTTGTTTACGGCATGGAGGTCGTACTCCCAGTAGAGGTGGAGATCCCATCAATGCGAGTCTTGATGGAAGCCAAGTAAACTGAGGCTGAATGGGTTCAGAGTCGTTATGACCAGCTGAATTCGATTGAAGAGAAGAGATTAACTGCCATGTGCCATGGTCAGTTGTATCAACAAAGGATGAAGAAAGCCTTTGATTAGAAGGTCAAGCCTCGTGTGTTCCGAGAAGGTGACCTTGTGCTCAAGAAAGTCTTGTCTTTCGCGCCCGATTCTAGGGGCAAGTGGACTCCAAACTATGAAGGTCCATATGTTGTCAAGAGAGCCTTTTCAGGCGGTGCTTTGATACTTACAACTATGGATGGGGAGGATTTCACTCGTCCTGTGAATTTAGATGCAGTCAAGAAATACTTCACCTAAAATAAAAACAGAATAACTCGCTAAGTTGAAAACCCGAAAGGGCGACTTAGGCAAAAAATTAGCGTCTCTATGGAATTAAAACCCGAAAGGCTGATCCAGGAAAAAGTTAGAGACATAAAAAAAACTGAATATATATATCCCGCTAGATTGAGTACCTCACCCTAGGGCAATCTAGGCAAAAATTAGGGATTTGGCAAGTAACTGCATCCTGACAAGACTTTGTTTTCCAGCTGTTTTCTGTCAGAGATTCTCGCTCAGTCATCGTCAACTGAAGTTTCAAATACATTGGATTTAGAGTTGGTGGAGAAATGGTAATTATGTTCAATGTAGCCATTTTCCAATATATATCACCAATTTCAAATTTGTAAAGATCCATGGAGTCTTTCCATTTGGAGACTACCATTCCATCAAATAAATTTGAGCTTTTATCCAATTCTTTGCACTCTCATGTGTTTCTGCTTACAAATGTTTGCATGTTTTAATTGATAAATATCATTGTTTTAAATAAATAAAGTTTTTCAAACTGTTTTTCAAACTGTTTTTAAACAAAGTGAACATTCACAATGACTAAAAAGGATAATTGGGACATCTTCAGTGCTCTACCAAGGATAGTATGATCTCTAAAAGGGTAAGGCATTTGTTCATTATTTCTAGCATATTTGTATCCTCTTCATTATCTTTCAGGTTGACTCCTACGCGAGCGCAGAAGAAGGTTAAGCATCACCAAATTCCCCAGAGAGTCTGGAGCTTTGGTCCTGATTTGTTTAGAGGAGTATATCTCTAACCCCCTCAACTCCCCAAAGAGTCTGGTGTTTATCTTCTAAGCTCCCCAGTTGAGTTGGGATTTAGCATTTGTGTTATCAATTATATGGTTGTCATCCCTTGTGTGGATTGACCTAAAATCCCTTATAGATTGATAAATTGATATGCTGTCTTTTTGAGGAAGTTAGTATTCCCTTATTCAGATTGGATTTCTCCCGCAGAGTGAGCAAGAAATCTCATCATCATTGGCATTTTCAACAAGTGGGTTTGTAGCTTATCCTCAGCAGATTCACGTACTGTGATCTCCACCAGGTTTGATTCCCATTCATCCTCAGCAGGGTTGTTCATGTGAGACTTCCCCATTTCGGTCGCCAGCAGGTTATCTCCAGCTGATCGCTTTCAGGTTATCCTCGGTTTGATCACCAACAGTGTTCCCCATGAGAGTTGCTTAGCCAGAGCCTGATTGCTATTATTTCCTCCTTCTCGGATGATTTCTCCTCCTAGCAGAGTGGGTGATGAAAATGTTTATTTTCTCTCTCCAGTGGAGCGTTGCTTTCCCCTTCCTCAGCAGATACTATTTCTCCAACAGTATGAGGAATTGTGTTGATTCTTGAAATTTATGTTTGGTGGTTGTTCCCCACAGAATTTCTATCTTGTCCCGGTGGTTTCCCCAGTAGAGCTTCTTCTACAAAGGAATCTTATCCGTGTGTCCTCCTCGGCCGAGGCTCTGTTTGATCCTGGCCTGGAGTTGGAACTTCTGAAGAAGATGTTTTCTTTTCCTTCCCCAGTTGGAGTGACTGGTTCTCCTTCTCCACAGCAGGGATATTCCTCCGTGGTTAGAAGTGGTTGATTTGTGTGATGTGCTTCTGTTTGGTGGTTGTTCCCCACAGAATCCTACATCACCTCCTGATAAGATCCCAGTAGATTTCTTCTCTGATCTTGCTTATTCCTCTAGCAGTGACCTTTGTCCCTAACAGTGATTTTATTTGATTCTCAGCATTGGTTTTCCTCCCCTGCAGAGATTGGTGTTTCCTGGTATTGGTTGCCCCCACCAGATTGGGAGTTTCCCCAGTGGGTTTGGCTTTCTCTTGTAAGATGTAGTACCAGATGTTTGTTCAATGATTCTTGGACCTGTTTGTGTTAGATATGTCTGTTTGTCAGCATTTATCATACATAAACCATGCATAAATATACATAATTATAACATTCAGATATTCATGTTGCATTCTTTGCCATATATCTTTGCATGCTGTCTCTTGCTATTTGGTGATATATATTTCCCCAAGCAGGTTGTGCGTCTGATCTCTCCATATAGAGTCAGCCCCATAGGCAGAAAGTGTTTATCCTTTCTTCTATATTCCCCACTGAGTTACGTCATCGGGGATGATTATTGTTTCAGTTTCCTCCCAAAATATGTATTGGGATGGAATTACTCCCCTGAGATATATCCTCGTTGGGTTGAGTTTGATTTCACTGTGTCTCTCTACATTGTTCCTAGATTGACTGCTCTTGTTATTTCCCTTTGCAGCTTCCCCGTAGTTTAGATGAGTGATTGCTCAGTAACCAGTAATTGTCCATCTTTTCTCGGAGGAGTTTTGGCCTTCTACCCAGTAACCGGTAGTCGTAAGTCCTATTTCTGTGGTTTTTTACCCAGTACCCGGTAGATGTAATCCCCTCCTTGTTGGTTATCTTTATCCAATATTCGGTATTGATATTCCTTCGGTTTTGAGTATACCACCCAGTAACCGGTGATATATCTCTTGGATAATTGCTCTGATCAAGCAATTTATCCCCAACGAGTCATCTTTCATTTACCCTATTTGTTGGTAATGATTGTTTATCCCTTTGATTGGTCATCATTTTATACCCAGTAGCCGGTATCCTGATGTCCTTTCTTTTCGGTCGATTTATCCTTTATTAACCCAGTAACCGGTTGTGGATAACCTTCCATGCGAGTATGTTATCTACGTTTTGACGGTAATAGATAATATATCTCATGCGCTCTTCAGTCAAAATATTTTCTTCCCCAGTCGAGTAAGATTCGTATTTCCTTATGGAATCGAATGTCCATCCTATAATAGAGTTTTCTTTTTTCAGCCCTCCCTTTGGATGATGAGTGTTTTGGAAACATTCCCCAATTCACACCATGGTTGGTCACCTATTATATGCCCAGTAACCAGTATCCCTGGTGTTCCTTCCTTTTGCTCCCTATTATTGACTTTTGTCCCCTGTGGAATCAGATTTTCCTAAGTTGAAATATACCTTTTTAGGTCTTCCTCAGATGTTTTGGATGATTGATATCTCCCACCCTTATACCGGTCTTAGATATTCATTCTCCCCGAGCGTGTTATTCTCTCACCCTTATACCGGTGTTTTGATCACATGTCTCCTTGAGCTTATTACCCAGTAACTGGTAATACCTCATTTGTTTCCTCAGCTGAGTCCTTTGTGGATTCTCCCAGCCTGAGTCCCTTGGTGTATTTTCCTCATCCGAGTCCGGATTTTATCTGAAGTATCCTTTGTGGATAGTTTTTGTTGCATTGGCTTATTCCCCAATACATGCATCTTTGCGTCAGCCCGAGTTTTTCCATCGATTTATTTTCATGGAATCCTTTCGTGTCTTTCAGCATATTTCAAGTCGTGACCTGCTCACGCATTTTTATTCCCCTTTACTCCCCAGAGTCTCTGTCCCATGTATGAGCATATTACTCATATGGATTTTCAGTTTCTCCTGATTTCTTTTTTCCTTTGTGGACATATATCCCCACAGAGTATTAACTTTGGCATACATACATTTGCATCATGAGGTCTCTTAGGGACCAAAATTCGTCTCTTTGTTATTATTTAAGCCCATTCTACCTCGTCGAGACGAAGATTTTAACCTTTATATCTCCGGCTAGAATGACCTTAAATAGGGGCATCTGTAAGGCCCTAATTTTGACCCTAAGATCCGTCATGGCATCATATCATTGCATTTTGCATTTGCCTTAAGGATCATAGCATCTTGGCTTCTTAACCTTTGGGTAGGAACTTATGTGAGTTGGTTTGAGATCACCAAGCATGTTTGAATTGTATATTATTGCTTTTCTTATTTTGTTTACTAACCAAAAGCATTAAAATATGTCACTAACTTGTTTTGTTTTGTAGCTTGAGCAATCATAAGATCTGAGGCTCCTGGGAGGCCCCTATGCTCATTGATATGGCCAGATGAAGTGGAAAGCAAGCATGACAATGGTTCACAAAGCTCTCAATAATCATATATTCCTCCCAAATATCTCAATTTGTCAATTTGATCAAAGAAAATCAAAGGGCTTGAGGATTGTTTCCCAAGGAAACCCTAATTCATTTGTGCATTGGCTATGCCTTGCTCATGAAGAAACCTCAACACATGATCAAATAAAATCAAGGGAAGTTCTTTTATTCATCATTTCATGCATATTTGAGCTTATTTGAGTGTCCTCAATCATCAATTCATCAAGGTTTGAGGTATGGACTTAAGAAGTTGATTAGTCAATTCATCTGACTATTTTGAAATACACTGAGACCTAACTTTTAATTTGTTTGTCAAATGGAGATGACCCCAAGAGAAACAATTTTCTTAAGAACCATATGACCAACTTTCATGTTCATCCAAAATTGATTTGAAGCTTGCAAGGTCATCATCCATTTCAAAACATTATAGGTCATTTTGACTGAAACCCTAATTTTGGGTCAACTTCTCAAGGACATAACTCTCTCATTTTTTATGATTTTGAGGTGGGATCAAATGCATTGGAAATTTTAGGATGTCCACTTCATTTATTATGTTGAACAAATTTTCGTAATCCTAAAAGAAATACATGTGATAATGCAAAACATTATAGGTCACTTTGGACCAAAGTCATTGAAATGTGAAAAAGTCAAACTTCAAGTGCCCATAACTTTCTTATCAAAAATCCAAATGATGAAAAACTTAGATACAAATTGATTTTCTCAAAAAGATATACAACTTTTATGTTGAAGGTTTTGTCATTTGAGGCTTGCATCATTGAAACAGAAGGGCTTGAAGTTGATCCATTTTGGAATTTTTCACATGCACATGTTTTGCACCTTGAACTTTATGGCCAAATTTAACTAATTTCCCAATTCCAAATGAAGTTTCGTTCAGCATAACAATTGATCCTCATGTCAAGACCTTTCCAACCATTACCCACAAGGCCATGTTTCATTTTGGGAAGGGCTAGTTTCGAAGAGGAGCAGATTTTGGTACAATTATGGAAACCATTTGAAAACTTCATGCACACTCCAAATCAATTGCATGTACACGTCTAGTTCACTTTGCTTACACCTGAATACTCATTTGGCATTGGATTTGGGCCCTCCATGCGTATGTACAGGCCCATGCATGGAGGCCCTCTCAATTCATGCACATGAAATTTACATGCTTTCACCTTGCCTTGCTATAAATACATGAGCTCAGCTTCACTATTTTCCAACCCGAAGGCGCCTGATATGCTGCAAAATTGAATCCAACCCTCACTTTAAAGGAATTTCTCTCTTTCATTTCAAAATTTCAGATCCAATTTTCAACTTCATTGGTTGATCATTGGACTTAAAATTCCTTGGCCTTGCTTCATCTTCATCCCAAGAGTGAACTGCAATAAAGAGCTGTGAAGAATCGTGCTCCATAGATCTACATTTCAGAGGTGGATGTTCAAACTTTTCTTCTTCGAAACTCATTGATTATTACTGGTTTCTTGTGTTTCTTGGCTTGGCTGAAGTCCTCTCATCAGAGGCATTTGAATTGTGCTTTTAATTTTGTAAAATCATCAAGTTTAGTTTGAACTCCATTATTTTCCTCTTCTGATTTCTCTTCCTATGGGGATCTAGAAGGAAAACCAATGGTACAGGGGTGATGTACATCACCCCAGCTTTCCAATGATATCAGGATCGCCCATTTTTATTAAGTTTTATTTGTCTGCAACTTTGGCCAGAATCCCGGGGCTCGGCGGAGAAGACGGTGGTGTACACCACCGTCCGTTTGCCAGATTGAACATGGACCCTTGGATTTGTTTTCCAGATCTAATAAGAGCCTCTCATTCTTATGACTTGATTTAATGCACTGTGTGATTCAGTTGACTTAGGTCCATGGTGCGCGCGCATGCCATAGCCCTTGGATGTGCCAGCTCAATTAATGAGACTGGATCCAACGCGCCAGATATTTTCCATTTTTCATTTTCTTATTTTAATTTCTTTTATTTTCTTTTATTCCCTTTTATTTCAAAAAATCACATCTCTCTCATTTTAATTCCAAAAAATATGAGACCAATTGCATTATTTTCCTTTTTAATTCTAGTTTCTGAAAATGATTTTTAATATTGTTTATTTTGTCATTAGATATTTTTTATGAATTTTCTCTTTTCTGGGTATTTTTATTTCATTTTAAATAGTTTCCAATATTCAAAAAATACCAAAATATTTTCTTAACCTCTTTGAATTATGATGGATCTATGAAAAATATTCTCATCAATTTATTAATTGATTTGAGATTTATTTGAGATTTTAATTCAATTAGGTTATTTTTTATTCATTTTTAATTGTTTAAAATAGTTTCTGATTTCTAAAAATGCTGAATTATTTTGTCAAACCTTGTTTGACCTTTTTGAACTTAGGATGATCCATTTGGACTTTTCAAAGTTGATTTGAAATGGATTTGAAGTTTGACCTTTAATTGATTATTTTAATTCAAGTATTATTTTAATTTTGAAAAATACCAAAAATATTTTATTTGTTTCTTGACTTCTAAGTTGCATTTTGCTTCTGTTTACTATTCTTTGACCTTGATTCCATTTGTCTTTGGTCAAAACAATTTGCTTATTTCATTTGAAGTCTATTAATGTACATTCTTATTCATCTTCTTCTTCATCTTTTTCTTTTTGATCAATGAGTTAAAGATTGGTGGTTAACCTTGATGTATAGGAAGTTTAACCTTCCTTGATTCAAATCTAATTCATCTTGATCAAAGATTAAGTGAATGACTTTGCATTAAGGATAGGTTGCTTCTTGATCAAGCAAAAAACCTAAATCAATACAAGATCATTCCCATTTTCTTTTGGCATGGCAAGTTGTAGGAGCTTGGCTTACTAGTCAAGGTCTCTAACTTGCGTTTGTTGCCTATATTTTTATTGACCGGCCTCAGATAGGTGTGACTACTACATTAATCCACTTACGATTACTTAACATAGCGCTAAATTCCCTTATGGAACACTAACATTAACTATTGACCATTAACTTTTAATTCAAGTCATTTAATTCTTGCAATTTACTTTATGCAATTTAATATCTTGTACATATAATTCATTTGCTTTTGCCCTTTGCTCACTTGAGCTCATGTTTATGTTAATGCAATTTGCCTTTTGCTCACTTGAGCACATAATTGTGTATATACCATTGTGCTTGTGTTTTGTGTTGATTATTGTGAACCAAATGCAAATGGAAAAAAGGACTTAGATTCTAGGACATTCCCAATGCAAAATGGAGTCAAAGAGCAACTAGGCCTCATGCCTTTAGAGTGCTATAAATGTCAAAGAGCAACTAGGCCTCATGCCTTTAGAATGCTTAATCTTGAAGAGGACTTTGAAAGGACCTAATCTCTAAACTCACTCTTGTCCATTCTTTGTTTGCATTATAGAACTTTTTGATGTGTGTGTTCTTGTGCTAGGGATTCCAACTTGAGCCAAATTGAAGAACCATTGTCATGAGCATCCAAAGTGAGAGATACAAAAGCCCTTGGAAGATTCCTAGGAGCTTGTTTTGATTGTGTGCTTGATTGGTTGAGTATTTGCCTATTTGCTTGCTTATTCCAAAGGATGGGAGCTACTTGGATCATCACTATGATCTCGAGAAGGGAACTCCATTTGTGGTTTTACTCCTCTTCCTTCATCTTTGTATGTTTAGGACTTAGCCATTCTTCTTCTTCCCTCCACTCTAACCCAAGCCAAAACTTTTTTGGGCAAACATTAACATTTGTTTTCAACATTATAAACCTAAGCACCATGCTTTTGATTTTCAAACTTCTTTTCATAACACTTATTTTGAATTGAATCCTTAAGTCAACTTTGACCATACTTTGTAAATACTTTCCATTGGTAAATACAACTCACTCAATTGTTTTGTGGCTTCAATGGCCACTTTTGCCAAAGCTTTTCATAAACATTAGCTATTAGGTTTGAGTTATCCTTGAGGTTGATATAATACTCACCTATATCCTTAGTGAGTGACTATAAGACTTCCATGCTTATTATAGGGTTAACCCCTCACTAGCATGTTGAAGCTATCCTCACATGGTGGGTTTGTGGTTCTAGGTTGAGTTTTCTCCCTTTGATAACAAAAGACCTTAAGGCTTTTGGACCAATCAATTCACCAACTTCTTTTGAGATTTTTACCCCGAACTACGAGGTTTTGATCCTAATCTTTTCTAAGATGGTACGTAGGTAGTGGGTTTATCCATTCAAACACAAAAATTGTAAATAATTTGTACATTCTTCTCTCATCTCCCCAATCATGTTTGCACAAACAATTTTCACAAAATACCAACCTACCCTACAACAATTGTGAAAAGGGCTCCCTAGGAGTACCTAGGATGTTTTGGGTGCTTAAAACCTTCCCATTGCATAACCAACCCCCTTACCCCGATCTCTGACATTTTTATTAGTTTTTGATTTGATAAATCTTCTCGGTTTTTGTTCGCTTTCTAACCTTTCCTTTGGATAAATAGAAGTGCGGTGGCGACTCGAATTGTATGATTTACTTTTGATTTAGTCAATAAATCTAAAAGTAAAGAATACCCCGCTACAAGAGGCACATTACAGAATTCACCACAGCTATCAATAATCTCCAAACTGCTTAGGGACGGATCATACCAAACTATATCATCATTAGTGAGAGACATAAATCTCTGAGACCACCTTAGACATTGTTTGTTCTCCTCAAAAGCAGGTGTCTGAGGAAAGTGCAAAATAAACCACTAGTACAGAAGAGGAATGCAACAGACAATAGTTCAACCACCTTTAGAATTCCTTAGATGCAAAGAGAAATACATATCGCCTAACAAAGTAGGCACATGATTCCCAACGAAGAATAGTCTAATGGCGTTAACATCAACAGAACCGTCAATGTTAGGGAACAAAGCTAATCCACAGATGAGCAACACAAAGATAGCTTCAAAAGCATCCACCCTACCAGCTTTAGCAAAAGTGGTAGCTTTCTTGATGAGGAAACCAAATGGCAACCCAAATAACCCTCCTTTCTTCACCCAATGAGCCTCTATCTCAAACTTCTTCAAGTGAAGAGCTTCAGCAATGATACTAGATCGGGGAATCTCCTCTAATCCACTAAAAGGAACACTACTAGAAATAGGTATCCCCAAAAGATGAGAATACTCCTCCAAGGTAGGCACAAGCTGAAAATCTGGGAAAGTGAAACAATGGTAGAAAGGATCATAGAACTGCACCAGCACACTCAAAAGTCCTTCAACCACATCAGCGTACAAGATGGACAGAAGCTTCCCATGACGTTGTTTGAAGTCCAAGGGATCTAATACAAAAGATGATATCTTTCTTAACTCTTTCAAGTCGGGACATCTGAAACTGTACTTCTTAGTGTTCTTTCATCCACAATCCATGGTCTGAAAATATTCGCAAATGACACCTTAGTTCCTTGAAATTTTGTGGGATGAATGTTATGATCCACATGAAATGCATGAATGCAACAATCACAAGTAAGGGATCACACAAAAGGCACACAAAGGTCAAGGGATGAATCAAGTCATTGTCAAGATCAATCATCCATTTTGGTGGATTATGGTTTACACCTTATCAACACCCAAGTTCCATTGATATTGACAAGACTTGATTGAATTAACCAAGAATCAAGGGTTTGTTGTAAGTCAAGATTATGGAGTCTGGGTAAGAACCATCTGAAAGGAGAGAACTAAGGATAAAACCTGTAGATCATGTTCTAAAAAGTTCCCAGAGTCTTAATTCCATCTATCGGATATTATAGGTTAAGATGACAGACTCATCGACCCATAATATTCTCAAGAGAAACTCGTCTAAGTGTAGTATCGCGTAACAACTGTTATCAAGTCTACACCTGAACAGTTTCCGCACTACGTCCTAAATAGGCCAAGATGGGTTAGGTGTTCTAAGGTCCTCAGCTTCTCAGACCCACTTAGAAATAGTAATGTCTAACCACAAATACTTGTGTGACATTCCCAAATCCAAAGGAGTCTCCACTGAGCAGATGGATCTCAAGCCAACTTGTTAAGGACTACTCCACACAAGTCGAACATGACTATACCATCCTCCTATCTTAATTGCACTTAAGTTAGGGTTAGAACTTATCTCACCACTCAGAGATCACCGAGCACAACAAGCAGATTATATCACACATACATATATACAAACATCACATATATACAAATATATTCACACAAAAAGTAGGCTAAACCCACTGGAGACTACTCCCCAGCAGAGTCGCCACTAAATTTCTGTAGCGGGAAATTCATGATCATTAAGCCATTGACAAGCTAGATATCAATTAACAATAGTCGCCCTCGTACTTTTATTGTTTCCAAGGGAAAAGGGAAAAAGTACGAACAAAACCCAAATAGTAAGAAGTTTTTGAATAAAAACTAATAAAAGTCAGAGATCACATGTAAGGGGGTTGGTTACACAGAGGGAAGGTGTTAGCACCCAAAGTGTCCTAGGTACTCTTAGGGAGCCCTTTTTGTGTGCATATGTATTTTGTACAAAGTGATGTTTACAAACAAATAAAATGGGAAGATGAGAAAAGAATTGATTAATTATATTTTTTTGTGTTTGACAAGACCTTCGGTCTTGTGCCTACGTACCAACATGAAAATGAGGGATCAAAACCTCGTAGTTCGTGCTACAAATTTCAAAGTGAGTATGGTTGTTTTTAACAAAATTTAAGTTTGAAGGGCACAAAGGTCTGAAATGGTTTGAATGAGTTAGTTCTTTTTGGCTTTTTGAAAGTTTAAGTCAAGTATAGTTAAGTTCATTTACAAGTTTGATTTAAGAAAATGAGTTTGAAAATGCAACGGCATAATGCAAAAGTTTCTACCTTTTGCAAAAGTGGTAAAAGTATAGAACAAAAATAGTTCACCCAAAGAAGATATTAAAAATGGAGGGAGAGATTTTGAAATTAAGGAAATGGGGAGAAGATGAAGAGACTATCCTATGCACAAAATTTAAGAGTTTAAAGTTGAAAAGATCTGACCAAATGGGAGAAATCCAATAGAAAAGTATGTCAATATAAACCCATAATTCCCTTGGACTTTTTAGATCCAAGCAACACACAAATGCATAATTGTATCAATCTTGAAGAGCAAAGGCATCAAATAAAGATGGCCTCATCCGAGCTTATCCCCTTCGTTGATCTTCTTTAAAAGAGCCTATGTAGCAGATGAATTCCGCAAGTCACAGGTTCAACATAACAGCTTAGTAATGATCATTGTTGCAGATGAACTGGATAGATCTAGAATGATGTATCAGATGGATTCAAACTTGCAAGTTCTTGGTTCTTCAACAAATTGGCATTGGCCAAGTCCACTAGCAAAGGAATGTTGCCTAAGTTCTAAGTCCAATTGGGCAAGATCAAACCAACAGTCCACTCAAATGTATTTTAGGGTTTTTGTTATTATTATGTACATTAATGGTCAAAGAGAAATCAAACAAACAAAGCAACAAAGTATATCACACAATATGGTCCATGTGGACAAAGTGAGAATTACATTAACATAAACAATTAGAATGATATGTATAATGGCAAATGATAATAAAGTGCTAAAAGGAAATTGCATTAAAGTAAAGACTTAAAGATAAAAGTTAATGATTAGTAAGTTAATAGCTAGTTTTGTTTTGGTTTTTGATTTCAAGACATTCTTTGGAGAACACTCAACCCACTTGCCACAAGCATGGATCCTTGAACCAAAACATCTTCCAAAGGAAAGAAAGAAGGCCATGTTTCCACATAATACCATGGAAGAGGGGAAACTTACAATCTCACAAACTAGAATGCTTATGCCTTTTGTGTCACAAATTTAGCGCTATGTTAAGCAATCGTAATTGGACTTATATAGAAGTCACAACTATTTGAGGTCGGGCAATGAACTTTTGGTGTTAATGCATGTTGGAGACATAGTATTAAGAACTATGCTCATTAAACATACCACACACAAAAATATGCAAAGAGTGTGACCTAATCTCATCCATACTCATGTTAATCTTTCAATCAACTAGCATTAGGACTTTGAGATGTCATTGGCCAATTGAAAATGAATGGATGAAGAGGGAAAGGGATGAATGAGATCACAAATTGGTCAAAGAAGGGCTTTTACCAAATTAATATTATTTATTCATTTTGGGAGATGGAATTTACATTCCATCAATCCCCTAAATCCAATAATATTAACTTGACAAAGTCAAATCAACCTTGACCAAGGCCCAACAACAAATCAGAAACTCAATCAAGTCAATACAAATGGCCAACATAATTAAAATGACATTTATTCAATTAAAAAATATTAAAATAATGCATTAAATTCAAATATGCTTTGTCCAAATCCTAAAATCTCATCAAAACACCAAATAATTGGCCCTGAGATTTATCATAGGTCAAACAAGGTCAAAGGACCTTGGTTAAAAAAAATCATAATTTTTGGACACTTAAAAATATTTTTAAACAATTAAAATCAAATGAAAAATCAATTAGTTCATGAAAAATATTAATAATGATCCAAAAAATAATTTTAATTCAAAATATAAAGGAGAAAAATATTTGAAATTTTTTGGTGAAAGTCCCATATTTTTTCGATCAATATTAAATTTATTATGAATTTTTGAAAAAAATGGAATTAAATGGAAATTCAGAAGATGCTAAAATACGTGGACCATCAGATCTCCCTCATTAATTTAGGTGGCAGATCTGATGATCGACAACGCGCGTTCCACAAATGCCTTAGTCAACAACGTTGTAACATGAGTAATCACAATGCACGACTAAGATTAAAACGTGGAAGTTGGATCACATGGTTTAGACCAAAGACACATCATCACCGGAGCCAGAGCTCCAGTTGTCTTCTCCGGTGAGCTTCACCGGATGGTCAACATGAACCATCACCAAAATTTAAAACAGGGACATGATTTTAAAGAGAAAACATCATTGAGCACGAATATCACCTCCATTTCTTCCAATTCCAACTATATTGAGAGATATATGGAATTGAAAAATGAGGTTCATGATCTGAGTTGCTTCAATTTGGCCTCAAACACCTTGCCTACATTGGTAGGACTTCAGACAACACAGGAATCAATGGAGATATGGAGGTATGAAGAGTTGAAAAAGGAGAATTTAGGAGTTGAAAATTTCTGCAAATTACCTTCAATGGAGGTATGAGCTTGCTAGATCTTAATCTGAATCATGCTTTGCTTCACTTCAATTGCTTGCAGAAGAGGAATGGAAAGGCTTAGAATCAATGGACTCCTGGAGAATTGAATTCCAAAACAAAGGATATTAACTCTCAAATTCAAATGAATTTACCAGGGTTATCCTCATAATGTGAAGGGTTTTCAATGGAGATTCAAAGTTGGTGCAGTGTCCGTTAATTCTGAGCATAAGGGCCTCAATTTATAGAGAAATTGGATGATATTTGCACACTCACTTTCACTTTCCAAAATTGGCAAATGATGAAAGCATGGTGCATGGGCGTGCATAGGCCCATGGAATGATGGTTTGGAAGTCCAAAATGAAGTTCAGATGCTTTGGAGATGGATTGGATTGCAAGGTACATGTGCATTGTCACTTGAAGATTGATCTATGCCAAATGATGTCAACCTGTTTAAGCCATGCGCAGCCTATGCATTTCTCATCCAAAATGCATGCATTTGAGCTCTTTGGAAAGGTGAGATGAAGAGGAAAAAGTTTGATGTTGAACACTTTTTAATTTGGAGCTTGGAACTTGCATAATTTTGAGGTGGAAGTTTGGAAAAATTTGACATATCAAAAATTTTCTAAGTGTCAAGCCATATGTCTCAATATTCAACCTTGCTCAACTTTTTATGGGAGCTTCAAATGAGAAAAGTGTATTCATTAAACTTGTATCTCTCTAAAATACCTTCAAAATATATACTTATTTCATGTCATTTGGATTTGAAATGATAGAGTTATGCATTTTTGAAGTTTGGAAAAATCACTTGATCAATGGTATAGGTCAAAAGTGACCTATAATGTAGCCTCATATCACATGTTTAAAGATGTTGAATTAGCTCCAACTCCAAACATAAAAGTTGAGGTCGACACATTGAATTTGATTGTGCAACTTGGAAATATTTTATCTCATTAAAATTGAGCAAGTTATGGCCTTGGGAAGTTGACTTTCAAATTAGGGTTTAGAAAAAATGACCTATAATGTTTCAACATAGAAAATGATTTTCCAAGAAAAACTAGCTATAGGTCTCAACATGAAAGTTGTTTGGAATGTCATTTAGAGTATGTTTTCTCTTGGAATCATTTTCATATGGTGAAAATTGTAGGAGATAGGGTCTAGGGAGACCCAGTTTTGATCAGATGAATCCATCTGGCCAACCACCATCAACCAACTTGCTAACTTCCAATTCTCTTGACTTTCTTGGCTCATGGTAGATCATATATGCATAAGATGATGAAATTTGAATTGCCCCTTGAGAAATTTGATCAATTGGTGAGATAGGTTGTTGGAGAAGTTACTCAAGATACCTAGTCAAACTAGGGTTTCCAAGGCAAATCACCCTCAAACTCTTGAAGCAAACCTGATCAATATAACATGTAGAGATCATTGGGACTCATATATGATGTTCATAACAATTCTTGAATCAATTCTTGGTTGTGCTCTTTGTTCATGAGGGTCTTAAACCCTAGATGTGATTGTGATGAATCAATGAGATCATGCCCTACCTACAAAAAGAGTTAGATATATACAAAGACATATTTTTGGTATTTTGGTTAGTAAAATGATAAAATACAAGTATGATATAATCACAAAAATCTTGGTGATCTCTCCCAAAACAAACCAAATGAAAGAAGGGTAAGGAGGGTGCCAAGGCATGATCCCAATGCTGATGCTTATGATGGAATTGCATGAGGGATCTTAGGATCAAAATTGGGGTCTTACAAAGACCAAATGGATACTATAAAAGGTTGGAAGTTGAAAACCTATGGGCAGCCTTGATTTTCCACCTTGAGTACAACTTTGAAGATCTTTCTCAGCATTTATTTTCCACAGTAATTTTGTTTTCTAATATTTTTCTTCAGCAACACTATTTTCTTTTACCGCAATTTGTTTACCGTTCCGTTCAGAGCTTTGATTTTTCCCTTCCCTTTCCGTTTTTCATTTATCCAAAAGTAGTAGTTTCCTACACTGGGGAACTACTACAATTTATTTAATTTATGTTAAGCAATTGTTTCGAAGAAGCAGAATCCTACCGACCTGTGGAGGACTACTCAAGTACTTCAAGATTCGGCATATTCGATTAATTACAGTTCCAGGTTTTTATTCAATTATTATTATTATTATTATTTATTTAATCATGTTTGCCTTATTGTTAATCTGTTTATGTTCGTCTGTGTTTGCATTAATTAAAATGTCTGGCTAAACTATCGGTATCGGTATGTAAATAATTTAATTAGACGGGATTTAATAATAATCGGTTTAAACTTCTTTTCTCAAATAATCTTTTTGGCTGTGGTTTAAATTTAAATTTAATTAACTTTGTTACGAGAGTGAGAAGCTATTTAATAAGGTTTTGCCATGAGAGTGGGAAATTAACCAAGGTGAGAACCGACAATCGCGAGAGCGTGAGGGTCGAACTGGATAGTAAAAAATAGGCATTGATTTTAAAAACAGCGAGAGCACTTTGAAAGAAATTAAAACTTATTTATTTTCAAAAATTATTTTTAACTTCAAATGGGACAGCGAGAGCGTACATTCTGACTTAAAAGTATAGTCCGAGTCAACAATCACGCGAGTGTGAGATAAAGCCTTTTAAATAAGTATTTTCTACTAAAAGATATTTTGTAATTAAAATATACACCGGTGACTTATCGAAACCCTGACGATTAATGCGTTGCATACTGATATCCCTCTATTAATATTTTCTTAAAAACTTAACTTCCTTTAGATTTAATTTTTGTTCAACCAAACCTCTAAAAATAATCTCCTTAGCTAAACATAGTAGCATCGATAGCATTAGTTTGACCATCGGTCCCTGTGGGTTCGATATCTTTTAAAACTAAAACGACTAGACTGTGCACTTGCAGTCAAGTACTTGATAAACTATATTTTATATACAGTCACGAGACGTATCATGTTTTTGGCGCCGTTATCGGGGACCTGATTTAGTCAAATAGCGTGATTCTTTCGTTACGCAGTATAGACTATGGTAAAAACTTATTTCCTTTCCCTTATTTCCCGATTGTATGCCAAGTACTCGCTCACAAGGCGAAAACTTAGCACTACCAATCGCAGAGTTAGAGCGTTTTTTATATTTAATACGCCGAATACTAGAGTACCAACGAAGGTACGATATTCCCGATATCTTCTTTCCTACAACTGAACCAGTTGAAAAACCAACCATGGTTGCAGTAGGACCACAAAATCGTCCTCTTAAATTCTACGCTACCCCGTCCCTAGAAGAACCTCACAACAACATTGCTGCCCCTACTATCGATCGAAACGATTTCGAGTTGAAACCCTCATTATTATCAGTCGTCCAACAACATCAATTTGCTGGAAATCCTACGGACGACCCTAATGAGCATTTGACCAAGTTTGTGTAGTACGCAGACACTGTGAAGGCGAATGGTATATCTCAAGATGCGATAAGACTATGCCTTTTTCCTTTCTCTCTAAGAGACAGAGCTTGGGCTTGGTTGAAATCCTTGCCATCCAACTCAGTTACTACATGGGAAGAACTGAAGAACGTTTTCTAGCCCGATATTTTCCGCCAAGCAAAACTGCTATGCTGAGAGCTCAAATCAACGAATTTCGATAAAAAGATGTAGAATCTCTCTATGATGCATGGGAGAGATACAAAGACATGATGAGGATATGTCCTCATCACGGTCTCGAATACTGGTTGATCATTCACACATTTTACAATGGGCTTTTGTATAACAAGACTGACAGTAGACGCTGCCGCAGGCGGTGCACTTATGGATAAGCCGTACAATGAAGCCTATCAACTCATTGAAAACATGGCCCAAAACCATTGCCAATGGGGAGGTGAAAGAACTCCAGTAGAAAAGTCCCAACCAAAAGGTGGAATGTACGAAATCAGTAGCCTTGACCCTGTCCATGCAAAGGTAGATGGCCTTGTTCAAAAGTTAGACAACTTGACCATACCACCCGCAACCACCGTGGCTGTCATGACTCCAAATTGCGAGTTATGTGGAATTCCTGGACACACTGCACCAGAATGTCAGATATTAGCAGGAGTCCCCACTGATCAAGTAAAGTATGCACAAGGAAATCCTTATTCGAATACTTACAACCCAGGTTGGAAAAACCATCCCAACTTTTCGTACAAGAACAACAACGCCTTGTATGCACCTGGCCAAGCACCCGTTGTTCCACCTGGATATTAAAATCCAACTACTAATGCTCCTAACATGCCTCGGAAGTCCAACCTTGAACTGATGATGGAAAGCTTCATAGCTACCCAAGCTCAAACAAACAAACACTTCTTGAACCAAAACATACATACTAGTGAGCAACTTAAATAATTAGCGAGCAAAGTAGACACCTTAGCCACCCACAACAAAATGCTTGAATCACAGATTTCACAAGTGGCTCAACAACAAGCATCTACTGCTGCTCCCGCTGGCACATTTCCTGGACAGCCACAATCTAATCCAAAAGGACATGCAAATGTCGTTATATTGAGAAGTGGAAAAGAACTAAACGGACCCGTAGATCCAAGACTCCAAAATCCTGCCATGTACCAAAAACCTGACAAAACAACAACTGAGAAGGTAAGTGAACCAAAGGAGAAGGAAGATAATACCCAAGAGGCCGAAGAGAAAGAAAAACCTTATGTGCCTCCACCACCTTATAAACCACCCATTTCGTATCCTTAAAGACTCGCAAATTCTAAAACTGCAGGGCAATTTAGGAAATTTGTTGAACTTCTGAAGCAACTGAATATTACAATTCCCTTTACAGAAGCCATCACACAAATGCCCTCATATGCCAAATTTATTAAAGAGACCCTATCTAATAAGAAAAAGATCGAGGATAATGAAACAGTTACACTTATTGCTAAGTGTAGCGCAATAATCCAAAACAACATGCCTCCCAAACTAAAAGACCCAAGTAGTTTCTCCATACCCTGTGTCATTGGAAAGTTTGTCATAGAGAAAGCTCTATGCGACTTAGGAGCCAACATTAGTGTAATGCCCTTAACCATATGTAAAAGGCTCAACATGGGAGAACTAAGACCAACCAAGATGTTTGTTCAACTAGCTGACCGCTCAATCAAATATCCTGTTGGTATACTAGAGAATGTCCCAATACGTGTAGGACAATTCTACATTCCTACAAACTTCATAATCATGGACATCAAAGAAGATGCCACTGCACCTATTATATTAGGAAGGCCATTCTTAGCTACCACCGGAGCCATAATAGACGTGAAAAGAGGTAAGCTAACATTCGAAGTTGGAGAAGATAAGGTTAAATTCATCTTGACATAATTCTTACAAGTGCCAGCTATAGACAATACCTGTTATCTACTTGATGTCATAGACGAGTGCGTAAGAAAGATAGAGATGCAAGAAACCACATATTCTGATATAATGAAAATCCAAATCCCTCTAATCTTTGAAGATGATAATTGGCGTGAACCATACCAAAATGATAGTCTAAGTGAATGCTTAGCACTTACACCCAACCACATGCCATGCCCGAAGAAACTAGACCTGGAATTAAAAACACTACCAAAGAACCTAAGATACGAATTCCTAGACACTGAACTCAAAAGACCAGTAATAGTCAACGCAGACTTAGGACAAATGGAAACTGAAAAGTTACTAGATGTCTTAAGAAAATATCCAACTACGTTAGGCTACAACATCGTCGACCTAAAAGGAATAAGTCCTTCTATCTGTATGCATCACATTATGCTAGAGGAAGATTGTAAAACCTCTAGAGAACGCCAGAGAAGGATCAACCCAATCTTAAGTATTGTAGTCAAGGATGAAGTAAAGAAGTTATTAGATGCAGGAATCATATACCCGATCTCCGATAGTCAATGGGTTAGCCCCGTCCATGTAGTACTCAAGAAAGGGGGTGTTACAGTTGTTAAGAACGAGAAGGGCGAATCCATAGCACAAAGAGTTGTGACCGGAAGTAGAATGTGCATCGATTATAGAAAACTAAACAAAGCCACTCGAAAGGATCATTTTCCTCTTCCTTTCATTGATCAAATGCTTGAACGATTGGCTAAGCATTCCCACTTCTGCTATCTAGACGGTTATTCAGGATTCTTTCAAATTCCTATCCATCCTGACGACCAAGAAAAAATAACCTTCACATGCCCTTATGGTACATTTTCTTATCGACAAATTCCATTTGGACTATGCAACGCTCCCGCAACATTCCAAAGATGCATGATGTTAATCTTTGCTGACTTTATAGACGACATTATGGAAGTCTTTATGGACGATTTTTCTGGTTGTGGGCAAAGCTTCGAAGGATGTCTATCAAACCTTGAAGTGGTACTTGAAAGATGCGTAAAGGTGAATCTCGTCTTGAACTGGGAGAAATGCCATTTCATGGTCCAAGAAGGAATTGTGTTAGGACACGTAGTATCTGATAAAGGAATTGAAGTAGACAAAGCTAAGATCAAAATTATAGAGAATCTTCAACTTCCGAAAACAATACGAGAAATACGAAGCTTCTTAGGACACGTAGGTTTCTACCGACGCTTTATCAAAGATTTCTCGAAAATTACCAAACCTCTGACTGGTTTATTAATGAAAGACACTGACTTTATCTTTGATGAGAAATGTTTAACAGCGTTTGAACAATTAAAAACATCTTTAATCACCACACCTATCATGCAACCACTTGATTGGAGATTACCATTCGAAATCATGTGTGATGCGAGTGACTATGCCGGAGGCGTAGTGCTAAGACTAAGAAAGGATAAAAAACTTCATGAGATCTACTACACAAGTAGAACATTACGTCCTGCCCAAATGAACTATGCCACCACTGAAAAGGAACTGCTAGTCGTTGTGTTCGCTTTACATAAATTCCGTTCTTACTTAGTAGGAGCGAAAATCATCATCTATACTGATCACGCTGCTATTAGATATTTTCTAAGTAAGAAGGATGCCAAACCAAGACTTTTAAGATGGATCCTACTCTTACAAGAATTTGACTTAGAAATAAAATATAAGCAGGGTACTGAGAACGTAGTAGCATACCACTTATCATGAATCAAAGGGAATGAGCCTGAACAAATTCCAATCAATGATGATTTCCCTTACGAATGACTTATAGCCCAAATGGAAAGCGGCATGTTTGAACTAACCTTAAATGATACCGAAATAGAAGAATCCCTGGAAGAAATTCGTATGAATATAACTCTGCCATGGTACACTGATTTTGTCAACTACCTAGCTGTTGGAGCACTTCCACCGGACCTATCATACCAACAAAAGAAGAAATATGTTCATGATCTAAAACAGTACTACTGGTATGAACCTCTACTTTTCAAGAGAGGTACCGACGCTATTTTTCGTCGATGTGTTCCTGAGAATGAAATAGACGATATAATCTCTCATTGTCGTTCCGCTCCCTATGGTGGGCACGCAAGCACTTAAAAACATGTGCTAAGATCTTACAATCTGGCCTCTTTTGGCCTACTCTATGGAAAGATGTCCATAATGCGGTTATAAATTGCGACTGATGCCAACGCACTAGTAACGTTTCAAGAAGCGACGTAATTCCACAAACAGGCATCTTAGAAGTGGAAGTTTTTAATGTGTGGGGGATCGACTTCATGGGACCATTCCCGTCTTCTTTTGGTAATAAGTACATACTCGTAGCTGTCGATTACGTTTCAAAATGGATCGAGGTTGTAGCTTCTCCGAAAAATTACACATGAGTAGTGATTAAGATTTTCAAGAACATAATCTTTCCTAGATTCGGGGTGCCAAAATTAGTAGTTAGTGACGGTGGCTCCCATTTCATATCAAATATCTTTGGCAAACTTCTTCTGAAGTATGGAGTCTGACACCGTGTAGCAACACCGTATCACCTGCAAACCAGTGGGCAAGTCGAAGTTTCAAATAGAGAGATCAAACAAATTCTAGAAAAGACTGTTAGAATATCTAGAAAAGACTGGTCATCTAAACTAAATGAAGCTCTGTGGGCATATAGGACAGCCTACAAGACCCCAATAGGGACCACCCCCTTTAAATTAGTTTATGGTAAATCATGTCATCTCCATGTGGACTTAGAACACAAAGCTTATTGGGAAATTAAGACCCTAAATCTAAATTATACTTCCACAGGCGAGAAGCGAATTTTAGACATTCACGAATTGGAAGAACTTAGACTAGATGCCTATGAGAATGCCAAGATATAAAAAGAACGAACCAAAAAATGGCACGATAAACGTATATTTAGGAAAGAGTTTAATATCGGCGGTGTAGTGCTACTATTTGATCAAGAATTAAGCTTTTTCCGAGAAAACATAAATCTAGGTGGTCAGGCCCTTTCGAAATTACAAAAGTCTTTAAAAGCGGTGCGATAGAAATCAAGGGTAGAAATAGTGAGCCGTTCATGGTAAACAGGCAGCGATTAAAACATTATCATAATATTGACAATAAAGACTATTCAAATAGTCTAATACTTATAGAGCTTCCCGCTCAACCCCAAAACTGATATATCGCAATGTTACTGTCGAACTTACAACATTAAACAAAATGCCTAGTGGGAGACAACCCGCCTCTTTTTAATTTGTTATTGATTTTGTTATTTTTATGTTTTTCATTTTAAGCGTTTTCCTTATTTGACTATTACTTTTATTTTGCTCCCTTTCCTTGATTCTATGAAGTAATGTACTTGTTGTTTCTCGTTACTAACATAGAAATATTGGATACTGATTAACAGGAGAATTTATAACTAGTTAGTAACTAACTTTCATTATGCAACCAGTAGATACAGTTTTCAGAGGCAGAGTTCAGAGAAGGCGTTATGATTATTTATCTCAGAAGGATATCGCTTTATCCATATATTATGATGGACCTACCATGGATAGGTTAGGTATCCACGATAGCATCTTGTTTATGTTTAACCAGCTAGGTTGGGAGAATGCTGCTATTAAGAGAAGGTTTGTCACATACCGTGAGCTTACCCTAGAATACCTTAGCTCCCTAGTTTACAACCCCGAGCATGGTTACGGACTCAACAAAGGGTTGATTTCCTTTAGGCTATTTGGTATGAATTTCCTAGTGGCCCATTTGTATTCACTACCCGCCAGGAGGAATTAATCGATGAGATCGACCTGGATTACTTCTGAGGTAGTTTAACTAGAGACCACCACCCTGACCCATACAAGATGCACTCCCAAATGATACACAACCTTGCTATCCTCTACTTCCACAAAATACTAGCCCACACCCTATTTGGAAAAGAAGCGAACAACACCTTAGTGTCAAGGGATGAACTTTTCATCTTACTCTGTGTCGACCAAGGTCGACATGTCAATGCTATAACATTTATGATGGAAAGATTTGTTCACCTTGCAAAGAACAATCGCGCCCCAATCATAATAGGCGGCCTAGTAACCATGATAGTTGATGCCATTGGACTTAAACGCCCACTTAACGAGCGTACACCTTTTGGACACATCCGAGCCATGCATATTGACTTCTACTTCGATCGAAGAATTATAGGAACCATTGGCCCGAACACTTTTGACTACCTAATTAATAATGAAGTTGTCCAGCTATTTACCTTACCAAACCATGAGAGAACAAGTGTTCATAACCGAAATAACTTGCTATATGATTTAGATGAACATCACATTGCTCCACCATCACCTCCTGAGACACCACCTATTTATGAGTATTTAGATGACCCTATCTCTATTGATGAATCTGACCTGAAACCCCTCCAAACTACTATAATCTGGATGAACCAGAAATTCCATCCTATGCCGAAAATCTGACCATAATCCTTACTCGTTTGGATGGTTTCCATACTGACATTGCTAATCTGAAAGATGAACTAAAAATCATGTGCCTTGATGTATTAGGCTTAATGGATGTCTCCGTCGAACAGTTTGATCACTTGAACCAGGGTGTAGCTGCTTTGGGACAACACCGTGGCTAATTACATCGATTGCTGAATTTTCTTACTCACATTAAAGCAATGAGGACACTGCTATGTTTTAGTATGGGGAGGGAGCACTTTATTGCTATTATTCTTTTAATGCTTAATGTCACATTTAAATCTAGTCTTTACATTTAATATAAATGACATTGTTATTTGTTTTTCTTCTAAGATCAATTTAATCTACCTCCGTCAGTGTAATTTTGTTATTTTACTACTGTTTATTCCATACTGCTGCTATTTTATTTTATACTATTGCTGCAATTATTTTATTACTGTGTTGCTACTGTCTTTACTGTGTTTCGATAATGTTACTGTCTTTACACTCATAACATGCAAATAGTTAGAAATTAAGCATGCAGTAAAATTTTTATTTTTTTGGCGTTTTTGCAAAATTGTGACAGTTGCATGTGACGAGCGTCACATGAAGTGTTACGCCTATCACAGAAGCATGACGCCCGTCACAGAAGCGCCACACACGTCACATATGAACATGACCGTTGCATGTGACCATTAAACAAGACCGTTACGCGTGACGACCGTAACAGCCCTGTGACACTCGTCACGAACCCAGAAGGCGCGTTCTGTTTCCCTATTAAAGCAGGCGCACTTCTCTTCTTCTTCCTCATCTAATCCTTCTGTTTTCTTTAACCATCCCACTCGCACCACTTATTTCTCCATTAACCCTTCCACCACCTCATATTTTAAGCAAGAAACAAGTGAGTTCCCTATAACTCACGAAATCCATCTCTTCCACCAAAACCTATATTTGCAATTCGCACACTCAATGGCCGTCAAGAAAGACCTACTCTCGACCTTTCAAATATCATATTCAGAGAGGGAGAAGCCGACGAACGACAAAGAGACAACTACCTCAGGTTCTATCAACGTTCAGTCCAACCTACGAGGTACGTTGATAATGACTGTCTGACGGAGTTGGGGCTTTCAGATGGCGTGGAATGGATGCTTAACACCTCTGGTTTGACGCAGCTCTGCACCAACCCACAACCAACTTTTGAGGCGCTGACCCTAGAATTCATGAGTTTGTTCTCCTATATAACACCTCCCGGTGCAACTCAGTTCCTCATCGGAGCCGCCACATTTAGAATGTTTGGCATCGAGTATTCCTTGAACCAAACTCAAATAACACGGATTCTTGGTTTCCGACATGGAGATGGAGTTCACTGTTGTATCCCTGACGAATGGTCGGAAATAGAATTTGGAGGGTGGCTCAGCCTCACCAACATGAACGTCACAAGTTGGGATGCGCTCAACGTAACGTACATTCACAACCCAACTATCAGATATTTCCACCGGGTCTTAGGACACACGGTCTTCGGAAGAGTCAACAACCATAAGGTAAACTCTAAGGAGATTTTCTTCCTTCACTGTGTGTTCACTCTGATGGTGTTCAATGCCACCCTGTTCTTGTTAGCCAACATCCTCGATTCCTGCATCATAGGAAACACGACATTCTGTTTTGGAGGGATCATCACCTCCATAGCATTAGGCCTGAATCTGGGGGATAGGCTCGCCAACTTACCTGCCTTTCCGGCCGAGTTCCTCAACATCGACTATTGCCATTCCTCGCACCTCATCAAGATTGGAGACGACGGGAAGTACCACCCTGTGGTTCGGAACAAGGTAGTCTAATGCATCATTATGCCCAATAGGAACCGTACAGATCCGCAAAATATGGCAAATTGGATTTTTGATCTGAACGCTCTTGAGCCCAATGAGGACGATGCTAACGATAATGGAGCCGATGAAATTAAAAAAGAGATGGATCGACAGGTGCCACAGCCACCTCCTGAACATGCTGCAGAGACACCTTCCCGAAGCCAACAAAGAAATGAGTGCCGACCCGCCACCATGGAAGACATTTATGCTGAGATGTTGCAACATAACCAGAGGATGGAAGAGTGCCAGTCAGAAATGATGCAGGTGATCCAGCAAATACAGAGGGATCAACATGACTATGCAAACTGGCATGACCAAGGGATGGCGGAACTATCTGAAGAGATGAGTGCCTTGACACATCGTGTTGATGCCATCCAGGAATACACTCAACATATGGGGTTGGATCCTACCCATCTTGGTAGAAGTGAACGTGCACGAGCAAGAGTTAGAGCACACATAGCCCAACGTCGTGGCGAAGAGTAGTGATCCTCGTGTTTCTTCCCTTTTCCCACTTTATTTTGTCGCATTGAGGACAATGCTTTGTTTAAGTGTGGGAGGGAATCCTTGTCTTTCCTTTATTTGTTTCTATTTTTAGCCATAACAAAAAATTTGTTTTTTCGTTTATTTGTTCCTATATAATCGTTCATTTATTTTATCTAATTTTCCATAACAAATTTTTTTGTTTTTATGTTAAATGCATACCCTACGAGTATATAGGCTGTCTTACATAGGTTCTGTTAGGAAGCTGAGAAAAATATAACAAGATTGATACCGTCCTGACACCTTAGACCTCTCACTTTTGTGAGATCACTTTGAATACCCATTATACCGATATCTTAAGTCTCCGTTCTAGATTAACCCTTAGTAGTTTATACTAGCAGTCATCACCATCTTAAACACAAACCATGTGAAGAGCCGATGAATATAAGTTATTATTGCCTACGAATTAAGAAGATCCTTCATACTTTTTCTATCGAGAAATTGAAAATGCACCATACAAACGGTTGCAAGATATACAAAAGGAGAGAAAAACCTGTTGCCGGTTGGTTCAGAGGTACCTGGTACTAGACTCGGTAGGGATAACTACAATTCGATCCCCCACAACCTTCAAATGGGATATATAAAGGGGTACCACACTAGTGTACCATACCCCGTGCTAAAAAAGGATCAAAGCCACTAACCGGCTACTTCACTAAGTGCGTGTAAAGGCAAATGGCTTAATGTGATTGTGCTAGAATGAAACCGGGTGAAATAGGAACGAGGGGCATTAGGTTGAGCTATAATAGCATGATTCGAACTGGTTTGTACAAATGAGAGATCTATGTTAATGCTTATTGCTTATGTCGTCACTATATCTTTAGTGTTTTACTTGAGTGTCTGTTATTCTAACGGAATACCTAACAACCACGTACGAATTGGAAATTTGTCATGTATTCGCATTTAACTAGTGTTTCGAACTTTATACTGATTATTTGCTTGAGGACAAGCAAAGATTCAAGTATAGGGGAGTTTGGTAACGCAAAAATACATCGTATATTTGCCTTGATTTACATTAAAAATCGTACCATTTTCGTTTATGTTCCGATTATTCCGCAAGTGTTCAAGTTATTTTTGCAGGTATTTCAATTCACATGCTTAAATAAGCAAACTATAGAAAAGGAAGGAAAAGAAGAAGAAACAGAAGAGAAACAAGAGAAAAACCAAAAAAACAAGAGAAAAACGACCGTCACAAGCCTCGTCACGACCGTCATGCCCTTGTTGTGACGAACGTCACAACCCCACCCCGACCGTCACAAGGCCAAAAGCAGCATAATGAATTGTTCAACATAAGTGATCCACACGCCCCATTTTTTGCTCCTCAACCCACTTTCCCGTGAATCTCTCACTCAACCAAGTCACCCTTATTTCTCTCAACTATGAAGACCAAATGGATACTATAAAAGGATGGAAGTTGGAAACCTACAGGCAGGCTTGATTTTCCTCCCTAAAGCCAAGTTTCAAGATCTTTCTCTGTATTTAATTTCCATAACAATTTTGTTTTCTATTATTTTTCTTCAGCAACACTGTTTTCTTTTACCGCAATTTGTTTACCTTCCGTTCAGAGCTTTGAGTTTTCCCTTCCCTTTCCGTTTTTCATTTAGCCAAAAGTAGTAGTTTCCTACACTGGGGAACAACTATAATTTATTTAATTTAGTTTAAGCAATTGTTTCGAAGAAGCAGAATCCTACCGACCTGTGGAGGACTGCTCAAGTACTTCAAGATTCGGTATATTCGATTAATCAAAGTTCCAGGTTTTTATTCAATTATTATTATTATTGCTTTAATCATGTTTGCCTTATTGTTAATCTGTTTATGTTCGTCTGTGTTTGCATTAATTAACATGTCCGGCTAAACTACCGGTATCGGTATGTAAACAATTTCATTAGACGAGATTTAATAATAATCGGTGTAAACTTCTTTTATCAAATAATCTTTTTGGCTGTGGTTTTTAATTTAAATTTAATTAACTTTGTCACGAGAGTGAGAAGCTATTTAATACGGTTTTGCCACAAGAGTGGGAAATTAACTAAGGTTAGAACCGACAATCGCAAGAGTGTGAGGGTCGAACTGGATAGTAAAAACTAGGCATTGATTTTAAAAATAACGAGACCACTTTAAAAGCAATTAGAACTTATTTATTTTCAAAAAGTATTTTCTAAAACATTCTGACTTAAAAGTATAGTCCGAGTCAACAATCACGAGAGTGTGAGATAAAACCTTTTAAATAAGTATTTTCTACTAAAAGATATTTGGTAATTAAAATATACATCAGTGACTTATCGAAACCCTGACGATTAATGCGTTGCATACTGATACCGCTCTATTAATATTTTCTTAAAAACTTAACTTCCTTTAGATTTAAGTTTTTTTCAACCAAACCTCTAAAAATCTTCTCCTTAGCTAAACATAGTAACATCGATTGCATTAGTTTGACCATCGGTCCCTGTGGGTTCGATATCTTTTAAAACTAAAACGACTAGACTGTGCACTTGCAGTCAAGTACCCGATAGACTATATTTTATATACAATCATGAGACATATCATAAATGGAAAATGAAATGATAAATGACTTGAATTTAAATTGCATAAGGTAAATGACTTGAAAATTAAAAGCAATAATAATAGAAGTTAGTCAAATGTTAGTTGATTAGATGTTAGTGTTGTTTTGCTTTTCAATTGTTTAAGTCATTCTTTAGAGAACACTCAACCCTCTATTCACAAGCATAGATCCTTGAACCAAGACATCTTCCAAAGGAAGAAAAAAAGGCCAAGTTTCCACATAATACCATGAAAGAGGGGAGACTTGCAATCGTAATTGTAATTGGACTTGTGTAGAAGGCACAACTATCTGAGGCTGGGCAATAGAATTTTTTGTGTTAATGCATGTTAGAGATATGGTATAATGAACCATACTCCTAAAACATACCACACTCAAAAAGAAAATGATAAAAGGATGGACCTAATCTCATCCATACTTATATTGGTTCATCTAACACAAAGATATTGATAAACCAATTATCCTTAGGATATTAAGACTTCATTGGTCAATGAAAGGGATGAGATAGAATGGGATTGAAGATGAAGAGGGAGGGGAGATGAGATAAACACAAATTGATCATGGAAGGAATTTTATCAAATTAAAATCATTCATTCATTTTAGGAGATGAAATGTACATTTCATCAATCCCCTAAATCCAATGATTTTTATCCAACAAAAGTCAAATCAACCTTGACCAAGGCCCAAACAAATAGTCAAACTTCACAAGTCAATAAAAATGGCTCAACGTAATTTCTACATAATTAATCAATTAAAAATCAAATTAAAATGCATTTAAATTAAATTGTGTTTGATCAAAAACCTAAAACCTCTTCAAAACACCAAATAAATGGCCAAGAGATTTATCCTAGGTCAAATAAGGTCAAAGGACCTTAGACAAAAAATTTCATAATTTTTGAAAAGTCAAAAGTATTTTTAAACAATTAAAAATATGCACAAAACCAATTAAATCGTGAAAAATATCAAAATTAATCCAAAAAATAATTTTAATTCAGAAAATGAAAGAGAAAAATATTTGAAAATGCTTGGTGAAAGTCCCATATTTTTTGGCCAGTTGACTTTCTCTGGTCAACCACCATGAACCATCTTGCTAGCTTGACATTCTCTTGATTTTTGGGACTCGTGGAGGATCATATATGTGTTATATGATTTAATATGGAGTATACATTGAAATATTTGATCAAAATGTTGAAGAAGCTTGTTGAAGAAGTCACACAAGATACCCAGATGAATTAAGGTTTCCAAGGCAAACAAGCTTCCAAATCTTGATGATTTCTTGATCAAGGTGATATGTGAAGACCATGGGGATCCATATATGATGTATAAAGTCAATGTGAATTATCTCTTGATTAATATCCATGTATTAAGGGTCTCAAAACCAAGATATGAGATTGATGGAGCATATGTGAGCATACAAACTACCTAGAAAAGAGTTAAACTATACATTGACGTATTTTGGTTAGTAAAAATGAAAAACAAAGTATGATACAATCAAATGTGCTTGGTGATATCTCCCAATGCAAACCCAATGAATGAGGGGTAAGGAGGATGTCAAGGTGTGATCCCAATGCCAATGCATATGATGAGATAGCATGAGGGATCTTAGGGTCAAAGTTAGGGTCTTACAGCTGCCCTTATCTAAGGACATTATAGCTGAGGAGATGAAGGTTAAAACTTCCTATTGACTCAGTAGAATGGACTTGAATAAAAACATAGGAGCAAATTTTGGTCCCTAAGAGACCTCATGACGCATTGGATATGAATATGTCAAAAGTAATCTCTATGGGGAAAATGTTGCCACAAAGGAAAAGAATCCAGAGAGACTAAAAGTCCACAGGAGCATAATGAAGGAGAAGGGCGATCTAAAATGCAGTGGAATTTAAAATTTCTCCTTTAGTGATCCTTATGAATGGGCATGATCAGTGATAGAATTGTTACCTCTTGTGGCGATTTTAACCTTTGATGCAGATCTACGGAGCGATCACGAACGTTGAACGATGATGAAATTCTAGTTATCAGACTTTGGATGTCACACTGGTTGTTATGACATCCAATTCTGCACAGACAGGGATTATGCAGAACTTAACAGTAAGTGCAGTAAATAACACAAGTAATTGTTCACCCAGTTCAGTCCAACATGACCTACATCTGGGGGCTACCAAGCCAGGGAGGAAATCCACTATTAGTAGTATCAATTCAAAGCTAAACTCACCCGTTTACAACTTATCACTTAATCCCTACCCAATGCAATTTCAATCTTAACCTAAGATCAGAGTTCCTACTCACTCCCCCTCAATCACCTCAGTGATATTAAAGACACTTTGAAGTCACACTTCAAAAACAACTCTTGATTATGCTTCACAGCTTAAATCAAGATACACAGCACTCACGCTTAAAAGCTTTGAGTGACACAACACTTACAACTCAATGAACACCCTATGCCAAAGCAATCATCTATTTGATAATGGCTTGGCTTACAAGATACGTCTAATACAAGACTCACAAAATACAGCAGTGAAGTATGATGGACACACTGACTCTTCACGCTTCAAAATCCCCGAGACTGAATGAAGGAATGCCTTCCTTTTTATATTGCAGCACCTGGGCTTTTGCACCTGTATTTTCCTGAATTTTAGGTCACACAAGTTCCCTCAAATTCAACATTTAGGTTGCTAACAAATAGGCTATTTGTTAGGTTCATTGAATGTAGCTTGGTTGTTGATTTCCTGGATTTTCTCTCAGCTGTTGAATCCCTAAAGAATAGCCTGAGAAAAAGCTGAAACAGAAAACTGAACAACCTACAATTTAGCATATGCTGTCAGGCACGAATGTCACGACATTCAGCTTGACATCAAGGTCCATATGCTGAGTCTGTTTTTCCAGAAAACAGACTGTACAATTTGCTGACCTGTACATGATCAAAATGACCATACTACAGTAACAGCTTACATTAATAAATGTCAAAGTGTCCAACTTAACATTTATACATTTGGCCTTAAGTTAGTTCTGTTATTCTCTTGAAGAACAAACTAAGTTTTATGCTGAAGTATAGCAGAACACCACTCTGCCTAATCTTCAGTAGCTGCTGTCCATGATGAATGTCACAACATCCAGTTTGACATTCAGTCAGTAGGCCTTATGCCAGGTCTGGTTCTTCCTTGATAACTAGACTGCAAATGAATACTAAGTTCTAACAGAACTTCTGTTCCTTAGTATCTGTTGACAGGTATGAATGTCACAGCATTCAATAATCCTGTGTTAGCTAGTCCTGCAGTAACTACAATGTAGTCACATATACATGTCATGACATCAGTCAAGACATTAGTGTTTTACCATATAATGCAGCCAATTAAACACCTACAAACTCCCCCTTTGGCAAATTTTTGGCTAAAACACTTTGATCCCCATAACAGAGTTCATGGCAGCGGAATACTACTAGCTAATACACTCAGAGTGGCAGCACACTCACACACATGGAAGTTAAATAAAAACTTCGCATAGCAGCACACACATATTAGAAGTTGCACCTAAACTTCAACATCAGCTGCAGGGGGGGAATCTTCAGATCTGTCATGAGAGTCTGTTGTAGAGACCCACTCTGTTTGTCAGGGGTATTGGTGGTTATTACTCCCCCTTTTTGTCACAAATGTTGCCAAAGCCAACAACATAGTCAGAGTACAATGACAGAGATCCAGAATTGGTTTTACTTCACAGTTTCAACCAAGTTAACATCCACTTGATCTTGCTTCACAGCTTCGATCAAGTGATCACCCACTTTTGCTTTACAGTAGGTACCACCATATCAGATGCCATGATTTTGTTTCTGACATCCAGAACCACTCCTGCATGAACAGCATCCTTGAACTCCTGCAGGTACAGTGGCCTTCTCTCTGTAGGGTGTCTCCTTACCCTCTTGTATCCACCCTTGTTGCAAGCAGCATAGCTATGATTTGTTGACCAATCATAGCCTAGTACAAATTGTTTAATAGTCAGAGATATTAAACAATTTATCCCAAACATCAGTGGTTGCTATAAGGTCTCAGAGAGACATATTCCCAGTTTGCTCCTTAAGTTTTCAAACTGAGTAGCATCCAGAGCCTTTGTAAATATGTCAGCCAGTTGAAGATTCGTGGCTACATGTTCCAAAGTGATCACCTTGTCTTCCACCAGATCTCTGATGAAGTGGTGCCTAATGTCAATATGTTTGGTCCTGCTATGTTGGATGGGATTCTTGGAGATGTTGATGGCACTGAGATTATCACAGAACAATGTCATAACATTTTGAGTGACATTGTACTCAGTGAGCATTTGTTTCATCCAAACCAGTTGGGAGCAACTGCTTCCAGCAGCTATGTATTCAGCCTCTGCAGTGGACAGAGAGACACAGTTCTGCTTCTTGCTGAACCACGATATGAGGTTTTCTCCTAAGAAGAAACATCCACCTGATGTGCTTTTTCTGTCATCAGCACTTCCAGCCCAATCAGCATCACAGTACCCAGATAGGATAGGCTTAGACCCATGTGAATACAGCATCCCATAGTCACACGTCCCATTGATGTACTTGAGAATCCTTTTGACTTGATTCAAGTGGCTCACCTTGGGCTCTGCTTGGTATCTGGCACACACTCCAACTGCATAGGAAATGTCAGGTCTACTTGCAGTTAGATACAGCAGACTACCTATCATGCTTCTGTACAGGCATTGATCAACACTAGGCCCTCCATCATCTTTTGTTAACTTCAGATGAGTAGGAGTAGGAGTCCTCTTGTGCCTGGCATGATCCATACCAAACTTCTTAACTATGTTCTTGGCATACTTGCTTTGGGAGAGAAACATAGAGTCCTCCATTTGGTTTACTTGCATTCCAAGGAAATAGGTCAGTTCTCCCACTAGACTCATTTCAAACTCAGACTGCATCTGGTGAACAAATTTTTTAACCATTTGTTCTGACATTCCACCAAAGACTATATCATCAACATAGATTTGAGCTATCATGATTTTGCCTTCTTCATCCTTCACAAACAAGGTTTTATCTATGCCACCCTTTCTGTATCCATTTGAGGTCAGAAATTCGGTTAACCTTTCATACCAAGCTCTGGGTGCTTGCTTCAACCCATACAAGGCTTTCTTCAACTTGTATACATGCTCAGGTTGGTTAGGATCACAGAACCCTTTGGGTTGTTCCACATAGACTTCTTCATTCAGGTAGCCATTCAAGAATGCACTCTTCACATCCATTTGGAACAGCTTAAACTTCAGGATGCATGCTACCCCCAACAGCAATCTGATGGACTCAAGTCTAGCCACAGGAGCAAATGTCTCATCAAAGTCTACTCCTTCAACTTGAGTGTATCCTTGAGCTACTAGTCTTGCTTTATTTCTAGTAATTACTCCTTTCTCATCAGATTTGTTTTTGTAGATCCACTTGGTACCAATGATGTTGGACCCTTCAGGTCTTGGAACCAGCTCCCATACTTCATGCCTTGTGAACTGCTCGAGTTCCTCTTGCATGGCAATGATCCAGTATTCATCAGTCAGGGCTTCTTTCACATTCTTTGGTTCAACCTTGGAAACAAAGCAGGAATTTGAGTTTATTCCTCTTGACCTGGTAGTTACACCACTGGTGGGATCCCCTATGATAAGATCCTTAGGGTGGTCTTTCTGAATTCTGATAGATGGCACTTTGGTGGGTGCTTCTACTTCACATTCAGGAGAAGGTTCCTGTACTTCTTCAGGCTTGACTGGACTGTCAGTTGGACTGTCAAGGAATGTTTCAACATCCTCCATGACATCGGTTCCTTCCTCTTTATCATCCACAATGACATTTATGGACTCCATCAGGACATTGGTCCTGTAGTTGAACACTCTATAGGCTCTGCTGTTAGTGGAGTATCCCAAAAATACGCCTTCATCACTTTTGGGATCTAGCTTCCTTCTCTGTTCACGATCTGTGAGAATGTAGCATTTACTTCCAAAAATATGAAAGTACTTCACAGTGGGTTTTCTGCCCTTCCATATTTCATACAGAGTGGAGGAGGTTCCTTTTCTCAAGGTGACTCTGTTGTGAACATAGCACGCGGTATTCATTGCTACAGCCCAAAAGTGCATAGGGAGCTTCTTAGCATGAATCATTGCTCTGGTAGATTCTTGAATAGTTCTATTTTTTCTTTCAACTATTCCATTCTGCTGAGGAGTTATAGGGGAGGAGAACTCATGGCTTATTCCTTCATCAATCAGAAGCTTCGGCATTCCTCTGACTGCTTCCTTGGATATGATCTTCTTCATTCCCCGTAAGTGGAGATGTCCAAGTCTTCTATGCCACAGCTTCACCTCCTGTTCTTCCTTGGCTGAGGAGCATGTTATGGAGAAGTTAGAGAGATCAGGTTCCCACAGGTAGCAGTTGTCTTTGGACCTGGTTCCTCTCATAACTTCCTGATTGTCACCATTTGTCACAATGCACAGCTCCTTAGTAAACTGAACATGAAACCCTTGATCACACAGCTGACTTATGCTGATGAGATTTGCAGTTAGTCCTCTTACTAACAGCACATTGTTCAGTTTTGGCACTCCAGAACAGTCCAGTTTGCCCACACCTCTTATTTTTCCTTTGGCACCATCACCAAAAGTCACATAGCTGGTGGTGTGAGGTTGAATGTCTACCAGTAGATTTTCCATACCAGTCATATGTCTAGAGCATCCACTGTCAAAGTACCAGTCTTCTCTGGAAGAAGCCCTTAGGGCAGTGTGTGCTATCCTAGCATACCATTGTTGCTTCTTAATGGGAACACATCGCTTACGTGTTTTATGCTTAGGTCTGACAGGTGAGGCTCTGTTAGGGAAGCCATGAATCCAGTAGCAGAAAGCTTTTATATGACCCAGCCTGCCACAGTGGTGACACCTCCAATTCTGGTATTTCCTCTTCTGATGATCATTCATCCTAGCTCCTTGATGTTGAGACATTGGCTTTGACATCTGCTTGAACTTCTGAACTCTAGCCTTTGGGCGTTTGTGTTCAGTTCTCTTTCCAAATCCTAGCCCAGATTTGGTTCCAGACTGCTGTCCCACCTTTAGAATTTCTTCCAAGGTGTCAGTTCCCTTATTCATCATTCTGATGGATTTGGTCATCTGGTTCAGCTTGGAGGTCAGAAGGGCTATCTCATCATTTAGCCCCTCTATGGCGGACAGTTGCTTCTGTCTCTCATCTTCCAGTTCCTTGATGAGTTTCTTCTGCTTTTTTCCTTGTGCACGCACTTCTGCACTGGTTGTACACAGCTTCTTATATGATGCAGCAAGTTCAACAAATGTCAGCTCATCTGCACTTGTGTCATCTTCAGAGACACACACACTGGTTAGTGCAGTGACATGTTTGGCAGATTCTCCTTCAGATTCACTTTCAGAATCTCCTTCAGACCATGTGATAGCTAGCCCCTTATTTTGCAGTTTGAGGTAAGTAGGGCATTCAGCTCTGACGTGTCCATACCCTTCACAGCCATGACACTGGATTCCCTTCCCATGGTTGAACTTCTCCTCAGAAGTTGATCTTTTCTTAATGTCAGACGGGATGTTCTTGACATTAGGTCTACCTCTTTGATCAATCTTCTTCATGAACTTGTTGAATTGCCTCCCAAGCATGGCTAAGGCTTCTAATATACTTTCATCACCTCCTGTATATCCTTCTTCTGACTCCTCTTCAGCACTTGATATAAAGGCTATGCTTTTCTTCTTCTCAGCATACTCACCTAAGCCCATTTCAAAGGTTTGGAGAGAACCAATGAGCTCATCTACCTTCATATTGCTGATGTCCTGAGCCTCCTCTATGGCAGTGACCTTCATAGCAAACCTCTTAGGCAAGGACCTGAGAATCTTTCTTACAAGTTTCTCTTCAGTCATTTTCTCACCTAGTCCACCAGAGGTGTTTGCAATTTCAAGAATATTCATGTGAAAGTCATGAATAGTCTCATCCTCTTTCATCCTCAGATTTTCAAACTTGGTTGTCAACATCTGAAGTTTGGACATCTTCACCTTGGAAGTACCTTCATGAGTTACCTTGAGGGTATCCCAAACTTCCTTAGCTAGTTCACAATGGTGCACCAGCCTGAAGATGTTCTTAGTGATTCCATTGAACAGTGCATTCAAGGCTTTGGAGTTTCCAAGAGCTAATGCCTCTTGTTCCTTGTCCCAATCTTCTTCGGGAATCTGCACACTGACTCCATCTTCATCAGTCCTCGTTGGATGTTCCCATCCCTTGTTGACAGCTCTCCAGACTTTGTTGTCTAGAGACCTTAAGAAGGCTATCATGCGAGGCTTCCAGTCATCATAATTAGATCCATCCAACATGGGTGGTCTGTTTGAGTGTCCTAAATCCTTGTCCATGGTACTAGAAAGTAACTTCCCTAGATCTCACCCAGAACTTCACAGGCAGGGTGCCTGCTCTGATGCCAATTGAAATTCTAGTTATCAGACTTTGGATGTCACACTGGTTGTTATGACATCCAATTCTGCACAAACAGGGATTATGCAGAACTTAACAGTAAGTGCAGTAAATAACACAAGTAATTGTTCACCCAGTTCAGTCCAACATGACCTACATCTGGGGGCTACCAAGCCAGGGAGGAAATCCACTATTAGTAGTATCAATTCAAAGCTAAACTCACCCGTTTACAACTTATCACTTAATCCCTACCCAATGCAATTTTAATCTTAACCTAAGATCAGAGTTCCTACTCACTCCCCCTCAATCACCTCAGTGATATTAAAGACACTTTGAAGTCACACTTCAAAAACAACTCTTGATTATGCTTCACAGCTTAAATCAAGATACACAGCACTCACGCTTAAAAGCTTTGAGTGACACAACACTTACAACTCAATGAACACCCTATGCCAAAGCAATCATCTATTTGATAATGGCTTGGCTTACAAGATACGTCTAATACAAGACTCACAAAATACAGCAGTGAAGTATGATGGACACACTGACTCTTCACGCTTCAAAATCCCCGAGACTGAATGAAGGAATGCCTTCCTTTTATATTGCAGCACCTGGGCTTTTGCACCTGTATTTTCCTGAATTTTAGGTCACACAAGTTCCCTCAAATTCAACATTTAGGTTGCTAACAAATAGGCTATTTGTTAGGTTCATTGAATGTAGCTTGGTTGTTGATTTCCTGGATTTTCTCTCAGCTGTTGAATCCCTAAAGAATAGCCTGAGAAAAAGCTGAAACAGAAAACTGAACAACCTACAATTTAGCATATGCTGTCAGGCACGAATGTCACGACATTCAGCTTGACATCAAGGTCCATATGCTGAGTCTGTTTTTCCAGAAAACAGACTGTACAATTTGCTGACCTGTACATGATCAAAATGACCATACTACAGTAACAGCTTACATTAATAAATGTCAAAGTGTCCAACTTAACATTTATACATTTGGCCTTAAGTTAGTTCTGTTATTCTCTTGAAGAACAAACTAAGTTTTATGCTGAAGTATAGCAGAACACCACTCTGCCTAATCTTCAGTAGCTGCTGTCCATGATGAATGTCACAACATCCAGTTTGACATTCAGTCAGTAGGCCTTATGCCAGGTCTGGTTCTTCCTTGATAACCAGACTGCAAATGAATACTAAGTTCTAACAGAACTTCTGTTCCTTAGTATCTGTTGACAGGTATGAATGTCACAACATTCAATAATCCTGTGTTAGCTAGTCCTGCAGTAACTACAATGTAGTCACATATACATGTCATGACATCAGTCAAGACATTAGTGTTTTACCATATAATGCAGCCAATTAAACACCTACAGATGACAACGCCTCTACTCAGTCCATACGAACGGATTCCTTCAATCTCAGTGCTAGCTGCTACAAATGAAGGCTTTGACTAAGAGAGAGAGAAACAAAATTGCAACTGCACAAATGCTTCTACACAAGGGTTCTATTTATAGAACCACTTATGTGGGTTGCAAGCTAAAAAGCCCACTCAAGTGTATGTGGCACATATCTTATAATATGCCAAAATCACTTAAGCGCATGGTACCTTACCATATTTCGTATTCTACTTAAGTACATTGTACCTTACGACGTTCCACAATTCACTGAAGGGCACCGTAAATTACGGTATTCCGTAGTTACTTTATCTCTCATCAATCCGTCCTTTTGTGTGTGACCCTATAGGTTTTCGCGGCATTGGCTATTATATTAAATCACGTATTTAACATAATAAACAGTGAGCGGTATCTAGCAACAAATCACTACTACCCAAGACACAAAAATGTCATGTGATCTGACAAATCCTTTTGTGATAATACTTATATGTATAATTACCCTTTTTCCCTTATGTCTATATTGAACACAAGGCATAGATTGTGTCATCCTTGACCAGTTCAACATTGGTCCCATAGACATTTATCCTATTACGCAGGATGGGAAAATTCCATCTAGGTCACTCATGTCCCTTAGCACGCTTCGTGGAGTACCCATCAACTGTCTTTATGGTCATCCAGTTATGGACAATGTTTGATCAGTAATAAGGCACTCGACTCTACATCTAGGGTCCATAGTGGTTTCAGGTCGAAGGGTGGTATACACCATTATCACCATGAGAATAACTTATGACACTTTGCATAACATTCTATATAGTATCCTCATAGCGGGTCAATCCAGTATAAAAATTACTCTTATTATTCATACCTATGTTTAAGACTTGATATCTCCTTATCCATGATCCATGAGATGTGGTCATCAGTCTATATACATAATAGTCTTAATGCTTTAATGTTATCCCACTTCACAATAAACCTCGACTATGGATACTTTAAGAATAATGTCCTTATGTTTAATGTGATCTTATGATTAAGTCACACTTGATACATTAAACGGACTATCTATTCTAGGGACTTTATTAGACAAACATAATAAAGAAAAAGCCTTTTATTATTAATAAATAATTCGATACAAGTACCAAAAGTATTGGCCTCTAGTGCTTACACCAACACATAATGCATTCCATAAGGAAAACTCACTAGGGAGATAGAGACTCTGGGGATAAAAAGTTGTGTGTATGGTCAAAATTTAGCACTACGTTAAGTAATCGTAATTGGACTTATGTAGAAGGCACAATTATCTGAGGCTGGGCAATAGAATTTTTTGTGTTAATGCATGTTAGAGATATGGTATAATTAACCATACTCCTAAAACATACCACACTCAAAAAGAAAATGATAAAAGGATGGACCTAATCTCATCAATACTTATATTGGTTCATCTAACACAAAGATATTGATAAACCAATTATCCTTAGGATATTGAGACTTCATTGGTCAATGAAAGGGATGAGATAGAATGGGATTGAAGATGAAGAGGGAGGGGAGATGAGATAAACACAAATTGATCATGGAAGGAATTTTATCAAATTAAAATCATTCATTCATTTTAGGAGATGAAATGTACATTTCATCAATCCCCTAAATCCAATGATTTTTATCCAACAAAAGTCAAATCAACCTTGACCAAGGCCCAAACAAATAGTCAAACTTCACAAGTCAATAAAAATGGCTCAACGTAATTTCTACATAATTAATCAATTAAAAATCAAATTAAAATGCATTTAAATTAAATTGTGTTTGATCAAAAACCTAAAACCTCTTCAAAACACCAAATAAATGGCCAAGAGATTTATCCTAGGTCAAATAAGGTCAAAGGACCTTAGACAAAAAATTTCATAATTTTTGAAAAGTCAAAAGTATTTTTAAACAATTAAAAATATGCACAAAACCAATTAAATCGTGAAAAATATCAAAATTAATCCAAAAAATAATTTTAATTCAGAAAATGAAAGAGAAAAATATTTGAAAATGTTTGGTGAAAGTCCCATATTTTTTGGCCAGTTGACTTTCTCTGGTCAACCACCATGAACCATCTTGCTAGCTTGACATTCTCTTGATTTTTGGGACTCGTGGAGGATCATATATGTGTTATATGATTTAATATGGAGTATACATTGAAATATTTGATCAAAATGTTGAAGAAGCTTGTTGAAGAAGTCACACAAGATACCCAGATGAATTAAGGTTTCCAAGGCAAACAAGCTTCCAAATCTTGATGATTTCTTGACCAAGGTGATATGTGAAGACCATGGGTATCCATATATGATGTATAAAGTCAATGTGAATTATCTCTTGATTAATATCCCTGTATTAAGGGTCTCAAAACCAAGATATGAGATTGATGGAGCATATGTGAGCATACAAACTACCTAGAAAAGAGTTAAACTATACATTGACGTATTTTGGTTAGTAAAAATGAAAAACAAAGTATGATACAATCAAATGTGCTTGGTGATATCTCCCAATGCAAACCCAATGAATGAGGGGTAAGGAGGATGTCAAGGTGTGATCCCAATGCCAATGCATATGATGAGATAGCATGAGGGATCTTAGGGTCAAAGTTAGGGTCTTACAGCTGCCCTTATCTAAGGACATTATAGCTGAGGAGATGAAGGTTAAAACTTCCTATTGACTCAGTAGAATGGACTTGAATAAAAACATAGGAGCAAATTTTGGTCCCTAAGAGACCTTATGATGCATATGATATGAATATGTCAAAAGTAATCTCTATGGGGAAAATGTTGCCACAAAGGAAAAGAATCCAGAGAGACTAAAAGTCCACAGGAGCATAATGAAGGAGAAGGGCGATCTAAAATGCAGTGGAATTTAAAATTTCTCCTTTAGTGATCCTTATGAATGGGCATGATCAGTGATAAAATTGTTACCTCTTGTGGCGATTTTAACCTTTGATGCAGATCTACGGAGCGATCACGAACGTTGAACGATGACAACGACTCTACTCAGTCCATACGAACGGATTCCTTCAATCTCAGTGCTAGCTGCTACAAATGAAGGCTTTGAGTGAGAGAGAGAGAAACGAAATTGCAACTGCACAAATGCTTCTACACAAGGGTTCTATTTATAGAACCACTTATGTGGGTTGCAAGCTAAAAAGCCCACTCAAGTGTATGTGGCACATATCTTATAATATGCCAAAATCACTTAAGCGCATGGTACCTTACCATATTTCGTATTCTACTTAAGTACATTGTACCTTACGATGTTCCACAATTCACTGAAGGGCACCGTAAATTACGGTATTCCGTAGTTACTTTATCTCTCATCAATCCGTCCTTTTGTGTGTGACCCTATAGGTTTTCGCGGCATTGGCTATTATATTAAATCACGTATTTAACATAATAAACAGTGAGCGGTATCTAGCAACAAATCACTACTACCCAAGACACAAAAATGTCATGTGATCTGACAAATCCTTTTGTGATAATACTTATATGTATAATTACCCTTTTTCCCTTATGTCTATATTGAACACAAGGCATAGATTGTGTCATCCTTGACCAGTTCAATATTGGTCCCATAGACATTAATCCTATTACGCAGGATGGGCAAATTCCATCTAGGTCACTCATGTCCCTTAGCACGCTTCGTGGAGTACCCATCAACTGTCTTTATGGTCATCCAGTTATGGACAATGTTTGATCAGTAATAAGGCACTCGACTCTACATCTAGGGTCCATAGTGGTTTCAGGTCGAAGGGTGGTATACACCATTATCACCATGAGAATAACTTATGACACTTTGCATAACATTCTATATAGTATCCTCATAGCGGGTCAATCCAGTATAAAAATTACTCTTATTATTCATACCTATGTTTAAGACTTGATATCTCCTTATCCATGATCCATGAGATGTGGTCATCAGTCTATATACATAATAGTCTTAATGCTTTAATGTTATCCCACTTCACAATAAACCTCGACTATGGATACTTTAAGAATAATGTCCTTATGTTTAATGTGATCTTATGATTAAGTCACACTTGATACATTAAACGGACTATCTATTCTAGGGACTTTATTAGACAAACATAATAAAGAAAAAGCCTTTTATTATTAATAAATAATTCGATACAAGTACCAAAAGTATTGGCCTCTAGTGCTTACACCAACACATAATGCATTCCATAAGGAAAACTCACTAGGGAGATAGAGACTCTGGGGATAAAAAGTTGTGTGTATGGTCAAAATTTAGCACTACGTTAAGTAATCGTAATTGGACTTATGTAGAAGGCACAATTATCTGAGGCTGGGCAATAGAATTTTTTGTGTTAATGCATGTTAGAGATATAGTATAATTAACCATACTCCTAAAACATACCACACTCAAAAAGAAAATGATAAAAGGATGGACCTAATCTCATCCATACTTATATTGGTTCATCTAACACAAAGATATTGATAAACCAATTATCCTTAGGATATTGAGACTTCATTGGTCAATGAAAGGGATGAGATAGAATGGGATTGAAGATGAAGAGGGAGGGGAGATGAGATAAACACAAATTGATCATGGAAGGAATTTTGTCAAATTAAAATCATTCATTCATTTTAGGAGATGAAATGTACATTTCATCAATCCCCTAAATCCAATGATTTTTATCCAACAAAAGTCAAATCAACCTTGACCAAGGCCCAAACAAATAGTCCAACTTCACAAGTCAATGAAAATGGCTCAACGTAATTTCTACATAATTAATCAATTAAAAATCAAATTAAAATGCATTTAAATTAAATTATGTTTGATCAAAAACCTAAAACCTCTTCAAAACACCAAATAAATGGCCAAGAGATTTATCCTAGGTCAAATAAGGTTAAAGGACCTTAGACCAAAAATTTCATAATTTTTGAAAAGTCAAAAGTATTTTTAAACAATTAAAAATATGCATAAAAACAATTAAATAATGAAAAATATCAAAATTATTCCAAAAAATAATTTTAATTCAGAAAATGAAAGAGAAAAATATTTGAATTTTTTTGGTGAAAGTCCCATATTTTTTGGATTAAAAATGAAATTAATATGACTTAATCAAAATAAAAGGATTAAATAAAAAGTCAGAAAAATAAAAAAAACAAGGGCCATCTGATCTCCCTCATTAATTGAGGTGGTAGATCAGATGGTCAGGAGCGCTAATTCCACGTGTACATGAGTCAAACGCGCTGTAGGCGTGGTAATCAAATTGGATGGATGAGATTAAAACGTGAGAACCAAATCAGATGGCTTGGATTGATCTAGCGCACCACCAGAGCCCAAGCTCCGGTCATCTTCTCCGGTGAGCACCACCTGTCTGGTCCAAGCTCAACTCAATGGAAAATGAAAAGTGAATAACTAATTTGAAGGGAAAATTCTCAGGAGCACGAATCTAGCCTCAATTTTCTCCAAATCCAAGAATATAAAAAGATACAGGGATTTTAATTTTGAGGATCATGAACTGAGTTGCTTCGATTTGACCTCAAAGCAACTCAATCTTCTTGGTTACATTAATAATAATTCAGACAACCAAAAATCAACAAGAATGGTGCAGAATTGAGAGAGAATCGAAGAGATGAAATTTCTAAAAATTCACTTTTAATGGAGCTTCAGATTGGCACGATCTTGCTTTCAATTATGCTTGGCCATGCTTCAAATGCTAGTTAGAGGTGATTAGGATCAAGGAAAGGTATGGACTCTTGTATTTTCAATCTCAAAACAGTTATAGAATTGAAACTCGATTTTCAAAGAAAATCTTCAAGCTTATCCTTCAATGGTGAGGGTTTGGGGTTGTAGGTTCAAAGCTTGGGCATGAGGTCCTTAATTCTAAGCAATGAGAGTCTTATTTATAGGCCATGAGATTGATTTCCACACACTTCCAATTTTGGAAAAACTTGAAATATTCCTTTGCATGCTTGCATGGGCGTGTGATAGGCTCATCAAGTGATGCAATCTGATCCAAAATTGAGTGAAAGTCATGCTGAATTCATGTTGGAAGGCCATCCAATTGTGTATGAAAAGTGGAAGTGGAAAACATCCAAATGGTCTTTCAACTTACACCCATGCGCAAGTACTTCATACTTTGGCCAAATGATATGATCTCAGACTTTTTTGAAAGGTGAGATCAGGGGGAACAACCTTCATGTTGAACAACTTTCTATTTGAAGCTTGGATCATGATGAATTTTGAGGTGGAAGTTTGGGGAATCAAACATATTTGAAAATTTTCTAAGTTCTAAGTCAAGTGTTTACTTCTTCCATCTTGAATAGCTTTTTCTATGAACTTCAAATGAAAAAAGTTCCTTCATCAAAGTTGTATCTCTTTCAAACCTCTTAAATTTGGTCATAAATTTGACCTCATTTATATTTGACACGAAGGAGTTATGCATTTTAGAAGTTGAGGAAAATCACTTGTTCAATGGTATTGGCCCAAAATGACCTACAAGGTTTTCTCTTGGAACATGAATTTTAATGTTGAATTTGAACTCCCTCTAAACAAAAAAGTTGAAGTAGACATCTTGAATTTTATCATGAGATTTGAATGGATTTCATCTCATTAAAAATGAGCAAGTTATGGTCTAGGGAAGTTGACCTCCAAACTTAGGGTTCAAACAAAATGACCTATAATATTTTCTCATACAAAATGACTTTCCGAGAAAAATAAGTATTGACTTCAACATGAAAGTTGTTTGGAATGTCATTTTGAGTATCTTTTCTCTTGGAATAATTTTCATATGACAAATATTGTAGGAGATAGGGTCTAGGGAACCCCAGTTTTGACCAATTGACTTTCTCTTGTCAACCACCATGAACCATCTTGCTAGCTTGACATTCTCTTGATTTTTGGGACTCATGGAGGATCATATATGTGTTATATGATTTAATATGGAGTATACCTTGAAATATTTGATCAAAATGTTGAAGAAGCTTGTTGAAGAAGTCACACAAGATACCCAAATGAATTAAGGTTTCCAAGGCAAACAAGCTTCAAACTCTTGATGATTTCTTGATCAAGATGACATGTGAAGACCATGGGGATCCATATATGACGTCTAAAGTCAATGTGAATCATCTCTTGATTAATATCCTTGTATTGAGGGTCTCAAACGCTAGATATGAGCTTGATGGAGCATATGTGAGCACACTCACTACCTACAAAAGAGTTAAACTATATATTGACGTATTTTGGTATTTTGGTTAGTAAAAATGAAAAACAAAGTATGATACAATCAAATATGCTTGGTGATATCTCCCAATGCAAACCCAATGAATGAGGGGTAAGGAGGATGCCAAGGTGTGATCCTAATGCCAATGCATATGATGAGATAGCATGAGGGATCTTAGGGTCAAAATTGGGGTCTTACAGCTGCCCTTATTTAAGGACATTATAAATGAGGAGATGAAGGTTAAAACTTCCTATTGACTCAGTAGAATGGACTGGAATAACAACATAGAAGCAAATTTTGGTCCCTAAGAGACCTCATGATGCATATGATATGAATATGTCAAAAGTAATCTCTGTGGGGAAAATGTTGCCACAAAGGAAAAGAATTCGGAGAGACTAAAAGTCCACAGGAGTATAATGAAGGAGAAGGGCGATCCAAAATGCAGCAAAATTTAAAGTTTCTCCTTTAGTGATCCTTACGAATGGGCATGATCAGTGATAGAATTGTTACCTCTTGTGGTGATTGTAACCTTTAATACAGATCTAAGGAGCGATCACGAACGTTGATTGATGACAACGCCTCTACTCATTCCACACGAACGTATTCCTTCAATCTTAGTGCTAGCTGCTACGAATGAAGGCTTTCAGTGAGAGAGAGAGAGAGATACGAAATTGCAACTACACAAATGCTTCAACACAAGGGTTCTATTTATAGAACCACTTGTGTGGGCTGCAAGCTTAAAAGCCCACTCAAGTGTATGTGGCCCATATCTTATAATATGCCAAAATCACTTAAGCGCGTGGTACCTTACCATATTTCGTATTCTACTTAAGTACACCGTACCTTACGATTTTCCACAATTCACATAAGGGAATCGTATATTATGGTATTCCTTAGTTACTTTATCTCTCATTAATCCGTCCTTTTATGTGTGACCCTGTAGGTTTTCGCGGCATTGGCAATTATATTAAATCATGTATTTAACATAATGAACAGTGAGCAGTATCTAGCAATACATCACTGCTACCCAAGACATGAAAATGTCATGTGATCTGACAAATCCTTTTGTGATAATACTTATATGTACAATTACCCTTTTGCCCTTATGTCTATATTGAACACCAGGCATAGATCGTGTCATCCTTGTCAGTTCAATATTGGGCCCATAGACATTTATCCTATTATGCAGGATGGGCAAATTCCATCTAGGTCACTCATGTCCCTTAGCACGCTTCGTGGAGTACCCATCAACTGTCTTTATGGTCATCCAGTTACGGACAATGTTTGATCAGCAATAAGGCACTCGACTCTACATCTAGGGTCCATAGTGGTTTCAGGTCGAAGGGTGGTATACACCATTATCACCATGAGAATAACTTATGACACTTTGCATAACATTCTATATAGTATTCTCATAGCGGGTCAATCCAGTATAAATATTACTCTTAATATTCATACCTATATTTAAGACTTGATAACTCCTTATCCATGATCCATGAGATGTGATCATCAGTCTATATGCATAATAGTCTTAATGCTTTAATGTTATCCCACTTCCCAATAAATCTCGACTATGGATACTTTAAGAATAATGTCCTTATGTTTAATGTGATCTCATGATTAAGTCACACTTGATACATTAAACGGACTATCTAATCTAGGGACTTTATTAGACAAACATAAAGAAAAAGCCTTTTATTATATATAAATAATTCAATACAAGTACCAAAAGTATTGGCCTCTAGGGCTTACACCAACACATAGTGCATTCCATAAGGAAAACTCACTGGGGAGACAGAGACTCTGGGGATAAAAAGTTGTGCGTAGGCCAGACTACGACTTAAAACTACTGGGGGGACACGAGAGATTCCATGAAAATAAATAAATGGAAAGACTCAGCCAGGGATAAATGGGAAAATCTACAAGGGGAACGGGTAAATCAGGACAAAATTGAAATACTCGGCCCAAACAGGGGATTGGCGATTTCACTGATGAAATACCCACTCAAACTCAACTAGGGAAATATGAACTTCATCACAAGAGTATCAGAATTATATTACCTATTACTGGTTACTGGTTAAGGAGGTAACATAATCTGGCAGAGAGGACATCCATTACCGGTTAAGGTAAACATATCAAGGATGACTTGCTGAGGGAAACCGGAGGTGTATTAATTACTAGTTACTGGGTAAGAATAACCTGCTGGGGAAAAGCCAAATATGATTTACAACTACCGGTTACTGGGGAGAAGACCGAAGGAAGAGGATATTCGTCATCGGTTAGAGTGAACATATCAAGGATAAACTAAAAGGGAAGAGTATCCGTCATCGGTTGAGATGAAAATATCAAGGATAGACTGCCAGGGAAAAGTAGGAATTAAATTTATTAGTTACTGGATAGAATACCGAAAGAGAGAATATCCGTCACAGATTAAGATGAACATATCAAGGATAGACTCCACAAGGGAAAGTAGGATTTACAACTACCGGTTACTGGGAAGAAGACTGCAAAGAGAAGGAAACCCGTCATCGGTTAGGATGAACATATCACGGATTAACCCTCTAGGGAATGAAATAGGGATTACGACTACCTTTTTACTGGGTAGAAAACAACAAAGAGAATAACCGTCACCGGTTAATATGAACATATCAAGGATAAACTCATGAGGAAAGAATATCTGTCATCGGGTAGGATGAAAATATCAAGGATAGACTACCTGGGGAAACTTAAAACGAATCTGCTGGGGAAAAATAAGAGAAAGTAGATTACTGTTACCGATATATTGGGTAAGAGTAAAGTACTCACAAATTAAGAAGAATATTACCAGTTACTAGGTAATAGACTCTTAGGGGACCAAATGCATCGATCTAGGTAAGAGCTACAAAGTAACGGTCAATCAAAGACTCGACCTGGTAAGGATATAACTCAAGGTGAGTGGTTCCATCCAGATAATCGATTGGGGGGGAAACTGAAATAACAATCATCCACGAGGAAATAACTCAGTGGGGAATGAGAAAGGTTAAATTCTTTCTTCTTAGGGGGTTGACACTCTACAATTGAGGGAGGACAAACACACCAAATTTGCATGGGGAAATGATATCACTGTAGTAGACGATCAGAAAAATGATGAATCAAAAAGTGCAATAATAATGCAATAATGAAATATATGTATGTATATGTATATGTACATGTATATATGATGATTATGCTTGACAAAATGCTCACAAAGGATACAAATGTCACTGGTCTGAATCATCGCTACAACATTCAGCTAATCTTGACAAGATTGAGGCACCAACTGAAAAAGAGTTGGGGATGGACATAAATCGTCAACCTCTAAAGCTCGACCCTGATTGGGGAAAGAGAAAAGATATGTTGAGGATTTGCATCATCAACTCTGCGGGGAATTTTAGGTCAACCATATCAAATGAGAGATAACCGCACATGGGATATTACCAAATACCGCTCAAGAATCAATGTTGATAGGGATCGAGAATGAATTCCCTGGAGACTTGAGGGGAAACAAAAATATGTGATGCATCTATGCAAACCGTTGAGAATACATGCTCACAATCTAGCTAGGAAAGCGACCTCAAAACTCAGCTAGGGAAACTGAATTGCTGAAACCAAATGCTTGGGGAAGACCACCAATGCTTCGCATTTCAGGACTTACCTGTTCTCAGACTATGGTTGATATTCCTTGTTGAAATGGATTTATCTTTAAAAGTAATTGCTCTTATTATTTTAAGAAAAAAATTGATTTTAATTTTTAAAAATTCAATTTCAAAATGATCATCATAAAATTTAATGCTATTTAGCTGAAAAATAAATAAGAGTAGAAGCAATTGGATAAAAAGCTCAACTTTATTTAATAAAATGGTCGTCTGTAAATGACAAGACTCCATAGATCTTTACAAAAGTTGAAAAGTGGAAATTTACGTGGAAAAGGGATACATTGAATACAATTATCACTAATTCTTCTACAAACTTCAATATCCACTATGCTCTTGCCTTCAGTTGAAGATCAACAGGATGCAGTTACTTGCCATAATCCCTAATTTTTGCATAAATTGCCCCAAGGTGGGGTACTCAATCTATCGAGATAAACTCTTTTGTTTTATGTCTCTAATTTTTGCCTGGAACGCCCTTTTCGCTTTTCAATTCACCGAGACGCTCATTTTTGGCTAAGCCGCCATTTCGGGTTTTCAACTTAGCAAGCTGTTATTTTTTTAGGCGAAGTATTTCTTGACTGTATCGGCACTCACAGGATGTGTTAAATCGTCACCATCCATAGTCGTAAGAATTAAAGCACCGCCTGAAAAGGCTCTCTTAACAACATATGGGCCTTCATAATTAGGAGTCCATTTTCCTCTAGAATCTGGTTTGAAAAATAAAATCTTCTTGAGCACAAGGTCACCTTCTCTAAACACACGAGGCCTGAACTTCTTATCAAAACTTTCTTCATTCCTTGCTGATACAATTGTCCATGACACATGGTAGTCAACCTCTTCTCTTCCATCAAATTCAACTGGTCTGACACCGTTCAGCTTTAGTCAACTTGGCTTCCATCAAAACATGCAGTGATGGGATCTGAACCTCTATTGGGAGCACAACTTCCATGGCATAAACAAGTGAGAAAGGGGTTGCCCCTATTGAAGTGCAGATGGATGTACGATACCCATGCATAACAAATAGATGCATCTCATGCCAATCTTTATATGTCACATCCATCTTCTGCATGATCTTCTTGATGTTCTTATTTGCAACTTCAATAGTCCCGTTCATTTTAGGTCTGTAGGGAGAAGAATTATGATGTGCAATTTTGAAGTCCTTACAAAGAGCTTCAACCATATTGTTGTTCAAGTTAGATCCATTATCAGTAATGGTCTTACTTGGCACACCATACCGGCATATAATCTTATTCTTGATAAACCTCACAACAACTTGCTTGGTTACATTTGCATACGATGCCGCTTCAACCCACTTTGTGAAGTATTCAATAGCCACCATAATGAAACGATGTCCATTCGAAGCTCTGGGCTCAATCATACCAATCATATAAATTTCCCCACATGGAGAAGGACCATGGGGAGGAAATGACATTCAACAGTGTCGGAGGAACATGAATTTTGTCTGCATAAATTTGACACTTGTGGCATTTCTTCACAAACTTGCAATAGTCAGATTCCATTGTCAACCAATAGTAACCTGCTCTCAACATCTTCTTAGCCATAGCATGTCCATTGAAATGAGTACCAAAGGAACCTTCATGGACTTCAGTCATCAATAAGTCTGTTTCGTGTCTATCCACGCATCTGAGCAAAACCATATCGAAGTTTCTCTTGTAAAGCACATCACCATTCACGTAGAAGTTTCCAACTAATCTTCTCAAAGTCTTCTTATCTTTCAAAGATTCCCTAGACGGGTAGATCTGACTTTGGAGAAAACATTTGATATCAAAATACCACGGCTTTTCATCTTTGACCTCTTCAACCGCAAACACATGAGTTGGCCTATCAAGACGCATCACAGTCAAATTAGGAACTTCATTCCAGATCTTTACTATAATCACTGAAGCCAACGTTACAAAAGCATCTTCCATTTGGTTTTCATCTCGAGGGATATGATGGAACTCACCCTTCGTAAAGAAATTTGAAATCCTCCTTGCATAATCTCTATATGGTATCAAACCGGGTTGATTCATCTCCCATTCTCCTTTGATCTGATTCACGACCAAAGTTGAATCTCCATAGACGTCAAGATACTTGATTCTGAGAGCAATGGCCTCTTCAAGCCCCATAATACAAGCTTCATACTCATCCATATTGTTCGTACACTTGAAAGTTAATATAGCTGTAAACAGAAAATGAGTGCCTTGAGGAGTAATAATCACTGTCCCAATGCCATTACCATATTGATTAACAGCTCCATCAAATACCATGTCCCAAGGAACCAAGTTTTAGCCATTCTTCAAGCAATGGTTCACCATAATCTTTCATTTTCAAGTACAAATCTCTTCGTTAGGAAAGTCATACCGTACTGACTGATAATCTTCCATCGGTTGGTGGGCCAAATGGTCAGCCAAGACACTACCTTTAATTGCTTTTTGAGATCGGTATTTAATATCATACTCGGATAGCAACATCTGCCAACTGGAAATCCTCTCAGTTAAAGTAGGCTTCTAAAAAATGTACCTGATTGGATCCATTTTTGATATCAACCAAATAATATGATTCAACATATACTGACGCAGATGCTTAGCAGCCCAAGCCAATGCGCAACAAGTCTTTTCTAGCATAGGATACCGAGTCTCACAGTCGATGAATTTCTTATTGAGGTAGTAAATATCATATTCTTTCTTTCCAGTTTTGTCTTGCTGACCAAGAATACACCCCATACTTTCTTCAAGCACAGTTAAATACATGATCAACGACCTTCCTTCAACAGGCGAAGATAGAATCGGAGGCTCGAGCAAGTACTCTTTGATACTGTCAAAAGCTTTCTGGAAATCTTCGGTCCAATCACAAGACTAATATTTCCGAAGAAGCTTGAATATAGGCGCACATGTGGCAGTCATATGCAAAATGAATCTCGAGATATAATTAAAGCGGTCGAGAAAACCTCTGACTTGCTTCTCAGTTTTGGGCGCAGGCATTTCTTGTATTGCTTTCATCTTGGCAGGATCAACTTCAATACGCTTCTCACTGACAATAAGGCCTAATAACTTACCAGAACAAACACCAAAAGTACACTTATCGGGATTCAAGCGGAGTTTGTACCTCCTCAAACGCTGGAATAACTTCAACAAATGCTCAACATATCCTTCTTCACCACTTGATTTAGCAATCATATCATCAACATAAACTTTAATCTCTTAATGCATCATATCATGAAAAAGAGTGGTCATAGCTCTCTGGTATGTTGCACCAGCATTCTTTAAACCGAAAGGCATCACTCTATAACAGAATATTGCCCAAGGTGTAATGAATGTGGTCTTCTCCATATTTTTGGGTTCCATCTTGATCTGATTATAACCGGAAAATCTGTCCATAAATGAAAAGATTTTGAATTTAGCTATATTGTCGACCAACATATCAATGTGTGGCAGAGGGTAATCATCTTTCGGACTAGCTTTATTCAAATCTCTATAATCAACACACATACAGAGTTTTCCATCCTTCTTCGGAAAAGGCACAATATTGGCCACCCATTGCGGATACTCAGCGGTAACAAGGAAACTGAGATCAATCTGCTTCTGCACTTCCTCTTTGATCTTCACTCCCATGTCAGGATGAGTCCTCCTCAACTTTTGCTTGACCGACGGGCATCTGGCTTCAACAGTAATCGATGCTCCACAATCTCAGAATCTAAACCAGGAATATCTTGATAGGACCAAGCAAACACATATGAATACTCTCGGAGAAGATCAATCAACCCCTTATTAACCTCTGGACACACTTGAGACCCAATCTTGACTTCCTTCACATCTTCTTCGGAACCCAAGTTGACTAACTCAATATGTTCTTTGAATGGCTGAATGGCTTTTTCCTCATGCTCAAGTAGACGAGATAATTCATCAGATACTTCTTCATCAATCTCTTCCTCGGTCTCAAACACATGGAAATCAAAGTTTGGAGAGGGAGTAAGATCATTGTATTCAATGGGTTTAGAAACCAACCTGCATAATAATTTGATATTTTGACTTTAGAGAAGTAAATTGTGACCAAATATTATGTAGATGGACAATTATTATTTATTTATTTATTTATGTTTTTTGTGATTACCATTTTCAGAAAAGAAAAAAGTAAAAGCATCATAGATGTGAATGAATAAAATTGCATTTTATTGATGATAATTTGAAAATGCCCAACAATGCTCACTTCTCCCCTAGGCATAGGAGAAGGATTTTTTCTAAAAATAATGAAAAATCAAATTACTTAGAGTGATGGACAATAAAAGGAACAACAACAGCAACCCAATTGTTGCAAGTCTTTCTATGTGTCACAAAGTTGGCGCAGTCTTTATCTTCATCGCCTTCGATCACAGCAACTGAGTGTTGCTCATTACCATGGATGAACCCTCCGCTACGGAAACTCGGTTGCATTTCTTCAGCTTTAACATTAGACGGCCCTTGTTGGAAACCCAATCCGGCTTTGTTCTTGTTCTCGCAGACTTCTACCATATGACCCCACTGATCTGTACTGCCTGCCTCGATAGCTCTTTGAGCATCCTTGAAAGAAGACATGGGTGCCTCAGTTTTCTTTACTTCAGCAATAGATAGAGCTTGGAACGGAGTTCCAACCTCCTCCTTAGCTTCCACATACGTTAAAGATGACAAATGGCTCACCAAAAGCACTTTCTCTCCACCAACAATGACAAGCTTGCCATTCTTCACAAATTTCAACTTCTGGTGCAAAGTGAATGTTACATCTCCAGCTTCATGGATCCATGGCCTTCCCAACAAACAGCAATAGGCCAGGTGGATATCCATTACATGAAAAGTAATTTGAAAATCACTCGGACCTATCTTCACTGGAAGGTCCACTTCTCCAATGACGGTGAGAACCATCAAATGCTTTAACAATCATGCCACTGTACCTCATAGGGACGCCTTTGTATGAAAATCTAGACATATTTGATCTGGGGAGTACATTCAGGGAAGAACCGACATCAACTAGCACATTTGACAATGTATCCTCCTTGCAATTCATCGATATATGGAGTGCCAGATTATGATTTCTGCCTTCCTCGGGAAGTTCTTCATCAGAAAAGCTCAAGTTGTTGTAGGAAGTGATGTTAGCCACAATGTGGTCAAACTGATCCATAGTAACATTGTGCTCGACATAGGCTTGCTCCAACACTCTTTGCAATGTTTCTCTGTGCGCTTCAGAATTCATCAACAGAGACAACACTGAAATATTTGAAGGATTTTGGAGCAGCTGCTCCACCATATTAAACTCGTTCTTCTTAGTTAATCTCAATACCTCATCATCATCGTTAGGCTTCAGCTTGCTGGATTCACCAGACTGACACACGAGAGCATTAACTGGGCTTACTGCAGGTACATCAACCTTCTTACCAACTGAAACATCCTCTATCACCTCTTTTGGGAAAACGAGACCGAAAACAGAACCTCTTGACCATTCTCCACCATTATGGCATTATACTTGTAAGGAACATCTCTATCGGATGCATACAGGACGGGGCCCGCTAACCGTATCACTAATGGCGATATCGATCTGTTCACGTTGTTACTGCTGTGGCTATCAAACTGAATCCTTGGACTATTAATCTGGATTATATTCTCATCCATCAACTGGAACAATTACATTGACATCATCTATATCCTTGGACTATTGAATCTGGATTATATTCTCATCCATCAACTTCTGGATATCTCTCTTGACGATCAAACACCCACGGGGGTTCACGCTACAAATTGCACAACCATCATGGTCGTGTTTACAATCACCGATGGTATACAGGGTCCTATGCTTCTCTACCAAGGACCTACAAATAAATCGTACATCGAAGACTCGGAAATTTCCTGGACAACCATTTACAAAATTAACAGAGGAATTACCATGAGCGGGCAATGGGTTGGATTTCACATTTGGCGCATGGTCCTCAAAGGACACCATCCCACTTTTCACTAGCTTCTTTACCTCATACTTCAATCTATAACCGTTCTCGATATCATGGACGGGAGCTCCTTGATGAAAGGCATAACAAAGTTCATGCTTATACCACCACGGAAGTGGTTTTGGAATTTGAGGTGGATTTCTTAGTTGGAATAGGTTCTTAAGAACCAAAGACGGGTGGAGTTCAGCATATGACATAGGAATAGGGTCAAAAGAGACATTCTTCCTCTCAAAGTTTGCTTGTTGTTGATTATTGTTGTTGTTGTTGTAGTTGTTGGTTATTCGTTGCGGCTGTTGTTGACGTTGTTATTGAACTGGCACTAATTGGTTGTTAGAAAATACTGGAATAACTGATGAAACTTGATGTTGATGTTGATGCAGTGGCGAATTTCTTTTGACATAATGCCTCCTTTGCCTCCCTGTAATACCCCAAAATTTACCCTTCATTTTTCTTGGAAGCATGAGATTATGTTTCACATTTCATTAGCATCATACTAGGTCATACTCATTGCATACTGCATTAGTGACTTAGGAATCTGTTTTTGATTGATCACTCCTTGACAGAAGGAGTCCACACAAAGCGAGATTGAGAATTGGACTTCATTTTCTAAATATACAAGTCTAAAGGGTCTCAAGGGGGTCCAGGTATCTTATTATGGTCTTCAATTCATCAGTGAAGGATTCAGAGCTATCAGAGTGTTTATCTGGATTTAATCAAGAAATTAGGGTTTCATGACCACCTGCAACAAGCAATGTTACGGTGCAAGTAGAGGAGGTCATCCATGTCATGATTGGAGAGGCATCTTGGCCTTGGAAGAATCACAATTATCTCAGAAAGATCCATTGGCAATCAGTGCAATCAGTTCGTGATCAATTTTGCCCTAAATTAGGGTTTGGTATAGAATCAGTTTATTTCTGATTCTTTGGGTGAAACTCTTTTCCATGGCCCTCCATATGTCCACAAGGGTCTACATACAAAACATCAGCTCTTTATTTGAGTTAGAGGTGCTTCAATTGATCACTAGAATCGAGAATCAGACAGTTTGTGAAAAGTCAACTGTGGGGCCAGAAAAGTCAACTCCTGACTTTTTGAGAGTGGAATCTCAAAATTCATACCTAAGGGAGCCTACATGTGAAATTTGATCAAAGTTGGATCATGGACTCATCATTTAATCAGGAATTGGAAAAGTTACTTAATTTGGAAATGGTTGACTTTCCATTTATGGCAAGTTTTCATGATTGTTGCACGCACTTTAAGCTCATTTTCCATCAAGATAAAAGCTCCATTTGAAAATTTCTCCAACATTAAAGTTGTTCCTCTTGTTCCATGCTTTCTAGAGATATAAAGTTTGCTCCATTTGGATTAAAATTGAGAAAGTTATGCTTAGTCAAAGTGGGACATATTTTTAGGACACTTCGAAAAATTCTTCCAAGTTTGTCAAGACTTCTTGGCCAGTTTTCTTGCATTTCAAGGCACCAATTGAAAATGTTTTCTTCATAATAATTTTACTTTGCCATGTCCTCTTTCACCTCCTTTTGGAATCATCTCATTTGGATCTATGGTTTGAGAGATACATTCACCTAAAGTGGGCATCATAACTTGAATTTCTAGGCAGCATTTAGGCCAAACTGGCCCATCAGTTTTGCATGGTGAGACCTGAACTTGAGGAACATTTTTCACCTTCTTCCATTCATCATTTCAACTTGTCCTCAACATGAAAGATGACATACTCCATGAGATCTTTCTACTGTTTGCATTATCTCATCATTTGGTAGCTTGCTCATTAAGTTACATGGCCATAAAGTCACTACCTTGGAATGTTTTCTTGCTTGCCAAACCAACCAAGCATGCTGCATGAATCCAGCCCACATTTTTTACATCATTTGGGCCATGCATCATGTGTCCATTCACTTAAAACTTTGCCAAATAACAACATTTTACATGCCCTAATACACCTCACTTTGGCAATATTTTTTCTCATGGATAACAATCATCTCAAAGCCCATTAAACATGTTGACCTACATATTTAAAAGATGCAAACCCTAAACCTAAGAGGAGGCATTGGTGAATTTTCGTGGCAAGCAAGTCAAGGTAACCATCTTACTCCATCTTCCATGGCCATTTGTTTTCCTCATTCTTATGCTTGCTTACCATTATTATCATTATTGTCTGCCATGCCAATTAGATGCTCATGTTGTTTCATCATCATTACCATGCCAATCATGCTTGTGTTCTTGTTATTGGTTTATGTTGAATTTTTTGCCTTTGCTCGTGCCCATATTGACATCTTGTGGTCAACTTTTCTCCATGATTAAGACATCATTTAACTCAAACAAGGATACCATGATAATCTACACATTTTGTACTTGAATTTTGGTTTTTATTTCGTGGCATTTTGGTTTTTATTTTCGCTTGCATTCTTGAGTGGAAAATTGAAAAAAACCACTGCACATTTTCGTGGCTGCATACATGGCATTTGGGTTCCAAGTTTTGTGGAAGAAGATGATTACGAACCGTTATATCCATCATGCATCTTCTAATCGTGGCCGCCCATTGCTTTTTTGTCCTGTAGTGTTTTAAGTGACCTTGCCCTATTGATAAATGTTGACATGTTTTATTTTACTAAATTGTTATTTCATTTTGTCACATGCTGACTTATTTGGTTGTGGATCATGGGCTGCACTTACTATCCACACCCCACGCCTGGCCCATCAGTATTCCCTTCCATTTTCATTTTCTTTTTTTAATTCACATCTATTTTTCTGTTTCGATTTTAATTATTTAAAATATTTTCTTTGTCCATAAAATTACCCAAAAATATTTTCCATATTTCTTAATGTGTTATTTAATTTTATTTAATTTTTATTTTCGTATTTATTTAATGTTAATATTTTATTTTAATTATTTATTCTAAATGGTCCATTTTAACACACTTTTTTTTCTTAATTTTATTTCCATAGCTTAAAATTATTTTTAGCTTTTTATTTTTGGGATGAAGGTTGACCAATGTCCCATGGTCAACCTGAGCTTTTCTTGGATTTTTAATTCCCATTTTTAATTTATTTTTGACCTAGTTTGGATGGTTGACTCTTGTTTTGACCTCTATTTTATTTCAATTAATTTATGAAACAATTTTCATTATTTTTAAAATTTTTTTGGGGGATGATGATGTCCTGACCCCATCTAACTTAGTTTAATTTTTCATAATTTTCTTGATTAATTTGCTATTTATTTGATATTTTTTTAGTTAACTTGACTTTTCAGTTGACGTTTCTATGATTGATGTTTGACTTAGGGATTGCTTATGGCAATTGAAGAGATCTTTTGATCCTCCCTTGTTCATCTCATATGCCATGTATTAGAGGACTTTCATCTTGATTTTATTTGATCCTTGCATCATTTCCCGATTAAATTATTCAGTGAACCCCTTTTGTGCATATTTTCATCTGTCTGATTCATCTGTCATTTGTTATACTTGTTTCTTTCATCCATGCTTCTATTGTTTGATTGTTTCACATGTTTATACTTCTCATGCATTGTCTAATGCTCCATTATTTCATTCTTTGATTTGATTATATACTTATTTACTTATCTGATATTGTTTGATAACTGTTGCCTACTTGTATGATGTATGAGGCATATATTCTTATTGTTTGATTGCCATGAACAATCCCCATTCATAACAAATGTACCCCTCTCCCATGAAGTGTATAATATTTATTCTTTCATTCTTTATTCATCTGTTAATACAAGAATTAAAACGAACATCCGATAATCATTTCAAAACAAGATCAAAAGCTCGATTCAACGTCGAGTAATCATTTTCAAAACTTAACAGAACCAGCACGTATTCATCCATCCTCTTGTAAGTCGATCGCCTCAGGCATCGCCATTTCTCCTGTAAGTCGATTGCTTCATGCATCACCATCTACCTGTAAGTCGATTGCTTCTGGCATCGCCATCTACCCTTATCCGTGGCTCCTCTCCTTGCCCCATCCGTCGACTCTTGTTCCGTTTAGGTAGCACCCATTAGGTAGAACCCTTTGTATGATAACATAGGTAGAATTCCCTTATTCTTTGCATGCTAACATTAGGTAGATATTCCTATTTGTAAATCCTAACACATAGGTCCACATTGCATGACAACCCTAGGGCAGAGCTTCCCCACTTTTTAGACCTTCCGTGCGTCTCCGATCTTGTGGCATGTTAGTCCGTTCTATTGCAAAGAGGTAACTGCCTAAGACTCGATTCAGTGAGCTGCGACACCTACTGCTAGGATGTGAACACATTGCCCATTTCCTTTGACACAGCTGGTGTCCTCTTTTGTAAGTCCATGTTCAGATGGCAATCCTTAGCCCCTAGTTAGTCGAACTACGACAACTCTGATTCTCATGTTCAGATGAGATACGTAGGCACGAGATGCGATGTCTTACCGAGATATTGCGACACTAACGACTAACAACCAATCCTTGTTCGCTTTCGCCCTTGTTGCGATTCTTTCCTCTCGCCCTCATTGCGATCGAGACCTTCCTTTTCTCTTTCCCTAGTTGCAATCGAGACCCTTGTTCCCGTAGTTAGCTGAACTACGTTTTTGCTCTGATTCTCATTCCAGATGAGATACGTAGGCATAAGACGCGATGTCTTATCGAGCACACATCTCTTTAGCCCATAGGTAGCCGAGCTACGAAGACTCTGATTCTCATACTCAGATGAGATAGATAGGAAGTGGATGCGACATCCTTGCGAGTCATTTTCTTTTGACCCTCTTTTAGTAAATAGTACCTTAGATATATCTACACCCTTTAGAAGAGAACAACAAGAGTGGATCCCGTAGAGTACTACAGATGCGTAGGGGTGCTAATACCTTCCCTTCGAATAATCGACTCTCGAACCCTAGATTTGGTGGCGAGACCTTGTCTTTTCCTCTCTTCAGGTTTTCTTCGATCGTTTCCTTTCCCTCCTTTGGGATAAATAACGAACGGTGGCGACTCTTCTGTTTTCTTTCCTTCGCCGGTTGGTTTTTTCGCCCAGTTGCGACAGCTGGCGACTCTGCTGGGGACCCTGGTTTCCCTATGCGAGTCCCTCCTAGCTTTTGTGAGTTTCTTGTTTATTGGGTGTTTATTCTTTTGTACAGTTATTTACTTTCAGCATTTATCTGCTTTATCTTATTGCATTGTGTACATATGATTGTTGTATCTGCTGGATCTGTTGGTTTGGTTGTTTGTTGGGATGGGTTGTTCTATGAGAGATAAGCCCACTACCCAGGCTTGAGCATACACACAGGTTTTAGAGTGGATAGTCATGAGGCTTGCGTAGTATGTTGCTACGTTAAGTCGTTCATGAAGACCCACACCCAGACGAGGTTTCTTTTGGATATATTCTGTTCTACGGGTGTTCCGTAACGACATGATGTTCCTTTAGAAATTGTTGACTCTGGTGACCATTTCCCGAGGACTCAGTCGAGGCCTCTCCTCCGAGACGCGGTTATGTTAGCTCTGGTGGGCGCATTCTCACTGCTCAATCCGAGGACCCCGAGGCTGGGAACTTGCTTTTAGGATGTCCTGTTGAGGGGAGTCAGTGGAGGTCTTTTGTCTCGTAAATAATTCCAAACCTTCAGTGGTAAACGTATTATTCTCGACTGAAGGGTTAGAAGCTGGCGAACTTCTGTTCTTAGAACCTACTAGTGATGGGCGGGCTAAATTCAGGAAACCTTAACCTTCAACCAACCCGGTTTTCTGGTATTCTTGTTGGACCAGAACATTGATCTCTTATATGTTCCTCAGTGGTTTTCTCTTCAGACAGTGCGACTTGACAGTTGTTCAAGCAGATACAGCAATCCTGATTCCCATGTCACTGCATTGCATCACATTATTTCGCACTCATATCATTTAACACATGTTTATCTATTCCCAGGGGTTTATATCTGCTTCTTGATTCTAGTCGGGGTTTTCTGGTTCTCCTAAGATGGATATTGGTAGAAAAAGACATGTCGCCTACAAGTTTCCTATGGTTTGTTTGGATCCTATTCAACAACTGATGAAGTTAATGGATCATGATTCTCTAGAAAGATTCCGGAAGGATTACGGGTTGATTCTAAGTTTCGTTATGGTTCTCTCCAAAGATCAACACGATGCTCTCTTTATATTGCTGCAGTTCTATGACCCTCCATTGAGGTGTTTTACATTCCCAAATTATATTTTGGTCCCTACTTTGGAGGAGATTGCCAGATTTCTCAAAGTTCCTATCAAGTTGCAGTTGCTATTCTACAATTCTGAGTTTCTGCCCGATTTCAGCATGGACGCTTCAGCCACATATTTGGGGAAATCAATCTTGGAGTCTAATATGTGTCAGAAGGGAGGATTCAGTGGTTTTCATATGAGTTTCTTAGTGGGAGAAGCCAAGAAGAAGCTCGAAGATGGTGATCGGAGGTGTTTCAATGTTGTGTTGGCTCTTTCTGTATACAGGATTGTCCTGTTCCCTAATGTTGCAAAATTTGTGGACATAGACGCAATACGCCTCTTTGTGTTGGGAAATCCAATGCCGACCTAGCTGGGAGATTTCTTTCGTTCAGTGCATCACAGGAATGAGAATAGAAAAGGAGGATTGGTGAATTGTTGTGCACCCTTGTTTCATAAGTGGTTCAGTTCTCACCTGCCCAAGTCAGGAGCGTTCGTTGACTTCAAGGACTTGTTGAGTTGGTCGCAGGGGTTGATGGGGATAATAGCTAAAGATATTTCTTGGTGGTCTGACCAGAACTTGCTTCGGGCGAATATTATTCACAGTTGCGGGAACTTCCCGAATGTGCCGTTGGTAGGAAGAAGAGGAGTAATGAACTATAATCCTTCTCTAGCAGTCAGACAGTTTGGGTATGCTTTAAAAACTCCGCCTTTGGAAAAAGATGTGGAAGAATCTTTGTTTTTCCATTCTTCATCTGATATGACTGTATCCCATAAGGCAGCTGAGGCCTGGCTCAAGGTGATCAAGAGAGGAAGGACTGTGCTTGGAAAAGGAGATTGCAGGACTTATCCTCAATATGAAGATTGGCTTCGGAGAAGAGTCGAAGAGTTTAGTCTGCCCTTTCTTATTGAAGAACCTTTGTATCCATCTACTCATGAGCAGTCAACAATGGTGAGCCGAGAGGAGTATGATAAATTGAATAATGCCATGGGGGAACTTCAAACTGAAAACTCAGAGTTGCGTGTGAAATTGGAAGACTGTATGCGTCTCTACCACGAGGCAGAATATCAGAAGGGGGAAGTTGTCAGATTACAAGAGGAAGCGGAGAAGAAATTGGCTATGGAGGTGAAATTCTTCAGGAAGACTGACAAAGCCTTGGCATCATCCAGTTCTGAGTTGAGGCGAGTCAAGCAGTAGTTAACAGATGCACGTGGTAAGTTAGCCGGGTGGCAAGAACAATTGGATGCATTTTTAGCTTCTCGGAATGCAAAAGAAGAGGAGATGGTGACACAATTGACTGATCAGATGGAGAAGTTGAAGAATCTGCTGAAAGAGAAGAACAATGAGCTCCTGTGTGCCCGTACAACCAATGGTTACATCATAGATCAACTCGACAAGGCTCAAGAACAGATTGAAGAACTCAAAGTGCTGGCGGGTTTGAAGAAATCCATACTTGAAGAGCTATTCGGGAAGGATGATGGGGATTATTACATAGAGCACATCAAAGAAATGGATGGAATTATTCACAAGAGGAATTTGCTTATCCGGCATTTGACAGAATCTCCAGAATATCCTGACACGGTGACACTGCTGGCTGAAGTTAGGAGCAGTCCTTATGGGTTGTATGCAGGAGGCTGATTCCTGATTTTTGTTCCTCTCTTTACTTGTTGTGTTTCCTTGTTACTTTGTAGCGATGATCCACAGGCTTGTTGTCGAGATCCTCTTTTGATGTACTGTTGGCTAAGGCCCTTCTCTTTGAACTCATTTGTATGACGGTTTTTCTTTATTGCATCTTGGTCTCCGAAGTTTATCCACGACTCAATCTTCTTATGTTGTTTATCTATTGAGAGACTGGAATCAAGGGGTAGAATACCCTTTGGAATTGATAAACATGTCATTGCATTTGCATATTCATTAGCATGTCTTGCCGCAGTGTTCCCATGTTGCTTGGTATTCCACTAGCAGGATAGCTGACTCAGGCATTCACCGATATGGTACCCGAAGAAATCAACAAAGAGCAATGGAAGGTCTATAAGCAGAGCTCACTGAGATGAGGATTCGCATGAATCAGTTCATGAAAGTGGTCCAAGGAGTGGCTCAGGGACAACAGGAGCTTAGATTGTTGGTACAGAGGGATCCCTCTACTACTCAACCGAAGGTTGTGGCTGATCCTCCTGCTGGAGAGGCTAATGGACCCAATGGTCCGGGGCCTATCCCGATCCCACGTGTCAACCTTGACCAACAACCCATCCATGATGATCAGGAGGATCAGTTCCCCCCGCTTCAGGAGGAGTTTGGCATGGGCCATGGTATGGACCCTATGTTTCGGAGACTGGAAGAGAGGTTGAAAGTTGTGGAAGGGCAGAATGCTCTAGGTGTGGATGTTGCTGACTTGGGGTTGGTCCCAGGTGTGAGAGTTCCACCAAAGTTCAGAGTCCCAGTATTTGATAAGTACAATGGCAACTCTTGCCCGAAGACTCACGTACAAGCTTACTTCCGCAAGATGGTTGTGTATTCTGATGATGAGAAGTTATTCATGTACTTCTTCCAGGACAGTCTAGCTAGGGAGTCCTTGGAGTGGTATCTGAGGCTGGACAGAGCCCACATTCGTTGCTGGAGAGACTTGGCTGAGGCCTTTGTGAAGCAATATCAGTACAATGCGGATATGGCACCTGACAGGACTCAACTCCAGAATCTGTCTCTCAAGAGCAATGAGTGCTTTAAAGAGTATGCTCAACGCTGGAGAGAGATGGCTTCCCGTGTTCAGCCTCCGATGTTGGAAAAAGAGATAGCCAACATGTTTATGAACACACTGCCTGGATCTTATTTGGAGCGTCTGGTGGGTTGCAACGCCTCGAATTTTGCTGATGTGGTCTCTTTTGGTGAGAGAGTGGAGAACTACTTGAAGACGTGTAAGATCCAAAATGGGGTTGGATCATCTTCGGGGTCAAAGAGGTCGTTCATTGGAGGACAGAAGAGGAGAGAAGGGGATGCAAATGTTGTGTCTTCTTATCAGAGTAGAGGTAACCGAAGGAGCAGTTTTCAGAATTACCATCAACAACCTTATGTTGCAGCTGTGACCATTCCGGCTGCAGCACCAGTGTAACAACAACAACCTCAACGTCAACAAAATCAATACCAAAAACAACAGGGTAACAGACCTGCTTATCAATAGAGACAGAGGATGATGGATAGGCGTTTCGACACTTTTCCGATGTCGTACGCCCAGTTGCTTCCCAACCTTCAAGAATTACAACTTGTGCAGTTACGCACTTTGGCTCCTCCTATCGGCAGGCTTCCAGTGGGTTATGACACCAATGCTAGGTGTGAGTTCCACTCTGGGGCACCTGGCCACACTATTGAGAACTGCAAAGCTTTTAAGCATGTAGTTCAGGACCTTATTGACTCAAAGGCCATTAACTTTGCGTCGGCTCCTAATGTTGTCAACAATCCTATGCCGCAGCATGGTGGGGCAAATGTTAACATGGTGAAAGGAGAGGTCAAACCCATCAAATATGTGTTGAAACTGAAGACTCCGCTGTTAGAAATCAAAGAATACTTGCTAAAGGCAGATGTTTTCCCCGGTTGTGGGAGCGGTTGTTTGGGTTGTGTTGCACAGAGTGGGGGTTGTGTGAAGCTGCAGCAGGGTATCCAGACCTTGCTTGACGATGGTGTCCTTCAAGATGAAGACCTATTTGCTCAAAAGTCCGTTGAAGGGGTTGTTGAAGAGGTGTTTGAAGATGCCGTTGAAGAATTTACAAATGTTGTTCCTACTGATTTTGTAATTCCTGATGATGTAACTAATTTTCCTGATGTTGTTGCTGATATTCCAAACATTGTGCTTGATTCTGATGTACTTCTTGAACGTGATTCTGATGTTTCGGAGTTTTGTACTTCAATAAATAAGATTTCTGAGTATGACTGTGACGTTGCCACTATAACAATTTTCTACCTGACCGCTCAGATCAGTGTGCCAGTAGCGCAACCGGTACCACCAGTGCGACCGCATCAATCCACTATGACCATCACGACCCCTGGTCCTTTACCTTTCACCAGCGAAAGGGCCATTCCTTGGCATTACGGGGGGAGTGTGTACACGCATGATCATGGAGTGGAACAGCCACTGAAAATAGAAGAGGTGCAAGATCAGAAGTCTGAACCTGAAGTCGAAGTAAAAGATCCCGTAGTGGACAATGTTGGTGGAATCGGGCGATTCACCAGAAGTGGTAGACTGTTCTCACCACCGGTTATCCAACCTGATAGTGCTGACACCACGGAAAAGGTCAAAGGCAAGCAAGTTGCGAATGAGGGTACCTCTGCACCACAGGCTGGCTCTGAGCCTGCTTTCCCGAAGGATGTGGACGAGCTCTTGAGAATTATAAAGAAAAGCGACTACAAGGTAGTCGATCAGTTGATTCAGACACCGTCTGAGATATCTATTATCTCACTCCTGCTCTGTTCGGAGGCACACAGGGAGGCACTTCTGAAGGTCCTTAATGTTGCATATGTGCCTCAGGTGATCTCAGTGAACCAGTTGGGTTTTACTGGTTCTGACTTGACGCCAGCTGGACGCGATCATAACAAGGCTTTGCACATTTCGATGGAGTGCAAAGGCACGGTGTTATGACATGTTCTGGTAGATACATGTTCCTCTCTCAATGTGCTACCCAAGAGAGCCCTGTCAAAGTTAGATGTAGAAGGTTTGATCTTGAAGCCTTTCGATCTTGTGGTGAGAGCCTTCGATGGTTCTAAGAGGTCGGTGTTCGGAGAGGTAGAATTGCCAATTCAAATTGGATCACAAACCTTCAACACCGTCTTCTCTATGTGATGGATATCAGTCCTTCGTATAGCTGCTTGCTGGGTCGTCCTTGGATACACAATGTCGGGGCAGTCTCCTCGACCTTGCATCAGAAGATCAAGTTCCCGGTCAACGGAAAAATTATCACCGTCTGTGGTGAGGAAGATATTCTGGTCAGCCACCTGTCTACATTCAAGTATGTAGAGGTAGAAGGTGAGATTCATGAGACCCTATGCCAGGCCTTTGAGGAAGTTCAGGTCAAGGATGCAGCTCCAGTGGAAGAGGTTGGAGCAGGTGCCTCTATTTTGTCCTTCAAGCAGGCACAGGCCTTGGTAAATTCAGGTGTTGCTCCCGGTTGGGGACGTCTGTTGGATTTACCTATGAAGGAAGACAAGTTTGGGATTGGGTATCAGCCAGTTTTAACTTCTACAACTTCAACGCCTCAGACTCGTCAGGGGCCGACTACTTTCTCCTGTGTCGGCATAATTCAGTATGACCAGATCTCTGTAATCAACAAAGAAGATGAGGATAGTGATTGCGACATTGACAACTGGGTGCGTCCAAGGGCCCCGGGTGAAGTTCTCCGCAACTGGTCTTCTGAAGAGATTATCCAAGTCACTCTTCTTGAAGAGTAATTTTCTTTGTTTATTTGTGCATGTCCAAGTCTTGCGTTTCGCCCAGGGCGTAATGACTCATTGTAAGGCTCATCTATGTGAATACCTGCATTTTTTTATCATAAATAAAGGACGTCTTTTTGCATTCAAATATTTTGTTCACTGTCTTTCTATTTTTGCAGTTTTAAAAAATCAAAAAATGTACTTGGCAACGTTTTGTTTAGTTTTCACTCCTTGTTCACACTCATAAGCACATACCATCACTCATGCAGATGCAGGTCACTGGATCCTATTGATAACAGTTCTGCTATGGCTCGCTTCGACTTTGAAAATCCAATCTTTCAAGTTGAAGAAGAGGGTGATGAAGACTGTGAACTCCTTGAAGAACTTGCCAGGTTGTTAAAACAGGAGGAGAGGGTCATTCAACCGCATCAAGAGTCTATTGAAGTGATTAATCTCGGCACCGAGGACGTCAAGAGAGAAATCAAGATAGGGGCTGCTTTGGAAGATAATATGAAGAAGGGGCTGATTGAATTGCTGCAAGAGTATGTTGACAGTTTCGCTTGGTCTTATCAGAACGTGATAGGGCTTGACACAGACATTGTGGTACACCGTTTGCCTCTCAAAGAGGATTGTCCTCCGGTCAAGCAGAAGCTCAGAAGAACGAGACCGGAGATGGCTGTCAAGATAAAGGAAGAAGTGCAAAAGCAGTTGGATGCAGGGTTTCTAGCAGTTACAAATTATCCGCCATGGATTGCAAATATTGTTCCAATACCTGAGAAGGATGGAAAGGTACGGATGTGTGTTGACTACCGGGATCTGAACAGAGCTAGTCCTAAAGATGATTTCCCATTACCTCACATCGACGTTTTGGTGGATAACACGGCTCAGTTCTTGGTATTCTCCTTCATGGATGGCTTTTATGGCTATAATCAAATCAAGATGGCACCAGAAGACATGGAGAAGACAACTTTCATAACCCCATGGGGCACCTTCTGCTACAAGGTGATGCCGTTTGGTCTGAAAAACGCTGGGGCAACATATCAACGAGCTATGGTAACTCTTTTCCATGATATGATTCATCATGAAATTGAGGTTTATGTTGATGATATGATTGCCAAATCTCAGACGGAAGAAGAACATTTGGTGAATTTGCAGAAACTGTTTGAGCGTTTGAGGAAATTCAAGCTGAGGCTTAATCCGAACAGGTGTACTTTCGGGGTGAGATCTGGAAAACTGCTGGGTTTTATTGTTAGTGAAAAGGGGATTGAGGTGGGTCCGGCCAAAGTAAAAGCAATACAAGAAATGCTTGAGCCAAGAACAGAAAAACAAGTTCGTGGTTTCTTAGGGAGGTTGAACTACATTGCAAGGTTCATCTCTCACCTAACAGCCACGTGTGAGCCAATATTCAACTTGTTGAGAAAAGATCAGGCTATCAGGTGGAATGATGACTGCCAAAGGGCTTTCGAGAAAATAAAAGAGTATTTGCAGAATCCTCCTATCCTTATGCCTCCAGTCCCAGGGAGACCGCTGATTATGTATTTGACAGTACTTGATAATTCCATGGGTTTTGTTCTCGGTCAACATGACGAGACAGGTAGGAAAGAGCATGCCATCTACTACCTGAGTAAAAAATTCACAGATTGCGAGTCGATATACTCAATGCTTGAAAAGACATGTTGTGCACTTGCATGGGCTGCTAAGCGATTGAGACAATACATGCTAACTCACACAACCTTACTGATCTCCAAAATGGATCTGGTCAAGTATATATTTGAGAAGCCAGCTCTCACTGGAAGGGTTTCTCGTTGGCAAATGGTGCTGACAGAGTACAACATCCAGTATACATCCTAGAAAGCCATCAAAGGGAGTATTCTGTCAGACTATCTTGCTCCGCAGCCGATTGATGATAATGAGCCGATGAAGTTTGATTTTCCGGATGAAGACATCATGTTCCTCAAGATGAAAGACTGTGAAGAGCCAGTTGTTGAGAAGGGACCTGATCCAGATGAAAAGTGGACTTTAATGTTTGATGGGGCCATCAATGCCAAAGGAAGTGGAATTGGTGTTGTCATTACTACTCCGAAAGGTGCCCACATGCCTTTCACCGCTCGTCTGACTTTCGAGTGCACCAATAATGAAACTGAGTATGAAGCATGTATCTTGGGTATTGAGCAAGCCATTGATTTGAGAATCAAGACTTTGGACATCGTCGGAGATTCAGCTCTAGTGATCAATCAAGTGAATGGTGATTGGAACACTCTCCAGCCTAATCTGGTCCCCTACAGAGATTACAAGAGAAAACTGTTGACTTTCTTCACAACAGTAAAGTTATATCATATACCTCGTGATAAGAACTAGATGGCAGATGCTCTTGCTACTCTATCTTCCATGATCAAAGTAACTAGGTGGAACCATGTTCCCAGGATCGATGTTATGCGTCTTGACAGGGCCGCGTATGTGTTTGCTGCTGAACTGGTAGTTGATGACAAGCCCTGGTATCACGACATCAAGTGCTTTCTGAAGAATTAAGAGTACCCTGCAGGGGCATCCAACAATGATAGAAAGACTTTGAGAAGATTGGGAGGCAGTTTCTTCTTGAACAAATACGATGTGCTGTATAAGAGGAACTTCGACATGGTTTTGCTCAGATGCGTGGATAGACACGAAACGGACATGTTAATGCTGGAAGTTCATGAAGGCTCCTTCGGTACTCATGCCGGCGGACATGCAATGGCTAAGAAATTGTTGAGAGCGGGTTATTACTGGATGACCATGGAATCTGATTGTTTCAAATATGCTCGGAAGTGTCATACATGCCAGATTTATGCTGATAAGGTGCATGTGCCGCCAAATCCTCTGAATGTGATATCTTCGACGTGGCCGTTTGCTATGGTGGGCATAGATATGATTGGAAAGGTTGAGCCGACTGCTTCCAATGGGCATCACTTCATCCTTGTTGCCATCGACTATTTCACCAAGTGGGTCGAAGCAGCGTCATTTGCGAAGGTCACCAGACATGTGGTTGCCCGATTCATTAAGAAAGAAATCATTTGTCGTTATGGGGTTCCCGAAAGAATCATTAATGATAATGGTTCTAATCTCAATAACAAAGTGATTAAGGAATTGTGCAAGAATTTCAACATTCAGCATCACAATTCTTCCCCTTATCGTCCTAAGATGAACGGTGTTGTTGAGGCAGCAAATAAGAACATAAAGAAGATTGTGCAGATGATGGTCGTTACATACAGAGATTGGCATGAGATGTTACCCTTCTCCTTGCATGGGTACCTTACTTCAGTACGTACATCGACCGGGGCAACCCCTTACTCCCTTGTGTATGGTATGGAAGCAATCCTACCTGTTGAAGTGGAGATTCCTTCTCTAAGAGTCTTGTTGGATGTCAAGTTAGACGAAGCTGAATTGATTCAGACAAGGTTCAATGAGTTGAGTCTTATCGAAGAGAAGCGAATGGCAGCCATCTGTCATGGGCAGTTGTATCAAAGTCGGATGAAGGGAGCCTTTGATCAGAAAGTGCATCCTCGATGCTTCCAAGTCGGAGATTTGGTGTTGAAAAGGATCCTTCCTCCTCAGACAGATCACAGGGGCAAGTGGACTCCTAACTATGAGGGACCATATATTGTTACCAAGATTTTTGATGGTGGAGCCTTAATGCTTGCAACTATGGATGGTGAAGACTTCACTTCCCCCGTGAACTCAGACGCAGTTAAAAAATACTTCGCATAAAATAGACCCGTTGGACAATAAAAAGGACAGTCCAGGCAAAAATGGGCATCCCGGCAAACCAAGAAAATGAAAAAAGGTTCAGGCAAAAGTTAGGGATTAAAAAATGAAAAGATTGTACACCCGGTAAGTTGAAAACCTGAAAAGGCAACTTAGGCAAAAATGGGTATCCCGATGGATTGAAAATCCGAAAGGGCGATCCAGGAAAAAGTTAGGGATTAAGCGACTGACTGCATTCTGAGTAGTTTTGAATCTCATCCTGTGTCGATAACTGGAAACTTTCGAAGGATAGGAAACCGTCCAATCACCTTTTTCAGAAAGATGATCATCTGGAGGATCTTGAAGACGAGCGAGTCATAGCAGGATTGGAACCCGATAGAAATCCATTTCACATTGCCATTAGATTAATTTCTGTTTTCATCTTTTGTGCAATTACCTCTTTCCAGGGATTGCTTCCTGATGTAAATGCCTATTCAAAGGCCATTTAGTCAATAAAATCATATTATTCAGTATATCTATGTGTTCATTTTCATTTTACTGTTTTGTTTGCAAAAATGACGTCCGAATTTTTGATAAACATTGCATCATAAAACATAAGAGCTTTACAGGTACATGCTTAATAAACATTTAAAATCGCTGTAAATTTTAAGTGCTTTGGATCATCTATTTAGAACAGGTACACTCGGGGCATTGCCTTAAGGTTCCTAGTAGATGATCGCGGTTGTTTTTCTTCAACAGTTGGTATTTGGTATCTTATCCCTGCAAAGTTGGTCCAAGCATTGGATTCTTCAATCCCCAACAGGTTCTCACTACTGTACTTCCCCAAGCATTTGTTTCAGATTATACACTCTCTAGTAGAGTTGACAGTTCCAGATTGTATATCCCCAGCGGAGTTGACAGTGTCAGATTGTATCTTCCCAGCAGAGGCGGCTACTCCTCAGAGTTCGATGCCAGATCGATGATCTCGACGCTAGATCCGTGGTCTCTTTTCTTGAAGCAGAATCTCGGTACCATATCGGTGTTTGTTTCCCCAGCTGAATCCTCTCTCACGTAGATTATGGTTGCTAGAACCACTGTCGTTTTCCTCAGCAGCAAGCTTTCAGTGTCGTTCTCTCCCCAGTCAGAGTCTCGGTATTTTGTTATTGCCAGAACACCGCGTGGCTGGTCATTTCCCCCACAAAGTTCATTGTGCTGTGTATCTTCAACAGCATTACCAGGGTCCAGAAGACTGTGATCATTTCCCCAGCAAAATTCCTTGCCTCGGCTTGGCATTCTTTCTAACCTAGCATTTCGCATCCCTGCATGTAGAATCATATCGCATTGCATCCTCCCAAATCGCGTAGCATTCCCATTTTCATGGAACATTACGCCATTGAAGAATTCAAACATACGCATGCAAAGCATAAGACATTCTCGGTATCCCAAGTGATAAGGCAAAAGTTCGTTTCCAGTACTCAGACTGAAGGTTGTTCATGACCTATCCTTATTACTCCCAGCAGGGGTCGTTGGCCCACGCGCCGCCTCAATTATCATTTTCCCTATTTCTGCCGATACTGACAGGCATGTAGTTTCCGGTGTTCAGACCGAAGTGACATTCAGGCCAGTTTTCCGATGTTCAGATCGAAGAAGTTTCCGACGTTCAGGTCGACGCAACTTGTGGCATTCAGGCCAGTTTTCCGATGTTCAGATCGAAGAAGTTTCCGACGTTCAGGTCGATGCAACTTGTGGCATTCAGGCCAGTTTTCCGGTATTCAGACCGAAGTGGCGCTCAGGCCAATTTCTTGGTATTCAAACCGATGTTTGATAATCTAGTATCTTCCGATGCTCAGATCGAAGTTATTTCCAGTATTCAGATTGATGAGCGGAATTCAGGCCACGGTTACTTTTGCATTACCATTTATCTTGGTATTCAAGCTAACATTCTTTTTTGGTATTCAGATCGACTCTCACCGTACTGTCGCAACCTGAAAAATACAGTGCGAAAAAAAAACAACCGGCGAAAGAAAAAGACAGAAGAGTCGCCACCGTGCGTTATTTATCCCAAGGGAGGGAAAGGAAACGCTCGAAGTAAACCTGAAAAAGGAAAGGACAAGACGGGGTCTCGCAACCAAATCTTGGGTTCGGGAGTCGGTTATGCGAAAGGAAAGGTATTAGCACCCCTACGCATCCGTAGTACTCTACGGGATCCACTTTTGTAGTTTTCGTCTAAAGGGTGTGGGTTTATCTTGTGCTGTTTGCCAAAAAAAAAGGGTTAAATGAAAATGACTCGCGCGGATGTCGCATCCACTGCATACGTATCTCATCTGAATATGAGAATCAGAGTCTTCGTAGCTCGGCTGACCTATGGGTTGGGATGTGTGCTCGCTAAGACATCGCGTCTTATGCCTACGTATCTCATCTGGCCTGAGAATCAGAGCAAAACGTAGTTCGGCTAACTACGGGGTTATGGATTGGGTTTTGGGGGAACGACGTCACTACGCAATCTACCGGATGCTCGACCTTTGGAGACTTACTCGCCTGTAGTAGAAGGAGTTAACGCGTTGCTTTGGGTTTTAGGGTTTGGGATGCTCGAGGGCAAAAAGGCAGTCCTTGATGAAGGAACCGCGCTACCTGCAGGGATACGAACACAAAACACAAAACATGTATCTTGAGGTAAACACAAAACATTGCCTCCTGTCGAAGTCTTCCAGCTAGGAAAGCAGTAAAATGCGGGAAAAATGTAAAAGTACCACGCGGATAAAGATCTGAAGTAACAGCAATTAGAGGAATGGGAAACCCTGAGATCCTTCCAAGCTAACATCATCAAAGAAAGTGGGTCAGTACAGGTAATCGGAATGAACCTTCAGGGGTTATCCCACAAATAAAGTGGGAAACCACGCAAGTTATCCCTGCAAAAGTCATGTGAGCCCTCACAAAAACTCAACAAAAGGGTTAGTGAAACACCATAAGCATTTTTTTCATGAATAAAAGTATGGTTTCAGAAACCTCAAACCCTGTGGCATACACTCAAAAATTAAACGGTTAAACATTCAAGGCATTGTTTATACATTCATATACATATTAAACCCATGGGCAAAGGTAATGGGAATAATGGCAAACCTGATTGGAGAGCTTGATTGAAATTGAGTAGCACCCGTGAGGTTTACAAAACAATCTTCAGGGTTTATGTGAGGCAGAGGTGATTCTGTGTAGTTGAGTTCCCTTCGGGGTTTGGAGGCTGCTCTGAACTCCGTTAGGTCTTCTCTCACTATCTTTTTCCTCAGGGTTTTGTTCCAAGGAAACCTCAGAGTATTTTGCTTCTCTTCCTTCTTCCCCTCTTCTGTGTTCTCTCAAGTGAAGCCTTGGTATTTATAGACTGAATTTCATAGTTTTGTGGGCTCAAATGAGAGAGACCCAAGTCCAAATTTTTTTATTATATTTTAATTATTTATTTAATATTATTTTTATTTATTTATTTTTTTGTAAAATTATTATTATTATTATTTTTTTTGTAAATTTTTTTTTTTCGTTTTTTTTTCTCTTTTTTTTTCGTTTTTTTTTTTTTCGTTTTTTTTTTCTCTTTTTTTTTTTTCGTTTTTGTTTTTGTTTTTTTTTTTTTTCCGGATCTAATTCTGATTGACATGATGAAATGCAATATGAAATGCTAAATGAATGCATGAATGAGGAGGGCAAATTTTGGGGTGTTACAGCTGCCCATACTCAATCATCAGCTAACCCGAGTAGGATGAAAGCGAACAGCTTATCAGACAAACGGGATGAGCTGTGATTGAATACCAAAGACAGACCGAAAATTTGCGCTCCGAGAACACCACAAAAACGCGGAAATACACCGTGCTGTTTATTTTCCTTCCGATCCTCTGGCTTAATTTGGAGTTTCGATCCTCTGGCTGAACCTATACTCAATTTAGTCCTCTGGTTGGATATTAATTTTGATCCTCGGGCTGGATACGATTTTGATCTTCTGGCTAGATCTTCTTCGATCTTCTGGCTAGATCTCCTCCGTTTCGATTCTCTGGCTGAATCTATTTCCTTTGATTCTCTGGCTGAATCTATTTCGATCTTCTGGCTAGATCTGAATTGTTTCGATTCTCTGGCTGAATCTATTTCCGGTATTCGGGCTAGACCTGACTTCGATCTTCTGGCTAGATCTTCTTCGATCTTCTGGCTAGATCTCCTTTGTTTCGATTCTCTGGCTGAATCTACTTCAATCTTCTGGCTAGATCTGGATTGTTTTGATGATAAATTCCCGTCATTAGGATCCCGCATCTGAGGCATGCGCTGGTTGACCTTCTTTTGAAATCTAAACCCAACCTTCATATTAGATATGCAGCTTCGAGAATATTCCACTTTTGGGCTTCGTACATATTCTTCGGGCTAGAACATGTTGTAACGACTCCTCAATTAGACTTAGGCTTGCTGGGGAAATAAAGCTTGTAGGCGACTTCACTGGGGAATCTTCAAATTGAGCCTTAGTCTGGCTTACTAGAACACGATTCTCAGGCTGAATCTTCGAAATGACCCTCAGGCTGGATCACTGGAACACGGTTCTCAGGCTGAATCTTCAAAATGACCCTCAGGCTGGATCACTGGAAAACGATTCTCAGGCTGAATCTTCAAAACGACCCTCAGGCTGGATCACTCACGCTTGATCCTCTGGTTGGATCTCATGACCTTGGTTGTAAAGTAATTCTTCAGTCTGCTTGGAAGAACCTGTTTATCAGCTTATGTGTATGCTTGATATGATATGCATGCAAATGCAAATGTTATGCATGGTGTAAAAAGAAATCTGCTTGGGGAAGCAAACTCCGGTAGGGAACAAATCGCTGTATCAATCCTTGAATGCTCTGTGGGGAATGATCCGTCTGCCGGGACCAATGAGCCACCAAAAATAAATTGGCTGCTTGAAAAGTTGACCTTGCGGGGGGAGTATCAACTATGGAATCTTTGTTCGGCGAGGCTCTGTGAGGAGAGTCTGTGGGGAAAACACTTCCTGGGGAAATGTCGTAGGAAACGACCTTTGCTGGGGATATGGACTTGCTAATCGCCCTCAAACTGGGGATTAACAAATCTGTTAAAAAAAATCTGCTGGGGATGAGATGAACACTGGGAACACCACCCTCTTGTCCGTTGGGTATGCAACCACTCCGCTGTTGCTAGGAAGATACAGTCTGACACTGTCAACTCCGCTGGGGATATATAGTCTGGATACTGTCAACTCTACTGGGGATAGACAGTCTGGATACTGTCAACTCTGTTGGGGAACATGCTCTACTGAGGAGAGACTTTGTCAACTGCTTGGGGATGAGGATTCATGACTTGGCATCCGGTTCCTGTGACCTGCAACCAAAAATACACGTATGCCTCGGGGGAATTACTCGGTTTGAATTCACCGTTCGGGATTAAGCACATTCAAAGCAATTTTAAATGTTTTCCTGTGCAAATCATCTGCAAAAGCCACCATTATGTTCATATGCAATATGTTTTATCAAAAATTCGGACATTTTTGCAAACAAACTAATAAATGAAAAATAAAGAGGCTCTTTAACTGAATTATTCGACTCTTACTGGGGAGAAAATTTGTGCCAGGAATAGGCGAGGGTATCAGGAAGCTGATCCCTGAAAAGAGGTGATCGCTATAAAAAGAGAACTATCCTAATGACAATGTGGAAACGGGGTCCCACTGAGTTTCGACTCTTCTATGGCTCGTATGTCCTCAAGACGCTCTGCTCATCTTGCTTTCTGAAGTGGATGATTAGTTGATCTTTAACCTTCGAAGATTGCCGGATTGAATGAAACGGTGATATAACACTGATGAACTCATATCACAGTCATTCGCTTATTCCCTAACTTTTGCCTGGATCGCCCCCTTTTTCGGGTTTTCAATCCACCGGGATACCCATTTTTGCCTGAGCCTCCCTTTTGGGTTTTCGACTCACCGGGTGTACTCTTTTTTTATATCCCTAATTTTTGCCCGAACCTCCTTATTCTCTTTTTTTTTTGGTTCGTCGGGATGCCCTTATTTTTTGCCTGGACTATTCTTTTTATCGTCCAGCGGGTCTATTTTATGCGAAGTATTTTTTTAACTGCGTCTGAGTTGACAGGGGACAGGAATCCTTCGCCATCCATGGTTGTTAGCATCAAAGCTCCGTCATAGAAAATCCTTTTAACCACGTACGGACCCTCATAGTTCGGTGTCCATTTTCCCCTGTGATCTGTGTTGGGAGGAAGAAATCTTTTGAGTACCAATTCACCGACTTGATACCCCCGAGGGCGCACTTTCTGACCAAATGCTTTCTTCATTCGTCTCTGATCGAGATACGTCAATTCTGGGTACGTAGTTCCAGCATAGCACCATTTCTCGTTGGTTTGATTGATGACCAAAGCTGAATCCCCGTATACATCCAGGGTTTTAATCTGTATATTGACGGCTTCCTCAAGTCTTAGGATACAAGCTTCGTATTTGGCTTCATTGTTGGTGCAGGGAAAAGTTATTCTGGCACCAAATGGCATATGAACCCCCTTCCGGTGTGATCAATACTACACCAACTCCGCGACCATTGACGTGGACCGCCCCATCAAACATCATAACCCATTTGGATTCAGGGTCAGGCCCCTCCTCCGGGAGTGGTTCCTCTCAATCTTTCGATTTGAGAAACATGATGTCCTCATCAGGAAAGTCAAACCTCATAGGTTGGTAATCATCAATCGGTTGCTCTGCAAGATAGTCTGAGAAGACACTTCCCTTGATGGCTTTTTGTGAAGTGTATTGGATGTCATACTCTGTCAGTATCATTTGTCACCTAGTAACCTTTCCGGCAAGTGCTGGCTTTTCAAAAATATACTTGACTGGATCCATTTTTGATATCAATAGAGTCGTGTAAGTCAACATATACTGTCTTAGTCGGCGAGCAGCCCATGCCAAAGCGCGGCAAGTTTTCTCGAGCAATGAGTATCTTTGTTCACAGTCGGTAAACTTTTGCTAAGGTAGTATATTGCATGCTCTTTTCGACCTGACTCGTCATGTTGACCGAGCACACAACCCATTGACTTTTCTAACACAGTCAAGTACATGATCAACGGTCTTTCCTCTCGGCCTGTAGCCTGGCCCCGATCTTGATCTCTTTCTTGTCGTCTTCGGTACCAACGTTGATGGTCTCAACCACCTCCTGATAAGGTGTAATAGCTTGGTCCTCCTGTTTCAACAATCTGGCTAACCCTTCAGGCAATTCACAATCTTCCTCAGCCCCTTCTTCGGCTTGATAGATAGGATTGTCGAAGTCATACTTGGCCATAGCAGTGTCGTTAGCAGTGAGATCCGGGTGGTTGGCTCTGCATGATGGAGGATCATGCTTTACCTTAGAATGAGAGATTTTTTTTGAAAGAAAGGAAAAACGAAAAAAGAAACATTGCCATTCTTTGTAAAAAGTAAAAAAAAAACTGAAAGAAAGAGAACACAAAATTGTTTGCAAAAGCCGTCCTTTATTGATGATAAAAATAATTGCGAAACGTAACTAAATGGATGGCCCTACAAATGAGCCATTACACCTTGGGCAAAGTGTAAGACTTTATTATGCATGTAATAAAGGAAAGCAATAAAAATCACTCTTTCAGTAGAGTAACCCGGACGGTTTTTTCAGACGACCAATTGTCGAGCTTTTCTCCCGGGACACACGGGCGAATCCAGCTATCTACGTCATAGTTGCCGTCAACCTTGTCTTCTTTGATGACTGGCTCCACAAATTTGCCCCAGCCTTGGGCATTACCAACTTTGACCACTTCAACAGCATTAATCCCCTGCCCGCCATGAGCCGGCATCGGGTTCTGGATAACATTAGGCACCGGAGCAAAATTGATAGCCTGGGCATCTCTCAGATCTTGTACCTTTAACTGTAGAGCCTTACAATTATCTGTAGTATGGCCAGGTGCGTTGGAGTGAAAAGCACATCTGGCGTTGACATCATAACCTCTAGGCAAATTATTGGGATCGATTGGTGGGGCCAGAGTTCTCAACGTAACCAGATTCATGTCAATCAGCTTGGGAAGTAATACTGAATAAGGCATTGGGATTGGCTCGATGACCCGGTCCGTTTGCCTTGGACGTTGTTGATAGTGTCTCTGCTGACCCGGATTACCTCCTTGTTGTTGATTGTTGTACCTGGGTTGTTGTTGCGGATGATATTGCGGTTGAGGAACAGGTGTTGGAATAGTGACTGGGACCACTTGATCTTGGTAATAATTAGGGCGTCCTCTACCCCTGCCTCTGCCGGCATACACAACGCTTGTCTCGCCTTCTTTTCTTCGCTGACCGTTACCAGCAAACGGTCTCTTGGGACCTGATGAGTTGGAAGCACTATTGTCTTGAATTCGGCCCATCTTCAACAGACTCTCGATTCTTTCTCCAGCAATTACTATCTCTGCAAAGCTGATTGACGGGCAAGCAGCCAATCTCTCAATATAATTGCCTTGAAGAGTGTTCATGAACATGTCCGCCATCTCCCTTTCAGACATAGGGGGTTGGACGGACGCAACAATCTGTCTCCAACGCTGAGCATACTCTCTAAAGGTTTCCTTGGCAGTCTGAGACATACCTTGCAACAAGGTCCGATTTGGAGCCATGTCCAAGTTGTATTGATATTGCTTGACAAAAGCCTCTGCCAAGTCTTTCCAGCTCTTGATGGTAGTACGAGACAAATGAGAATACCATTCACGAGAAGCTCCAGTTAGACTGTCTTCAAAATAGTACATCCACAGCTTTTCATCTTCCGTGTGAGCTCCCAACCTTCCCAATAAGATTGGAGATGAGTGCGTGGGCAAGAAGCCCCGTTGTATTTCTCAAAAGTAGGGGGTTTGAACTTGTGAGGAATCCTTACTCCCTGAACCAGACCAAGATTTGTGACATCAAAGCCTAAGGAATTTTGAGACTCCAAAGATTTGAGCTTCTCAGCAAGCTCATCCATACGGTGAATGGTCTCGAGGGCCTCGTCGTGCAAAGAAAATTGATCACACTGATAATCTTCAGTAACGGGGTGCCCGTTAATCCGAATTCCTTGATTCACATTGTACCTTCCGCCAATACCATTTCCAACATTCCCTGTGTTGCCAACATTACCCGGGTTTCCATCAGCATTCGCGTTACCCGCGTTACCAGTGTTCACAAGGTTATCAGCGTTCCCAGGGTTACCAGGGTTCCCCTCAGCATTTGGTATCTCCACCTCCGGATCGGGTCTCGGTTGCTCAACCAATTCCCTCAGCTTTTCTTGGCCTGCTGCCATACCAGTCATCAATGTCATGAACTGATCCATCCTTTCACGCATATCAGCCAGCTCTTTCTGTACTTGGTCCATCGCTAGTCGTGGACGGTTTTCCTTTGTCGGGTATCTGTGAACTCGCTTGGGACCAATAACTTCCTGATACAGGGAACAAACATTAGACACTGCGGTGACACCTGCAAAACAGACAAGGGTTAATATGCATGGTATGCGATGCACTGCTTGTTCAGTTTTAAGGCACCCCCGTTTTGAAAGGGAATACCCTACAAATGAATAAGCATGAGATGTTGGATGCAAATATGCAGATGATGTTATGCAATGCAAAGGCATGTCAATCAGAATTGATGGATCCGCTTGAACATCTGTCAGGTTGCACTGTCTGGAGAGAAATTAAGAGCACACCAAACAAAGGTCATGGGATGGATCATGTTATCCTTAATATCAACCACCCATTTTGGTGGATTATGGTTTACACCTTATCAACACCCGAGTTCCATTGATATTAAGGATACCTGATCGGATTAACCATGAATCAAGGGTTTGTTGCAAGTCACGAGCATGGAGTTTAGGTTAAGAACCACCCAAAAGGAGTGTACTAAGGTTTAAACCTGCCAAACATGTTCTACAAAAGGTTCCCATAGTCATAATCCCATCTTTCGGATATTATCAGAGGAACGACTACTCGTATTCCAACAATATTCTCAAGAGAGACTCTTATGAGTGTAGTATCGCGTAACAATCGTATCAAATCTCACACTTGAACGACTTTCGCACTACGTCCTACGAATAGGCCAAGATGGGTTTGGTAAACTAAGGTCCTCGGTTTCTTAGGTCTATATTGGAACAAGTAATGTCTAACCACAACTTACTTATGTGACATTATTGATCTCAACATGACCTCCACCAAGTGAATGGGCTTGCAAGTCAACTCGCTAAGGAATAACTCCACACAAGTCGACAGGACTATGCCATTCTCCTATCCTAAGTGCACTCGAGTTCGGGTATAGAACTCATCTCACAAAGATCACCAAGCAGCCATAGCCAGCCAACAGATAAAGCAAGGATATGTACACAATGCAATAAGGTAAAGCAGGTAAATAAATAACCGTACAAAAGCATGAACACCCAATAAACAAACTACAAAAGCTAGGAGGGACTCGCTTAGGGAAACCGGGTCCCCAGCAGAGTCGCCAGCTGTCGCAACCTGAAAAATACAGTGCGGAAAAAAAACAACCGGCGAAAGAAAAAGACAGAAGAGTCGCCACCGTGCGTTATTTATCCCAAGGGAGGGAAAGGAAACGCTCGAAGTAAACCTGAAAAAGGAAAGGACAAGACGGGGTCTCGCAACCAAATCTTGGGTTCGGGAGTCGGTTATGCGAAGGAAAGGTATTAGCACCCCTACGCATCCGTAGTACTCTACGGGATCCACTTTTGTAGTTTTCGTCTAAAGGGTGTGGGTTTATCTTGTGCTGTTTGCCAAAAAAAAAAAGGGTTAAATGAAAATGACTCGCGCGGATGTCGCATCCACTGCATACGTATCTCATCTGAATATGAGAATCAGAGTCTTCGTAGCTCGGCTGACCTATGGGTTGGGATGTGTGCTCGCTAAGACATCGCGTCTTATGCCTACGTATCTCATCTGGCCTGAGAATCAGAGCAAAACGTAGTTCGGCTAACTACGGGGTTATGGATTGGGTTTTGGGGGAACGACGTCACTACGCAATCTACCGGATGCTCGACCTTTGGAGGCTTACTCGCCTGTAGTAGAAGGAGTTAACGCGTTTCTTTGGGTTTTAGGGTTTGGGATGCTCGAGGGCAAAAAGGCAGTCCTTGATGAAGGAACCGCGCTACCTGCAGGGATACGAACACAAAACACAAAACATGTATCTTGAGGTAAACACAAAACATTGCCTCCTATCGAGGTCTTCCAACTAGGAAAGCAGTAAAATGCGAAAAAAATGTAAAAGTACCACGCGGATAAAGATCCGAAGTAACAGCAATTAGAGGAATGGGAAACCCTGAGATCCTTCCAAGCTAACATCATCAAAGAAAGTGGGTTAGTACAGGTAATCGGAATGAACCTTCAGGGGTTATCCCACAAATAAAGTGGGAAACCACGCAAGTTATCCCTGCAAAAGTCATGTGAGCCCTCACAAAAACTCAACAAAAGGGTTAGTGAAACACCATAAGCATTTTTTTCATGAATAACAGTATGGTTTCAGAAACCTCAAACCCTGTGGCATACACTCAAAAATTAAACGGTTAAACATTCAAGGCATTGTTTATACATTCGTATACATATTAAACCCATGGGCAAAGGTAATGGGAATAATGGCAAACCTGATTGGAGAGCTTGATTGAAATTGAGTAGCACCCGTGAGGTTTACAAAACAATCTTCAGGGTTTATGTGAGGCAGAGGTGATTCTGTGTAGTTGAGTTCCCTTCGGGGTTTGGAGGCTGCTCTGAACTCCGTTAGGTCTTCTCTCACTATCTTTTTCCTCAGGGTTTTGTTCCAAGGAAACCTCAGAGTATTTTGCTTCTCTTCCTTCTTCCCCTCTTCTGTGTTCTCTCAAGTGAAGCCTTGGTATTTATAGACTGAATTTCATAGTTTTGTGGGCTCAAATGAGAGAGACCCAAGTCCAAATTTTTTTATTATATTTTATTTATTTATTTATTATTATTTTTATTTATTTATTTTTTTGTAAAATTATTATTATTATTTTTTTTTTTGTAAAATTTTTTTTTTCTCCTTTTTATTTTCGTTTTTTTTTTTTTTTTCGGATCTAATTCTGATTGACATGATGAAATGCAATATGAAATGCTAAATGAATGCATGAATGAGGAGGGCAAATTTTGGGGTGTTACACGTACCAGACAGATTCCTTGTTGATGCTTAGATCAAGACCATCTCTTTGCTGATTCTGACAGGCATTATTACTTCATTTTTCACTTCAGTGAAAATTTTCGGGCTTTTACTGTATTCAATCCCTTGATACCTCGGAAGTGAGAAAGCCGTTGCTATCTTCCTTTCGGGTCTCCAGTTGAATGAATAGGGGCAACTGTAATACCCCAAAATTTACCCTTCATTTTTCTTAGAAGCATGAGATTATGTTTCGCATTTCATTAGCATCATACTAGGTCATACTCATTGCATACTGCATTAGTGACTTGGGAATCAGTTTTTGATTGATCACTCCTTGACAGAAGGAGTCCACACAAAGCGAGATTGAGAGTTGGACTTCATTTTCTAAATATACAAGTCTCAAGGCTCTCAGGGGGGTCCAGGTATCTTATTATGGTCTTCAATTCATCAGTGAAGGATTTAGAGCTATCAGAGTGTTCATATGGATTTAATCAAGAAATTAGGGTTTCATGACCACGTGCAACAGGCAATGTTTGGGTGGAAGTAGAGGAGGTCATCCATGTCATGATTAGATAGGCATCTTGGCCTAGGAAGATTCACAATTATCTCAGAAAGATCCATTGGCAATCAGTGCAATTAGTTCCTGATCAATTTTGCCCTAAATTAGGGTTTGGTATAGAATCAATTTATTTCTGATTCTTTGGGTGAAACTCTTTTCCATGGCCCTCCATATGTCCACAAGGGTCTACATACAAAAAATCAGCTCTTTATTTGAGTTAGAGGTGCTTCAATTGATCACTGGAATCGAGAATCAGAAAGTTTGGGAAAAGTTAACTATGGGGCCAGAAAAGTCAACTCCTGACTTTTTGAGAGTGGAATCTCAAAATTCATACCTAAGGGAGCCTACATGTGAAATTTGATCAACGTTGGATCATGGATTCATCATTTAATCAGGAATTGGAAAAGTTACTTAATTTGGAAATGGCTGACTTTCCATTTATGGCAAGTTTTCATGATTGTTGCACGCACTTTAAGCTCATTTTCCATCAAGATAAAAGCTCCATTTGAACATTTGTCCAACATGAACGTTGTTCCTTTTGTTCCAAGCTTTCTATAGATATAAAGTTTGCTCCATTTGGATTAAAATTGAGAAAGTTTTGCTTAGTCAAAGTGGGACATATTTTTAGGACACTTAGAAAAATTTCTAAGTCCAAAAATCTTCCAAGTTTGTCAAGAATTCTTGGCCAGTTTTCTTGCATTTCAAGGCACCAATTGAAAATGTTTTCTTCACAATAATTGTACTTTGTCATGTCCTCTTTCACCTCCTTTTAGAATCATCTCATTTGGATCTATGGTTTGAGAGATACATTCACCTAAAGTGGGCATCATGACTTGAATTTCTAGGCAGCATTTAGGCCAAACTAGCCCAATCAGTTTTGCATGGTGAGACCTGAACTTGAGGACCATTTTTCACCTTCTTCCATTCATCATTTCAACTTGTGCTCAACATGAAAGATGACATACTCCATGAGATCTTTCTACTGTTTGCGTTATCTCATCATTTGGTAGCTTGCTCATTAAGTTACATGGCCATAAAGTCACTACCTTGGAATGTTTTCTTGCTTCCCAAACCAACCAAGCATGCTCCATGAATCCAGCCCACGTTTTTTACATCATTTGGGCCATGCATCATGTGTCCATTCACTTAAAACTTTCCCAAATAACAACATTTCACATGCCCTAATACACCTCACTTTGGCAATATTTTTTCTTATGGATAACAATCATCTAAGCCCATTAAACATGTTGACCTACATATTTAAAAGATGCAAACCCTAAACCTAAGAGGAGTCATTGGTGAAATTTCGTGGCAAGCAAGGTAAGGTAACCATCTTACTCCATCTTCCATGGCCATTTATTTTCCTCATTCTTATGCTTGCTTACCATTATTATCATTATTGTTTGCCATGCCAATTAGATGCTCATGTTGTTTCATCATCATTACCATGCCAATCATGCTTGCGTTCTTATTATTGGTTTATGTTGAATTTTTTGCCTTTGCCCGTGTCCATATTGACATCTTGTGGTCAACTTTTCTCCATGATTAAGACATCATTTCACTCAAACAAGGATACCATGATAATCTACACATTTTATACTTGAATTTTGGTTTTTATTTCGTGGCATTTTATGCACTATAGCGCTTGCATTCTTGAGTGGAAAATTAAAAAAAACCACTGCACATTTTCGTGGCTGCATGCATGGCATTAGGGTTCAAAGTTTTGTGGAAGAAGATGATTACGAACCGTTAGATCCATGATGCATCTTCTAATCGTGGTCGCCCATTGCTTTTTTGTCCTGTAGTGTTTTAAGTGACCTTGCCCTATTGATAAATGTTGACATGTTTTATTTTATTAAATTGTTATTTCATTTTGTCACATGCTGACTTATTTGGTTGTGGATCATGGGCTGCACTTACTATCCACACCCCACGCCTGGCCCATCAATATTCACTTCCATTTACATTTTCTTATTTAATTCACATCTATTTTTCTGTTTTGATTTTAATTATTTAAAATATTTTCTTTGTCCATAAAATTACCCAAAAATATTTTCCATATTTCTTAATGTCTTATTTAATTTTATTTAATTTTTATTTTCGTATTTATTTAATGTTAATATTTTATTTTAATTATTTATGTACCAATTTTCATTATTTTTAAACTCTTTTTGGGGGATGATGATGTCCTGACCCGACCTAACTTAGTTTAGTTTTTCATAATTTTCTTGATTAATTTTCTATTTATTTGATATTTTTTTAGTTAACTTGACATTTCAGTTGACTTTTCTATGATTGATGTTTGACTTAGGGATTGCTTATGGCAATTGAAGAAATCTTTTGATCCTCCCTTGTTCATCTCATACGCCATGTATTAAAGGCCTTTCATCTTGATTTTATTTGATCCTTGCATCATTTCCCGATTAAATTATTCAGTGAACCCCTTTTGTGCATATTTTCATCTGTCTGATTCATCTGTCATTTGTTATACTTGTTTCTTTCATCCATGCTTCTATTGTTTGATTGTTTAACATATTTATATCTCTCATGCATTGTCTAATGCTCCATTATTTCATTCTTTGATTCTTTGATTTGATTATATACTTATTTACTTATCTGATATTGTTTGATAATTGTTGCCTACTTGTATGATGTATGAGGCATATATTCTTATTGTTTGATTGCCATGAACAATCCCCATTCATAACAAATGTACCCCTCTCCCATGAAGTGTATAATATTTATTCTTTCATTCTTTATTCATCTGTTAATACAAGAATTAAAACGAACATCCGATAATCATTGCAAAACAAGATCAAAAGCTCGATCCAACATCGAGTAATCATTTTCAAAACGTAACAGAACCAACACATATTCATCCATCCTCTTGTAAGTCGATCGCCTCAGGCATCGCCATTTCTCCTGTAAGTCGATTGCTTCATGCATCGCCATCTACATGTAAGTCGATTGCTTCTGGCATCGCCATCTACCCTTATCCGTGGCTCCTCTCCTTGCCCCATCCGTTGACTCTTGTTCCGTTTAGGTAGCACCCATTAGGTAGAACCCTTTGTATGATAACATAGGTAGATTCCCTTATTCTTTGCATGCTAACATTAGGTATATGTTCCCATTTGTAAATCCTAACACATTGGTCCACATTGCATGACAACCCTAGGGCAGAGCTTCCCCACTTTTTAGACCTTCCGTGCTTCTCCGATCTTGTGGCATGTTAGTCCGTTCTATTGCAAAGAGGTAACTGCCTAAGACTCGATTCAGCGAGCTACGACACCTACTGCTAGGACGTGAACACATTGCCCACTTTCCTTTGACACAGCTGGTGTCCTCTTTTGTAAGTCCATGTTCAGAGGGCAATCCTTAGCCCCTAGTTAGTCGAACTACGACAACTCTGATTCTCATGTTTAGATGAGATACGTAGGCACGAGATGCGATGTCTTGCCGAGTTTTTGACTGACGACTAACAACCAATCCTTGTTCACTTTCTCCCTTGTTGCGATTCTTTCCTCTCGCCCTCGTTGCGATCGAGACCTTCCTTTTCTCTTGCCCTAGTTGCAATCGAGACCCTTGTTCCCGTAGTTAGCTGAACTACGTTTTTTCTCTGATTATCATTCCAGATGAGATACGTAGGCATAAGATGTGATGTCTTATCGAGCACATATCTCTTTAGCCCATAGGTAGCCGAGCTACGAAGACTCTGATTCTCATACTCATATGAGATACGTAGGCAGTGGATGTGACATCCTTGCGAGTCATTTTCTTTTGACCCTCTTTTAGTAAATACTACCTTAGATATATCTACACCCTTTAGACGAGAACAACAAGAGTGGATCCTGTAGAGTACTACAGATGCATAGGGGTGCTAATACCTTCCCTTCGCATAATCGACTCCCGAACCCTAGATTTGGTGGCGAGACCTTGTCTTTTCCTCTCTTCAGGTTTTCTTCGATCGTTTCCTTTCCCTCCTTTGGGATAAATAACGAACGGTGGCGACTCTTCTGTTTTCTTTCCTTCGCCGGTTGTTTTTTTCGCCCAGTTGCGACACTCCCTACTGATACTGCATTTGGTTTCCCCTTCCCTCCTTTTGGAAAAATTAATTCCATACTTCTTACTAGATGACACCTCTTCTTTAGAAAACCATCCCTCTCTGACTCCTTCCTCTAATCTCATTCCCATGTTTACCATTTCGGTAAATTCACTGGGGGCGCTAGCAATCATGCGCTCGTAATAAAACGAACTCAGGGTGTTCAGAAAAATCTTGGTCATTTCTTTCTCTTCCAATGGAGGATTAATCTGAGTGGCAAGCTCTCTCCATCTTTGGGCATACTCTTTAAATGTCTCCTTGTCCTTCTGAGACATAGACCTCAGCTGATCTCTATTAGGCGCCATGTCCACATTTTACTTATACTGCTTCACAAAAGATTCACCCAGATCATTGAACGTGCAAATACTTGCACTGTCTAGCCCCATGTACCATCTTAAAGCGGCACCAGTCAGGCTGTCTTGGAATAGTGAATCAATAATTGATCATTATTAGTTTGAGTTGACATTTTTATGCCGTACATAACAAGGTGGCTAAGTGGACAAGTATTTCCCTTATACTTTTCAAAGTAAGGGACTTTGAACTTCATCGGGATCTTAACGTTCGGTACCAAGCAGAGTTCGGAAGAACTCTTACCTGTAGCGAGAAATTCGTGATCATCCAGCTATTGCCAAGCTAGAGATCAAATAACAAGAGTCGTCACCGCGCTTTTATTGTTTCCAAGGGAAAAGGGAAAAAGTACGAACAAAACCCAAAAAGTAAGAAGTTTTCAAATCAAAACTAATAAAATGTCAGAGATTACAGGAAAGGGGGTTGGTTACACAGAGGGAAGGTGTTAGCACCCAAAGTGTCCTAGGTACTCCTAGGGAGCCCTTTTTGTGTGCATATGTACTTAGTATAAAGTGATGTTTACAAACAAATAGAATGGGGGGATGAGAAAAGAGTTCATTAATTATATTTTTGTGTTTGACAAGACCTTCGGTCTCGTGCCTACGTACCAACATAAAAATGAGGGATCAAAACTGGAAGAACAAAATTAGTTATACAATATAATTACAGGATTTTGATGATAACAAAGGATGAAACCAAAAATGGTACCCTAACGAAAATTCTCTAAGTGTGCAGGACTCTGAACAGGTACAAAGGAATCTGATCGTTTATCAGATACAAAATCTGATCAGATACAAAGTACCAGAAGATCAGAAGCATCTGAAGAAGAAGTGCGTTGTAGAAGTTCTGACTCTGAGCAAAACAAGACAGCAGATACCAGAAGCTCTAACCTCCACTGGACTCAGTTCTGATGATCTAAAAGACCAGTAATCTTAGAAGCTCTGACGTAACCGCAACGCATCTCCAGTTGACACAGAATCTCTGAGATAACAAAGACTCTAATATAGATTCTCTAAATCCAGAAAGAGTAACGGAAAGAACTTCTTCAAAAGGAAAGAAAGTATTTTTAGAAAGAAGTTATTCAGGGAGACAAATTGGTTATGGCAAGAAACACAGAAGTAATGACATTGAATGCTCATCAAAAGCCAATATTTTGTCATCACTCCAACGGTCCTTTCACCACTATATAAAGGATGGCATACTTCAGTGAGAGACATACAACAACACACATAAAAACTCTTTACATTCTCTCTCAGTCGTTTCACGAGCTGTTGCTTATACGTGAAAACATTTATTTGCTTACTCTGCTGTAATATTGGCTTACCTTTAGAAGCACTCAATTACAATTCTATTATTGCTTACTTACTTTTGTTCCTCAAGTGACTCTGCGTAGTCTGTATACTTGGGAGGACTAAGAGATCACTCTCTTAGACGTTTGGTTGTATTAATCTTTCAAGATTAGTGGATTAAGTCCTTTTTGAAGGCGAAATCACCTTGGTCGGGTGGACTGGAGTAGCTTTGTGTTATAAGCGAACCAGTATAAAATTCTGTGTGTTATTATTTTGCTAAAGTCTTTATTTTTCCAAAACAATTCAAACCCCCCTTTCTTGTTTTTCTCACCTTCAAAAACCTCACAGTTCATGATACAAACTTCAAAGTGGATGCATTGCTTTTAATAAAAATTAAGTTTGAAAGGCAAAAAGGCCTGAAAATGGTTTGAATGTGTTAGTTCTTTTTTTGCTTTTTGAAAGTTTAAGTCAAGTATAGTTAAGTTTATTTACAAGTTTGATTCAAGAAAAGAAGTTTGAAAATGCAATGGCATAAGGGCAAAGTTTCTATCTTTTTGCAAAAGTGGTTAAAGTTTAGAACAAAAATAGTTCACACAAAGAAGATTTTGAAAAATGGAGGGAGAGATTTTGAAATTAAAGAAATGGGGAGAATATGAAGAGACTATCATATGTACAAAATTAAAAGTTTAGAGTTGAAAAGATCTGACCAAACGGGTAGCAATCCAATAGACAAGAATGTCAATAGAAACCCACAATTCCCTTGGACTTTTAGAATCAAGCAACACACAAATGCACAATTATATTATCTTGAAGAGCAATGCATCAAATAAAGATGTCCACATCCAACCTTATCCCTTCCATGATCTTCTCCAAAATAGCCCATGTAACAGATGAATTCCATAAGTCACAGGTTCAAAATAACAGCTTCACAATGATCATGTTGCAGATGAATTTAGAGATGTCTTCAAAGATGCATCAGATGAATTTTAAAATTGTAAGCACTTGGCTCTTCAGCAAGTTGGCATTAGCCAAGTCCTTTAGCTTAGGAAGGTTACGTAGATTTTAAGTCCATTTGTCCAACATCAAGCCATCAGTCCACTCAAAAGTTTTTTAGGGTTTTTGTTATCATTATGTACATTAATGGTCAAATACCACACAAACAAGCAAAGTATACACAAATAAAATTTATCACACAATATCGTCCAAACGGACAAAGTGAAAAATGCATTAACATAAACAATTAGAATGATATGAATAATGGAAAATAAAATAGAATGCTAAAAGTAAATTGCAATAAAGTAAAAGCTTGAAATTAAAAGTTAGTAGTTAATTTGTTAGAAGTTAGTATTGTTTTGCTTTTGCTTTTCATTTCAAGACATTCTTTGGAGAACACTCAACCCACTTATCACAAGCATGAATCCATGAACCAAAACATCTTCCAAAGGAAGGAAAGAAGGCCATGTTTTCACACAATACCATGAAAGAGGGGAGACTTACAATCTCACTAACTAGAATGCTTATGCCTTTTATGTTACAAAGCACTATGTTAAGCAATCGTAATTGGACTTATGTAGAAGTCACAACTATTTGAGGTCGGGCAATAGAATTTTGGTGTTAATGCATGTTAGAGACATAGTATAATGGACTATGCTCATTATACATACCACACACAAAAATAATATGCAGAAGGTGTGACCTAATCTCATCCATACTCATGTCAATTTTTCAATCAACTAGCATTAGGACTTTGAGATGTCATAGGCCAAATGGAATGAATGTATAAAGAAGGGGAGTAATATGGAGTCAGAGGGGAATGGATCAGAACACAAATTGGTCAAAGGAAGACTTTTACCAAATTAATATCATCCATTCATTTTAAGAGATGGAATGTACATTCCCTTAATCCCCTAAATCCAATGGTATTAATTTGACAAAGTCAAAGCAACCTTGACGAAGGCCCAACAACAAGAGTCAAATATAAACAAGTCATCCCAATTGGTCAACATATTTATTTGGCATTTATTCAAATTAAAAATACTAAAATAGTGCATTTAAATTAAATATGGTTTGTCCAATTCCTAAAATCTCATCAAAACACCAAAGAAATGGCCACGAGATTTATCATAGGTCAAACAAGGTCAAAGGACCTTGGAGAAAAAATTTCAAAATATTTGGACATTTAAAAGTAGTTTTAAACAATTAAAAACAAATTCAAAATCAATTAATTCATGAAAAATATTAATAATGATCCAAAAATTATTTTTAATTCAGAATATGAAAGAGAAAAATATTTGAATTTTTTTGGTGAAAGTCCCATATTTTTTGAATCAATATTGAATTTAATATGAATTATTGAAAATAATGCAATTAAAATGAAAATTAAAATATCAGAAAAAAACGTGGACCACTTGATCTCCCTCATTAATTGAGGTGGCAGATCAAGTGGCTAGTAACACGCGTTCCACCGTGCACTCAAGTCAGCACACAACAGGCACGGTATTCAAAAGGAACGTACGAGATTAAAACAAATGACATGGATCCTATGGCTGTGAGACATGCCAACGCATGGCCGGAGTTGTAGCTCCGGTCTTCATCTCCGGTGGACCTCACCAGACTGGTCCACCATCAACCATCACCAAAATTAAAAACAAGGACATGATTTCAAAGTAAAAATGGCACTGAGTTCGAATCTGGCCTCAATTCACTCTAACTCCAAGTATATTGAGAGTTACATGGAGTTGAAATTTGAGGTACATGAACTGAGTTGCTTCGATTTGGCCTCAAAGAAACTCAATTTTCTTGCCTACATTGGTAGGACTTCAGACAACCAAAGAATCAATAGAATTGAGCAAGAATTTGAGAGAATCGAAAAGATCAATATTTTTTGAAAATACCTTCAATGGAGTTCTGGATTCAACTGATATTGATCTTGCTTGTGCTTGATCTCACTCTACTTGCTTGCAGAAGAAGGATTGGATGCTTATAAGGTTGGGGATTCCTGGAGATTTGAATTTCAAAATAGTGGAAATTCAACCTCAAATTCAAATGAATTTGTCAGGTTTATCCTTTGCAAAGTAAGGGTAAGAGATGGGAGATCAAAGTTGGCGCGAATGTGTGTTCATTGGAGCTTGGAACTTGGAGAAATTTGAAGTGGAAGTTTGGAAATTTTTGACATATCAAAATTTTTCTAAGTGTCAAGCCATATGTCTCAATATTCCACCTTGCTTAACTTTTAATATGAGCTTCAAATGAGAAAAGTGTCTCCATAAAAGTTGTAGATCTTTTGAAGACCTTCAAAATGTTAACAAATTTCATGCCATTTGGATTTAAAATGATAGAGTTATGCATTTTGGAAGTTTGGAAAAATTACTTGGTCAATGGTATAGGTCAAAAGTGACCTATAATGTAACCTCATATCACATGCTCAAAAAATTGAATTAGCTCCCACTCCAAACATCAAAGTTGAAGTAGATACATTGAATTTGACTGTGCAACTTGGAAATCTTTCTTCTCATAAAAATTAAGCAAGTTATGGCCTTGGGAAGTTTACTTTCAAATTAGGGTTTAGACAAAATGACTTATAATGTTTCAACATAGAAAATGATTTTCCAAGCAAAACAAGCTCTATGTATCAACATGAAAGTTGTTTGGAATGTCATTTATAGTAAGTTTTCTCTTGGAATCATTTTCATATGGTGAAAATTGTAGGAGATAGGGTCTAGGGAGACCCAGTTTTGATCAGATGTATTCATCTGGCCAACCACCATCAACTAACTTGCTAACTTATAATTCTCTTGACTTTCTTGGCTCATGTTAGATCATATATGAATAAGATGATGAAATTTGAAGTGTCCCTTGAGGAATTTGATCAATTGGTGAGATAGCTTGTTGGAGAAGCTACTCAAGATACCCAGTCAAACTAGGGTTTCGAAGGCAAATCACCCTTAAACTCTTGAAGAAAAATTGATCAATATAACATGTAGAGAACATTGGGACTCATATATGATGTTAATAACCATTCTTTAATCAATCCATGGTTGTGCTCTTTGTTCATGAGGGTTGTAGCAGGGTATTCTTTACCATTAGAGATATTGACTAAATCCAAGGTAAACCATACAAGTCGAGTCGCCACCGCACTTCTATTTATCCAAAGGAATGGTTAGAAAGCGAACAAAAACCTAAAAGTTTTATCGAACCAAAAACTAGTAAAAATGTTAGAGATCTGGGTAAGGGGGTTGGTTATGCAATGGGAAGGTTTTAATCACCCAAAGCATCCTAGGTACTCCTAGGGTGCCCTTTTCACATTTGTTGTAAGGTTGGTATTTTTGTGAAAATTTATTTGTGCAAACATGATTGAAGAGGTGAGAAGAGAATATACAAGTTTATTTACATTTTGTGTTTGGATGGACAAACCCATTGCCTACGTACCATCTTAAAAAACATTAGGATCAAAACCTCGTAGTTCGGGGTAAAAATCTCAAAATGAATTGGTGAATTGATTGGTCCAAAAGCCTTAAGGTCTTTTGTTATCCAAGGGAGAAAAACTCAACCTAAAACCACAAATCCACCATGTGAGGATAGCTTCAACATGCTAGTGAGGGGTTAACCCTATAATAAGCATGGAAGACTCATTGTCCATCACTAAGGATATAGGTGAGTATTACATCTACCTCAAGGATAACTCTAACCTAATAGCTAAGGGTTATAAAAAATTTGATTAAGAAAGTGGCCATTGAAACCACAAAAACACATTTGAATGGGTTATATTTACCAGATGAAAAGTATTTACAAAATATGGTCAAAGTGGATTTAAAGATTCAATTTAAAATAAGTATTATGAAAAGAAAGTTTGAAAATCAAAAGCATAAGGCTTAGGTTTCTAATGTTGAAAACAAATGTTAAATGTTTGCACAAAAGTTTTGGCTTGGGTTAGAGTGGAGAGAAGAAGAAGAAAGGCTAAAGTCCTAATCATACAAGAGGTAAGGGATAAGAAGCAAGACCACAAATGGAGTTCCTCTCTTGAGATCATATTGATGATCCAAGTAGCTCCCATCCTTTGGAATAAGCAAGATAAACAAATACTCAAGCAAGCAAGCACACAACAAGCTCCTATGAATCTCCCAATGGCTTTTAGAACTCTCTCTCTTGGAAGCTCATGGCAATGGTTCCTCAATTTTGGCTCAACATTGGAATCCATAGCACAAGAACACACACATTAAAAGGTTCTATCAAACAAACATAGAATGAACAAGAAGGAGTTTAGAAGTTGGTCCTTTCAAAGTCATCTTAAACATTAAGCATTCTAAAGGCATGAGGCCTAGTTTCTCTTTGTCATTTAAGCATTCTAAAGGCATGAGGCCTAGTTGCTCTTCAAATTCCATTAGCTTGGGTAAGGTCCTAATATCTAAGTCCTTTTGTCCATTTCTTTGCATTTGGTCAACAACAATCAAAACAAAACACAATGATATATACACAATTATGTGCTCAAGTGAGCAAAAGGCAAATTGTATTAACATAAACATGTGCTCCAATGAGCAAAGGAAAAAGCAAATGAATAATATGTACCAGAATAATAAATTGCATAAATGTAAAGTGCAAGAAGTAAATGTTAGTGGTTAATGGTTAGTAGTTAGTGTGCCATAAGGCAAATTTAGCGCTATGTTAAGTAATCGTAATTGAACTTATGTAGAAGTCACAACTATCTGAGGCCGGTCAATAATAATGTAGGCAACAACACAAGTTAGAAGTCTTGATTAGTGAACCAAGTTCTAACAACTTGCCATGCCAAAAAAGAAAAGGAGAATTGATCTTGTATTGGTTTAAGTCCTTTGTATGATTTAGAAAGCAACCTATCCTTAATGCAAAGCCATTCATTTGATCATTTGATCAAGATGAATTAGATTTGGATTGAGGAAGATTAAACCTTCCTAATCAATACTAGCTTATCAACCTTTAACTCATTGATCAAAAAGAAGAAGAAGAATAAGGAGAAGAAAATAGATAATGGAAATGAAAAGAATAAAGTGCATTAAATGAAATGGAATGTACCAATCAACAAGTGTTGACCAATGACATTGAGGATCATGGTCAAACAACCAAAAACAGAAGTGAGATGAAGATTGGAAGTCAAGAAATGAACAAAATATTTTTTGGCATTTTTAATATTTGAAAATAAACTTGAATTAAAATATTAAAGAAAGGTCAAACTTCAAAATCCCTTCAAATCAACTTTGAAAAGTCCAAGTGATTTATCCCAAGTTCAACAAGGTCAAACAAAGTTTGACAAAAAATTTCAGCATTTTTAAAAGTCAGAAACTATTTTTAATCAATTAAAAATGAATAAAAATAACCTAATTGAACTAAAATCTCAAATAAATCTCAAATCAATAAAAAATTGATGAGAATATTTTTCATAGATCCATCATCATTCAAATAGGTTCAGAAAATAGTTTTGTATTTTTTGAATATCAAAAACTATTTAAAATGAATTAAAAATACCAGAAAAGAGAAAATTCACAAAAAATATCAAATGATGAATTAAAAAATATTAAAAATCATTTTTAGAAACTAGAATTAAAAAGAGAAATAATGCAATTGGTCCCAAATTTTTTGGAATTAAAATGAGAGAGTTATGAATTTTTGAAATAAAAGGAAATAAAGAAAATAAAATCAGAATTTTAAAAAATGCTAAAAATCCTGGCGCGTTAGATCTCCTTTCATTAAATGACGTGGATGATCTGAAGGCAGTGGCATGCGTGCGCATCATAGGACCAAGTCAATGCATCACATAATGAATTAAAAAAGGTACACATAACGCATGGCTGAGATTATAACGTGGGAGTGAGATCTAAGGGTCATGGTGCTTCCACGTGGGGACGGTGGTGGAAACCACCGTCTTCTCCGGTGAGCCAACAGAATCCGGCCACCAGTTGCAGGTTTTCAAACCTCAACAAAAATGCACGATCCTTATACCAAATTGAAGCTAGGGTGATGTACATCACCCCTGTAACCTTGGATTGTACTCAAACTTTCTATGGATCAAGAAATCAGAGTTGGAAAATTCAGGTACATAAACTGAAGTTCATCAAAACACAAAATCAAAGCCACCACTGGCTTGCCTCTTATATGAGGACTTCAGAAATGCAAATGGACACAAGCAACACACAATATTTAGTGAGATTCGAAGCAAAACAGTTGAGGTATAAACCTTTGTAGAGCAGCTTTCAATAGCACAATTCAACCAATCCTTTGCTTGCAGCTTGATCTGGATGCTTGGTATGAGAGCTAGGCTTAGGAGTTAGTGATGATAATCAACTAATGTTGTTGAAAATCACACTTGAAACCTGGAAATGAAAACTCAAATTCCTTTGGTGAGAGGGTGGGAAATGATTTCTGCAGAGATTCAGGCGCCTTCAAGTTACCAATTGAAGTGAGCAATGCCTTCTATTTATAACCACAGCTGATGCAAAGTCATGAAGAAACCGTGTGTGCATGAGCTTGGGTCCTCCATGCATGGGCCTGTACAGGCGCATGTGAGGCCCAAAAGCAATTGCAAATGAGTTCTGAACATCAACCAAACTGATTTGGACGTGCAATTTGCAAGGCATTAGCTTGTGCATGAAGTTTTCACATGTTATGCATAATTGTGCCTAAATGCTCACCTCTTCGAAAATGCCAATTAGAAAATCCAAATATAAGCTTATGGGTAATGGTTGGAAAGGTCTTGACATAAGGAACAAATATTATGTTGGACAAAAACTCATTTGAAGTGTGGAAATTTATGAAAATAGGTCATGAAGTTCATAGTACAAAACATGCCTTTGAAAATTTTGTCAAAATGAGCCAACTTCAAACCCTTCTATTTTGATGATGCATGCCTCAAATGGAAAAACCTCCAACATAAAAGTTGTAGATAATTTCAATACAATCAAGATGGACTTAAATTTTGAATCATTTGGATTTTTGATGAAGAATTTATGGGTACTTGAAGTTGGACTTTTTTGTCTTTCAATGCATTTGGCCCAAAGTGACCTATAATGTTTTGCATTATCACATGTAGTTCTCTTGAGATTTTGAAATTTTGTTCAACATAACATTTGAAGTAGACACAATAATATTTCCAATACATTTGATCCCACCTCAAAATCATAAAAAATGAATGCGTTATGTTCTTGGGAAGTTGACCCAAAATTAGGGTTTCAGTCAAAATGACCTATAATGTCTTGGAATGGGAGATGACCTTCCAAGCTTCAAATAAATTTTTGATGAAAATGAAATTTGTTCATATTGTCCTTAAAAACATTTTTGCTCTTGGGGTCATCTCCATTTGACCAACACATAAAAATTTAGGTCTCAGTGCATTTCAAAATAGTCAGATGAATTGACTGATCAACTTTTCAAGTCCACAACTTATATCTTGATGAATTGATGATTGAGGACACTCAAATAAGTTCAAATGTGCATGAAATTATGAATTAAAGAACTTAACTTGATTGTATTTGATCATGGGTTGAGGTTGCTTCATGAGCAAGGCATAATTGGTACACAGATGAATTAGGGTTTCCTTGAGAAACAAACCTCAAACCCTTTGACTTGCTTTGATCAAAATGATGATTTGAGATACTAGGGAGGCATATTTGATGGATGAGAGCTTTGGGAACCATTGCCATACTTGCTTTCTGTCGCAACCTGAAAAATACAGTGCGTGAAAAAAACAACCGGCGAAAGAAAATGACAGAAGAGTCGCCACCGTGCGTTATTCATCCCAAAGGAGGGAAAGGAAACGCTCGAAGTAAACCTGAAAAAGGAAAGGACAAGACGGGGTCTCGCAACCAAATCTTGGGTTCGGGAGTCGGTTATGCGTAGGGAAGGTATTAGCACCCCTACGCATCTGTAGTACTCTATGGGATCCACTTTTGTAGTTCTTGTCTAAAGGGTGTGAGTTTATCTTGTGCTGTTTACGAAAAAAAGGGGTTAAATGAAAATGACTCGCGCGGATGTCGCATCCACTGCATACGTATCTCATCTGAATATGAGAATCAGAGTCTTCGTAGCTCGGCTGACCTATGGGTTGGGGGGATGTGTGCTCGCTAAGACATCGCGTCTTATGCCTACGTATCTCATCTGGAATGAGAATTAGAGCAAGCCGTAGTTCGGCTAACTACGGGGTTATGGAGTGGGTTTTGGACGAACGACGTTACTACGCAATCTACCGGATGCTCGACCTTTGGAGACTTACTCACCTGTAGTAGAAGGAGTAAACGTGTGTTTAGGAGAAGAAAAATCAATGAAGGGTTAGGGTTTGGTGAACTCACCTCTTGGATCTAATTCTGATTGACATGATGAAATGCAATGTATCTAATGTTAAATGACCTAAAAATGAATGCATGCATGAGGTGTAAAATGTATGCTTCCAGGAAAAATGAAGGGTAAATTTTGGGGTATTACAGCTGCCCCTATTCAATCAACTGGAGACCTGGAAAGAAGATAGCAGCGGCCTTCGTGCTTTCGAGGTATCAAGGGATTGAATACAATAAAAGCCCAAAAATTTGCACTGAAGTGAAGTGAAGTAACAATGTCTGTCAGAATCGGCAAAGAGGTGGTCTTGAAAGAAGAATCCGTCTGGTACGGTGAGAGTCAGTCTGAATACCGAAAAAGAATGTTAACTTGGATACCAAAATAAATGGTAACACAAAAATAACCATGGCCTGAATGCCGCTCATCAGTCTGAATACTGGAAATGACTTCGATCTGAACATCGGGAGATATGAGATTATTAATATCGGTCTGAACACCGAGAGGCTGCCCTGAATGCCACAAGTTGCGTCGACCTGAACGTCGGAAACTTCTTCGATCTGAACATCGGAAAACTGGCCTGAATGCCACAAGTTGCATCGACCTGAACGTCGGAAACTTCTTCGATCTGAACATCGGAAAATTGACCTGAATGCCACAAGTTGCATCGACCTGAACGTCGGAAACTTCTTCGATCTGAACATCGGAAATCTGGCCTGAACGCCACTTCGGTTTGAATACCGGAAACTGGCCTGAACGCCACTTGGATCTGAATATCGGAAATTGGCCTGAACGCCACTTCGATCTGAATATCGGAAATTGGCCTGAATGCCACTTCGGTCTGAATACCGGAAAATTGACCTGAATGCCACTTCGGTCTGAATACCGGAAAAACTTCATGCCTGTCAGCATCGGCAGAAATAGGGAAAGATAATAGAGGTTGCGCCTGGGCCAATGACACTTGTTGTGGATAACAAAGGTAAGTCATGAACAATCTTCAGTCTGAGTACTGGAAACAACTTCTAGCTTATCACTTGGGATACCGAGAATGTTTTATGCTTACATGCGTATGTTTGAATTTTTCAATGGCGTAATGCTCCATGAAAATGGAAATGCTACGCGATTTGGAAGGATGCAATGCAATATGATTCTACATGCAGGGATGCGAAATGCTGGGTAGAATGCCAAGCTGAGGCAAGGGGATCTGCTAGGGAAATGATCACCATCTTCTGGACCCTGGCAAGGCTGCTGGAGATGCACAGCGCAAAGAATTATGTGGGGAAATGACCCGCCACACGGTGTTCTAGCAATGACGAAATGTCGAGATTCAGACTGGGGAGAGAACGACACTGAAAACCTGTTGTTGGGGAAAACGATAGTGGTTCCGGCAACCACGATCTGCGAGAGATGACTCAGTAGGGGAAGCAAACACTGATACGGTACCGAGGTTCTGCTTCAAGGAAAGAAACCATCGAACTCTAAGGAGCAGCCACTTCTGCTAGGAAGATACAGTCTGGCAGTGTCAACTCCGCTGGGGATATATAGTCTGGCACTGTCAACTCTACTGGGGAGTGTATGTCCTGAAACAAACGCTTGGGGAAGTACAGTGGTGAGAACCTGCTGGGGATTGAAGAATCCAACACTCTGATCAGCTCTGCAGGGATAAGACACCGGATTCGTCTGTTGGCGACTTCACTGGGGAAGATATTCACGATCATCTGTAGGGGATTTTAAGGAAATGCCCCGAGGGTATCTGTTCTGAATAGACGATCCAAAGCACTTAAAATTTACAGCAATTTTAATTGTTTATTAAGCATGTACCTGTAAAGCCCTTATGTGTCATGATGCAATGTTTATCAAAAATTCGGACGTCATTTTTGCAAACAAAACAGTAAAATGAAAATGAAAACAGAGATATACTGAATAACATGATTTTATTGATTGAATGGCCTCTGAATAGGCATTTACATCAGGAAGCAATCCCTGGAAAGAGGTAATCGCACAAAAGATAAAAACAGAAATTAATCTAATGGCAATGTGAAATGGATTTCTATTGGGTTCCAATTCTGCTATGACTTGCCCGTCTTCAAGATCCTCCAGATGATCAGCCTTCTGAAAAGGTGATTGGACTATTTCCTACCTTTCGAAAATTTCCAGTCATCGAAATGAGATGAGATTCAGAACTAACTCAGAACGCAGTCATTCGCTTAATCCCTAACTTTTGTCTGGATCGCCCTTTTCGGGTTTTCAATCCACCGGGATACCCAATTTTGCCTAAGTTGCCTTTTCAGGTTTTCAACTTACCGGGTGTACGATCTTTTCATTTTTAATCCCTAATTTTTGCCCGAACCTTTTCATTTTCTTGGTTCGTCGGGATGCCCATTTTTGCCTGGACTATTCTTTTTACTGTCCAGCGGGTCTATTTTATGCGAAGTATTTTTTAACTGCGTCTGAGTTCACAGGGGAAGTGAAGTTTTCACCATCCATAGTTGCAAGCATTAAGGCCCCACCATCAAAAACCTTGGTGACAATATACGGTCCATCATAGTTAGGAGTCCACTTGCCCCTGTGATCTGTCTGAGGAGGAAGGATCCTTTTCAACACTAAATCTTCGACTTGGAAACAACGAGGATGCACTTTCTGATCAAAGGCTCTCTTCATCTGACTCTGATACAACTGCCCATGACAAATGGCTGCCATTCGCTTCTCTTCGATAAGACTTAACTCATTGAACCTTGTTAGAATCCATTCGGCTTCGTCTAACTTGACATCCAACAGGACTCTTAGAGAAGGAATCTCCACTTCAACAGGTAGGACTGCTTCCATACCATACACCAGGGAGTAAGGGGTTGCCCCAATCGACGTACGTACTGAAGTACGGTACCCATGCAAGGCAAAGGGTAGCATCTCATGCCAATCTCTGTACGTGACGACCATCTTCTGCACAATCTTCTTTATGTTCTTATTTGCCGCCTCAACAGCGCCGTTCATCTTAGGGCGGTAAGGGGAAGAATTGTGATGCTGAATGTTGAAGTTCTGACACAACTCCTTCATCATTTTGTTGTTGAGATTAGAACCATTATCAGTAATGATTCTTTTGGGAATCCCATAGTGACAAATGATTTCTTTCTTGATGAAACGAGCAACCACATGTCTGGTGACATTCGCGAACGACGCTGCTTCGACCCACTTGGTGAAATAGTCGATGGCAACAAGGATGAAGCGATGCCCATTAGAAGCAGTCGGCTCAATCTTTCCAATCATGTCAATGCCCCACATAGCAAACGGCCACGGCGAAGTCATCACATTCAGAGGATTTGGCGGCACATGCACCTTATCAGCATAAATCTGGCATTTATGACACTTCCGAGCATATTTGAAGCAATCTGATTCCATGGTCATCCAATAATAACCCGCTCTCAACAATTTCTTAGCCATTGCATGTCCGCCGGCATGAGTACCGAAGGAACCTTCATGAACTTCCTGCATTAACATGTCCGCCTCGTGTCTGTCCACGCATCTGAGCAAAACCATGTCGAAGTTCCTCTGATACAGAACATCGTCTTTGTTCAAGAAGAAACTGCCTGCCAATCTCCTCAAAGTCTTTCTGTCATTGTTGGATGTCCCTGCAGGGTACTCTTGATTCTTCAGAAAGCACTTGATATCGTGATACCAGGGCTTGTCATCGACTACCAGTTCAGCAACAAACACATACGCGACCCTGTCAAGGCGCATCACATCGATCCTGGGAGCATGGTTCCAACGAATTACCTTAATCATGGAGGATAGAGTAGCAAGTGCGTCTGCCATCTGGTTCTCGTCACGAGGTATATGATACAATTTTACTGTTGTGAAGAAAGTCAACAGTCTTCTCGTGTAATCTCTGTAGGGGACCAGAGTGGGCTGGAGAGTATTCCAATCTCCATTCACTTGATTGATCACCAGAGCTGAATCTCCGAAGATGTCCAGAGTCTTGATTCTCAGATCAATGGCTTGCTCAATACCCAAGATACAAGCCTCGTACTCAGCTTCATTATTTGTGCACTCAAAAGTCAGACGAGCGGTGAAAGGCATGTGGGCACCTTTCGGAGTTGTGATGACAGCGCCAATTCCACTTCCTCTAGCATTGACAGCCCCATCAAACAACAAAGTCCACTTTTCGTTTGGATCAGGTCCCTCCTCAACAACTGGCTCTTCACAGTCTTTCATCTTGAGGAACATGATGTCTTCATCTGGAAAATCAAACTTCATCGGCTCATAATCATCAATCGGCTGCTGAGCAAGATAGTCTGACAGAATACTCCCTTTGATGGCTTTCTGGGATGTATACTGGATATCGTACTCTGTCAGTACCATTTGCCAACGAGCCACCCTTCCGGTGAGAGCTGGCTTCTCTAATATGTATTTGACTGGATCCATCTTGGAGATCAGTAGGGTTGTGTGAGACAGCATGTATTGTCTCAATCGCTTAGCAGCCCATGCAAGTGCACAACATGCCTTCTCAAGCATTGAGTATCTCGACTCGCAATTTGTGAACTTCTTACTCAAGTAGTAGATGGCATATTCTTTCCTACCTGTCTCGTCGTGTTGACCGAGAACACAACCCATAGAATTGTCAAGTACTGTCAAGCACATAATCAGCGGTCTCCCTGGGACTGGAGGCATAAGGATAGGAGGATTCTGCAAATACTCTTTTATCTTCTCGAAAGCCCTTTGACAATCTTCATTCCACCTGATAGCCTGATCTTTCCTCAGCAATTTGAAAATTGGCTCACACGTGGTTGTTAGGTGAGAGATGAACCTTGCAATGTAGTTCAACCTCCCTAAGAAACTACGGACTTGCTTCTCTGTTCTTGGCTCAGGCATTTCCTGTATTGCTTTCACTTTGTCAGGATCCACCTCAATCCCTTTTCCGCTAACAATAAAACCCAACAATTTTCCCGATCTCACCCCGAAAGTGCACTTGTTCGGATTAAGTCTCAGTTTGAATTTCCTTAACCGTTCAAACAATTTCTGCAGATTCACCAAATGTTCTTCTTCTGTCTGAGATTTGGCAATCATATCGTCCACATAAACCTCGATTTCATGATGAATCATATCATGGAACAGAGTCACCATAGCTCGTTGATATGTTGCTCTGGCATTTTTCAGACCAAACGGCATCACCTTGTAGCAGAAGGTGCCCCATGGGGTTATGAAAGTTGTCTTTTCCATGTCCTCTGGTGCCATCTTAATTTGGTTATATCCAGAAAAGCCATCCATGAAGGAGAATACCGAGAACTGAGCTGTATTATCCACCAAAATGTCGATGTGAGGTAATGGGAAATCATCTTTAGGGCTAGCTCTGTTCAGATCCCGGTAGTCGACACACATCCGTACCTTTCCATCCTTCTTAGGTACTGGGACGATGTTTGCAACCCATGGCGGATAATTGGTTACTGCTAGAAACCCTGCATCCAACTGCTTTTGCACTTCTTCCTTTATCTTGACAGCCATCTCTGGTCTTGTTCTTCTGAGCTTCTGCTTGACCGGAGGACAACCTTCTTTGAGAGGCAAGCGGTGTACCATGATGTCTGTGTCCAGCCCGGGCATGTCCTGATAAGACCAGGCGAATATGTCAACGTATTCTTGCAGCAATTCAATCAGCCCTTTCTTCACATCATCTCCCAAAGCAGCCCCTATCTTAATTTCTCTCTTGGCGTCCTCGGTGCCGAGATTAATCACTTCAGTAGGCTCTTGATACGGTTGAATGACCCTTTCTTCCTGTTTTAAGAACCTGGCAAGTTCTTCAGGGAGTTCACAGTCTTCATCACCCTCTTTTTCAGCTTGAAAGATTGGATTTTCAAAGTCGAAGCGAGCCATAGCAGAACCGTTATCAATAGGATCCGGTGACGTGCATCTGCATGAGTGATGGTATGTGCTTATGAGTGTGAAAGAAAAAAGTGGAAACTAAACAAAACATTGCCATTTTTTTTATTTTGAAAAACTGCAAAAATAGAAAGACAGGGAACGAAATATTTGAATGCAAAAAGACGTCCTTTATTTATGATAAAAAATGCAAGTGTCACATAGATGAGCCCTACAATGAGTCATTACGCCCTGGACGGAACGTAAGACTTGGACATGCATGAATAAACAAAGAAAATTACTCCTTCAGAAAAGTGACTTGGACAATCTCCTCAGAAGACCAATTGTTGATGACTTCACCCGGGATCCTCGGACGCACCCAGTTGTCGATGTCACAATCACTATCCCCACCCTCTTTGTTGACCGCAGAGACTAAGTTGACTTCTCCTTCAACCATGTTAACATTTGCCCCACCATGCTGTGGCATGGGATTGTTAACGACATTCGGAGCTGGTGCAAGGTCGATGGCCTTTGAATCTATGAGGTCCTGAACTACGTGCTTAAAAGCTTTGTAGTTCTCAATGTTATGGCCAGGTGCCCCAGAGTGGAAGCTACACCAAGAGTTGGCGTCGTAACCCACCGGAAGTCTACCAACAGGAGGAGCCAGAGTGCGCAATTGCACAAGTTGTAGTTGTTGAAGACTAGAAAGCAACTGAGCGTACGACATTGGAAGGGTGTCGAAACACCGGTCCATCATTCTTTGCCTCTGTTGATAGGCGGGTCTGTTACCCGGTTGTTGCTGTTGTTGGTACTGAGCTGGTTGAAGTTATGGTTGTTGTTGTTGTAGTGGTGCTGCAGCTGGAATGGTCACAGCCGCAACATACGGTTGTTGATGATAATTCTGGAAACTGTTCCTTCTAACACCTCTGTTCTGATAGGAAGTCAAAGAATTCACTCCCCCCTCTCTCTGCTTATACCCTCCAATGAACGACTTTTTTACCCCTCATGAAGATCCAACTCCATTTTGGATCTTGCAGGTCTTCAGGTAATTCTCCACCCTCTCTCCGGTAGAGACCACATCAGCGAAGTCGGAGGCATTGCACCCCACCAGACGCTCCAGATAAGGTCCAGGCAGCGTATTCATGAACATGTTGGCCATTTCCTTTTCCAACATAGGAGGCTGAACACGGGAAGCTATCTCTCTCCAGCGTTGAGCGTATTCCCTGAAGCACTCATTGCTTTTAAGAGACAGATTCTGAAGTTGAGTTCTGTCTGGAGCCATGTCTGCATTATACTGATACTGTTTTACGAAAGCCTCCGCCAAATCCCTCCAGCAGCGGGTGTGGGCTCTGTCCAGCCTCATATACCATTCCAAGGATGCCCCAGCTAGGCTATCCTGGAAGAAGTACATAAGTAGCTTCTCGTCATCAGAGTATGCAACCATTTTACGGAAATAGGCTTGCACGTGAGTTTTGGGGCAAGAGATGCCATTGTATTTGTCAAAGACCGGGACTTTGAATTTCGGTGGCACTCTCACACCTGGGACCAGCCCCAAGTCAGCAACATCTACTCCCAGAGGATTCTGTCCTTCCACAGCTTTCAGCCTCTCCTCTAATCTTCTAAACATGGGGTCCATGCCATGGCCCATGCCAAAGTCTTCCTGAAGTAGGGGGAATTGATTGTCCTGATCATCACGGATGGGTTGTTGATCAAGGTTGACATGTGGGATCGGGATAGGCCCCGGTCCATTGGGACCATTAGCCTCTCCAGCTGGAGGATCATCCAATGTCTCTGGTTGAGTAGTAGGGGGTCTCTCTGTACCAACAATCTAAGCTCCTGCTGTCCTTGAGCCACCCCTTGAACCAAATCCATGAATTAGGTCATGCGGATCCTCATCTCAGCGAGCTCTGCTTGTACACCTTCCATTGCTCTCTGTTGATTTCTGCGGGTACCGTACCGGTGAATGCCTGGGTCAGCTATCCTGCTAATGGAACACCAAACAACTGAGAACACTGCGGCGGTACCTGTTATGCAAGACGTGCTAATGTGTATGCAAATGCAATGACATATTTATCAATTCCAAAGGGTATTCTACCCCCTTGATTCCAGTCTCACATTTGATAAAATATCCCTTTTAAAAGTACTAGAAAACCCCGACTAGAATCAAGAAGAAGATATAAACCTCTAGGAATAGATAAACATGTGTTGAATGATATGAATGCAAAATGATGTGATGCAATAATGTGAATGCAATGCAGTGGCATGGAAATCAAGATTGCTGTATCTGCTTGAACATATGTCGGGTTGCACTGTCTGAAGAGAAAACCCACTGAAGAATATAATATAAGATCAGATCTCTGCTCCAGAAAACCGGGTTGGTCGTGTTAGACGGTGTGGCTAGTGATCGAGAGGGGGGGTGAATAGATCACCTCTTTAAAAAGTTAACGGATTTAACGTTTTATCAGAGTTTTCAAAAATGGCGGAAAAATCGGTCCCGAATCGACTTCCGTCTATTCTGAACCGCTACTAGAAAGCTAGACACGCAAGTGCAGTTGCTGGATTTTAATGAGAATGACAGAAATAATTCACACCAGAATTCTAACAAATTGAATGCGCTTATCCTCAAATTCTATTTCCAATGAACACAATCAAGTTAACCGTTTTGTCAAACAGTTGGTGTGTGTGTGTTTGATGATGAACAGCAATGGTGTATGACTAAAGGTTTTATTATCACTGCTGTCCAAAAAAATGATCAATCACCACACACTAACAGAAATTGCAAAACAGTTTTGAAACGTAAAGAAGATTAAGGTAAGAGTACGATACGCAAAGATTTGTTAAGGAAGTTCCCCACGTCGTCCTCGCGTGTGGGTACGTCTCCCTCTCAATTTCAAATGAAATTGAGAACTTTGATTATCAATTATTGCCGAATCCGTTGATACAAGGTTTTGATACAAAGACAGAATTTCTAAACTCCAAGAACCTCTTCTTGTATAAACCTTCACTTGATCTGAGCTCGATCAAGATTTTCCTGCACAAAGTTGCAAACAATTCACCGGTTCCACGACCTGCTTGCGAAATCCCCCGATCTCCAAACGCAACGCTGCGGCTGAATATGTTCTGCAAATGTGACTTCCAAACCCTCAAGAACACACCAGTTCTTGAAGGACAAACCAGTAGGTTTTTCCTAGAAACCCCCTTCAATCTTCGACTCAGCTAGATCCTCGATCGTTCCACTGCAACCCACAGCTAGATCCTTGATCGTATCACTGAACGTTATCTCAATCCTTCTTTAATCCAAAGAACAAGAATTGTTATGTGTAATTGTTCTTGAAGAGAAGTGATTGAGAAGATGAAGAAGATGAAGTCTCTTTCAGGTTTCTATGTGCTCACAAACAATTGCTCCAACACTGCTTTTGATCTGTGTTCAATTGTTTTCCCTCAATGAATTCGTCGTCTTGCACTGCTGTTGGAACCTGTCTTTTATATGCTGCAAAACAGTTGCTGTTATACCACAAAAAAGCTTTATGTATTGATACATAATAGTGTGCATCGATGCATACTGTAAGTAATGTAAATTTTGGTGAAATTTATTATTCATGTATCGATGCAAAAGTCGTGTGTATCGATGCAAGTGCTTATTACACTAGTATGTATCGATGCCTGATGCGTATGTATTGATACACAGGCTATTTCATTTGTCATGTATCGATGCAGGGATCGTGTGTATCGATGCATAGAGTATTTTGTCTTCCATGTATTGATGCAAGACTCGTATGCATCGATGCATACTGAACAGAAAGGTTTTGTGATTTATCTCATGCTGTATGTATCGATGCAGAGGCTTCATGTATCGATGCGTACTGACATAAAATGCATTTTAATTGTTATTAAAGGGAAATATCAATGTAGGTTTATATGTACAGTTATGCAACAATAGAGTGAGATGAAAAACATAATAAAACACACATGTATCATGTAATGCAATGCACAACCAACATTTGGATGATGATCACACAATTTGCTATCATTAAAAATTAATTCAAGGTAAAGAATTTTCTCACAAACTCCCCTTTTTGATGATGGCAAATTTTTGGCAAGATGTGTGATACTCCCCCTGAGTTTGTGCATATCTGCATTTTCTCCCCCTTTGACAACATCAAAAAGAGGAGGAAACAGAATTATCAAGGTAGCAGTGTAACAGGACATGGCAAAAAATGGATAACAAGCTATCAATCACAAAGAGGGAAGCTATCAAAGTAAAGAATCATTCACAAAGAATGACGAATAAGGGTAATAACAAAAGAGATAAACATAAAGTGAAAAGCACTTAAGGATTAGAACGAGTTTAAGAATTTGCAGAAGCTGAACCATATATTATGCAACAATTCAAATACAACTTGAGCAGCATGAGATGAAATGCATTTAATTCAAATAGCATCAGTATGTGTCGATGCAAATGGTCATGCATCGATGCCTATTATTCACATTTGGCCTGTGTATCGATACGTGCGATGGCTGCATCGATACATCCTGAACCAGTTTGAAAAAAATTGAAATTCAGAGTATATGGATCGATGCATACATGTTTTGTGTCGATGCATACTGATGCCAAAGCAGATTTTAATGACTTTTTGATGCACTAAGTCATGATGGTTATGCCCAAGAAGGATTCATAAGTCAGATTATTGTAATGTTCAAACAATATAGACAAACAATAAATGCAACCAAATTAGTATCAACGAGAGTAAGAACATTTGTTCTAACATATACAACCACTTAGCAGTAGGAGAATTGTAGAAAGGATTGATATTACCTCTGTTGATGTAATCTTGCGAGGCATAAATGAAATCTAAAACAAATCTCATCAACCAAGGTGAGGCATAATATAGATAAGAAGAAACATGCTTATCCTTATCCAGATTCCCGTTGGTAGGCATAGGGGTGTCAATTGATTTTGAGTCATTTATTCCAAAGCGCTTGAGTAGTTTTCTGCAGTATTTTGTTTGACATACTGCTGTACCCTCAACAAGTCGCTTTATCTGCAGTCTTAGGAAATAGTTCAGCTCCCCCATTAGACTCATCTCAAATTCACCCTGCATAACCTTAGAAGATTCCTCGACCAAGTGTATGTTAGTTGAACCAAATATTATATCGTCGACATAAACTTGAACTAAAAGAATGTGCTTTCTTTTGTGCTACTAAACGTGTCTTGTTCCTAGTTATCACTCCGTTTTCATCAAGCTTATTTCTAAAAACCCATTTAGTACCTATGATATGATGATCTCGCGGACGAGGGACAAGTTCCCAAACGTCATTTCTTTTAAAATTGATTAAGCTCTTCTTGCATGGCCATTAGCCAAAATTCATCAATCAAGGCCTCTTTGGCATTTTTAGGTTCTACTTGTGAAACAAACGCGAAGTGAGAACAAAAACTTATCTTAGAACGAATCATTACTCCCTTTGAAATGTCTCCCAAGATGTTGTCAATAGGATGGTCTTTTGAGGATTTTCAAGCTGTTGGAAGGTCTTTCACTTCAGCTGTCTTTTCTTCCTCATTTTCTTCATGACTAGTATCTTCCTCCTTCTCATGGGCAGCTGTTTTGGACTGATCAGTTTCCTCAACAGCTTCCTTGAGTATGTCTTCTGTAGATACCCCTGCGTCATTAAAAGAAATACCTTTTCCGACATTTTTCGGATAAGACTCATCAAAAGAAACATAGACAGATTCTTCAATAGTAAGTAAACGCTTATTATACACTCTATATGCTTTTACTCCTTTAAACACAATGTTTTGTTCAGCATGTTCAATTATGCAGCAAGTTTTTGTGAAAGAAAAACTTTATAACCCTTGTCATGCAATTGACTTATGCTTAACATGTTGTGCTTAAGTCCCTCAACTAAATGGACATTTGAAATAGTAGTGGTGGAGGGATTTCCTACACTACCTTTGCCGAGTATAGCTCCTTTGTTATTGTCTCCATAAGTAGCATATCCCTTCTTCTTTGCTTTGAAGTCTATGAAAAGCGCTATGTCACCGGTTATGTGCCTTGAGCAGCCGCTGTCAAGAAACCATCTTCTATTTACGGAGGCAAGGCACTCATCCTACAATATCAAAAGAGAGAATTTGGTACCCAATTTTCATTGGGTCCGAGTGGGTAAGTGCTAACATGGTTGCCTTTTGGCTTCCATTGATAAATACCTTTAGGGACAAGAAATCTCCTAAACTTGCATTTCTCAATGGTATGGCCAGCATGACAACAATAATGACATAGATCATGATGATGTGTTTGTTGCTTCTTGTTCATTGAATCCTTTAGAATAAAAGAGTATTTTGCATATGGAGGATTCAATGACTTCTTGAACAACCTAGAGTCAACGGCATAAGTAATTTTAGGTTGTAGCGCTTTCTTTAATTTGACCTTAAGAGTATTTACCTCTTTTTGCCAAATATAACAAGCGTCACAATACCTAACTCTACTACATCCGTCAATGTCAATAGTTTTTGAATTTTCTGCAATACTAGTTTTTAATGCTTCTAAATCAATTTCAGCTTTGTTTACTTTTCCTTCCAAAAAAGAGAAGATATGTTTGTCGGAATCTAGTCGTTTAAAAGCATCTACAGCTTCGTTATGCAGTTTTTCAAAAGCTATTTTTAGTTCCGAAAAAGACATAGAGGAGAAATTATTGTAATAGGCTTGTTTTACCTTTTTGTCATTGTTTTTCTTCTTGTGGTAGGACAGATTTTTGGTGTGAGCCGTAAGGCACAGATTTGCGGATTCATCACTATCACTTGAATTTTGTGTGCTTGATGAATCACTATCACTTTCCCATGCAATGTAAGCTCTTCTTTGTTTGTTGTGCCCTTTTGGTGGAGCTTTTCCTTGATCCTTATACTTCATAGGACAATCTGTTTTATAATGTCCAGATTTACCACAATTAAAACAAGATCCTCTTCCTCTACTCTTCTTATTCTCTTCCTGTTTTGAATCTGTAGATTGTCTTCGAAACTTCATGAGATTTTTGTCGGAATGCTTGACTCCGTTCTTTCGAATGAATCTATTATATCTCCTTACAAAATGTCTCATTTCCTCATCATCCGAATCTTTGTCACTACTTGAATCATTGTCGCTTTGCTCTTTTTGTGAGGACTTAGAGCTAGAGGCCACAAGAGCTATTGGCTTCTTCTCTCCCTCTTTGTCTCTTTTCTTCTCCTTTTCCTTCTTACTTTTGCTCTCATATTTTTCAAGACTTTCCAATGCTTGCTGATGTTCTTCCAGCTTTCCAAACAGAGTTGTAATCGTAAGTGTCGTTAGATCGTTGGCTTCCTTGATAGCTGTTACTTTAGGTAGCCATTCCTTGCTAAGACACCTCAGAATTTTATTAGTAGTAATTTCATTGGAAACAGGTTTTCCAAGTGCATTCAACCTATTAGTGAGATGAGTGAATCTCTTTTGCATGTCGGAGATAGATTCTCCTTGTTTCATGCGAAAGAGCTCAAACTCTTGATTAAGTGTGTTAATGCGGGATTGTTTTACTTCAGTCGTACCCTCATGGGCAACTTCTAAAGCGTCCCACATTTCTTTAGCTGTCGTGCAATGGGATACTCGATAATACTCATCAACACCAAGTGCTGAAATTAGTATATTTCGAGCTTTCCAATCACACGACCACTTTTTCTCATCTTTCTCATTCCAATCAGATTCTGGTTTAGGTACTATGGCGCCAGCCGCATTTGTCATTGTAATTTGAAAAGGACCATTTTCAATGGCAGCCCATACTAGCCTATTCACAGAATTTATATGAACTCGCATGCAGTCTTTCCAGTAGCCATAATTTTCACCGTTGAAAATAGGCGCTCTATTATACGCCCCCTTTGGTTCAGAATCCATACTGTTACAGGCAGCCACAGAGCACCAGCGAACCGGCGCTCTGATACCACTTGTTAGACGGTGTGGCTAGTGATCGAGAGGGGGGGTGAATAGATCACCTCTTTAAAAAGTTAACGGATTTAACGTTTTATCAGAGTTTTCAAAAATGGCGGAAAAATCGGTCCCGAATCGACTTCCGTCTATTCTGAACCGCTACTAGAAAGCTAGACACGCAAGTGCAGTTGCTGGATTTTAATGAGAATGACAGAAATAATTCACACCAGAATTCTAACAAATTGAATGCGCTTATCCTCAAATTCTATTTCCAATGAACACAATCAAGTTAACCGTTTTGTCAAACAGTTGGTGTGTGTGTGTTTGATGATGAACAGCAATGGTGTATGACTAAAGGTTTTATTATCACTGCTGTCCAAAGAAATGATCAATCACCACACACTAACAGAAATTGCAAAACAGTTTTGAAACGTAAAGAAGATTAAGGTAAGAGTACGATACGCAGAGATTTGTTAAGGAAGTTCCCCACGTCGTCCTCGCGTGTGGGTACGTCTCCCTCTCAATTTCAAATGAAATTGAGAACTTTGATTATCAATTATTGCCGAATCCGTTGATACAAGGTTTTGATACAAAGACAGAATTTCTAAACTCCAAGAACCTCTTCTTGTATAAACCTTCACTTGATCTGAGCTCGATCAAGATTTTCCTGCACAAAGTTGCAAACAATTCACCGGTTCCACGACCTGCTTGCGAAATCCCCCGATCTCCAAACGCAACGCTGCGGCTGAATATGTTCTGCAAATGTGACTTCCAAACCCTCAAGAACACACCAGTTCTTGAAGGACAAACCAGTAGGTTTTTCCTAGAAACCCCCTTCAATCTTCGACTCAGCTAGATCCTCGATCGTTCCACTGCAACCCACAACTAGATCCTTGATCGTATCACTGAACGTTATCTCAATCCTTCTTTAATCCAAAGAACAAGAATTGTTATGTGTAATTGTTCTTGAAGAGAAGTGATTGAGAAGATGAAGAAGATGAAGTCTCTTTCAGGTTTCTATGTGCTCACAAACAATTGCTCCAACACTGCTTTTGATCTGTGTTCAATTATTTTCCCTCAATGAATTCGTCGTCTTGCACTGCTGTTGGAACCTGTCTTTTATATGCTGCAAAACAGTTGCTGTTATACCACAAAAAAGCTTTATGTATTGATACATAATAGTGTGCATCGATGCATACTGTAAGTAATGTAAATTTTGGTGAAATTTATTATTCATGTATCGATGCAAAAGTCGTGTGTATCGATGCAAGTGCTTATTACACTAGTATGTATCGATGCCTGATGCGTATGTATTGATACACAGGCTGTTTCATTTGTCATGTATCGATGCAGGGATCGTGTGTATCAATGCATAGAGTATTTTGTCTTCCATGTATTGATGCAAGACTCGTATGCATCGATGCATACTGAACAGAAAGGTTTTGTGATTTATCTCATGCTGTATGTATCGATGCAGAGGCTTCATGTATCGATGCGTACTGACATAAAATGCATTTTAATTGTTATTTAAAGGGAAATATCAATGTAGGTTTATATGTACAGTTATGCAACAATAGAGTGAGATGAAAAACATAATAAAACACACATGTATCATGTAATGCAATGCACAACCAACATTTGGATGATGATCACACAATTTGCTATCATTAAAAATTAATTCAAGGTAAAGAATTTTCTCACAGGTCGGAGGTTAAGGTTTCCTGAATTTAGCCCGTCCCTCACTGGTAGGTTCTAAGAACAGAAGTTCGTCAGCTTCAGCCCTTCAGTCGCGAATAATACGTTTACCACTGAAGGTTTGGTATTATTACGGGACAAAAGACCTTCATTGACTCCCCTCAACAGGACATCCTAATAGCAAGTTCCCAAGCTCGGGATCCTCGGATTGAGTAGCGAGAATGCGCCCACCAGAGCTAACATAATCACGTCTCGGAGGAGAGGCCTCGACTGAGTTCTCGGGAAACGGTCACCAGAGTCGACGATTTCTAGAGAAACATCCTGCCGTTACGGAACACCCGTAAGACATAATATATCCAAAAGAAACCTCGTCTGGATGTGGTTTTTCACGAACGACTTAACGTAGCAACACGCCACGCAAGCCTCATGATCATCCACTCTAAAACCTGTGTGTACACTCAAGCCTGGGTAATGGGCTTATCTCTCATAGAACACCCCATCCCAACAATCAAACAAACAGATCCAACAGATACAACAGATGCATGCAAGCAGGTAAGCAAATAAATGTACAAAAGCATGAACACCCAATAAACAAGAAATCACACAAGCTAGGAGGGACTCGCTTAGGGAAGATGGACCAGCAAGAGGTCAACTTCTTAGGGTCCCCAGTAGAGTCGCCAGCTGTCACAACCTGAAAAATACAGTGCGCGAAAAACAACCGGCGAAAGAAAATGACAGAAGAGTCGTCACCATGCGTTATTCATCCCAAAGGAGGGAAAGGAAACGCTCGAAGTAAACCTGAAAAAGGAAAGGACAAGACGGGGTCTCGCAACCAAATCTTGGGTTCGGGAGTCGGTTATGCGAAGGGAAGGTATTAGCACCCCTACGCATCCGTAGTACTCTACGGGATCCACTTTTGTAGTTCTTGTCTAAAGGGTGTGAGTTTATCTTGTGCTGTTTACCAAAAAAAATAAAAATAAAAATAAAATTAAAAAAATATAAAAAAAACGAATAAATAAAAATAATAATAAATAAATAAATAAATAAAATAAAAAATCTCAGACTTGGACCTCTCTCAAAAGCCCACTAAGCTACCAATATTAGGCTATAAATACTAGAGTTTCAGTGAAACAAAGATTCATTCTATTCCTATTACCATGAGGAAAAAGATAGTGAGAGAAGAGCTAACAGAGTTCAGAGCAGCCTCCAAACCCTGAAGGGAAGTCAACTGCACAGAATCACCTCTGCCTCACATAAACCCTAAAGATTGTTTTGTAAACCTCACGGGTGCAACTCAATTTCAATCAAGCTCTCCAATTAGGTTTGCCCTATATCCATCATCTTTATGCCTTTAATTTGAATGCTCTAAATGTATGAGGTATTATGGGTGAATTTGATACCCTTTTGATGCATGTCTTTTTTGTGAATTTTAATGGCATGATTCATGTGGTTTACATTTTGATTTGGGGGCAACCCTTGATTACCCTTTTTTTTTTGTCTCTAACCTGTTTGTTGAGTTTTTGTGAGGGCTCACATGACTTTTGCAGGGATAACTTGCATGGTTTTCCACTTTATTTGTGGGATACTCCCTGGAGGTTTCATTCCGATTACCTGTACTGACTCACTTTCTTTGATGGTGTTTAGCTTGGAAGGATCCCTGGGTTTCCCATTCCTCTAACTGCTGTTACTTCGGATCTTTATCCGCGTGGTACTTTTACATTTTTCCCGCATTTTACTGCTTTCCTAGCTGGAAGACCTCGATAGGAGGCAATGTTTTTATGTGTTTTTTTACAGGTTCCTTCGTCAAGGACTGCCTTTTTGCATGAGTTCACCAAACCCTAACCCTTCATTGATTTTTCTTCTCCTAAACACACGTTTACTCCTTCTACTACTGGTGAGTAAGTCTCCAAAGGTCGAGCATCCGGTAGATTGCGTAGTAACGTCGTTCGTCCAAAACCCACTCCATAACCCCGTAGTTAGCCGAACTACGGCTTGCTCTGATTCTCATTCCAGATGAGATACGTAGGCATAAGACGCGATGTCTTAGCGAGCACACATCCCCCCAACCCATAGGTCAGCCGAGCTACGAAGACTCTGATTCACATATTTATATGAGATACGTATGCAGTGGATGCGACATCCGCGCGAGTCATTTTCATTTAACCCCTTTTTTTGGTAAACAGCACAAGATAAACTCACACCCTTTAGACAAGAACTACAAAAGTGGATCCCGTAGAGTACTACGGATGCGTAGGGGTGCTAATACCTTCCCTTCGCATAACTGACTCCCGAACCCAAGATTTGGTTGCGAGACCCCGTATTGTTCTTTCCTTTTTCAGGTTTACTTCGAGCGTTTCCTTTCCCTCCTTTGGGATAAATAACGCACGGTGGCGACTCTTCTGTCATTTTCTTTCGCCGGTTGTTTTTTTCGCGCACTGTATTTTTTAGGTTGCGACAGCTGGCGACTCTGCTGGGGACACTAAGAAGTTGACCTCTTGCTGGTCCATCTTCCCCAGCAGAGTCGCCAGCTATCGCAACCTGAAAAATACAGTGCGCGAAAAAAACAACCGGCGAAAGAAAATGACAGAAGAGTCGCCACCGTGCGTTATTCATCCCAAAGGAGGGAAAGGAAAGGCTCGAAGTAAACCTGAAAAAGGAAAGGACAAGACGGGGTCTCGCAACCAAATCTTGGGTTCGGGAGTCGGTTATGCGAAGGGAAGGTATTAGCACCCCTACGCATCCGTAGTACTCTACGGGATCCACTTTTGTAGTTCTTGTCTAAAGGGTATGAGTTTATCTTGTGTTGTTTACCAAAAAAAGGGGTTAAATGAAAATGACTCACGCGGATGTCGCATCCACTGCATACGTATCTCATCTGAATATGTGAATCAGAGTCTTCGTAGCTCGGATGACCTATGGGTTTGGGGGGATGTGTGCTCGCTAAGACATCGCGTCTTATGCCTACGTATCTCATCTGGAATGAGAATCAGAGCAAGCCGTAGTTCGGCTAACTACGGGGTTATGGAGTGGGTTTTGGACGAACGACGTTACTACGCAATCTACCGGATGCTCGACCTTTGGAGACTTACTCACCTGTAGTAGAAGGAGTAAACGTGTGTTTAGGAGAAGAAAAATCAATGAAGGGTTAGGGTTTGGTGAACTCATGCAAAAAGGCAGTCCTTGACGAAGGAACCTGTAAAAAAAACACATAAAAACATTGCCTCCTATCGAGGTCTTCCAGCTAGGAAAGCAGTAAAATGCGGGAAAAATGTAAAAGTACCACGCGGATAAAGATCCGAAGTAACAGCAGTTAGAGGAATGGGAAACCCAGGGATCCTTCCAAGCTAAACACCATCAAAGAAAGTGAGTCAGTACAGGTAATCGGAATGAAACCTCCAGGGAGTATCCCACAAATAAAGTGGAAAACCACGCAAGTTATCCCTGCAAAAGTCATGTGAGCCCTCACAAAAACTCAACAAACAGGTTAGAGACAAAAAAAATAGGGTAATCAAGGGGTGCCCCCAAATCAAAATGTAAACCACATGAATCATGTCATTAAAATTCACAAAAAAGACATGCATCAAAAGGGTATCAAATTCACCCATAATACCTCATACATTTAGAGCATTCAAATTAAAGGCATAAAGATGATGGATATAGGGCAAACCTAATTGGAGAGCTTGATTGAAATTGAGTTGCACCCGTGAGGTTTACAAAACAATCTTTAGGGTTTATGTGAGGCAGAGGTGATTCTGTGCAGTTGAGTTCCCTTCAGGGTTTGGAGGCTGCTCTGAACTCTGTTAGCTCTTCTCTCACTATCTTTTCCCTCAGGGTAATAGGAATAGAATGAATCTTTGTTTCACTGAAACTCTAGTATTTATAGCCTAATATTGGTAGCTTAGTGGGCTTTTGAGAGAGGTCCAAGTCTGAGATTTTTTCTTTTATTTATTTATTTATTTATTATTATATTTTTATTTATTCGTTTTTTTTTTGTTTTTTTTTTATTTTTTTTTTGTTTTTTTTGGTAAATAGCACAAGATAAACTCACACCCTTTAGACAAGAACTACAAAAGTGGATCCCGTAGAGTACTACAGATGCGTAGGGGTGCTAATACCTTCCCTTCGCATAACCGACTCCCGAACCCAAGATTTGGTTGCGAGACCCCGTCTTGTCCTTTCCTTTTTCAGGTTTACTTCGAGCGTTTCCTTTCCCTCCTTTGGGATGAATAACACACGGTGGCGACTCTTCTGTCATTTTCTTTCGCCGGTTGTTTTTTCGCGCACTGTATTTTTCAGGTGTCGACACTTTCATCTGCTTTTGGCCACATCGTTGCACAAAGGATCACCTAGAAGCTTTTAGATCTTGTGACTGCTCAAGCTACAAACAAAAGATGTTAGTGACATATTTTTATGCTTTTGATTAGTGTATAAAATGGGAAAAGCAATGATATACAATTCAAGCATGCCTGGTGATCTCAAACCACTCACAAGAGATACCACCCAAAGGCAAAGGAAACCCAAATGCTTATGATCCTTGAGGCTTTGCAAATGTAATGTCATGATGCCATGAGGGATCTTAGGGCCAAAATTGGGGTCTTACAAGGGTGTCAAACCCTAGATGTGAACTTGATGAATTAATGGAATCATGCCCTTCCTACAAAAGAGTTAGACAAATGCAAAGACATATATTTGGTACTTTGGTTAGTGAAATAATAAAGTACAAGTATGATATAATCCCAAGGTACTTGGTGATCCCTCCCAAAACAAACCCAATGAAATAGGGGTAAGGAGGATGCCAAGGTATGATCCCAATGCTAGTGCTTATGATGAAATTTCATGAGGGATCTTAGGGTCAAAATTGGGGTCTTACAGCTGCACCTATTTAAGGATATTCTAACTGAGGAGGTGAAGGGTAAAATCTTTGACTCGACTCAGTAGAATGGGCTTAAATAACAACATAGAGAAACAAATTTTGGTCCCTAAGAGACCTTATGATGCATATGACATGAATGCAAAAGTTAATTCTCCGTGGGGAGATATTGCCACAAAGGAAGAAATCAGAGAGACCAAAAATCCGCAGGAGCACAATGCATTCCGTAAGGAAAACTTACTGGGGAGACAGAGACTCTGGGAAAAAAAGAGTTATGCGTAGGCCAGGCTACGACTTAAAACTACTGGGGGACTAGAGGGATTCCACACAAACATTGAAAAGACTCAGCCAGGGAAACAAAAACATCTACAGGGGATACGAGTAAGTCAGGATAAAATTGAGGTACTCGAATCATGCATGGGAAAGCGATTTCACTAAGGAAATGCGCACTCAACTCAACTGGGGAAGAATGCACTTCAACACAAGAGGAGCAGAAATCTATTATCTACTACCTGTTACTGGGTAAGGAGATAATAAAAATATGATAGAGAGAACATCCGTTATCGATTAGGATGAACATATCAAGGATGACTCGCTGAGGACCACCAGGAGGGAGTATCCATTACTGGTCACTGGGTAAGAATAGCCTTGCTAGGAAAAACTGCAGAAAATAGGATTTACAACTACTAGTTACTGGGCAGAAGACCAAGGATGAGAGTATCCGTCATCGGTTAGGATGAACATATCAAGGAGAAACTCGAAAGGGAAGAAAATTTGTCATCAGTTGAGATGAACATATCAAGGATAGACTTGCCGGGAAATTCCAAGGAGGATACCCGTCATCGGTTAGGATGAACATATCAAGGATATACCAATTGGACAAAAAGGGTAGGAATTACATCTATCGAAAGCTGGATAGAAAACCGTCGGAGAGAGAATTCGTCATCGGTTAGGATGAACATATCAAGGATAAACTCTGCGACGGGACAAAGTAGGATTTACAACTACAAGTTACTGGGTAGAAAACCAATCAAAGAGAAAATCCGTCATCGGTTAAGATGAACATATCAAGGATAGACTCTGCAAAGGGGATAAAGTAGGATTTACAACTATCGATTATTGGGTAGAAAACCACACGGAGAAGAAAACCTGTCATCGGTTAAGATGAACATATCAAGGATTAACTCTCTGAGGAACAAAATAGGGATTACGACTACCTTTTTACTGGGTAGAATACCAAAAATGAGAATATCCGTCAATGGTTAAAGTGAGCATATCAAGGATAGACTCAGGAAGGGGAAAGAAAGATATTCGTCACCGATTAGGATGAATATATCAAGGATACACTTCCTAGGGAATAGATCCACTAGGGACTCCACTGAGGAAATAAATAAGGGTACTTTTGCCGGGTATTGGGCAAGAAGTAATAAACTTCAAATTAAGAAGAATATTACTAGTTACTAGGTAATAGACTCTTAGGATACCAAAGCATCTATCTAGGTAAGATCTAGAAAGAAACAATCAATCAAGACTCAACCCAATGAGGACATAACTCAAGGGGAGTAATTCCATCCAGATAATCTATTGGAGAGGAAACTGAAATAACAACCATCCACGAGGAAAAAACTCAGTGGGGAAACAGAGAAAGGTTAAAGTCTTTCTGCCTAAGGGGCTGACATTCTACAATTGAGGGAAGACTGACACCAGATTTGATATGGGGATAAAATACCTCTATATGAATCTCGAAAAAATCAAATATGAAGATGCGAGATATGAAAATTATGAAATTATTTGAATGTATATGTATATGCATATATGATGATTATGCTGACAAAACGATCACAAAGGATACAGAGGTGTCGCAAAGAATTTGAACCATCGGTACAATCCTCGGTCGATCCATAAAATATGGAAACAATCTGCTAGAGAACAGAGAGATCAATATCCCAAAGGTTCAAACCTAACTGGGAAGGAGGAGATCTGCTGAGGATAGAAGAAACAATCTGTGGGGAATTTTAGGTCAACACCATAAAAATGGGAGACAACCCTACAGAGAACAATCATAACAAAAGCTTCTTAAAAACCAGGAGGAAACTCTGACTGGGAGCGAGTTGAATGGAGATTGGTGGGTAAAATCAATGCGATCCACTGGGGAAGATCAACCATCTCTGAAGATCAACCCTGCTGAGGATGTACGAACTTCGCTGGAGAAGGCAGAAACTTTGTCGGGCAAAACAACATGCCGCAGGATATCAACCAAATCATTCGGGGACAAGGAAAGAAACTACACTGAGGATCCAACACTCCGCCGAGGAACTGAATCAACACAAACGTCTAAGGATACCCGAAGGGTTAAGTACTTGGGAAACCTCTGATGTTTCACACTTAAGGACTTGCTATCCATTGAAATGCTGTTGATATTCATTTTACTTGCTTTAAAAAATTCTTGCTTTTATATATTAAAGAAAACTTGATTTTAATTTAAAAATTTAATTTCAAAATGATCATAATAAAATTTAAAACTATTGGCTGAAGTAAATAAGAGTAGAAACACTTTAGATAAAAGCTTAACTTTATTTAATAGAATGGTAGTCTGTAAATGACAAGACTCCATAGATTTTACAAAGTTGAAAATGATAATTTACATGGAAAAGGGGTACATTGAATACAAATGATCCTTAATCCCTCTAACAACTCTTGATATCCACTGTGCTCTTGACCACTGCTGGGGTGATGAATCGATGTCAACCCTTGTTCTCAAACAAGCCTTCAAAACACTGAAGATCAGCAGAATACAGTTACTTGCCATAATCCCTAATTTTTGCATAAGTTTCCCCAAGGTGGGGTACTCAACTTATCGGGAAATTCTTTTTGTTTTAGGTCTCTAATTTTTGCCTGGATCGCCCTTTCGGGTTTTCAATCCACCGAGACGCTCATTTTTGCCTAAGCCACCCTTTCGGGTTTTCAACTTAGCGAGTTGTTCTTTTCTTTTTTAGGCGAAGTATTTCTTGACTGCATCTGGATTCACAGGACGAGTGAACTCTTCACCATCCATTGTTGTAAGAATCAATGCACCGCCTGAAAAAGCTCTCTTAACAACATATGGGCCTTTGCAATTAGGAGTCCATTTTCCTCTAGGATCTGGCTTGAATGTCAAAATCTTCTTGAGCACAAGGTCAAAGTGGACAAATTGAAAAGACATTAATATAAACAATTAGAATGGTATGAATAATGGAAAATGAATAAAGCTAAAAACTTAAAGTGCATTAAAAGTAAATGGCTTGAAATTAAATGTTAGTTGTTAATGAATTAGAAGTTAGTATTGTTTTTGCTTTTGCTTTTCATTTTAAGTCATTATTTGGAGAACACTCAACCCATTTATCACAAGCATGGATCCTTGAACCAAGACATCTTCCAAAGGAAGGAAAAAGGCCAAGTTTCCACACAATACCATGAAAGAGGGGAAACTTACAATCTCACTAACTAGAATGCTATGCCTTTTTGTGTCAAAAATTTAGTGCTATGTTAAGCAATCGTAATTGGACTTATGCAGAAGTCACAAGTATTTGAGGTCGGACAATAGAATTTTGGTGTTAATGCATGTTAGAGACATAATATAATGGACTATGCTCATGAAACATACCACACACTAAAAGAATATGCAAAAGAGGTGACCTAATCTCATCCATACTTATGTTGATTTTTCAATCAACTAGCCTTAGGACCTTGAGATATCATAGGCCACTAAAATGGATGCATAAAGAAGGGGAATTAGATGAAGTGGGAGGGGAATAGATCAAGACTCAAATTGGTCAAAGGAGGAATTTTACCAAATTAAAATCATTCATTCATTTTGGGAGAGGGAATGTACACTCCATCAATCCCCTAAATCTAATGATCTTAACCTAACAAAGTCAAATCAACATTGACCAAGGCCCAACAACACAAGTCAAACTTATATAAATCATCAAGATAGCTCAACACAATTATTTGGCATTTATTCAATTAAAAAAAACTAAAAATAATGCATTAAATTAAATATGATTTGTCAAATTCCTAAAATCTCATCAAAGCACCAAAGAAATGGCCATGAGAAAAAAATTCAGAATTTTTGGAGACTTAAAAGTATTTTTTAACAATTAAAAATATGCACAAAATTAATTAAATCATGAAAAATATTAATAATGATCCAAAAAATAATTTTAATCCAAAATATGAAAGAGGAATTTATTTAAATTTTTTTGGTGAAACTCTCATATTTTTTGGATCAATATTAAAATTAATATGAATTAATGAAACTAAAATAAATTAAATGAAATTCAAATAATCAGAAAAAACGTGGACCACTTGATCTCCCTCATTAATTGAGGTGGCAGATAAAGTGGACATGAGCGCGCGTTCCACCGTGTACCTGGTCAACTGTTCCACACGCGTGATAATTGTAAGATCCCAATTTTGACCCTAAGATCCCTCATGCAAATTCATCATAAGCATTAGCATTGGGATCATACCTTGGCATCCTCCTTACCCCTCCTTCATTGGGTTTGTTTTGGGAGAGACCACCAAGCACTTTGTGATTGTATCATACTTGTATTTTATCATTTTACTAACCAAAATACCAAAAATATGTCTTTGCATTTGCCTAACTCCTTTTGCAGGTAGGGCATGATCACCATTGATCTATCAAGTTCATATTTAGAGTTTGAGACCCCCATGACAAAGAGCACAACCATGAATTGATACAAGAATGTTTATGAGCATCATATATGAGTTCCAATGATCTCTACATGTTATATTAATCAAGTTTTCTTCAAGAGTTTGAGGGTGATTTGCCTTGGAAACCCTAGTTTGACTAGGTATCTTTAGTAACTTCTTCAATAAGCTATCTCACCAATTGATCAAATTTCTCAAGGGGAACTTCAAAATTCATCATCTTATGCATATATGATCTAACATGAGCCTAGAAAGTCAAGATAATTGAAGGTTAGCAAGTTGGTTGATGGTGGTTGGCCAGATGAATTCATCTGATCAAAACTGGGTCTCCCTAGACCCTATCTCCTACAATTTTCACCATATGAAAATTATTCCAAGATAAAACTTAATCTAAATGACATTCCAAACAACTTTCATGTTTAGACCTAGAGCTAGTTTTTCTTTGAAAATCATTTTCTATGTTGGTCATTTTGTCTAAACCCTAATTTGAAAGTCAACTTCCCAAGGCCATAACTTGCTCAATTTTTATGAGATGAAAGATTTCCAAGTTGCAAAAATCAAATTAAAGAGGTATAATTAAAATTTTATGTTTGGAGTGGGATATAATTCAACTTTAATGAGCATGTGATATGAGGCTACATTATAGGTCACTTTTGACCTATACCATTGAACAAGTGATTTTTCCAAACTTCAAAAATGCATAACTCCATCATTTCAAATCCAAATGACATGAAGTTTGTGACCATTTTGAAGGTCTTTGAAATAGCTAGAACTTTGATGAAGACACATTTCTCATTTGAAGCTCACATAAAAGTTAAGCAAGGTGGAATATTGAGACATATGGCTTGATACTTAGAAACATTTTGATATGTCAAAAATTTCCAAACTTCGACCTCAAAATTATTCATGATACACACTTCAAATGGAAAAGTGTTCAACATGAAAGTTGTTCCTCTTGATCTCACCTTTCCAAAAAGCCCAAATTCATCCATTTTGGACAAGAAATGAATAGGCTTCACATGGCATGAACATGGTATCATCATTTGGCAAGATTGAACTTCAAACATCCATGCACAATTGCCTAGAATTCCAACATGACTTCAGCCTTGCTTACACTCAATTATGGATCAGATGGAGTGATTTCATGGGCCTGTACACGCCCATGTACCCATGCATCACACATTGCTGATTTTGGAAGTGTACTTCAAGTGTGCAAATATCAATTGAATTGGCTATAAATAGAGCTCCATATGCTTATATTTTCACACACATTCGTGCCAACTTTGATCCCAAACCTCTAATCCTCTCATTCCAAAGGATATTCCTGAGAATTTCATTTGAAATTGAGTTTGAATTACCACTATTTTGAGATTCAAAACTCCAGGGATCTAAGACCTTTTGTGCATTCCATTCTACTTCTGCAAGCATTTGGAGTGAGATCAAGCACGAGCCAAGGCAAGAACAATTGAATCCAGACCTACATTGAAGGTATTTTTTAGAATTTTTCATCTCTTCGATTCTCTCTCAATCTTGTTGAATTCTCTTGATTCTTTGGTTGTCTGAAGTCCTACCAATGTAGACAAGAAGATTGAGTTTCTTTGAGGCCAAATCGAAGCAACTCAGTTCATGTACCTCAAATTTCAACTTCATATATCTCTCAATATACTTGGAGTTAGGATGAATTGAGGTCAGATTCATCCTCTACGCCATTTTTTCTTTCAGATCATGTCCTCCTTTTTCATTTTTTTAATGGTGATGAGTGAACCAGTCCGACCAGGGTCGCCGGAGAAGATGACCGGCCTTTGGACGCCGGTGATGTGCTGGCTTGGTTCTGATCCATTGATCTCATTTGAATTGTTTTAATCACGAGCGTGCATTGTAATTATCTTTCCTGTGGCGCATTGACTCAAGACCACAATGGAACGCACGTTGGTGGCCACTTGATCTGCCACCTCAATTAATGAGGGAGATCAAGTGGCTCACGCTTTTTGGTTATTTTCTGATTTTCTTTTATTCCTTTTGTTTTCATTAATTCATATTAATTTTAATATTGATCCAAAAAATATGAGAGTTTCACCAAAAATTTTCAAATAATTTCCTCGTTCATATTCTGAATTAAAATTATTTTTTGGATCATTATTAATATTTTTCATTTGTTTTTAATTGTTTAAAACTACTTTTAAATGTCCAAAAATTCTGAAATTTTTTCTCCAAGGTCCTTTGACCTTGTTTGACCTATGATAAGTCTCATGGCCATTTATTTGGTGTTTTGATGAGGTTTTAGGAATTTGACAAACCATATTTCATTTAAATGCTTTATTTTAGTATTTTTAATTGGAATAAATGCCAAATAATTTTGTTGACCAATTGTAATGACTTGTTTGAGTTTGACTCTTGTTGTTGGGCCTTGATCAAGGTTGATTTGACTTTGTCAAATTAATATCATTGGATTGAGGACATTGATGGAATTAACATTCCATCTCCCAAATGAATGAATGATATTAATTCGGTAAAAGTCCTCCTTTGATCAATTTGAGTTTTATCTATTCCCCTCCCTCTTCATCTCATTCCCCTTCTTTATGCATTCATCTCATTTGGCCTATGATATCTCAAAGTCTTAAAGCTAGTTGATTGAAAAATTAACATGAGTATGGATGAGATTAGGCCACACCTTTTGCATATTCTTTTTGTGTGTGGTATGTTTCATGAGCATAGTTCATAGTACTATGTCTCTAACATGCATTAACACCAAAATTCTATTACCCGACCTCAAATAGTTGTGACTTCTACATAAGTCCAATTACGATTTCTTATCATAGTGCTAAATTTGTGACATAAAAGGCATATCATTCTAGTTAGTGAGATTGTAAGTCTCCCCTCTTTCATGGTATTGTGTGGAAACTTGGACTTCTTTCCTTCCTTTGGAAGATGTTTTGGTTCAAGGATCCATGCTTGTGATAAGTGGGTTGAGTGTTCTCCAAAGAATGTTTAAGAATGAAAAGCAAAAACAAAATAATACTAACTTCTAACCTATTAACTACTAACTTTTAATTTCAAGCTCTCTACTTTAATGTCATTTAATTCTAGCTTTATTTCATTTGCCATTGTTCATATCATTCTGATTACTTATGTTAATGCAATTTTCACTTTGTCCATTTGGACCATATTATGTGATATATTGTGTTTGTGTATACTTTGTTTGTTTGTGTGGTCTTTGACCATTAATATACATAATAACAACAAAAGCCCTAAAAAACTTTTGTGTGGATTGTTGGCTTGATCATGGACAAATGGACTTAGAATTTAGGCAACATTCTGATGCTAAAGGACTTGGCCAATGCCAACTTATTGAGAAACCAAGTGCTTGAAATTTGAAACTTCATCTGATACATCATTCAAGATCCTTCTGAGTTCATTTGCAACATGATCATTGTGAAGCTGTTATTTTGAACCTGTGACTTGTGAAACTCATCTATTATATGGGCTACGTTTAAGAAGATCATGGAATGGATAAGCTTGGGATGTGTCCATATTTATTTGATGCCTTGCTCTTCCAGATAATATAATTGCATATTTGTGTGTGGATTGATTCTAAAAGTCCAAGGAAATTCTGGGTTTCTATTGACATTCTTGTCTACTAGATTGCTACCCATTTTGTCAGATCTTTTCAACTCTAAACTTTTAATTTTGTATATAGGATAGTCTCTTCATCTTCTCTCCACTTCTTTAATTTCAAAATCTCTCCCTCTCTTTTTCAAAACCTTCTTTGATTGAACTTATTTTGTTCTAAACTTTGACCACTTTGTAAAAAAGATAGAAACTTTGGCCTTATGCCATTGCATTTTAAAACTTCTTTTCTTAAATCAAACTTGTAAATAAACTTAACTATACTTGACTTAAACTTTCAAGAAGCCAAAACGAACTAACTCATTCAAACCATTTTTAGGCCTTTATGCCTTTCAAACTTAATTTTTTGTTAAAAGCAATGCATCCACTTTGAAATTTGTATCACGAACTATGAGGTTTTGATCCCTCATTTTTATATTGGTACGTAGGCACAAGACTGAAGGTCTTGTCAAACACAAAAGAGTTGAAAGAGTTAAGGAAGCTAGCATCTTTTGTATTAGATCCCTTGGACTTCGAACAACGTCATGGGAAGCTTTTGGTCATCTTGTATGTTGATGCGGTTGAAGGACTTTTCTGTGTGCTAGTGCAGTTCTATGATCCTCTCTACCGTTGTTTCACTTTCCCAGATTTTCAGCTTGTGCCTATCTTGGAGGAGTATTCTCATCTTTTGGGGATACTTTTTTCTAGTATAGTGCCTTTTAGTGGATTGGAGGAGATTCCCCGATCTAGTATTATTGTTGAAGCTCTTCTCTTGAAGAAGTCTGAGATAGAGGATCATTGGGTGAAGAAAGGAAGATTATTTGGGTTGTCATCTGATTTTCTCATCAAGGAAGCTATTGCTTTTGCTAAAGCTGGTAGTATGGAAGCTTTTGAAGCTATCTTTGTGTTGCTCATTTATGGATTAGCTTTGGTCCCTAACGTTGACGCTTTTATTGATGTTAACGCCATTAGACTTTTCTTGATTGGGAATCATGTGCCTACTTTGTTGAGTGCTATGTATTTCTCTTTGCATATAAGGAATTCTAAAGGTGGTGGGACTATTGTCTGTTGCATTCCTCTTCTGTACAAGTGGTTTATTTCGCACTTGCCTCAGACACCTGTTTTGGTAGAGAACAAACAATGTCTACGGTGGTCTCATAGACTTATGTCTCTCACTAATGATGATATAGTTTGGTATGACCCATATTTAAGCAGTTTGGAGATTATTGATAGTTGTGGTGAATTCTCTAATGTACCTCTCATTGGTACACAAGGAGGAATTAACTACAACCCTGCTTTGGCTCATCGTCAACTTGGGTTCCCCTTGAGAGACAAACCTAATAAGACTTTGTTAGAAGGTCTTTTCTATCAAGAGGGTAAAGATCCCCAACATTTGAAGCAAAAGATTGTGCATGCTTGGCATAATGTGCATAGGAAAGGAAGATCCGAGCTTGGTTTGCACAATTGTGTAGCTTTGGAAGCTTACACTCTTTGGGTGAAGAAGAGAGCTTTGGAGTTGAAGATTCCTTATCCTTGTGAAAGACCTATGTCTATGGTTGTGGTTGAGCCATTAACTCTCCCTAACGAGAATGTAGACGAGTTGGAAGACGCACTCATCAAGATGAAGCAGGAAAAGGACATGTGGGAAGAGCGTTTCCATGCTTTGAGCAAGGAGCATGAAGAGTTGCAGTTGGAGTCTAAGGGAAAAGATGCACTTATTGACCTACTTGAAGACCGAGTGACGAAAAGACAGAGAGAGCCAGAGGTTTCATCTTCTAGCATGCCTTAGCCTTCCGTTGCTTGGAAGCCGATTGTTGATCAGCTTGTCCTCGAGAAGACTCATATGAAGATTTCTTTTGGGACTGAGATCCGGCTCATTCGAGGGAAGTACGCGCCTACAGCCAGATCTTCTGACATTGTTGTTAGGGATCCTTAGGATGGCTAGTCTCCTTTTCTCTTGTATTTTTCATTTGGTTTCTGAAATTGTACTCAGTGTATTCCTTCCAATTTATATAAATAAAAAGAGATTTTTGGTCATGTTAAATTGTTGCAATTGTCAGTTAAATATATATATATATATATATATATATATATATATATATATATATATATATATATATATATATATATATATATATATATGCAAATGATTAGTAAGTTCCTTGAAAATAAAAATAATCAAGCATTTCATTTCATGCATCATTTGCATAAGCAGGTTTTCGCCAGATGTCTGATTGGTGTTTCTTCTGTGCTTTAGCCAAGCTGACTCACCTGTACAATACCCGAGCCAATCATCTGAGAATCATGGAGAACTTAGAGCAAGAGAACAGAGAGCTGAAGGACGAGATCGCCCGCCTGACTGCCATGATGGAGTCAGTTCTTGCCAATCAGAGTTAATCTTCTCCAATGCTTGCAACTCCTCCTGCGAGGACTGTTATTTTAGAGGTGGTTACCTCTACTATGCCTGCTGCTGCCGCCCACTTCGTGCCAACTATGCCTACCGGATTCCCGTGGGGAATGCCGTCCAACTTTGTGCCTGAAGGCTTTACGCCTACCTTTGCTTCCATGTCGACATCTAGCCCGGTCATGTCCGTGCCACCTCCTGTTGTGCACCTTTTATCTCGCATAGATGACACCACTTATCACTCTGAGCCGTATGAGGATCCAGATGTTTATAAAAAATGGATGAAATGAAGGATTAGTTTCTTGAGTTGCGCAAAGAATTGAAGACACTGAGAGGTAATGATCTTTTTGGAAAAAGTGCTGCCGAGTTGTGTTTGGTGCCCAACGTCAAGATCCCAGTGAAGTTCAAAGTGCCTGACTTTGAAAAGTATAAGGGGAACTCTTGCCCGCTCAGTCATCTTGTGATGTATGCTCGCAAGATGTCTACTCAGACCGACAATGATTAATTGCTTATTCACTACTTCCATGATAGTCTGACTGGCACTGCGCTACGTTGGTACATGAGATTGGACAGTGCCAGCATTCGCACTTTCAATGACTTAGGGGAGGCTTTTGTCAAGCAGTATAAGTATAATGTGGACATGGTTCCAGATAGAGACCAGCTGAGGTTTATGTCTCAGAAGGACAAAGAGACATTCAAAGAGTATGCGCAACGATGAAGGGAGTTGGCTCCCCAGATCACTCCTCCTTTGGAGGAAAAAGAGATGACAAAGATATTCTTGAAAACTCTGAGTTCATTTTACTATGAACGAGTGATTGCTAGCGCCCCCAGTGACTTTACCGAAATGGTAAACATGGGGATGAGGTTTGAGGAAGGATTCCAAGAGCGACATTTGTCTAGAGATGAGGCATCAACAAGCAAGAGGTCTGGTAGCAATTTCGGTAAGAAGAAAGACAGTGAGACGAATGCAATAAGCAGTGGGAGGCAGAGGAGGCCTCAGATCAGAAGGAGTCCAACATCCCGTCAAAATCATCATCATCAAGTATCTTCCATTATCCCGGTATTTTCTAATCAACAAGCAACACCAGTTCAACAACACCAACATCAACCGCAATAACAAACGAACGCCTACAACAATAACAATACCAACAACAATCATCAGCAACAAAACTTTGAGAGGAAGAAGGTCTTTTTTGACTCGATTCCTATGACTTATGCAGAGTTGTATCCGTCTTTGATTCTCAAGAACCTACTCCAACCGAGAAACCCTCCATAAATTCCAGAACCACTTCCATGGTGGTACAAACCTAAACTCTGTTGTGCTTTTCACCAAGGAGCACCCAGACATGACATAGAAAACTGCTATCCGCTCAAGTATGAGGTTCAAAAGTTGATAAAGAGTGGAATGGTGTCCTTTGAGGACCGTGCGCCAAACGTGAAAGCAAATCCACTACCCACTCATGGGAATTCTTCTATGAATATGGTGGATGGTTATCCTGGGGAGTTTAAAGTTTTTGATGTGCGTTTTATCAGGAGGTCCTTAGTGCAGATGCATAAGGATTTTTATTTGGTAAGTGAATGTGAGCATGACCATGATGGTTGTGTTGTTTGTAGTGTCAACCCGAGGGGTTGTGAGGTTATGAAAAAGGACATCCAGCGTCTGATGGATGAAGGCATGATCCAAATTGTTCAATCCCGTCATGTAGATGACGATGTTAATGTCATAGTGCCCATTTTCAAGCAATCTGAGAAGCTGGTGATTCAGTATGACTCCAATAACAACAACAGTCAAAGATCAGTATCACCGTTGGTAATACGGTTAGCGGCCCGAGTCCCATATTCATCTGATAAAGCTGTTGTAGCGGGTTTTTCGTTACCTTTAGGTTTATTGACTAAACCAAAAGTCAACATACAATTCGAGTCGCCACCGCACTTTTATTTGTCCAAAGGAAAGGCTAAAAAGCGAACAAAAGCCAAGTAAGAAGTTTTTCAAATAAAAAACTAATAAAAATGTCAGAGATCTGGGTAAGGGGGTTGGTTATGAAATGGGAAGGTTTTACGCACCCTAAACATCCTTAGTACTCTAAGGGAACCCTTTTTGCAAATATGTGTTGTAGGTTGGTATTTGTGAAAAGATTTGTACAAAAGATCGGGGGGATGAGAAGAGAATAGATTATATTTACAAATTTGGTTGTTTGAATGGATGAACCCATTGCCTACGTACCATCACAAAGGATGATCAAAACCTCATAGTTCGGGGTAAAAATCTCAAAAATGGGTGAATTGATTTGATCAAAAGTCTTAAGGTATTTTGTTATCAAAGGGAGAAAACTCAACCTAAACCAACAATCCACCATGTGAGGAAAGCTTCAACATACTAGTGATGGGTTATCCCTATAATAAATATGGAAGACTTAAAATCCAATCACTAAGGATGAGGTGAGATTTACATCAACCATTATGATAACTCAAACCTATAACTAATGTTTATGAAAAGGTTTCAACAAAGGTGGCCATTGGAACCACAAAAAACAACTTGAAGTGAGTTATATTTATAAGTTAATTTATTTACAAAAATGAAGTCAAAGTAGGGATTAAGATATATTCACAATAAGTATTTATGAAAATGGTTTTGAAAAGTCAAGGCATAAGGCCTATGTTTCTAATTTGAAACAATGTCAAAGTTTGGAAGAAAAGATTTTGGATTGGTTAGAGTGGGGAGAAGAAGAGAAGGGCTAGTCCTAAAGCATACAAAGATAAGAGGAAAAAGATAAACCCTTGTAGTTCTTTTTCTTGAAATTATAGAGATGATTCAAGGTGCTCATTTCCTTTGGACTTAGCAAACAATCAAGCAATCAAACAATTTTTGGATTCAAGCTCATAGGATCTCCATTTGGCTTGTCTCTCTTAACTTGGCTACTCATGACAATGGTCCTCCTTTCACAATCTCTAGTTAGGATCCCTATCACACAAGAGAAAACATCAAAAAGTTCACAACACAATAAGGGGAATGGACAAAGAATAAGTTTGGATGAGACAGTCCTTTGAAGATCAACTTGGAAATTTAGCATTCTAAAGGCATGAGGCCTAGTTGCTCTTCAACAAATTTAGCATTCTAAAGGCATGAGGCCTAGTTGCTCTTGAACTCCTTTAAGCATAGGTAAGTCCTAATTCTAAGTCCTTTCTCCTTTTGCATTTCGCTCACACAAAACAAACACAAAACAAACACAAGATAGCAATATATTTATATACAATAATAAGCTCAAATGAGCAAAAGAAAAATGGCACAAACATAAAATATGTGCTCAAGTGAGCAAAGTGAAAATCAATATGAATAATTAGAAAGAAAGAAATGGCATTAAAAGTAAAGGGCAAGAAATTAAATGCTCAAATTAAAGTTAGTAATTAGTGAAGTTATGTTAGTTTGTCATAAGACAATGTAGCGCTATGCTAAGCAATCGTAAGTGGACTAATATAGTAGTCACACCTATCTGAGGTCGGTCAATAAGAATATAGGCAAATAAACACAAGTTAGAGATCATGACTAGTAAGCCAAGCTCCATAAACTTGCCATGCCAAAACAAAAGGGGAAGGGCCTTGTATGGACTTTAGGTTATTTGCTTGACCAAGAAGCAACCTATCTTGGACACAAAACAACTCACTTGATCATGGATCAAGTTGAGTTTGGTTTGGATCAAAGAAGGTTAAGCCTCTCATTTGTCAAGACCAGCCATAAGACATTAACTCATTGGCCATTAATGAAAAGAATGGGATGAAGATGAAAGGGAGGGAAAAGGAAAACAAGTACCAAATTCAATTGATCAAATGTGAACCAAGTGATCATCAACCAATGCCAAACAGAAAAGAAATGAAGATTACAAGTCAACAAGTCAACCATAATTTTTTGGTATTTTTTCAGATTAAAATAAAATGCAAATAAAAATAATCAAAATAAGGTTAAACCTCAAATTTAATTCAAATCAACTTCAACAAGTCCAATTAAATTCTCATAGGTCTAACATGGTCAAATAAATTTTGACTAATTTTCTCAACAATTTTGGAAATCAGAAAGTATTTAAAAACAATTAAAAACAATAAAAAATCACACAACATGAATTCAAATCTCAAATAAATCTCAAATCAAATAAGAAATTGATGAGACTATTTTTCATTGACTTATCATGATCCATAGGTGTTAGGAAAATATTTTTGGATTTTTCAAATATCAGAAAGTATTTTAAAATGAATTAAAACTATTAAAAACAAAATAATTCACAAAAAATATTAAATGAAGTCACAAAAATAATTAAAAATCAAAATATGAAACTAGATTTTTCAAGAAATATTTTGGGATTGGTCTCATATTTTTGTGACTTCAAATAAATTTTTTATGAATTTTTTAAAATAAAAGGAATTAACTGAAATTAAAAGAAAATAGAAATAATAGAAAATAGCGCAGTCACTAGATCAAGCTCATTAATTGACGTGGCAATGAGAAACGGCTCAGATGTGAGGGCGCATGGTGAAAATAAGTCAAACGCGCGACATAATGCATTAAAACAAGTAAATGCAATGGATGCTCAAGATTATAACGTCGAGACACGATCCAAGGGCTGGGAAAGCGTACACGTGGTGATGGTGGTGGAAACCACCATCTTCTCCGGTGAACTACCAGAATCCGGGCATCACTTGCAGAGAAAAAATTTATAGCGAAAATGAAAAACAAGGACATCAAATTGAAGCTCAGGTGATGTACATCACCACTGTATCCATGGATCTTCTTCACTCTTCCTATTTTGAGAGAAATGTGAGGTGGAAGATCATGGTGTTCAAACTGAAAGTGCATGAAATGGAAAATTGAAACCACTATTGGCTTGCCTCAAGTGTGAGGACTTCAGAAAACCACACAAACAACAGAATACTACATTGAATTGCAAGATCTAGATCTAAAAAGTTTGAAGTTCTACCTCTTAATTGGAGGTCTTAAGGCCACGAATTCTTCAAGATCTTGATTCCTTTTTGCTCTGGAGATGTAATGGAGATGAGAGGCTAAGTAATTAAGCTTTGAAAATCAACTAATGGTGTTGAATTTCAAGCTTGAAAATGAGAGAAAAGTCTGGAAAATTCCTTGGGTAATGGTTGGGATTTCAGTGCTGCAGTATTTCAGGTCTCCAAAGGGTTGATGAATGAATGAGAGGGAGCTCTTATTTTTACCTGAAAAGGGTTGAGTTCATGATTCCCTCGTGTGCATGGAAATTTGAAACTTTGATGCATGGGCCTGTACAGGGGCATGTGAGGCCCAATGATGGGTGAAAAACCAAGCTGAACTCGTTTGGAATGGAATTGGACATGTACATGTGATGTAATCAGCTTGCACATTAAGTTTCACCATGAAATTGTCAAAATGATCATAAAGAAAGAGCTCTTCGAAATTCCCACATGGAAAGTCCAAAAAAGTAATGTGAGTAATGGTTGGAAAGCCCTTGAAATAAGGAACAAAAGTCATGTTGGGCAAAAATTCATTTGGCATTTGGAAATTAATGAAAACTGGCTGTGAAAGTTTGGGCACAAAACATATCTAAGTCACCCATCAAAGTTGTAGATCCTTTCGCGATGATCAATTTAGCCTCAAATTTTGCATCATTTGGATTTTTCATAAAAACGTTATGAGCATTTTAAGTTAGGTACTTTTTTAAATTCAATAACTTAGGTCCAAGGTGACCTATAATGTTTTGTATTATCACATGTATTTATTTTAAGATTATGAAATTTTCTCCAACATAACATTTGAAGTAGACATCTTAAGCTTTCTGATGCATTTGGTCTCACCTCAAAATCCTAAAATTTAAGGAAGTTAGGTCCATGGGAAGTTGACCCAAAATTAGGGTTTCAGTCAAAATGACCTATAATGTTTTGAAATGAGTGATGACCTTCCAAGATTCAAATGGATTTTTTATAAACTGTAAAGTTGTTCATATGGTTATTAAGAACAGTTTTTCTCTTGGGGTTATCTTTACTTGACAAACACATCAAAAGTTATATCTTAGTGGACCTCAATTTAGTTAGATGAATTGACTGGTCAACGTTTCAAGGCCAAACTTCCAATCTTGATGAATGAGTGATTGAGGATCCTAAAATAAGCTCACATATGCATACAATAATGAATTAAAGAACTTAACTTGATTAAATTTGATCATAGGTTGAGGTTGCTTCATGAGCAAGGCACAATTGAATTAGGGTTTCCTTGGGAAACAATCCTCAAGCCCTTTGGGTTATCTTGATAAAATTGGAAGGTTGAGATACTTGGGAGACATATATGATGATTATGAGCTTTATAGACCATTGTCATGCTTTTTCTCATCTTCATCTAGCCATTGCATTGGGCTTAGGAGCCTCCTGGGAGCAGTGGAGCACATGATCACTTGAGCTTCAAAACAAAAGAGTTAGTGACATATTTTTATGCTTTTGGTTAGTAAACAAGTAAGAAAAGCAATAATATATAATACAAGCATGCTTGGTGGTCTCAAACCACTCACACAAGTCCCAACCCTAGAGTTAAGGAGCCAAACATGCTATGATCCTTGAGGCAATGCACTGAGCAATGATATGATGCTATGAGGGATCTTAGGGTCAAAATTAGGGTCTTACAAATGCCCCTATTTAAGGTCATTCTAGCCGGAGTTATGAAGGTTAAAATCTTCGTCTCGACGAGATAGAATGGGCTTAAATAATAACAAAGAGATGAATTTTGGTCCCTAAGAGACCTCATGATGCGAATGCATGTATGCAAAAAAAATCTTCATGGTGACTAAATGCCACGAAGGGAAGAAATCAGGAGAAGCTGAAGGTCCATAGGAGTAACACACTCACTACGGAGACAGAGACTCTAGGGGGAAATAAGGTGAAAACGTGTGAGCAGGTCATGGCTTGAAAACTTGCTGGGAGACACGAAGAGATTCCACAAAAATAAATTGATGGAAAGACTCGAGCTGACGCAAAAATGCATGTATTGGGAAATATGCCATTACAACAAAACTATCCACAAAGGATACATAGGATAAAAATTCGGACTCAGACGGGGAGATCCACAAAGGACTCAGCTGAGGAAGCAACACCGAGATATTGTCGGTTACTGGGTAATAAACTCAAAGTGAGACATGTTATTAAAACACCGGTTACTGGGTGAGAGAACAACACGCTCAGGGGGGAAATCTGACTCCACAGGGGACAAAAAGTCATAATAGGGTGCGGAAGGAAGGAACACCGGGATACCGGTTACTAGGCATATAATAGGTGACCAACCAAGCGTGAATTGGGAGCATATCCAACACACTCATCATCCGAAAGGAGGGCTGGGAAAGCAAGCTCGACTTATAGGATGGACATTCGATTCCACAAGGAGATACGAATCCTACTCGACTAGGGAAGAAAAAGACTTCGACTGAAGAGCGCATAAGATATATTATCTATTACCGTCATAACGTAGATAACATACTCGCATGGAAGATTATCCACAACCAGTTACTGGGTTAATGAAGATAAATCGACCGAAAAGAAAGAACATCAGGATACCGGTTACTGGTTATAAAATGATGACCAATCAGAAGGAGAAACAAACATTACCAAATACGAGTAAATGAAAGATGACTCGCAAGGGATAAATTTCCTGACAAAAACAATTATCCAAGATATATATCACCGGTTACTGGGTGGTATACTCAAAAACGAAGGAATATCACTACCGGTTACTGGGTAAAGATAACCAACAAAGAGGGGATTACATCTACCGGTTATTGGGTAGAAAACCACAGAAGTAGGACTTACAACTACCGGTTACTGGGTAGAAGGCCACAAGATCCACTAGGGAAAGAATGAACAATTACCGGTTACTGAGCAATTGAACAACTGTACCACAGGGGACTTCAGGGGATAACAAGAAAGGAGTCAGTCTAGGAATAAACTAGAAATACACAATCACACAAGACTCAACCCGATGAGGATATAACTCAAGGAAGTAATTTTCGTCCCTATACACATTTGGGGAGGAAACTGAAACAATAATCATCCACAAGGATATAACTTAGTAGGGAAGAAAGAAGAAACGATAAACACTTTCTGCGTATGGGGCTGACTCTATATGGAGATCAGTCACAAACATCTGCTTAGGGAAAAATATTTCGCCAATAGCAGGAGATAACAAACAAGGATATATGGCAAAGGATGCAACATGAATATCTGAATGTTATGATTATATATGTATATGCATGATTTGTGTATGATTAATGCTGACAGACAGACATATTTAACACAAATAGGTCCAAGAATCACGAACGAAGATCCGGCGTAACATCTCAACAAGAAGGAGCAACACCTACTAGAGAACTCAGCTCTGGTGGGGATGATCAAACATGGGAAGACAATGATCACAGCTGGAGACAGACAGAGTCACAACTTCCAACTGTAAGAAACAAAATTCTACACAAGAGGGGTCTTCCAAGGGGCCAATAGTCCTGACATAAGGAAGATGCAGAAGAACCTGCCGGGGACTTTCCATCAGTTCTTGGGAACAGGTAGCTGAATATCAATACGATCCGCCGTAGAAGAACCTCTACTAGGGAGCTTAACAAGGAATGATATGAAGTTCCATGGGGAACAAACACCAACCAGATACACATCAATCAAAACTCTCTCTTCTATCTGCTGGAGAGGAAACTCTGCTAAGGGGAGAAAGGACAATTTACTCCACTGGGGAAGGAAACAACACATCTTCCACATCATCTCTCAATACTAGAAGAAATCTTCAGATTTAGAAGGCATACAAATCATCAAACTCGGATCATGCAAACCTACTGGGGACAAACTGCAAGCATTCTCAAAGGAACTGCCTTAGCTGAGGGAATTCGAAATGAATCTTTCGTCAATACGTGACATGCTAGGGATGAAAACGGGAAACAAGCCCTTCATCGATTGCCCTGGGCAACTTCCTGCCGAGGAGACAACTGACTGAAAGATAGCTTTGCAGGGAACACATGCTTACTCCGCTAAGAGCTTCTATCCATGCTGGGGAAAAACCAAGTCTTCATGAGTAGAATATCATATCAATTTTTATGAATCTATAAGGGATTTTAAGTCTGCCCCCACAAGGGGTGACAACCATATAATTGATAAAACACAAATGCTAGTGCCTGATATAGAGGGATACATGTCTCTAAAAGATCAAGGTAAAAACTGGTACAATAGGGATCATCCACAGATCAACCAACCATGGATCGCTAAGACTCCGCAGGGGAAACAAGCATGTGTGCATAAACAAACTATCTGGGAACTGTTTGAATGAACATCCACAGATTATGCTAGGAGAAAGCAATACAACAAGATAGGACAATCTACTGCCATCAGAGAAGACTTCTCACATCAGAGTCTTTGGGGAACTGGTGACCTTTTCAGAGCTTGACAGGGAGACAACTGAAAGCTGATGAAGAGGATATAAACATGCCAGAATATGAACAAATGTCTTACCCTTTGGGTGACCATACTATCCTTGGGAAAGCACTGAGGACATTCCATTTATCTTTTCAATCATTGTGAATGTTCATTTTGTTTAAAACAGTTTATAAAAACTTTATTTGTATAAAACAATGATATTCTTAAATTAAAACATGCAAACATTTGTTTAACAAAAATAAATAAGAGTGCAAGGAATTGGATAAAGGCCCAAATTTATTTAATGGAATGGTAGTCCGCAAATGGCGAGACTCCATAGATATTTACAAATTTGAAATTGGGGATATACATGGAAAAAGGACTACATTGAACATAATGACCGTTTCTCCACCAACTCTGAATCCACTGTATTTGAAGCTTTAGTTGATGATGACTGAAAGAGAATCTTTGACAGATGACAGCTATAGAACAAAGTCTTGTCAGGATGCAGTTAGTTGCCAAATCCCTAATTTTTGCCTAAATTGCCCCAGGGTGAGGTACTCAATCTAGCGGGATATATATTCATTTTTCTTTTTCATGTCTCTAACTTTTTTTTGGACCGCCCTTTCGGGTTTTCAATCCACCGAGACGCTCATATTTTCCTAAGCCGTCCTTTCAAGTTTTCAACTTAGCGAGCTATTCTGTTTTTATTTTTAGGCGAAGTATTTCTTGACTGCATCTGAATTCACAGGACGAGTGAAATCCTCCCCATCCATAGTTGTAAGCAACAAAGCGTCGCCTGAAAAGGCTATCTTAATAACATATGGACCTTCATAGTTTGGAGTCCACTTGCCCATGGAATCGGGCGCGAAAGACAAGACTTTCTTGAGCACGTGGTTAACTTCTCGGAACACACGAGGCTTGACCTTCTTATCAAAGACTTTCTTCATCTTCTGCTGATACAACTGACCATGGCACATGGGAGTTAATCTCTTCTCTTCAATCAAATTCAACTGGTCATAACGACTCTGAACCCATTCAGCCTCAGTCAACTTGGCTTCCATCAAGACTCTCATTGATCAGATCTCAACCTCTACGGGGAGCACAACCTCCATGCCGTATACAAGAGAAAAAGGGGTTGCCCATGTTGAAGTGTGGACAGATGTACGATAGCCATGCAAAGCAAATGGCAATATCTCATGCCAATCTTTGTAAGTAACAACCATCTTCTGGATAATCTTCTTGATGTTCTTATTAGCAGCCTCAACAGCCCCATTCATCTTGGGCCTATAGGAAGAAGAATTATGATGTGCAATCTTGAACTCGCTACACAACTCTTTCATCATCTTATTGTTTAAGTTAGATCCATTATCAGTAATGATCTTGTCTGGGACACCATATCGGCATATGAGTTGGTTCTTGATAAACTTTACGACCACCTGCCTGGTCACATTTGTATACGATGCCGCTTCAACCCACTTGGTGAAGTAATCAATAGCTACGAGAATGAAAAGGTGACCGTTCGACGCATTTGGGTCAATCATGCCAATCATGTCAATTCTCCACATGGAGAAAGGCCATGGTGAGGAAATAAAATTCAGAAGTGTCGGGGGAACATGAATATTATCCGCATAAATCTGACACTTGTGGCATCTCTTCACATACTTGCAGCAGTCAGACTCCATTGTCAGCCAATAGTTGCCTGCTCTCAACATCTTCTTCGCCATAGCATGTCCATTGGAATGAGACCCAAATGAACCCTCATGGACTTCAGTCATCAACAGGTCTGCTTCCTGTCTATCCACGCATCTGAGCAGAACCATGTCAAAATTCCTCTTTTAAAGCACATCGCCATTAAGGTAGAAACTGCCAGATAATCTCCTCAAAGTCTTCTTGTCTTTAACAGATGCCCCAGGCGGGTAAGTCTGACTTTGGAGAAAACACTTGATATCATAAAACCAGGGCTTATCGTCTTTTACTTCTTCAACTGCAAACACATGAGCTGGTCTATCCAAGCGCATTATAGTAATATTCGGAACTTCATTCCAATACCTCACTACAATCATTAAAGCAAGCGTAGCGAGAGCATCTGCCATCCGATTCTTATCTTGAGGAATATGATGAAAGTCAACTTTAGTAAAGAAAGTTGAAATCCTCCTCGCATAATCTCTGTATGGGATGAGGCCAGGATGATTCGTTTCCCATTCACCCTTAATCTGATTAACAACAAGGGTCGAATCCCCATAAACATCAAGATGTTTGATCCTAAGATCAATACACTCTTCCAAACCCATAATACAGGCCTCATACTCCACCATATTATTCGTGCATTTGAAAGTTAGCCTTCCTGTAAAAGGAAAATGTGTGCCTTGAGGAGTAATAATCACTGCCCCAATACCATTTCCATACTGATTAACAACACCATCGAAAACCATACCCTATCGGGAACCAGGTTCTGGCCCTTCATCAAGTGTAGGCTCATCACAATCTTTCTTCTTCAAATACAAAATCTCCTCATCAGGGAAGTCGTACTGAACAGACTGGTAATCTTCAATTGGTTGATGTGCCAGATGGTCAGCCAAGATACTACCTTTAATAGCTTTTTGAGCTCGATACTCAATATCATACTCAGATAACAACATCTGCCAACTGGCAATCCTCCCAGTTAAAGCAGGCTTCTCAAAGATATACTTGATTGGATCCATTTTGGATATCAACCAAGTTATATGATTCAGGATATACTGGCGTAAACACTTAGCAGCCAAAGCCAAAGCACAACATGTCTTCTCAAGCATTGAGTACCGAGACTCACAGTCAATAAACTTCTTACTTAAGTAGTATATTGTGTAAGAACAAAATTAGTTCTACAATAGAATTCTAGGATTTTGATGATAACAAAGGATGAAACCAAAAGTGGCACCCTAACGAAAATTCTCTAAGTGTGCAGGACTTTGAACACCAACAAAGGAATCTGATCATTTTATCAGATACAAACTTTGATCAGATACAAAGTACTAGAAGATCAGAAGCATCTGAGGAAGAAGTGCGCTCTAGAAGTTCTGATTGCGAGCAAAACAGGACAGTAGAAAGAACCAGAAGCTCTAAACATCGACTGGACTTAGTTATGATGATCTAGAAGACCAGTACTCTTAGAAGCTCTGATGTAACCTCAACGCAATCTCCTTCTGACACAGAAATCCGAGATAACAAAGACTCTGATGAAGATTCTCCAAATCCAGAAAGAGTAACGGAAAGAATTTCTTCAAATGGAAAGGAAGTATTTTTAGAAAGAAATCATTCAGGGAGACAAATTGGTTATGGCAAGAAACACAGAAGTAATGACATTGAATGCTCATCAAAGGCCAATATTCTGTCATCACTCCAACGGTCCTCTTCACCACTATATAAAGGACAACATACTTCAGTGAGAGACACACAACAACACACAGAAAATTCTTTACATTCTCTCTTAGTTTTTCATGAGTTGCTGCTCATACGTGAAAACACTTGCTTGATTATTCTGCTGTAATATTCGCTTACTCTTAGAAGCACTCTCTATTACAATTTATTTTGCTAATTGCTTTTGTTCCTCAAGTGACTTTGCGTAGTCTGTATACTTGGAAGGACTAAGAGATCACTCTCTTAGACGTTTGGTTGTATTAATCTTTCAAGATTAGTGGATTAAGTCCTTTTTGAAGGCGAAATCACCTTGGCCGGGTGGACTGGAGTAGCTTTGTGTTATAAGCGAACCAGTATAAAATTCTGTGTGTTCTTACTTTTGAAAAAGCTTTTATTTTCTAAAACAATTCAAACCCCCATTTCTTGTTTTTCTCACCTTCATATTGCATATTCTTTCTTTCGTGATTCATCTTGCCGATCAAGGACACAACCCATAGAGTCATCAAGCACAATTAACTAAATAATCAACGGTCTTCCTTCAATAGGCGGAGACAGAATCGGAGGCTCAGACAAATACTCTTTGATACTGTCAAAGGCCTTTTGGCAATCCTCTGTCCAATCATGACGCTGACCTTTCCAGAGGAGCTTGAATATAGGCGCACATGTGGCAGTCATGTGGGATATAGCTCTCGAAATGTAATTGAAGCGGCCAAGAAAACCTCGGACTTGCTTCTCAGTTTTGGGCGCAAGCATCTCTTGTATTGCATTGACCTTGGCAGAATCAACCTCAATACCTCTCTCGCTGATAATAAATCCCAATAACTTGCCGGAACGGACTCCAAATGTACACTTGTTACGATTCAAGAGGAGCTTGTATTTCCTCAAACGCTGGAAAAGCTTCAACAAGTGTTCTACATGTTCAACTTTTGTTTTCGACTTCGCAATCATATCATCAACATACACCTCAATCTCCTTGTGCATCATATCATGAAACAAGGTAGTCATAGCACGTTGATACATGGCTCCGGCGTTCTTTAAACCGAAGGGAATCACTCTATAACAGAATGTTCCCCAAGGTATGATGAATGTTGTCTTCTCCATATCCTTAGGTGCCATTTTAATCTGATTATAACCGGAAAATCCGTCCATAAACGAAAAGACATTGAATTTAGCTGTATTATCTACCAACATATTAATGTGTGGTAGCGAAAAATCATCTTTTGGACTAGCTTTATTCAAGTCACGGTAATCTACACACACTCGTACTTTTCCAACTTTCTTAGGCACAGGCACGATATTGGCCACCCATTGAGGATATGTAGAAGTCACGAGAAACCCCGCATAAATTTGCTTTTGAACTTCTTCTTTAATCTTCACTGCCATGCCAAGATGAGTTCTTCTGAGCTTCTGCTTCACAGGCACACACTCAGGCTTCAACGACAAGAAATGTTGCACGATATCAGTATCTAGACCAGGCATGTCTTCATGCGACAAGGCAAAGACATCGACATATTCTGGTAGCAACTCAATCAACCCCTTCTTAACAGACCCTTCAAGGAGTGCCCCAATCTTCACTTCACGAATGCAGTCTCCAGACCCCAAGTTGATTGTTTCCAAATTCTCAACATGTGGCTGAATGATCTTCTCCTCGTGCTCAAGCAGACGGGTAATCTCATCAGGAATCTCTTCGACATCATCTTCTTCTGCCTTAAATACAGGGAACTCAAAGTTGGGAGATGGTGTTGGATCATTATGTTCAATGGGTTTGATTAACCTACATAATGATTTTGAGTATAAAAGAGATTTCAGAATTCAAACAAGGCAAATCATTATGTAGATGAAAAGATTGATTTTATTCTTTTTTTAGGGTATTATAGTGATCACCAATTTCATGCAAAAAAGAGAAAATGAAAAATAATTTGAGAAACAAACATTTAACATGCGATTATTGAAGGAATATCATTGTATTAATCAAATTGCGCCAACAATGTTTTCACTTCTCCTTTTGGCATGGGAGAAGGGTTTTTAAACAAAATGAACATATTACGTTGACTTATGGATAACTGTTGGAACATTAACAGCGACCCAATTATTGCAGACCCCTCCAGGTATGACGAAGTTGCCTAGGTCTTCCTCTTCATCATCTTCGACAATGGAAACAGCTTCCTGATCTTCAACGGTGTGGATGAAACCTCCACTCTAGAACAGCCCAAGATCATTAGAAACACTAGAAGAGTACCATATGCCAGCTCGAGACTTGTTATCTTCCAACTTGATCATTTTCCTCAAACTAGTAGTGGCACAATGCTCAATGGCCAACTTCACATCATTATAGGAGACAAATGAAGAAAGTCCTTTCCTAGAAGGCTCAACAATAGATAAGGCTTGGAACAGAGTCCCGACCTCATCCTCAACATCAATATAGGAGAAGGAAGATAATGGGCTGACCAAGAGAGCCTTCTCTCCCCCTATCACTACCAACTTTTTATTCTTCACGAACTTCAACTTTTGGTGTAGGGTGGATGTCACGACGCCTGCTTCGTGAATCCATGGTCTTCCAAGCAAACAACTATAAGACAGATGAATATCCATGACCTGGAAAGTGATCTGGAAATCACTAGGTCCAATCTTGATCGGGAGTTCTAATTCACCGATCACAGTTTTACCCGATCCATCAAACGCCTTCACAACCACTCCACTTTGCCTCATGGGAGGCCCCTGGTATGAAAGTTTAGCAAGAATTAATTTTGGAAATATATTCGGTGATGACCCTGTGTCCACCAACACATTGGACAGGGCATCGTCTTTACAGTTCATAGATATATGTAAACCCAAATTGTGGTCTTTTCCCTCCTCGGGAAGATCAGCATCTGTAGCGGGGTATTCGTTACCATTAGAGATATTGACTAAATCCAAGGTAAACCATACAAGTCGAGTCGCCACCGCACTTCTATTTATCCAAAGGAATGGTTAGAAAGCGAACAAAAACCTAAAAGTATTATCGAATCAAAAACTAGTAAAAATGTCAGAGGTCCGGGTAAGGGGGTTGGTTATGCAATGGGAAGGTTTTAAGCACCCAAAACATCCTAGGTACTCCTAGGGAGCCCTTTTCATATTTGTTGTAAGGTTGGTATTTTGTGAAAATTTATTTGTGCAAACATGATTGAAGAGATGAGATAAGAATATACAAGTTTATTTACATTTTGTGTTTGAATGGATGAACCCATTGCCTACGTACCATCTTAAAAAAGATTAGGATCAAAACCTCGTAGTTCGGGGTAAAAATCTCAAAATGAGTGAGTGGATTAATTGGTCCAAAAGCCTTAAGGTCTTTTGTTGTCCAAGGGAGAAAACTCAACCTAAAACCACAAATCCACCATGTGAGGATAGCTTCAACATGCTAGTGAGGGGTTAACCCTATAATAAGCATGGAAGACTCATTGTCCATCACTAAGGATATAGGTGAGTATTACATCTACCTCAAGGATAACTCAAATCTAATAGCTAAAGGTTATAAAAAATTGATTAAGAAAGTGGTCATTGAAACCACAAAAAGTATTTGAATGGGTTATATTTACCAATGAAGAGTATATACAAAATATGGTCAAAGTAGATTAAAAGATTCAATTCAAATATAAGTATTATGAAAAGAGAGTTTGAAAATAAAAAGCATGAGGCTTAGGTTTCTAGTGTTTGAAAAGAAGTGTTAAATGTTTGCACAAAAGTTTTCGCTTGGGTTAGAGTGGGGAGAAGAAGAAGAAAGGCTAAAGTCCTAAGCATACAAGAGGTAAGGGATAAGAAACAAAACCACAAATGGAGTTCCTCTATTGAGATCATATTAATGATCCAAGTAGCTCCCCTCATATGGAATAGGCAATCACAAAGCATAAACTCAAGCAATCAACAATTAATGAATTCTTGGACAAGATTTCTCAAGTGTATCTTGGATCCCTCTCTCTTAGAAGCTCGTGGTAATGGTTCCTCAATGTGGCTCAAAGTTGGAATCCCTAGCACAAAGAAACACACACATCAAAATGTTCTATTAACAATTAAAGAAATGGACAAGAGGGAGTTTAGAATATGGTCCTTTCAACGTTCATCTTTAAGCTTTAGGCACTCTAAAGGCATGAGGCCTAGTTGCTCTTTGACATTTAAGCACTCTAAAGGCATGAGGCCTAGTTGCTCTTCAAGATCCATTTGCTTGGGTAAAGTCCTAAAGTCTAAGTCCATTTTGTCCCATTCTTTGCATTTGGTTCACAACAAACAGACAGACACAAGCACAAAAGATATATACACAATTATGTGCTCAAGTAAGCAAAAGGAAAATGGCATTAACATAAACATGTGCTCCAATGAGCAAAGGAAAAAGCAAATGAATAATATGTACAAGAATGATAAATTGCATAAAAGTAAAATGCAAAAAGTAAATATTAATAGTTAGTGGTTAATAGTTAGTGTGCCATATGGCAAATTTAGCGCTATGTTAAGAAATCGTAATTGGACTTATGTAGAAGTCACAACTATCTGAGGCTGGTCAATAATAATGTAGGCAACAACACAAGTGAGAACTCTTGATCAACCTTCAACTCATCGATCAAAAAGAAAAAAAAAGAAGAAGGAGATGAAGATGGAAATGGAAATGGAAAAAATTAAAGTGCATTAAATGAAATGACATGTACCAATCCACAAATGTTGACCAATGATATTGAAGATCAAGGTCAAACACTCAAAAACAGAAGTGAGATGAAGATTGGAAGTCAAGAAATGAACAAAATATTTTTGGCAATTTTTAAAATTAGAAATAAACTGGAATTAAAAATAAAAGAAAGGTCAAACTTCAAAATCACTTCAAATCAACTTTGAAAAGTCAAAGTGATTTATCCTAAGTTCAACAAGGTCAAACAAAGTTTGACAAAAAATTTCAGCATTTTTAAAAGTCAGAAACTATTTTTAATCAATTAAAAAATGAATAAAAATAACCTAATTGAACTAAAATCTCAAATAAATCTCAAATCAATTCAAAAATTGATGAGAATATTTTTCATAGATCCATCATCATTCAAATAGGTTAGGAAAATATTTTTGTATTTTTTGAATATCAAAAACTATTTAAAATGAATTAAAATAATCAGAAAAGAGAAAATTCACAAAAAATATGAAATGAAAAAATAAAAAATATTAAAAATCATTTTTAGAAACTAGAATTTAAATGGAGAAGAATGCAATTGGTCCCATATTTTTTGGATTAAAAATAAAGAAGTTATGAATTTTTGAAAATAATGGAAATAAAAGAAATTAAATCAGACAATACGAAAATCAAAAAAACCAGAAGCGTTGGATTGACTCTCATTAATTGACGTGGCGCATCAGAGGGTTGGGAGACGCGCGCGCATGGTGTGCTTGAGTCAACAGCATCACACATGGCATTAAATGAAGTCAATCAAATGGAGCGCTGAGATTAGATCATAGTCAAAGGATCCAATGGCCATGGACTCATCCACGTGGGGACGGTGGTGGAAACCACCGTCTTCTCCGGTGAGACTCACCGTCCGGCCAGAATTTGTAGGTTTTCAAACCTTCATCATTTTGCACGATCCTTATACCAAAATGAAGCTGGGGTGATGTACATCACCCATGTAACCTTGAATTGTGCTCAAACTTTCTATAGAGTAAGAAATCTGAGTTGGAAGATTCAGGTACAAAAATTACAGTTCATTAAAACACAAAATTAAAGCCACCACTGGCTTGCCTCTCAAGTGAGGACTTCAGAAAACACATTGGCCAGGCAAATAGATCATGGAACAAGGAGATTCGAAGCAAAAATCAGTTGGACCATACCTTTGGATTGTGAAGATTTGAGCTGATTTCTTTGCTTCCCTTTGCAAAACAGAAGTACAATGGACTAAAGGATGAAGGTCTAGGAACTTTAGATCCAAAGATTCAACCAGATTTAGTTGAATTTCAGATCTGAAAAATTTGAAGAAAAGTGAAATAGTTCCTTTGGTAATGGTTATGGATTCAGTTGTGCAGCATCTCAGGCGCCATTAGGTTGAATTTCAAGTGAAGCAAGCAAGTGTATTTATAGCAAGAGCTGATGCAAGGAGGTGGAAAATTCGTGTGCATGGCAAATTGGGTCCTCCATGCATGGGCCTGTACAGGAGCATGTGAGGCCCAAAATCAAGTGCAAATGCAAGCTGATATCATACCAAATTGAAATGGACTAGTACTCTGATCTGCAATGGCTTGTGCATGGAGTTTTGATGTGTTATGCATAATTGAACCAAAAACTTCTCTTCTTCGAAAATGCCATTTGCCAAATCCAAACATGAGCATGTGGGTACTGGTTGGAAAGGTCTTGATGTAAGGAACAAATTTTATGTTGAGCAAAAATCCATTTGAAGTGTGGAAATTAGTGAATTTCGGATTTAAAGTGTAAGGTGCAAAACATGCAAAGGTGAGGTTTCCAATTTTGGCCAATGTTCAAGCCCCTCTGTTTTGATGATGCAGGATTCAAATTAAAAAACCTTCAACATAAAAGTTGTAGATATTTTCAATAAAATCAAAATGGACTTAAATTTTGCATCATTTGGATTTTTTATGAAAGAGTTATGGGCACTTGAAGTTGGACTTTTTTGCCTTTCAATGCATTTGGTCCAAAGTGACCTATAATGTTTTGCATTATCACATGTATTTCTTTTGAGATTTTGAAATTTTGTTCAACATAACATTTGACCTAGACATCGTAAGATTTCCAATTCATTTGATCCCACCTTAAAATCATAAAAAATGAATGAGTTATGTTCTTGGGAAGTTGATCCTAAATTAGGGTTTCAGTCAAAATGACCTATAATGTTTTGGAATGTATGATGACCTTCCAAGCTTCAAATAAATTTTTGATGAACATGAAAGTTGTTCATATTGTCCTTACAAACATGTTTGCTTTTGTAATCATCTCCATTTGACCAACACATCAAAAGTTAGGTCTCAGTGCATTTCAAAATAGTTAGATGAATTGACTGTTCAACTTCTCAAGTCCACAACTCATGTCTTGATGAATTGATGATTGAGGACACTCAAATAAGTTCAAATATGCATGAAATGATGAATTAAAAAACTTCCCTTGATTGTATTTGACCATGGGCTGAGGTTGCTTCATGAGCAAGGCATTGTGGTACACAGATGAATTAGGGTTTCCTTGAGAAACAAACTCTCAAGCCCTTTGACTTGCTTTGATCAAAATGATGAATTTAGATACTAGGGAGGCATATTTGATGGATGAGAGCTTTGGGAACCATTACCATGCTTGCTATCATCTTCACTTGGCCATATCTCTGCACAAAAGATCTCCTTGAAGCTCTTGACCTTGTGATTGCTCAAGCTACAAACAAGAAATGTTAGTGACATATTTTTGTGCTTTTGGGTTAGTAAACAAAATAATAAAAGCAATAATATACAATTCAAGCATGCTTGGTGATCTCAAACCACTCTTAAGGAGATCCTACCCAAAGGCCAAGGGAACCAAGATGCTCATGATCCTTGAGGCTTTACAAATGAAATGTTATGATGCCATGAGGGATCTTAGGGCCAAAATTGGGGTCTTACAGATGCCCCTATTTAAGGTCATTCTAGCCGGAGAAGTGAAGGTTAAAATCTTCATCTCGACGAGGTAGAATGGGCTTAAATAATAACAAAGAGACGATCCCTAATAGACCTCATGATGCAAATGTATGTATGCAAAAGGTAACACTCTGTGGAGATATGTGTCCACAAAGAAGAACAGAAATGGGGAGAAACTGACAATCCATATGAGTAATACACTCAATGGAATATAGACTCTGGGAGCTCTTATGGGGATAAGAGAGGGATAAAAACGCGTGAGCAGGGCACAACTCAAAACTTGGGGGCAGAATTCCAAAGGGGATAAATCAATAGGAAAGAACCGAACTGACTCAAAAGCGCATGTATTGGGGAATATGCCAATACAGTAGAAATTATCCATAACGGATACTTCGGATAAAAAGCCGGATTCCCGATGGGGAAAAATCCACTCAGGGACTAAGCTGGGGAGACACACCCAAACATAATTTTTCCTGGGGAAGCAAAGGTGATGAGGTATTACCAGTTACTGGGTAATAAGCTCAAAGAGACATGTGATCCGAACACCAGTATAAGGGTGAGAGAACAACATGCTCAGGAAGGATGAATATCTAAGACCGGTATAAGGGTGAGAGATATCAAACATCCGAGATCAACTGAGGAAGACCTAAAAAAAAGGTGTACTTCAGCTCAGGAAAATCTGACTCCACAAGGGACAAAAAGTCATAATAGGGAGCAAAAGGAAGGAACACCAGGGATACCGGTTACTGGGTATAGAATAGATGACCAACAAAAGCGTGAATTGGGGGATATTCCCAAGACACTCATCATCCAAAAGAGGGCTAAAAGCAAACTCGATTATAGGATGGACATTCGATTTCGAAAGAAGGAATACGAATCTTACTCGACTGGGGAAGAACAGAAGGCTTCGACCAAAGAGTGCATGAGATATATTATCTATTACCGTCCGAACGTAGATAACATACTCGCATGGAAGATTATCCACAACCGGTTACTGGGTTAATAAAGGATAAATCGACCGACAAAGAAAGGCATCGGGATACCAAAACTAGGTATATAATGATGACCAATCTAGGAGAGAAACAATCGTTACCAACAACAAAGGGTAGACGAGAGATGACCCGCTAAGGATAAATTGCGTGAACAAAGCAATTATCCAAAAGATGAGGGAATATCAATACCGAATATTGGATAAAGATAACCGTCAAGGAGGGGATTACATCTACCGGATACTGGGTAGAAAACCACGGAGAGGTAACCATCACCAATTAAGGATGAGCAAAACAGTTACTCTGCAAAGGGGATACAAATAGGGTTTACAACTACCGGTATAAGGGTAGAAAACCACAGACTCCGTCGGGGATGGGATGAATGATTACTGGTTACTGAGCAACCAACGGGGAGTGCAAGAAACAGCCAAAAAGGCCAATCTAGGATCAAACTAGATGACCACGCTGAAACAAAACTTGTCCCTATGAGGATATAACTCAATGGGGAATTCCATCCCAATATATGTGTTGGGAAGAAACAGAAACAACCATCATCCACGAGGGTATAACTCAGTGGGGAATACAGAAGGAAAGATAAATACTTTCTGCTTATGGGGCCGACTCTATGTGGGGATATCGGACATCAATACCTGTTTTAGGAAACATGATACCCTCAAACAAGAGATAACAATCAAAGGTATATGGAAAATAATGTGTCCTGAATATTTGAATGTTATTAAGTATGCAATATGCATGGTTTATGTATGATGAATGCTGACAAACAGACATTTCTAACACAAACGGGTCCAACGAGCAAGTACACCAACATCCGATACTACATCTCAAAAGGGAAAGCCAGGACCACAAAGATATCTGCAAAGGGAATGAGCATCAGTCATTCCAACTGGGGAAAGGATCATCATACAGATGAAATCCGCCATAGAAGCCTCTACTGGGGAAATCATCAAAGAGGAGGATGGAATTCTGTGGGAACAACCACCAAAACAGGAGTTTCCAAGGGTCATCAAATACTGCCCCAAATAATGAAATCACATCTGCTGAGGAGGAAGAGTCATTGCCCTGCTGCAGGACAGAGGAATGAAATAATCCTACCAACACCCTGCTCGGGAGAAAACCTGAAAAAGGCTCAGGAGGAAAAGGATACAAGCATGCCAGGAATATGAACAAATGTCTCATCCTGTCAAGAATCTTACCATCCTTGGGAGAGCACTGAAGACATCCCCAGTATCCTCATCTTTGTGAATGTTCACTTTGTTTAAAAACATATTATGAAAGATTTGAGTAAAACAATGATATTTTTTTTCAATTAAATCATGCAAAACATTTGTTGGAATAGAAACAAATAAGAGTGCAAATAATTGGATAAAGGCTCAAATTTATTTGATGGAATGGTAGTTTGCAAATGGCAAGACTCCATAGATCTTTTCAAATTTGAAATTGGTGATATATATTGGAAAAGGGCTACATTGAACATAATGACCATTTCTCCACCAATTCTGAATCCGATGTATTTGAAGCTTCAGTTAATGATGACTGAGCGAGAATCTCTGACGGATGACAGTCGTAAAGGAAAGTCTTGTCAGGATGCAGTTACTTGAAAAATTCTTTATTTTTTGCCTAGATTACCCCAGGGTGAGGTACTCAATCTAGCGAGATACATATATTCATTTTTTTATTTTTTATGTCTCTAACTTTTGCCTGGATCGCCCTTTCGGGTTTTCAATCCACCGAGATGCTCATTTTTTCCTAAGCCGCCCTTTCGGGTTTTCAACTTAACGAGCTATTTTTGTTTTTATTTTTAGGCGAAGTATTTCTTGACTGCATCTGAATTCACAGGACGAGTGAAATCCTCCCCACTCAATAGTGTAAGTATCAAAGCACCGCCTGAAAAGGCTCTCTTGACAACATATGGACCTTCATAGTTTTGAGTCCACCTGCCCCTGGAATCGGGCGCGAAAGACAAGACTTTCTTGAGCACAAGGTCACCTTCTCGGAACACACGAGGCTTGACCTTCTTATCAAAGGCTTTCTTCATTCTCGGCTGATATAACTGACCATGGCACATGGCAGTCAATCTCTTCTCTTCTATCAGATTCAACTGGTTGTAACGACTCTGAACCCATTCAGCATCGGTCAACTTGGCTTCCACCAAGACTCTCATTGACGGGATCTCCACCTCTACTGGGAGTACAACCTCCATGCCATAGACAAGAGAGAAAGGGGTTGCCCCTGTTGAAGTGCGGACAGAAGTACGATATCCATGTAAGGTAAATGTAAACATCTCATGCCAATCTTTCTAAGTGACAACCATCTACTGGATAATTTTCTTGATGTTCTTATTAGCAGCTTCAACAGCCCCATTCATCTTGGGTCTGTAAGGAGAAGAATTGTGATGCGCTATCTTGAACTCACTACACAGCTCTTTCATCATCTTGTTGTTCAAGTTAGATCTATTATCAGTAATGATATTATCTGGCACACCATATCGGCATATGAGTTGATTCTTGATAACCTTCACAACCACCTTCCTGGTCACATTTGCATATGACACTGCTTCTACCCACTTGGTGAAGTAATCAATTGCTACGAGAATAAATCTGTGACCGTTGGAGGGTTTTGGCTCTATCATGCCAATCATGTCAATTCCCCACATGGAGAAGGGCCATGGTGATGAAATCACATTTAGAAGTGTCGGAGGAATATGAATCTTATCCGCTTAAATTTGACACTTATGGCATTTCTTCACATATTTGCAACAGTCAGACTCCATTGTTAGCCAATAGTAGCCTGCTCTCAATATCTTTCTAGCCATGGCATGTCCATTAGAATGTGTACCAAATGAACCCTCATGGACTTCAGTCATTAATAAGTCTGCTTCGTGTCTATCCACGCATCTGAGCAAAACCAAGTCAAAATTTCTCTTATAAAGCACATCGCCATTGAGGTAGAAACTGCCTGACAATCTCCTCAAAGTCTTCCTATCTTTCACAGATGCCCCAGGCGGGTAAATCTGGCTCTGAAGGAAACACTTGATATCATAATACCATGGCTTATCATCTTTCACTTCCTCAACTGCAAACACATGAGCTGGTCTATCCAAGCGCATCACAGTGATATTGGGAACTTCATTCCAAAGTCTGACTACAATCATCGAAGCAAGTGTAGCAAGAGCATCTGCCATCCGATTCTCATCTCGAGGAATATGATGGAAATCAACCTCAGTAAAGAATGTTGAAATACTTCTCGCATAATCCCTATATGGGATAAGATCAGGCTGATTCGTTTCCCATTCACCCTTTATCTGATTAACAACGAGGGCTGAATCACCATAAACAAAAAGATGCTTGATTCTAAGATCAATGCACTCTTCCAGTCCCATAATACAGGCTTCATATTCAACCATATTATTCGTGCATTTGAAAGTTAGCCTTGTTGTAAAAGGAATATGTGTACCCTGAGGAGTAATAATCACTTCCCCAATACCATTTCCATATTGATTTACAGCGCCATCAAACACCATACTCCATCTGGAACCAGGCTCTGGCCCTTCATCGAGCGTAGGCTCATCACAATCTTTCATTTTCAAATACAGAATCTCCTCATCTGGGAAGTCATACTGAACTGACTGATAATCCTCAATTGGTTGATGTGCCAAATGGTCAGCCAAGATACTACCTTTGATAGCCTTCTGAGCTCGATACTCAATATCATACTCAGACAACAACATCTGCCAACGGGCAATCCTTCCAGTTAAAGCAGGCTTCTCAAAAATATATTTGATTGGATCCATTTTGGATATCAACCAAGTCGTATGATTCAACATATACTGGCGTAAGCGCTTAGCAGCCCAAGCCAAAGCATAACATGTTTTCTCAAGCATTGAGTATCGAGACTCACAATCAGTAAACTTCTTACTCAAGTAGTAGATGGCATACTCTTTCTTCCCTGATTCGTCCTGCTGACCAAGGACACAACCCATTGAGTCTTCAAGAACAGTCAGATACATAATCAAAGGTCTCCCTTCAACAGGCGGAGACAGAATCAGAGGTTTAGACAAATATTCTTTAATACTATCAAAAGCTTTCTGGCAATCCTCGGTCCAATCATTAGACTGATCTTTCCGGAGGAGCTTGAATATTGGCGCACATGTGGCAGTCATGTGGGATATGAATCTGGAAATGTAATTCAAGCGGCCAAGAAAACCTCGAACTTGCTTCTCAGTTTTGGGCGCAGGCATCTCTTGTATTGCTTTGACCTTTGCAGGATCAACCTCAATACCTCTTTCACTGACAATAAAGCCCAATAACTTGCCGGAGCGGACTCCAAATGTACACTTGTTGGGATTCAGACGAAGCTTGTACTTCCTCAAACGCTGAAAAAGCTTCGACAGGTTCTCTACATGTTCCACTTCCGTTCTCGACTTAGAAATCATATCATCAACATATACCTCGATCTCCTTATGCATCATATCATGAAACAAGGTAGTCATAGCACGTTGATACGTGGCTCCGGCGTTCTTCAAACCGAAGGGCATCACTCGATAAAAGAATGTTCCCTAAGGCGTGATGAATGTTGTCTTCTCCATATCCTCGGATGCCATTTTAATTTGATTATATCCGGAAAATCCGTCCATAAATGAGAAAACCTTGAATTTAGTTGTATTGTCTACCAACATATCAATATGTGGTAGAGGGAAATCATCTTTCGGACTAGCTTTATTCAAGTCTCTATAGTCCACACACATTCAGACTTTTCCATCTTTCTTAGGCACGGGCACAATATTGGCCACCCATTGAGGATATGTAGAAGTCACCAGAAACCCCGCATCAATTTGCTTCTGAACTTCCTCCTTGATCTTTACTGCCATATCGGGATGAGTTCTTCTGAGCTTCTGCTTCACAGGCACGCACTCAGGCTTCAAAGGTAAGAAATGTTGCACGATATCAGTATCCAGACCAGGCATGTCTTCATATGACCAGGCAAAGACGTCGACGTATTCTCGTAGCAACTCAATCAACCCCTTCTTAACAGATTCTTCCAGGAGTGCCCCAATCTTCACTTCTCACACACAATCCTCAGACCCCAAGTTGACTGTTTCCATATTCTCAAGATGCGGCTGAATGATTTTCTCTTCATGCTCAAGTAGACGGGTAATCTCATCAGGAATCTCTTCAACATCATCTTCTTCTGCCTCAAATACAGGGAATTCAAAGTTGGGAGATGGTGTTGGATCATTACGTTCAATGGGTTTGATTAACCTGCATAATGATTTTGGATATAAAAGAAATTATAGAACTCAAACAAGGCAAATCATTATGCAGATGAAAAGTTTGATTTTATTCTTATTTTTTAGGGTTTTCTGTGATCACCAATTTCATGCAAAAGCAAAAATGGAAAATAATTGGAAAAACAAACATTTAACATGAATTTATTGAATGAAAGTATCATTGAATTTATGCGCCAACAATGTCATCACTCCTCCTTTTGGCATGGGAGAAGGGTTTTTATACACAATGAACATTACTTCGACTTATGGATAACTGTTGGAATATCCACAGCGACCCAATTATTACAGATTCCTCCAGGGATGACGAAATTGCCAGAATCCTCTACATTCTCTTCCAAAATAGCAGCAACCTCTTCATCTTGACCGGTATGGATGAAGCCTCCACTCTTGAACAAACCTTGCTTATTGAAAGCACCAGAAGAAAAGCCTATGCCAGCCCGGGACTTGTTGTCTCCCAACTTGATCATTTGCCCCAAACCAGCAGTCGGACCATGCTCAATGGCCAACTTTGCATCTTTGTAGGAAGCAAATGAAGGAGTTCTCTTCTCAACAGGTTCAGCAATAGATAAAGCTTGGAACGGAGTCCCAACTTCATCCTCAGCATCTATATATGAGAAAGAAGACAAGTGGCTAACCAGGAGAGCCTTTTCTCCCCCTACTACTACTAGTTTCTTGTTCTTGACAAATTTCAATTTCTGGTGTAGGGTGGATGTCACGGCGCCAGCCTCGTGAATCCACGGTCTGCCTAGGAGACAACTATACGATGGGTGAATGTCCATAACCTAGAAGGTAATCTAGAAATCACTTGGTCCAATTTTGATTGGGAGATCAACTTCTTCAATCACAGTTTTACGAGACCCATCGAAAGCTTTCACAACTACTCCACTCTACCTCATGGGAGGCCCCTGATATGACAACTTCGAAAGAGTGGTCTTCGATAATACATTTAGTGATGACCCAGTGTCCACCAACACATTGGACATGGCATCATCTTTGCAGTTCATAGATATGTGTAATGCCAAGTTATGGTCTCTTCCCTCCTCGGGGAGATCAGCGTCACTAAAACTCAGGTTGTTACAAGTAGTGATGTTTGCAACAATGCTATCAAATTGTTCTATCGTGACATCGTGACCCACGTACGCCACATCCAACACCTTCTGCAGAGCTTCTCGGTGTGGTTCTGAATTCAAAAGTATTGATAACACAAATATTTTAGATGGCGTTTGTAGAAGTCGTCTACAACATTGTACTCGCTCCTCTTGATGAGCCTTAGCATCTCATCATAGTCTTCTTTCATATTGCCACTCGGGCCAACAGAAGTAGGGGTTTTCAATATGGAGGAGGGCTTAACAACAAGTGCCGGATTCGGAGTGCTCACAGCGTTCCCAATCGGGTGTTCAACAAAATCAGCAATAATACTTCCTCTTGCATCAGCTTGAGGCTTCAATGGTGCTGAAAATACACGACCACTACGGGTCAAACCACTGACATCAGCAATGTTAACAACAGGTGAATAGGGTAAGGACACCTCTTTCCCATCTTCTACTACTACAGCATTGTAGCGGTAAGGAATTTCCTTCTTAGAAGAATACGGTACAGGACCGGCAGGCTTGATGGTCAGAGTTGGAGAAACCTTCTGCTTGCTACCATCATACTTGATAACAACAGGCTCAGGTATCCGGAATACCGGAGAAATTACATTGACCTCCAGAGCATCTTCATCAACATTCCTATTCTGAAGGATCTCAATGACTCCCTCGTCCAACATTTCTTGGACATCTCTGCGCACCTGGCGACAACCTCTCTGATTGACAGAACATACTCGGCATCCTTCGTGGTTATGCTCATAATGACTGTAATCACACAGCAGGCGATGCATCTCAACCAGCGACTGTCGGATATGACTGACATATTTAACCTTGTACTTGCCAGGGCAGCCCTGGACCATATTGACAGACTTCCCATGCTCGGGCAATGGGTTCTTCTTCACATTTGGACCTATGTCCTCGAAAAACAAAATCCCACTTCTCACAAGGTCTTGCACCTTGGTCTTCAGGGGATAACAATTCTCCACATCATGTCCGGGAGCACCGGAATGATACACACAATGAAGTTCAGGCTTGTACCACCACTGGGGATTAGCAGGTACAGCGGAAGGGTCTCGCGGATTAATTAATTTTCTATCAATCAGAGATGGATGGAGTTCAGTATAAGTCATCGGAATTGGATCAAAGGTGACCCTCTTCCTCTCATAGTTGGTGCTAGCATTGTTGTTATTGTTTCGAGGCTGGTAGGCCTGCTATTGCGGACGCTGTTGTTGTTGATATTGCTGAGTTTGCGGTTGTTGATAATGTTGAGCTTCCTTGAAAACAGGTGCTATATGAGCCACCTGATGCTGATTGTTGACTGGGCGAGCAATCTTCCTCTTTACAGAGGGTCTTCTCTTGATATGGGAAGAAACAGCATGTGCCTCTCCCTCCTTCTTCTTCGTAAAGTTTCCATATCTCTTTGCTGAAGAGCCTCCATCTCTAGTTAAACGTCCTTCATGGACCTTTTCCTCCAGTCTCATTCCCATATTCACCATCTCGGTGAAGTCTGACGGAGCACTAGCTATCATTCTCTCGTAATAAAACGAGCTCAAGGTCTTTGAGAAGATCTTGGTCATCTCTTTCTCCTCAAGGGGTGGCACTATCTGAGCTGCCAATTCTGGCCACCTCTGGGCGTATTCCTTGAAGGTCTCCTTATCCTTCTGTGACATTGCTCTCAGCTGATCACTGTCTGGAGCCATATCCACATTATATTTATATTTCTTGACGAAAGCCTCGCCAAGATCGTTGAAAGATCGTATGTTCGAACTCTCCAAACCCATGTACCACCGGAGAGCGGCACCGGACAGACTGTCCTAAAAATAATGGATGAGATGTTGATCATTATCGGTTTGCATTGACATTTTGCGAGCATACATCACAAGATGGCTGAGAGGGCATGTGTTTCCCTTATATTTCTCAAAGTCTGGCATTTTGAATTTAACAGGAATCTTCACGTTGGGCACAAGGCACAAATCAGCAGCACTCTTACCAAAGAGGTCTTTCCCCCTCAAAATCCTCAGTTCCTTGCGAATCTCAAGGAATTGGTCTTTCATATCATCCATCTTCTCATAAACATCTGGGCCCTCAGATGGCTCAGAGTGGTAGATGGTATCTTTAACCCTCGGTAACGTATGCACAACGGGAGGTGGCACTGAAAGGACCGGGCTAGATGCCGGCAGAGAAGCAAGAGTAGGAGCGAAACCCTCAGGCATGAAATTGGCAGGCATTCCCCACGGGAACCCGACTGGCATAGACGGCGCAAAATAAGCAGATGCAACAGGCACAGTAGAAGTTACGATCTCAGAAATGACCGTCCTCTAGGGAGAAGTTGAAGGTGTTGGAGAAGACTGGCTCTGAGCGGCCAAGAATGACTCCATCAAGGTAGTCAACCTGGCTACCTCCTCTTTCAGCTCACGGTTCTGTTGTTCTAGATGATCCATCAGTCTCGAAGAATTGGCTCTGGTGTAGTACCGGTGAGTCAACTTGTCTTTAAAATAAATGAAGAACACAGAGTTAGACCAAAGGACAAGAGGCCTGGAACAAAACCTGCTTATGCACATGATGCATGCAATGCTGGTGCATATGATTTGTTTTTTATTTCAAAGGAACTTTTAGAGTTCTATTTGCAAATTTTGGGAAATATTGCATTTGTATCAGATATGGAAATGTCTCAATCAATAATATCTGGAAAATAATTTTACACCAAAGAAATACGGCATTGGTAACCAAGATACAATATAAGAGAGAAGGAAAATGACCATCCCATGGATCCCTAGAAACAATCATCTAAAGCCCGGGACACTGGAAGATAAGATGCTCGAAGCCTCTTCACCTCTTCCTCATAGGCTGCCTCCATATTTTCCTTCTCCTTGGCGAGTCGATCGTACTTCCTCTTCTAGAACTTGGAAGACTGAGGAAGTAGAGAAGTCCATGCATCATTAGGATCATCAATAACCTGATGCTCGAGGAACTCAATCAAAGCATCCTTTTCCTTAATCTGCTGAAGCAACTCTTCTCGTTTGCAGATCCAAGCACGTGAACGGTCTTCGTCTCTCAACTCCTCTACTCCTTGGTCAGGGAGGGTTGAAGGCCCAACCATAACCAAAGGTGTAGGTCTCGGGTACTCGTAAGGCATGAGATACTCAGACGCTCTCTTCCTAACCCAAGCAGTGTATGGCTCCAAAGCGACACAGTTCTTAGGACCCAACTCACTCCTTCCTTTCTTATGAATCTTGCGCCAAGCGCGGACCATCCTAGCTTTCAAGCCTTGGGGATCTTTACCCTCCTGAAAGAACACACCCTCCAACAGAAGGTTATTGGGTTTATCCTTTAGGGGGAACCCAAGCTGACGACGTGCCAAAATAGGGTTGTAGTTAATCCCACCACATGTACCAAGAAGAGGTACATTGGAGAATTCACCACAAGAGTCGATAATCTGCACACCATCATACACACGGTTGTACCAAGAGATATCATCATTAGTGAGAGACATAAGTCTCGTGGACCACCGTAGATATCCCTTGTTCTCCTTGAAAGCGACCGTTTGCGGTAAGTGAGAAATAAACCACTTATACAATAGAGGCAAACAGCATACAATGGCACCACCACCCTTTGCATTCCTCATATGCAAAGAAAAATAAGTGTCACCTAACAGAGTCAGAACGGGATTAAGAGTAGAGAAAATTTTGATAGCGTTCATATCCACAAACTTGTCGATGTTGGGGAATAACACTAGGCCATAGATGAGAAGTACAAATATGGCCTCAAAGGCGTCCTCACTCATGGCCTTCCCATACACAGTAGCTTGAGCAATGAGGAACTCAGAAGGGAGACCTTGAATTCCACCTTTGGTAGTCATATGAGCACCAACCAGAGATTCATCTATATGCAACATATCAGCTATCTCTTGAGAAGTAGGAATACTCTCCAGGCCACTGAACGACAACTGGTCCAGGATAGGTATACCCACAAGATAGGCATATTCCTCAAGTGTAGGCAAAAGTTGGATATCCGGAAACGTGAAGCAACGAAACAAAGGATCATAAAACTGCACCAATACACCCATCAATCCTTCATCCACCTGAGTAGTCAGAAGAGGAAGAAGCTTCCGAAAACGAGCTTTAAAACCCAAGGGATCTAGTACATAGGATGTCAAATTCCTTAACTCTTTCAAGTCCGGTTGTCTGAAGTTGTACTTCTTTGTATTCCTTCTTTGTCTTTCCATGTCTGAAAATTTGCAAATAGACCTCTTAAGTTCCTTGAAAATTTTCTTATTATTTGATGATATGGATGCAAATGGGTGCATGAATGCAACAATCACACTCAAGAATCAAGCAAAGCACACCAAACAAAGGTCATGGGATGGATCATATTATCCTTAATATCAATCATCCATTTTGGTGGATTATGGCTCACACCTTATCAACATCCAAGTTCCATTGATATTAAGGATACATGAACGGATCAACCACGAATCAAGGGTTTGTTGCAAGTCACGAGCATGGGGTCTTGGTTAAGAACCACCCAAAGGGAGTGTACTAGGTTTTAAACCTGCCAAACATGTTCTACAAGAGGTTCCCATAGTCATCATCCCATCTTTCAGATATTATCGGAGAAACGACTACTCGTATTCCAAAAATATTCTCAAGAGAGACTCTTATGAGTGTAGTATCGCGTAACAATCATATCAAATCTTACACTTGAACGACTTTCGCACTACATCCTAAGAATAGGCCAAGATGGGTTTGGTAAACTAAGGTCCTTGGCTTCTAAGGTCTATATTGGAAAGAGTAATGTCTAACCACAACTCACTTGTGTGACATTATTGATCCCAACATGACCTCCCCCAAGTGAATGAACTTGCAAGTCAACTTGCTAAGGAATAACTCCACACAAGTCAACAAGACTATGCCATTCTCCTATCCTAAGTGCACTCGAGTTCGGGTATAGAACTCATCTCACAAAGATCACCAAGCACACAAGGAATTAATATTCAAGTAATTCAAACATTACATACAATACAGTAATCCTAAATTGCCCATAAAATATGTCACAAAAAAATATACAATACAATACAACAAATATAAAAAGTAGGCAAAACCCACTAGGCAAAATTCCCCAGCAGAGTCGCCACTTTTCTGTAGCGGGGTATTCCTTAGCATTAGAGATATTGACTAAATCCAAGGTAAACCATACAAGTCGAGTCGCCACTGCACTTCTATTTATCCAAAGGAATGGTTAGAAAGAGAACAAAAACCTAAAAGTTTTATCAAATCAAAAACTAGTAAAAATGTCAGAGGTCTAGGTAAGGGGGTTGGTTATGCAATGGGAAGGTTTTAAGCACCCAAAACATCCTAGGTACTCCTTGGGAGCCCTTTTCATATTTGTTGTAAGGTTGGTATTTTGTGAAAATTTATTTGTGCAAACATGATTGAAGAGACGGGAAAAGAATATACAAGTTTATTTACATTTTGTGTTTGAATGGATGAACCCATTGCCTACGTACCATCTTAAAAAAGATTAGGATCAAAACCTCGTAGTTCGGGGTAAAAATCTCAAAATGAGGGAGTGGATTAATTGGTCCAAAAGCCTTAAGGTCTTTTGTTGTCCAAGGGAGAAAACTCAACCTAAAACCACAAATCCACCATGTGAGGATAGCTTCAACATGTTAGTGAGGGGTTAACCCTATAATAAGCATCTCATTGTCCATCACTAAGGATATAGGTGAGTATTACATCTACCTCAAGGATAACTCAAATCTAATAGCTAAAGGTTATAAAAAATTGATTAAGAAAGTGGTCATTGAAACCACAAAAAGTATTTGAATGGGTTATATTTACCAATGAAGAGTATATACAAAATATGGTCAAAGTTGATTAAAAGATTCAATTCAAATATAAGTATTATGAAAAGAGAGTTTGAAAATCAAAAGCATGAGGCTTAGGTTTCTAGTGTTTGAAAAGAAGTGTTAAATGTTTGCACAAAAGTTTTGGCTTGGGTTAGAGTGGGGAGAAGAAGAAGAAAGGCTAAAGTCCTAAGCATACAAGAGGTAAGGGATAAGAAACAAAACCACAAATGGAGTTCCTCTATTGAGATCATATTAATGATCCAAGTAGCTCCCCTCCTTTGGAATAGGCACTCACAAAGCATAAACTCAAGCAATCAACAATTAATGAATTCTTGGACAAGATTTCTCAAGTGTATCTTGGATCCCTCTCTCTTAGAAGCTCGTGGTAATGGTTCCTCAATGTGGCTCAAAGTTGGAATCCCTAGCACAAAGAAACACACACATCAAAATGTTCTATTAACAATTAAAGAAATGGACAAGAGGGAGTTTAGAATATGGTCCTTTCAACGTTCATCTTTAAGCTTTAAGCACTCTAAAGGCATGAGGCCTAGTTGCTCTTTGACATTTAAGCACTCTAAAGGCATGAGGCCTAGTTGCTCTTCAAAATCCATTTGCTTGGGTAAAGTCCTAAAGTCTAAGTCCATTTTGTCCCATTCTTTGCATTTGGTTCACAACAAACAGACAAACACAAGCACAAAAGATATATACACAATTATATGCTCAAGTAAGCAAAAGGCAAATGGCATTAACATAAACATGTGCTCCAATGAGCAAAGGAAAAAGCAAATGAATAATATGTACAAGAATGATAAATTGCATAAAAGTAAAATACAAAAAGTAAATGTTAATAGTTAGTGGTTAATAGTTAGTGTGCCATATGGCAAATTTAGCGCTATGTTAAGCAATCGTAATTGGACTTATGTAGAAGTCACAACTATCTGAGGCCGGTCAATAATAATGTAGGCAACAACACAAGTGAGAAGTCTTGATTAGTAAACCAAGTTCCAACAACTTGCCATGCCAAAAGAAAAAAAGAGAATTGATCTTGTATTGGTTTAAGTCCTTTGCATGATTTAGGAAACAACCTATCCTTAATGCAAAGCCATTCACTTGATCAATTGATCAAGATGAATTAGATTTGGATCAAGAAAGATTAAGTCTCCCTAATCAATGCTAACTTATCAACCTTCAACTCATTGATCAAAAAGAAAAAAAAAAGAAGAAGGAGATGAAGATGGAAATGGAAGTGGAAAAAATTAAAGTTCATTAAATGAAATGACATGTACCAATCCACAAATGTTGACCAATGATATTGAAGATCAAGGTCAAACACTCAAAAACAGAAGTGAGATGAAGATTGGAAGTCAAGAAATGAACAAAATATTTTTGGCATTTTTTAATATTAAAAATAAACTGGAATTAAAAATAAAAGAAAGGTCAAACTTCAAAATCACTTCAAATCAACTTTGAAAAGTCCAAGTGATTTATCCTAAGTTCAACAAGGTCAAACAAAGTTTGACAAAAAATTTCAGCATTTTTAAAAGTCAGAAACTATTTTTAATCAATTAAAAAATGAATAAAAATAACCTAATTGAACTAAAATCTCAAATAAATCTCAAATCAATTCAAAAATTGATGAGAATATTTTTCATAGATCCATCATCATTCAAATAGGTTAGGAAAATATTTTTGTATTTTTTGAATATCAAAAACTATTTAAAATGAATTAAAATAACCAGAAAAGAGAAAATTCACAAAAAATATCAAATGACAAAATAAAAAAGATTAAAAATCATTTTTAGAAACTAGAGTTTAAATGGAGAAGAATGCAATTGGTCCCATATTTTTTGGATTAAAAATAAAGAAGTTATGAATTTTTGAAAATAATGGAAATAAAAGAAATTAAATCAGAAAATAGGAAAATCAAAAAAACCAGGAGCGTTGGATTGATTCTCATTAATTGACGTGGCGCATCAGAGGGTTGGGAGACGCGCGCGCATGGTGTTCTTGAGTCAACATCATCACACATGGCATTAAATGAAGTCAAACAAATGGAGCGCTGAGATTAGATCATAGTCAAAGGATCCAATGGCCATGGACTCATCCACGTGGGGACGGTGGTGGAAATCACCGTCTTCTCCGGTGAGACTCACCATCCGGCCAAAATTTGCAGGTTTTCAAACCTTCATCATTTTGCACGATCCTTATACCAAAATGAAGCTGGGGTGATGTACATCACCCCTGTAACCTGGAATTGTGCTCAAACTTTCTATAGAGTAAGAAATCTGAGTTGGAAGATTCAGGTACAAAAATTACAGTTCATTAAAACACAAAATTAAAGCCACCATTGGCTTGCCTCTCAAGTGAGGACTTCAGAAAACACATTGGCCAGGCAAATAGATCATGGAACAAGGAGATTCGAAGCAAAAATCAGTTGGACCATACCTTTGGATTGTGAAGATTTGAGTTGATTTCTTTGATTCCCTTTGCAAAACAGAAGTACAATGGACTAAAGGATGAAGGTCTAGGAACTTTAGATCCAAAGACTCAACCAGATTTAGTTGAATTTCAGATCTGAAAAATTTGAAGAAAAGTGAAATAGTTCCTTTGGTAATGGTTATAGATTCAGTTGTGCAGCATCTCAGGCGCCAATAGGTTGAATTTCAAGTGAAGCAAGCAAGTGTATTTATAGCAAGAGCTGATGTAAGGAGGTGGAAAATTCGTGTGCATGGCAAATTGGGTCCTCCATGCATGGGCCTGTACAGGCACATGTGAGGCCCAAAATCAAGTTCAAATGCAAGTTGATATCATACCAAATTAAAATGGACGTGTACTTTGAGCTGCAATGGCTTGCGCATGGAGTTTTGATGTGTTATGCATAATTGAACCAAAAACTTCTCTTCTTCGAAAATGCCATTTGCCAAATCCAAACATGAGCATGTGGGTACTTGTTGGAAAGGTCTTGATGTAAGGAACATATGTTATGTTGAGCAAAAATCCATTTGAACTGTGGAAATTAGTGAATTTCGGATTTAAAGTGTAAGGTGCAAAACATGCAAAGGTGAGGTTTCCAATTTTGGCCAATGTTCAAGCCCCTCTGTTTTGATGATGCAAGATTCAAATGAAAAAACCTTCAACATAAACGTTGTAGATCTTTTCAATACAATCAAAATGGACTTAAATTGTTCATCATTTGGATTTTTGATGAAAGAGTTATGGGCACTTGAAGTTGGACTTTTTTGCCTTTCAATGCATTTGGTCCAAAGTGACCTATAATGTTTTGCATTATCACATGTATTTATTTTGATATTTTTAAATTTTGTTCATAATACCATTTGAAGTAGACATCTTAAGCTTTCCAATGCATTTGATCCCACCTTAAAATCATAAAAAATGAATGAGTTATGTTCTTGGGAAGTTGACCCTAAATTAGGGTTTTAGTCAAAATGACCTATAATGTTTTGGAATGGATCATGACCTTCCAAGCTTCAAATCAATTTTTTATGAACATGAAAGTTGTTCATATTGTACTTAAGAACATTTTTGCTTTTGGAATCATCTCCACTTTACCAACACATCAAAAGTTAGGTCTCAGTGCATTTCAAAATAGTCAGATGAATTGACTGTTCAACTTCTCAAGTCCACAACTCATGTCTTGATGAATTGATGATTGAGGACACTCAAATAAGTTCAAATATGCATGAAATGATGAATTAAATAACTTCCCTTGATTGTATTTGACCATGGGCTGAGGTTATTTCATGAGCAAGGCATTGTGGTACATAGATGAATTAGGGTTTCCTTGAGAAACACACTCTCAAGCCCTTTGACTTGCTTTGATCAAAATGATGAATTGAGATACTAGGGAGGCATATTTGATGGATGAGAGCTTTGGGAACCATTACCATGCTTGCTATCATCTTCACTTGGCCATATCCCTGCACAAAGGATATTCTTGAAGCTCTTGACCTTGTGATTGCTCAAGCTACAAACAAGAAATGTTAGTGACATATTTTTGTGCTTTTGGGTTAGTAAACAAAATAAGAAAAGCAATAATATACAATTCAAGCATGCTTGGTGATCTCAAACCACTCTTAAGAAGATCCTACCCAAAGGCCAAGGGAACCAAGATGCTTATGATCCTTGAGGCTTTACAAATGAAATGTTATGATGCCATGAGGGATCTTAGGGCCAAAATTGGGGTCTTACAGCATCACAGAAGCTCAAATTGTTGCAGGCAGTTATATTTGCAACAATGCTATCAAACTACTCGATTGTGACATCGTGATCCACGTATGCCATGTCCAACACCCTCTACAAAGCTTCACGGTGTGGCTTTGAATTCATCAACATAGATAAGACATATATCTTTGATGGAGTTTGTAGCAGTTGATCAACAACATTATATTCACTCCTTTTGATGAGCCTCGACATCTCATCACTATCCTCTTTCAAAATGCCAGACTGGCCAACCAGGATAGGAGTATTATTGACTTTCACAACAGGGTCAACACCATTCACAACAGGAACAAAATTATTTGAAGAAGAATTCCCTACGGGACCGACAGGATTAACAGCAGTTCTCTTCACAACGTCTTCGTGGGATTTCGGCTGAGCCGAGAAAACACGACCACTACGGGTCACTCCACTGACATCTGAAATGCTCACCACAGAAGTTGAGGGAAACAGAACCTCCTTTCCATCTTCCAGCATGACTGTATTATAACGGTAGGGAACCGCCTTATCTGATACATACGGGACGGGACCCACTGGCTTGATCACAATAGCTGGTGATACTTTCTTCTTGCTACCATCATATCTGATAACAACATGCTCAGGAGTTTTAAACACAGGGGTGATAACATCGACTTCGTCCTCATTACGATTCTGAAGTATCTCAATCATCCCTTGATCCAACATCCCTTGGACGTCCCTTCTCACTTAACGGCATCCTCTCTCATTGATAGTGCACACCTGGCACCTATCATGATCATGCTCATAATGGTTGTGTTCACATAACAACTTATGCATCTCAACTAAGGATTGTCTTATGTCATTCATATAAAGGACTTTGTATTTTCCAGGGCACCCCTGAACCATATTAACAACTGCTTTCCCATGCTCAGGCAATGGGTTCTTCTTCACATTCGGGCCTACGTCCTCAAAGAACAGTATCCCGCTCCTCACAAGGTCTTACACCTTGGTCTTCAATGGATAGAAATTCTCCACATCATGTCCAGGAGCACCGGAATGATACATATAATGGAGTTCAGGTTTATACCACCACTGAGGATTGGTTGGCACAACAGGAGGATCACGAGGAGTTATCAGCTTCCTATCGATCAAGGAAGGATAAAGCTCAGCATAAGTCATCGGAATTGGGTCAAAAGTCACCCTCTTCCTCTCGTAGTTGCTGGTACTGGTGTTTTTATTGTTATGAGGTTGGTAAGCCTATTGTTGTTGACGATGTTGTTGTTGTGGTTGTTGTTGAACTTCTCTGAAAGAAGGTGCTATATGAGCCACCTGGTGTTGGCTGACAGTTGGACGGATATCTCTCCTCTTCATAGAGGGCCTTCTCTTAACATGGGAGGACACAGCATGAGTCTCTCCCTCTTTCTTCCTAGCAAATCCTCCATACTTCTTTGCTGAGGAACCATCATCTCGAGATAAACATCCTTCACGGACCTCTTCCTCTAGCCTCATCCCCATATTCACCATTTCGGTGAAGTCCGGGGGAGCACTAGCAATCATTCTCTCGTAATAAAAAGAGCTCAAAGTCTTCAAGAAGATCTTTGTCATCTCCTTCTCCTCCAGGGGTGGCACTATCTGAGCTGTCAGTTCTCTTCATCTCTGGGCATATTCCTTGAAGGTCTCCTTATCTTTCTGGGACACCGCCCTTAATTGGTCTTTGTCTGGAGCCATATCCATATTACATTTGTACTGCTTTACAAAGGCCTCGCCTAGATCGTTGAAAGTGCAGATGCTTGCACTCTCCAGTCCCATGTCCCACCGGAGCGCAGCACCTGCCAGGCTATCCTGAAAGTAGTGAATCAGCAATTGGTCATTGTCAGTTTGTGTTGACATCTTGCGAGCATATATTACAAGATGACTGAGTGGGCATGTATTTCCCTTATACTTCTCAAAGTCAGGCACTTTTAATTTAACAGGGATCTTCACGTTGGGCACAAGGCACAACTCAGCAGCACTTTTCCCAAAGAGTTCCTTACCCCTCAAAGTCGTCAGTTCCTTGCGCACCTCAAGGAATTGATCTTTCATTTCGTCCATCTTCTCATATACGTCCGGGCCCTCAGATGGCTCGGAATGATAAATGGTATCTTCTACACGGGGAAGGGTGTGCACAACGGGAGGTGGAACAGACAGGACCGGGCTAGATGCCGGCATAGAAGCGAGAGTAGGGGCGAAGCCTTCTGGCATGAAGTTAGATGGCATTCCCCAAGGGAATCCAGCTGGCATAGTTGGATCGAAGTGGGTTGTTACAGCAGGCACGGTTGAAGTAGCTAATTCATAAATGACCGTCCTCGCGGGAGGAGTTGTAGGAGTTGGCGAAGCTTGACATTATGCAACCAGAACTGACTCCTTCATGGAAGTCAACCTAGCAATCTCTTCCTTCAGGTCCCTGTTCTCTTGTTCGAGATGCTCCATTATCTTCGGATGATTTGCTCTGGTATTATACCGGTGCGTCAGCTTGTCTTCAAAATAAATGAAGAGCAAAGAGTTAGACCACTGATCAAGAGCTCGGAACAAAACCTGCTTATGCATATGCTGCATGCAATGCTTGTGCATATGATTTATTTTTAATTAGAGGAACCTTTTAGTGATCTATTTGCAAATATTTGGAAAATATTAAACTTTTAAGACGTATATGGAATACTTATAGCAATAATATTTGGAAACTTTTTAGACCAAGGAAGTAGTACAATTTTGGTAACCAAATACAATACTAGAGAAAAGGAAAATAAACATCCTATGGAGCCCTAGAGGCAATCATCCAAAGCCTTCGAGATCGGAAGATAAGTTGCAAGAAGCCTCTTCACCTCTCTCTCATAAGTTTCTTCCATATAGGCCTTCTCCTTGACGAGCTGATCATACTTCCTCTTCCAAAACCTAGATGAGTGAGGAAGAAGAGAAGTGACCAAATCATCGGGTTCATCAATAACCCGGTGCTCTAGAAACTATATCACTCCATCTTTATCTTTGAGCTGCTGAAGAAGTTCCTCACGCTCACGAACCCATGCACGCGACCGGTCTTCGTCTCTCAACTCCTCTACTCCTTGATTAGGGAGGGTTGAAGGCCCAACCATAACCATAGGGGTAGGTCTCAGATATTCGTACGACATGCGATACTCAAGAGCTCTCTTCCTCGCCCAATCGGTGTTAGGTTCCAAAGCAATACAATTCTTCGAACCAAGCTCATTCCTCCCTTTCCTATGAACCTTGCGCCAAGCGCGAACCATCCTATCCTTCAAGTTCTGGGGATCTTTACCCTCTTGAAAGAATAAGCCTTCCAACAAAACATTGTTAGGTTTATCCTTTAAGGGGAACTCAAGCTGACGGCGAGCCAAAGCAGGGTTCTAGTTAATTCCACCACGTGTACCAAGAAGAGGTACATTGGAGAACTCACCACAAGAGTCGATAATCTGAACACCATCATAAACACGATTATACCAAGAGATATCATCATTAGTGAGAGACATAAGTCTCGCAAACCACCGTAGATATCCCTTGTTCTCCTTGAAGGCAAGCGTCTGAGGCAAGTGCAAAATAAACCATTTGTACAACAGAGGCAGACATCACACAACGGAACCACCACCTTTTGCATTCCTCACATGCAAAGAGAAATAAATGTCACCCAACAGAGTCGGAACGGGATTAAGAGAAGAGAAAATCCTAATAGCATTCATATCCACGAAATATGGCTTCAAAAGCTTCCTTACTCATGGCCTTCCCAAATAACACAGCTTTGGCAATCAGGAAATCAGACGGGAGACCTTGAATTACACCTTTGATAGTCATATGAGTAACAATGTCAGATACATCCATATGAAGCATGTCAGCAATCTCTTAAGAAGACGGAATCTTCTCTAAGCCACTGAACGACAACTGGTCAAGAATAGGTATACCCATATGATAGGCATACTCCTCAAGTGTAGGCAAAAGCTGGAAATCCGGAAAAGTGAAGCACCGATACAAAGGATCGTAGAACTGCACCATCACACTCATCAGACCCTCATCCACCTTGGTAGAAAGAATAGACAGAAGCTTCCCATGGCGAGCTTTGAACTCCAAAGGCTCTAATACATAAGATGTCAAACTCCTTAACTCTTTCAAGTCGGGTTGTCAGAAACTGTACTTCTTCGTATTCTTTCTTTGCTTGTCCATGTCTGAAATTTTCAAATAGATCTCTTAAGTTCCTTGAAAATCCTTATTATTGATGATATGGATGCGAATGAATGCATGGATGCAACAATCACACTCAAGGATCAAGCAAGTCACACCACACAAAGGTCACGGGAGGGCTCAAGTTATCGTCAATATCAATCATCCATTTTGGTGGATTATGGTTTAAACCTTATCAAATCCCAAGTTCCATTGATATTGAGGATATACGATAACGGATCAACCGCGAATCAAGGGTTTATTGAGAGTCACGAGCATGGAGTCTCGGTTAAGAACCACCTAATGGGAGTGTGCTATGGTTAAACCTGACAATCATGTTCTAAGAAGGTCCCCATAGTCATCATCTTATCTTTCGAATATTATCGGATAAAACGACTACTCGTCCTCCAAAAATATTCTGAAGAAAGACTCTTATGAGTGTAATATCGCGTAACAATCGCCTCAAGTCTTACACTTGAACAACCTTTACACTACGTCCTAAAATAGGCCAAGATGGGCTAGGTATCTAAGGTCCTTGGCTTCTAAGGTTTATAGTGGAAAGAGTAATGCCTAACCACGACTACTCGTGTGAGATTATTGATCCCAACAAGACCTCCACCAAGTGAATGGGCTTGCAAGTTAAGTTGTTAAGGAATAACTCCACACAAGTCAACAAGACTATGTCATTCTCCTATCTTAAGTGTACTCGAGTTCGGATATAGAACTCATCTCACAAGAAACCACCAAGCATACAAGCAATTAATATGTCAAGCAATTCATACATTACAAACAATACAGTCATCCCAAATTTGCACAAAAATATGTCACAAATAAATATAAACATATAACACATACAAGCAAAAAGTAGGCTAAACCCACTAGGAATGTTCATCTTCTTCCCCAGCAGAGTCGTCACTTTTCTCTAGCGGGGTTTTCGTTACCTTTAGGTTGATTGACTAAACCAAAAGTCAACATAAAATTCAAGTATCCACCGCACTTTTATTTGTCCAAAGGAAAGGCTAAAAAACGAACAAAAGCCAAGTAAGAAGTTTTTCAAATTAAAAACTAATAAAAATGTCAGAGATCTGGGTAAGGGGGTTGGTTATGAAATGGGAAGGTTTTACGCACCCAAAACATCCTTAGTACTTAGAGGGAACCCTTTTTGCAAATATGTGTTGTAGGTTGGTATTTGTGAAAAGATTTGTACAAAATATCGGGGGGATGAGAAGAGAATAGATTATATTTACAAATTTTTTTGTTTGAATGGATGAACCCATTGCCTATGTACCATCACAAAGGAGGATCAAAACCTCGTAGTTCATGGTAAAAATCTCAAAGATCGGTGAATTGATTTGATCAAAAGTCTTAAGGTCTTTTGTTATCAAAGGGAGAAAACTTAACCTAAACCAACAATCCACCATGTGAGGAAAGCTTCAACATACTAGTGAGGGGTTATCCCTATAATAAGTATGGAAGACTTAAAATCCAATTACTAAGGATGAGGTGAGATTTACATCAACCACTATGATAACTCAAACCTATGACTAATGTTTATGAAAAGGTTTTAACAAAGCTGGCCATTGGAACCACAAAAAACGACTTGAAGTGAGTTATATTTACAAGTTATTTTTATTTACAAAAATGAAGTCAAAGTAGGGATTAAGATCTATTCACAATAAGTATTTATGAAAATGGTTTTGAAAAGTCAAGGCATAAGGCCTAGGTTTCTAATTTGAAACAATGTTAAAGTTTGAAAGAAAAGATTTTGGCTTGGTTAGAGTGGGGAGAAGAAAAGAAGGGCTAGTCCTAAAGCATACAAATATAAGAGGAAAAAGATAAACCTTTGTAGTTCTTTTTCTTGAAATCATAGAGATGATTCAAGGTGCTCCTTTCCTTTGGACTTAGCAAACAATCAAGCAATCAAACAATTTTTGGATTCAAGCTCCTAGGATCTCCATTTGGCCTGTCTCTCTTAACTTGGCTAATCATGATAATGGTCCTCCTTTCATAATCTCAAGTTAGGATCCCTATCACACAAGAGCAAACATCAAAAAGTTCACAACACAATAAGGGGAATGGACAAAGAATAAGTTTGGATGAGACAGTCCTTTGAAGATCAACTTGGAAATTTAGAATTCTAAAGGCATGAGGCCTAGTTTCTCTTCAACAAATTTAGCATTCTAAAGGCATGAGGCCTAGTTGCTCTTGAACTCCTTTAAGCACAGGTAAGTCCTAATTCTAAGTCCTTTCTCCTTTTGCATTTGGCTCACACAAAACAAACACAAAACAAACACAAGATAGCAATATATTTATATACAATAGTGAGCTCAAATGAGCAAAAGAAAAATGGCATAAACATAAAATATGTGCTCAAGTGAGCAAAGTGAAAATCAATATGAATAATGAGCAAGAAATAAATGGCATTAAAAGTAAAAGGCAAGAAATTAAAAGCTCAATTTAAACTTAGTAATTAGTGAAGTTATGTAAGTTTGTCATAAGACAATGTAGCGCTATGTTAAGCAATCGTAAGTGGACTAATGTAGTAGTCACACCTATCTGAGGCCGGTCAATAAGAATATAGGCAAATAAACACAAGTTAGAGATCATGACTAGTAAGCCAAGCTCCACAAACTTGCCATGCCAAAAAAAAAGGGGAAGGGCCTTGTATGGACTTTAGGTTATTTGCTTGACCAAGAAGCAACCTATCTTGGACACAAAACAACTCACTTGATCATGGATCAAGTTGAGTTTGGTTTGGATCAAAGAAGGTTAAGCCTCTCATTTGTCAAGACCAACCATAAGACATTAACTCATTGGCCATTAATGAAAAGAATGGGATGAAGATGAAAGGGAGGGAAAAGGAAAACAAGTACCAAATTCAATTGATCAAATGTGAACCAAGTCATCATCAACCAATGCCAAACAGAAAAGAAATGAAGATTACAAATCAACAAGTCAACCATAATTTTTTGGTTTTTTTTTGGATTAAAATAAAATGCAAATAAAAATAATCAAAATAAGGTCAAACCTCAAATTTAATTCAAATCAACTTCAACAAGTCCAATTAAATTCTCATAGGTCTAACATGGTCAAATAAACTTTGACTAATTTTCTCAACAATTTTGGAAATCAGAAAGTATTTAAAAACAATTAAAAACAATAAAAAATAACACAATATGAATTAAAATCTCAAATAAATCTCAAATCAAATAAGAAATTGATGAGACTAGTTTTCATTGACTTATCATTATCCATAGGTGTTAGGAAAATATTTTTGGATTTTTCAAATATCAGAAAGTATTTTAAAATGAATTAAAACTATTAAAAACCAAATAATTCATAAAAAATATTAAATGAAGTCACATAAATAATTAAAAATCAAAATATGAAACTAATTTTTTCCCGAAAATTTTTGGGATTGGTCTCATATTTTTGTGACTTCAAATAAATTTTTTATGAATTTTTGAAAATAAAAGGAATTAACTGAAGTTAAAAGAAAATAGAAATAATAGAAAATAGCGCAACCACTAGATCAAGCTCATTAATTGACGTGGCAAGGAGAAATGGCTCAGATGTGAGGGCGCATGGTGGACATAAGTCAAACGCGCAGCATAATGCATTAAAACAAGTAAACGCAATGGATGCTCAGGATTATAACGTTGAGGCACGATCCAAGGGCTGGGAAAGCATACACGTGGTGATGGTGGTGGAAACCACCATCTTCTCCAGTGAACTACCGGAATCCGGCCACCACTTGCAGAGAAAATTTTTGTAACGAAAATGAAAAACAAGGACATCAAATTGAAACTCGGGTGATGTACATCACCACTGTATCCATGGATCTTCCTCACTCTTCCTATTTTGAGAGAAATATGAGGTGGAAGATCATGGTGTTCAAACTGAAAGTGCACGAAATGGAAAATTGAAACCATCATTAGCTTGCCTCAAATGTGAAGACTTCAGAAAACCACACAAAGAGGAGAATACTACATTGAATTGCAAGATCTAGATCCAAAAAGTTTGAAGTTCTACCTCTGAATTGGAGCTCTTAAGGCCACGAATTCATCAAGATCTTGATTCCTTTTTGCTCTGGAGATATTATGGATAAGATAGGCTAAGGAATTGAGCTTTGAAACTCAACTAATGGTGTTGAATTTCAAGCTTGAAAATGAGAGAAAAATCTGGAAAATTCCTTTGGTAATGGTTGGGATTTCAGTGTTGTAGCATTTCAGCTCTCCAAAGGGTTGATGAATGAATGATAGGGAGCTCTTATTTATAGCTGAAAAGGGTTGAGTTCATGATTCCCTCGTGTGCATGGCAATTCGAAACTTTGATGCATGAGCCTGTACAGGCACATGTGAGGCCTAATGATGGGTGCAAAACCAAGCTGAACTCATTTGGAATGGAACTGGACGTGTACATGTGATGTAATCAGCTTGCACATTAAGTTTCACCATGAAAATGTCAAAATGATCATAAACAAAGAGCTCTTCGAAAATCCTACATGGAAAGTCCAAAAAACTAATGTGAGTAATGGTTGGAAAGCCCTTGAAATAAGGAACAAAAGTCATGTTGGGAAAAAATTCATTTGGCATTTGGAAATTAATGAAAACTGGCTATGAAAGTTTGGGCACGAAACATGTCTAAGTGCTCCTTTGAAAATTTTCACCAAAAGCAAGCCTATTCAAGCCCCTTTGTTTCCATGATGCAAGCTTCAAATGGAAAAACCTCCAACATCAAAGTTGTAGATCTTTTCACGATGATAAATTTAGACTCAAATTTTTCATACTTTGGATTTTCCATAAAAACGTTATGGGCATTTTAAGTTAGGTACTTTTTCAAATTGAATAACTTAGATCCAAGGTGACCTATAATGTTTTGTATTATCACATGTATTTATTTTAAGATTATGAAATTTTGTCCAACATAACATTTGAATTATACATCTTAATCTTTCCTATGCATTTGGTCTAACCTCAAAATCATAAAATTTAAGGATGTTAGGTCCTTGGGAAGTTGACCCAAAATTAGGGTTTTAGTCAAAATGACCTATAAAGTTTTGAAATGAATGATGACCTTCCAAAATTCAAATAGATTTTTGATGATCATGAAAGTTGTTCATATGGTTATTAAGAACAATTTTGTTTTTAGGGTCATCCTCACTTGACAAATACGTCAAAAGTTGTATCTTAGTGGACCTCAGTTTAGTCAGATGAATTGACTGGTCAACTTTTCAAGGCCAAACTTCCAATCTTGATGAATGAGTGATTGAGGATCCTAAAATAAGCTCACATATGCATAAAATAATGAATGAAAGAACTTACCTTGATTAAATTTGATCATAGGTTGAGGTTGCTTCATGAGCAAGGCACAGTCCAGGCACAGTTGAATTAGGGTTTCCTTGGGAAACAATCCTCAAGCCCTTTGGGTTATCTTGATAAAATTGGAAGGTTGAGATACTTGGGAGACATATATGATGATTATGAGCTTTTTGGACCATTTTAATGCTTTTTCTCATCTTCATCTAGCCATTGCATTGGGCTTAGGAGCCTCCTGGGAGCATTGGAGCACATGATCACTTGAGCTTCAAAACAAAAGAGTTAGTGACATATTTTTGAGCTTTTGGTTAGTAAACGAGTAAGAAAAGCAATAATGTATAATATAAGCATGCTTGGTGGTCTCAAACCACTCACACAAGTCCCAACCCTAGAGCTAAGGAACCAAACATGCTATGATCCTTGAGGCAATGCACTGAGCAATGATATGATGCTATGAGGGATCTTAGGGTCAAAATTAGGGTCTTACAGTTGTGCCGTATTAGTATAATGCTACAATTATGAAGGATGGTCAAGAGGTCCTGTTACCTACGAATAGTTCAGTAGTGAGCATTGTTGATGTTACTAAGGTGACCCGCAGTGGTCGAGTGTTTAGGCCGGTGTTCCCAAAGGATAAAGAAGAAGCAGTTGTGAGTAAGAAAGTGGAAGCGCCTGTTGAAAACCTAGTTGGCTGTTCAAAATATAAGTCTGGTGAATCCAGCAACTTGAAACCCAATGATGATGATGAGGTACTTCGTTTGATTAAGAGGAGCGAGTCTAATATGGTAGAGCAGTTGCTCCAAACCCCCTCAAAGATCTTAGTGTTGTCTCTTCTCATGAATTCCAAAGCGCACAGAGAAGCACTACAGAGAGGTCTTGAACAAACGTTTGTAGAGCATGATGTTACTGTGGATCAGTTCGATCACATTGTGGCTAACATCACTTCTTGCAATAATCTCAGCTTTTGTGATGAAGAACTCCCTAAGGAGGGCAAAAATCATAATCTGGATTTGCACATCTCGATGAATTACAAAGAGGATGCTTTCTCAAATGTGCTTGTCAACACCGGTTCGTCACTAAGTGTGCTTCCGAAGTCAACTTTGTCAAAGTTATCTTACCAAGGAGCGCCCATGAGGTATAGAGGTGTAATTGTCAAGGCCTTCGATGGTTCGCGCAAGACGGTTATTGGTGAAGTGGACCTTCCGGTTAAGATAGGTCCGAGTGATTTTCAAATTACTTTTCAAGTAATGGATATCCACCCAGCCTACAGTTTCTTATTGGGAAGGCCATGGATCCATGAAGCGGGAGCTGACTTCCACTATGCACCAAAAATTGAAATTTGTGAAAAATGGCAAGCTTGTGATTGTTAGTGGAGAGAAGGGGATGTTGGTTAGGCATTTATCATCTTTCTCTTACGTAGGAGATTAGGATGAGGTTGGAAATCCGTTCCAAGCCTTATCTACTGCTGATGAGAAGAGAGTTAGGGCACCTATGTCCTCATTGAAAGATGCAAGAAAGATTGTGGAAGAAGCCAATGTTGATCAGTGGGGGCGCATGGTAGAGGTCTCCGACAACAAGGGCAGAACCGGCTTGGGGTTCCAGAAAGGATCATTAATTGCAAGGTCTGAAGATATGCAACTTAGCTTCCGTAGCAGAGGGTTCATTCATGGCAATGAAAAACACTTAGTTGTAGTGCTAGAGGACGACGAAGAGGAAGACTGCACCAATTTTGTGACGCATGGAAAGGCTTGCAACAATTGGACTGCTGTTGGTATTCCTGTTATTTTGCATCGATCTAAGTAATTGCTTTTATATGTTTTTTAAATCCTTCTCCTATGCCTAAGGGAGAAGTGAACATTGTTTGGGAATTTTCAAATTGATCATCAATAAAATTAATTCTATTCACATCTATGATGTTTGTTTTTACTTTTTTCTTTATTCTGAAAATGGTAATCACAAAAAACAGAAATAAACCATATAATTGTCCATCTGCATAATATTTGGTCACAAATTCACTTCTCTAAAATCAAAATATCAAATCATTATGCAGGTTGGTTTCTAACCCCATTGAATACAATGATCCTCCTCCTTCTCCAAATTTTGAATTCCCTGTGTTTGAGGCCGAGGAGGAAAGTGATGTAGAAGTGAGTGATGAGTTATCTCGTCTTCTTGAGCAAGATGAAAAGACCATTCAGCCGTTCGAAGAGCAGGTCGAGTTAGTCAACCTGGGTTACGAGGATGATGTGAAGGAAGTCAAGATTGGGTCTCGACTGTGTCCAGAAGTCAAAAAGGGGTTGATTGATCTTCTTCGAGAGTATTCAGATGTGTTTGCTTGGTCCTATCAAGACATGCCTGGGTTGGATTCTGTGATTGTGGAGCATAGATTATCGTTGGAGCTAGAATGTCCGCCAATCAAGCAGAAGTTGAGAAGAACGCATCTTGATATGGCTGTGAAGATCAAAGAGGAAGTGCAGAGGCTAATTGATGTCGGTCTCCTTGTAACTACTGAGTATCTGCAATGGGTGGAAAATATTATGCCTGTGCCGAAGAAAGATGGAAAAGTCCGCATGTGTGTTGACTATAGAGATTTGAATAAAGCCTGTCCGAAAGATGATTTCCCTCTGCCACACATTGATATGTTGGTAGACAATACTGCTAAATTCAAAGTCTTTTCGTTTATGGATGGATTTTCCGAATATAATCAGATCAAGATGGCACCCGAAGATATGGAAAAGACCACATTCATTACACCTTGGGGAACATTTTGTTATAAAGTGATGCCTTTCGGTCTAAAGAATGTTGGTGCAACTTACCAGAGAGCAATGCTACTCTTTTTCATGATATGATGCATAAAGAGATTGAAGTTTATGTTGATGACATGATTGCTAAATCAATTGATGAAGAGGAACATGTTGAGCATTTGTTGAATCTATTCCAGCATTTGAAGAAGTATAAACTCCGCTTCAATCCCAATAAGTGTACTTTTGGGGTTCGTTCTAGTAAGTTGTTGGGCTTTATTGTTAGAGAGAAGGGTATTGAAGTTGATCCTGCCAAGGTCAAAGCAATACAAGAGATGCATGTGCCCAAAACTGAGAAGCAAGTCAGAGGTTTTCTCGGCTGCTTGAATTATATTTCCAGATTCATTTCCCACATGACTGCCACATGTGCGCCTATATTCAAGCTTCTTCGAAAAGATCAGTCTTGTGATTGGACCAAAGATTTCCAGAAAGCTTTTGACGGTATCAAATAATATTGGCTTGAACCTCCGATTTTGTCTCCACCTATTGAAGGAAGATCGTTGATCATGTATCTGAACGTGCTTGATGATAGATTGGGTTGTATTCTTGGTCAGCAAGATGAGACTGGAAAGAAAGAATTTGCAATCTACTACCTCAGTAAGAAGTTCAGCGATTGTGAGACTCGGTATTCTATGCTAGAGAAAACTTGTTATGCATTGGCTTGGGCTGCTAAGCGTCTGCGTCAGTATATGTTGAATTATACCACGTAGTTGATATCCAAAATGGATCCAATCAAGTATATATTTGAGAAGCCTGCTTTACCTGTGAGGATTGCCCGTTGTCAGATGTTGTTATCAGAGCATGATATTGAATACCGATCTCAGAAAGCGATCAAAGGTAGTATCTTGGCTGACCATTTGGCTTACCAACCAATTGAAGATTATCAGTCAATGCAGTATGATTTTCCTGATGAAGAGATTTTCTACTTGAAAATGAAAGATTGTGATGAACCATTGCTTGAAGAAGGTCCAGAACCTGGTTCCCGTTGGGGCATGGTATTTGATGGAGCACATAATCAATATGGAAATGGCGTTGGGATAGTGATCATTACTCCTCAAGGCACGCATCTACCATTTACAGCTAGATTGACTTTCAAGTGTACAAACAATATGGCAGAATATGAATGTCTGTGGAGATTCAGCCTTGGTTGTAAATCAGATCAAAGGTGAATGGGAGACAAATCAACCCGGATTAATACCATATAGAGATTATGCGAGGAGGATTTCAACTTTCTTTACAAAAATTGAGTTTCATCATATCCCTCGAGATGAAAACCGGATGGCAGATGCTCTTGCAACGTTGGCATCAATGATTGTAGTGAAGTACTGGAATGAAGTTCCCTATTTATCTGTGATGCGTCTTGATAAGCCAGCTCATGTGTTTGCTGTTGAAGAGGTCAAAGACAAGAAGCCGTGGTATTACGACATCAAATGTTTCCTCCAAAGTCACATTTACCCGCCTGGGGCATATTTGAAAGATAAGAAGACTTTGAGAAGATTAGCCGGTAATCTCTACTTGAATGGTGATATACTATACAAGAGAAACTTCAACATGGTTTTGCTGAGATGCGTGGATAGACACAAAGCAGGCTTGTTGATGACCGAAGTGCACGAAGGTTCCTTTGGTACTCATTCCAATGGACATGCAATGGCGAAGAAGATGTTGCAAGGAAGTTACTATTGGCTGACAATGGAATATGACTGTTGCAAATTTGTGAAGAAGTGCCGCAAGTGTCAAATTTATGCTGATAAGATTCATGTTCCTCCGACACTATTGAATGTTATCTCTTCCCCATGGCCCTTCTCCATGTGGGGAATTGATATGATTGGGATGATTGAACCCAAAGCTTCGAATGGACATCGTTTCATTTTGGTGGCAATTGACTACTTCACAAAATGGGTTGAAGCGGCATCGTATGCGAATGTAACCAAGCAAGTTGTTGTGAGGTTTGTCAAGAATTAGATCATATGCCGTTATGGTGTGCCAAGTAAGATCATTATTGATAATGGATCGAACTTGAATAATAATATGGTGGAAGCTCTTTGTAAAGACTTAAAGATTGCATATAATAATTCTTCTCCCTACAGACCTAAGATGAATGGGGTTGTTGAAGCTGCGAACAAGAACATTAAGAAGATTATTCAGAAGATGGTTGTCACATACAAGGATTGGCATTAGATGCTCCCATTTGCGTTGCATGGGTATCGTACATCTGTCCGCACTTCAACAAGGGAAACCCCCTTCTCTCTTGTGTATAGTATGGAAGTAGTGCTCCCCGTAGAGGTTGAGATTCCTTCATTTCGTATGCTTATGGAAGCCAAGTTAACTGAGGCTGAATGGTGTTAGACCAGGTTTGACTAGTTGAATTTGATCGAAGAGAAGAGATTGACTGCCATGTGTCATGGTCAGTTATATCAGCAGAGAATGAAGAAAGATTTTGATAAGAAGGTCAAACCTCGTGTGTTTAGAGAAGGTGACCTTGTGCTCAAGAAGATTTTGTCGTTCAAGCCAGATTCTAGAGGGAAATGAATCCCTAATTATAAAGGCTCATATGTTGTTAAGAGAGCCTTTTCAGGCAGTGCATTAATACTTACAAATATGGATGGTGAAGAGTTCACTCGTCTTGTGAACGCGGATGCAGTCAAAAAATACTTCGCCTAAAAAAGAAGAAAAGAACAACTCGCTAAGTTGAACACCCGAAAGGGCGGCTTAGGCAAAAAACGAGGGTCTTGGTGGACTGAAAACTTGAAAGGGCGATCCACGCAAAAATTAGAGACATAAAACAAAAAGATTTTCCCGATAAGTTGAGTACCCCACCTTGGGGCAACTTATGCAAAAATTAGGGATTATGGCAAGTAACTGTATTCTGCTGACCTTCAGTGTTTTGAAGACTTGATTGAGCACAAGGGTTGACATCAATTCATCACCCCGGTAGTGGTCGAGAGCAAAGTGGATATAAAGAGTTGGTAGAAGGATTAAGGATCATTTGTATTCAATGTAACCCTTTTCCATGTAAATTATTATTTTCAACTTTGTAAAATCTATGGAGTCTTGTCATTTACATACTACCATTCTATCAAATAAAGTTGATCTTTTATCCAATTGTTTTTACTCTTATTTATTTCAGCCAATAGTTTAAATTATACTATGATCAAAAACTCTTTTTCTTAAAAACATATAAAGCAAGAATTTTCCAAAGCAATTAAAAGAAATATCAACAGCATTCTGATGGATAACAAGCCTCTAAGTGCGAAACATCCGAGGTTCCCCAAGCAGTTAACCCTTCGGGTATCCCAAGACGATTGTGTTGATTCAGTTCCTTGGCGGAATTTTTGATTCCCCAGTAGAGCTTTGTTTCTTTCCCTAAGCTGAGTTGGTTGGTTCAGGTACTTTATAACTTGTCTCCCTCGACAGAGTTTCTGCCTTCCCCCAATGGAGTTTGGTTTCCTTCAGTAGAAGTGGTTGATCTTCCCAGGTGATCACATTGGTTTCCCTGCCAATCGCCAGTCGACTTGCTCCCCAGTCAGAGTTTCCTCCTGGTTCCTGAGCAGTTTGCTTTCCCTGTAGGGTTGTCTTCCATTTTTATGGTGTTGACCTAAATTTCCCCACAAGCTCGGTGATATTTTCTCTCTCCTCAGCAGATCTCCTTCTTCCCCACTTAGGGTTGAGCCTTTTCGGATTGTTGATCTCTCTGTTCTCCGGCAGTTGTCTCCATATTTTATGGATTGGCCGAGGATTGTATTGATGATTCAATTTCTTTGCGACACCTTTGTATCCTTTGTGATCGTTCTTGTTAGCATAATCATCATATATACATACATTCATATAATTTCATATTCGCATATCTGATTAAATTGTTGGTTTTGAGATTCTCATTCCCTGTATGGCGGTACTTGATTCCCATACAAACTTTAGTGTCTGTCCTCCCTCAATTGTAGAGTGTCGGACCCTTAGGCAGAAAGATTTTAACCTTTCTCCTCTTCCCCACTGAGTCGTTTCCTCGTGGATGATTATTACTTCAGTTTCCTCCCTAGTCGTTTATCTGGATGGAACCGCTCCCCTTGAGTTATGTCCTCATCGGGTTGAGTCTTGATTGACTGTTTCTTTCTAGTTCCTACCTAGATAGATACTTTGAGTTCCCTAAGAGTCTATTACCCAGTAACTGGTAATATTCTTCTTATTTTGCAGTTTGTTACTTCTTTCCCAATACCTGGAAAAAGTACCCTGGTTTTCCCAACAGAAGAGTCCCCAGTGGATCTGATTCCCTAGGAAGTATATCCTTGATATGTTCACCCTAACCGGTGACGGATATCTTTCTCTCCCCTGCTTGAGTCTATCCTTGACATGTTCATCCTAGCCGATGACGGATATTCTCTTTTTGGTATTCTACCCAGAAAAAAGGTAGTTGTAATCCCTATTCTTGTTTCCCATAGAGTTAATCCTTGATATGTTCATCCTAACCGATGACGGGTTTCCTTCTCTTTGCGGTCTTCTACCTAGTAACCGGTAGTTGTAAATCTTGCTTTTTGTCCCCTTCGCAGAGTTAATCCTTGATATGTTCACTTTAACCAGTGATGGATTCTCTCTCTTGGTAGTCTATCTAGTAACTGCTAGATGTAATTCCTATTTTATCTCCTCACAGAGTTTATCCTTGATATGTTCATCTTAACCGGTGACGGATTTTCTCTTTGAAGGTATTCTATCCAACATTCGATAGATGTAATTCCTACTTTTTGTTCAGTTCGTTTATCCTTGATATGTTCATCTTAACCGATGACGGGTACCCTCCTTGACAATCCCAGGCAAGTCTATCCTTGATATGTTTATCCTAACCGATGACGAATTTTTTCCCTATTGAGTTTATCCTTGATATGTTCATCCTAACCGATGACGAATACTCTCACCTTTGGTCTTCTGCCCAGTAACTGGTAGTTATAAATCCTATTTTCTGCAGTTTCCCTAGAAAGGCTATTATTACCCGTTAACCGGTAATGAATATTCCCTTTTGTTGTTTCCCAGCGAGTCATCCTTGATATGTTCATCCTAATCGATGACGGATGTCCTCTCTGTCAGAATTTTATTATCTCCTTACCTAGTAACTGGTAGTAGATAATTGAATTCTGCTCCACCTGTGTTGAAGTTTATTTCTCCCCAGTTGAGTTGAGTGCACATTTCCTTAGTGAAATTACTTTTCCCTGCATGATTCAAGTACTTCAGTTTTTATCCTGACTTACTCGTATCCCCTACAGATGTTGTTAATTCCCCGATTGAGTCTTTCCATTTCATATGGAATTCCTCTAGTCCCCCAGTAGTTTTAAGTCGTAGCCTGGCCTACGCATAACCCATTTTATCCCCCAGAGTCTCTGTTTCCCCAGTGAGTTCTCCTTACAGAATGCATTTTACTCCTGCGGACTTTCGGTCTCTCCGATTTCTTTTCCTTTATGGAAATATTTCCCCATAAAGAATTTACTTTTGCATTCATATCATATGTATCATGAGGTCTCTTAGGGACCAAAATTTGTTTCTATATGTTGTTATTTAAGCCCATTCTACTGAGTCGACATGAAGATTTTAACCTTTGCCTCCTCAGTTAGAATGTCCTTAAATAGGGGTAGCTGTAATACCCCAATTTGACCCTAAGATCCCTCATGCAAATTCATCATAAGAATTAGCATTAGGATCATACCTTGGCATCCTCCTTACCCCTCCTTCATTGGGTTTGTTTTGGGAGAGATCACCAAGAACTTTGTGATTGTATCATACTTGTATTTTATCATTTTACTAACCAAAATAACAAAATATGTCTTTGCATTTGCCTAACTCCTTTTGTAGGTAGGGCATGATCTCCATTGATCTATCAAGATCATATCTAGGGTTTGAGACCCCCATGACAAAGAGCACAACCATGAGTTGATACAAGAATGGTTATGAGCATCATATATGAGTCCCAATAATCTATACATGTTATATTAATCATGTTTTCTTCAAGAGTTTGAGGGTGATTTGCCTTGGAAACCCTAGTTTGACTGGGTATCTTTAGTAACTTCTTCAACCTGCTATCTCACCAATTGATCAAATTTATCAAGGGGCACTTCAAAATTCATCATCTTATGAATATATGATCTACCATGAGCCTAGAAAGTCATGAGAATTGAAGGTTAGCAAGTTGGTTGATGGTGGTTGGCCAGATGAATTCATCTGATCAAAATTGGGTCTCTCTAGAACCTATCTCCTACAATTTTCACCATATAAAAATGATATCAAGAGAAACCTTACTCTAAATGACATTCCAAACAAGTTTCATGTTGATACCTAGAGCTAGTTTTGCTTGGAAAACCATTTTCTATGTTGAAACATTATAGGTCATTTTGTCTAAACCCTAATCTGGATGTCAACTTCCCAAGGCCATAACTTGCTCAATTTTTTTGAGATGAAAGATTTCCATGTTGCAAAATCAAATTCAAGAGGTCTAATTCAACTTTTATGTTTGGAGTTGGAGCTAATTCAACTTTTATGAGCATGTGATATGAGGCTACATTATAGGTCAATTTTGACCTATACCATTGAACAAGTGATTTTTCCAAACTTAAAAAATGCATAACTCTATCATTTCAAATACAAATGACATGAAATTGGTGACCATTTTGAAGGTCTTTGAAATATAAACAACTTTGATGAAGACACCTTTCTCATTTGAAGCTCACATAAAAAGTTAAGCAAGGTGGAATATTGAGACATATGGCTTGATACTTCGAAAAATATTGATATGTTACAAATTTCCAAACTTCCACCTCAAAATTCTTCATGATACAAAATTAAAATGGAAAAGTGTTGAACATGAAAGTTGTTCCTCTTGATCTCACCTTTCCGAAAAGCCCAAATTCATCCATTTTGGACAAGAAATGAATAGGTTGTGCATGGCATGAACATGGTATCATCATTTGGCAAGATTGAACTTCAAACATCCATGCATAATTGCCCAGCATCCAACATGACTCCAGCTTGCTTACACTAAATTATGGATCAGATGGAGTGATTTCATGGGCCTGTGTACGCCCATTCACCCATGCATCACACATTGCTAATTTTGGAAGTTCACTTCAAGTGTGCGAATATCAATTGAATTGGCTATAAATAGAGCTCCATATACTCATAATTTCACACAAATTCACTCCAGCTTTGATCCTAAACCTCTATCCCTCTCATTCCAAAGGATAATCCTGAGAATTTCATTTGAAATTGAGTTTGAATTCTCACTGTTTTGAGATTCAAAACTCCAGGGATCCAAGACCTTTTGTGCATTCCATTTTACTTCTGCAAGCATTTGGAGTGAGATCAAGCACAAGCAAAGGCAAAAACAGTTGAATCCAGACCTACATTGAAGGTATTTTTCAGAATTTTTCATCTCTTCGATTCTCTTTCAATCTTGCTCAATTCTCTTGATTCTTTAGTTGTCTGAAGTCCTACCAACGTAGGCAAGAAGATTGAGTTGCTTTGAGGCCAAATCGAAGCAACTCAGTTCATGTACCTCAAATTTCAAATCCATGTATCTCTCAATATACTTGGAGTTAGGATGAATTGAGGTCAGATTCGTGCTCTACGCCATTTTTTCTTTTAGATCATGTTCTCCTTTTTCATTTTTTTAATGGTGATGAGTGAACCAGTCCGGCCAGGGTCGCCGGAGAAGACGACCGGCCTTTGGACGCCGGTGATATGTTGGCTTGGTTTTGATCCATTGATCTCATTTGAATTGTTTTAATCACGAGCGTGCATTGTAATTACCTTTCCTGTGGCGCATTGACTCAAGACCATAATGGAACCCGTGCTGGTGGCCACTTGATATGCCACTTCAATTAATGAGGGAGATCAAGTGGCTCACGTTTTTTGGTTGTTTTCTTATTTTCTTTTATTCCGTTTATTTTCATTAATTCATATTAATTTTAATATTGATCCAAAAATATGAGAGTTTCACCAAAAAAATTCAAATAGATTCCTCTTTCATATGTCGAATTAAAATTATTTTTTGGATCATTATTAATATTTTTCATGATTTAATTGATTTTTCATTTGTTTTTAATTGTTTAAAAATACTTTTAAATGTCCAAAAATTCTGAAAATTTTTCTCCAAGGTCCTTTTACCTTGTTTGACCTATGATAAATCTCATGGCCATTTATTTGGTGTTTTGATGAGGTTTTAGGAATTTGACAAACCATATTTCATTTAAATGCTTTGTTTTAGTATTTTTAATTGGAATAAATGTCAAATAATTTTGTTGACCAATTGTAATGACTTGTTTGAGTTTGACTCTTGTTGTTGGACCTTGATCAAGGTTGATTTGACTTTGTCAAATTAATATCATTGGATTGAGGGGATTGATGGAATGTATATTCCATCTCCCAAAATGAATGAATGATATTAATTTGGTAAAAGTCCTCCTTTGATCAATTTAAGTTTTGATCTATTCCCCTCCCTCTTCATCTCATTCGCCTTCTTTATGCATTCATCTCATTTTCCCTATGATATCTCAAAGTCCTAAAGTTAGTTGATTGAAAAATTAACACGAGTATGGATGAGATTAGGCCACACGTTTTGCATATTCTTTTTGTGGTTGTATGTTTCATGAGCATAGTTCATAATACCATGTCTCTAACATGCATTAACACCAAAATTCTATTGCCCGACCTCAAATAGTTGTGACTTCTACATAAGTTCAATTACGATTGATTGACATAGCGGTAAATTTGTGACATAAAAGGCATACCATTCTAGTTAGTGAGATTGTAAGTTTCCCCTCTTTCATGGTATTGTATGGAAACTTGGCCTTCTTTCCTTCCTTTGGAAGATGTTTTGGTTCAAGGACCCATGCTTGTGATAAGTGGGTTGAGTGTTCTCCAAAGAATGTCTAAGAATGAAAAGCAAAAACAAAACAATACTAACTTCTAACCTATTAACTACTAACTTTTAATTTCAAGCCCTTTACTTTAATGTTATTTAATTCTATCTTTATTTCATTTGCCATTGTTCATATCATTCTAATTGCTTATGTTAATGCAATTTTCACTTTGTCGACTTAGACCATATTGTGTGATGTATTTTGTTTATGTATACTTTGTTTTTTTGTCTGGTCTTTGACCATTAGTGTACATAATAATAAAAAAAACCCTAAAAAAACTTTTGTGTGGACTGTTGGCTTAATCTTGGATAAATGGACTTAGAATTTAGGCAACATTCCTATGCTAAAGGACTTGGCCAATGCCAACTTATTGAGAAACCAAGTGCTTTCAATTTGAAACTTTATTAGATACATCATTCAAGATCCTTCTGAGTTCATCTACAACATGATCATTGTGAAGCTGTTATTTTGAACCTGTGACTTGTGAAACTCATATGTTATATGGGCTACCTTGAATAAGATCATGGAATGGATAAGCTTGGGATGTGACCATCTTTATTTGATGTCTTGCTTTTCAAGATAATATAATTTTGCATTTGTGTGTTGCTTGATTCTAAAAAGTCCAAGGAAATTCTGGGTTTCTATTGACATTCTTGTCTATTGGATTGCTACCCATTTGGTTTCCTTGGGAAACAATCCTCAAGCCCTTTGGGTTATCTTGATCAAATTGGCAAATTGAGATACTTGGGAGACATATATGATGATTAAGAGCTTTGTGGGTCATTGTCATGCTTGTTCTCAACTTCATCTAGCCACTTCATTGAGCTTAGGAGCCTCCTAGGAGCATGGGAGCACATGATCACTTGAGCTTCAAAATAAAAAGAGTTAGTGACATATTTTTGTGCTTTTGGTTAGTAATCAAAATAAGAAAAGCAATAATATAAAATTCAAGCATGCTTGGTGGTCTCAAACCACTCACACAAGTCCCACCCAAGGGTTAAGGAGCCAAACATGCTATGATCCTTGAGGCAATGCATTGAGCAAATGATATGATGCCATGAGGGATCTTAGGGTCAAAATTAGGGTCTTATTGTGATGCACAAGCTTGCATGGGCGTGTACAGGCCCATGAAGCAATCCATTATGATCCAATTGCAACTGTACTAAAGTTCAAATCATGCTTGAATGGCAAGGCAAGGTTAAATGGAGTTTTGGACATTTGATTTTCTCCAAAGATGCAGGTCATTTAAGTGTTAAGTCATATATCTCAATATTCCACCTTATTTAACTTTTTATGTGAGCTCCAAATGAGAAACGTGTCTTCATCAAAGTTGTATATCTTTCAAAGACCTACAAAATGGCTACTGATTTCATGTCATTTGGATTTAGAATGATAGAGTTATGCATTTTTGATGTTGAGGAAAATCACTTGTTCAATGGTATTGGTCCAAAATGACCTATAATGTATCCTCATATCACATGCTCATACAAGTTGATTTAGCTCTCCCTCCAAACATCAAAGTTGAAGTAGACATACTGAATTTGATTATGCAACTTGTAAATATTTCATCTCATAAATATTGAGCATGTTATGGCCTTGGGAAGTTGACTTTTAAATTAGGGTTTAGACAAAATGACCTATAATGTTTCATCATAGAAAATGATTTTTCAAGCAAAACTAGCTCTAGGTCTCAACATGAAAGTTATTTGGTATGTAATTTAGAGTAACTTTACGCTTGAAATCATTTTCATATGGTGAAAATTGTAGGAGATAGGGTCTAGGGAGACCCAATTTTGATCAGATGAATTCATCTGGCCAACCACCATCAACCAACTTGCTAACTTCCAATTCTCTTTACTTTATAGGCTCATGGTAGATCATATATGCACAAGATGATGAATTTTGAAATGTCCCTTAATAGGTATGATCAATTGGTGAGATAGCTTGTTGGAGAAGTTACTCAAGACACCCAGTCAAACTAGGGTTTCCAAGGCAAATTACTTCCAAACTTTTGAAGAATAAATGATCAATATGACATGTAGATATTATTAGGACTCATATATGATGCTTTGAGACATTTTGGATTAATCCTTGATTGTACTTTTAGCCATGAGGGTCTTAAACACTAGATATGAACTTGATTGGTCAATGGGGATCATGCCCTACCTACAAAAGGGTTATACAAATACAAAGACATATTTTTGGTATTTTAATTAGTAAAGAAGTATGTTACAATCACATGGTGCTTGGTAATATCTCCCAAAACAAACCCAATGAAAGAGGGGTAAGGAGAATGCCAAAGTGTGATCCCAATGCTAATGCATATATATTGTAAAACCCAAATTTTGACCCTAAGATCCCTCATGCAATTTCATCATAAGCATTAGCATTGGGATCATATCTTGGCATCCTCCTTACCCCTTTTTATTAGGTTTGTTTTGGGAGACATCACCAAGCACATTGTGATTATATCATACTTGTATTATATCATTTTACTAACTAAAATACCAAAAATATGTCTTTGCTTTTGTCTAACTTTTTTTGTAGGAAGGACATGATCTCATTGATTCATTGATCACATCTAGGGTTTAGACCCTCATGAACAAAGAGCACAACCAAGAATTTATTCAAGAATGGTTATAAGCATCATATATGAGTCCCAATGATCTCTACATGTTATATTGATCAAGTTTTCTTCAAGAGTTTGAGGGTGATTTACCTTGGAAACCCTAGTTTGACTGGGTATCTTGAGTAACTTCTCCATCAAGCTATCTCACCAATTGATCAAATTTCTCAAGGGACACTTAAAATTTAACATCTTATGCATATATGATCTACCATGACCCAAGAAAGTCAAGAGAATTGGAAATTAGCAAGTTGGTTGATGGTGGTTGGCCAGATGAATTCATCTAATCAAAATTGGGTCTCCCTAGACCCTATCTCCTACAATTTTCACCATATGAAAATTATTCCAAGATAAAACTTACTCTAAATGACATTACAAACAACATTCATGTTGAGACCTAGAGCTAGTTTTGCTTGGAAAACCATTTTCTATGTTGAAACATTATAGGTCATTTGCTTGTAACATTATAGTTTTGCTTGTAATTTACACTTTGTCCATTTGGACCATATTGTGTGATATATTTTGTTTGTATATACTTCGTTTGTTTGATTGGTCTTTGACCATTAATGCACATAATAATCACAAAAAACATAAAAAAAACTTTTGAGTGGACTGTTGGCTTGATCTTGGACAAATGGACTTAGAATCTATGCAACCTCCCTAAGCTAAAGGACTTGGCCAATGCCAATTTGTGAAGAACCAAGTGCTTGTAATTTGAAATTCAGCTGATACATGTTTGAAGATCTCTCTTAGTTCATCTGCAACATGATCATTTTGAAGCTGTTATTTTGAACCTATAACTTGTGGAATTCATCTGTTGCATGGGCTATTTTGAAGAAGATCATGGAATGGATAAGCTTGGATGAGGCCATCTTTATTTGATGCCTTTTCTCTTCAAGATAATATAATTGTGCATTTGTTTGTTGCTTGAATCTAAAAGTCCAAGGGAATTCTAGGTTTCTATTGACATACTCATCTATTGGATTGCTACCCATTTGGTCAGATCTTTTCAACTTTAAAATTTTAATGTTTTGTGCATAGGGTAGTCTCTTCATCTTCTCCCCATTTCTTTAATTTCAAAATCTCTCCCTCCATTTTCAAAAACCTTCTTTGTGTGAACTATTTTTGTTCTAAACTTTGACCACTTTCAAAAAAAGATAGAAACTTTGGCCTTATGCCATTGCATTTTCAAACTTATTTTCTTAAATCAAACTTGTGAATAAACTTAACTATACTTGACTTAAACTTTCAAAAAGCCAAAAAGAACTAACCCATTCAAATCATTTTATGCCTCTGTGCCTTTCAAACTTAAATTTTGTTAAAATCAACACACTCATTTTGAAATTTGTAGCATGAACTACGAGGTTTTGATCCCTCATTTTTATGTTGGTACGTAGGCACAAGTCCTAAGGTCTTGTCAAAAACAAAAATATAATTAATGAATTCTTTTCTCATCCCCCATTCTATTCGCTTGTAAACATCACTTTGTACAAAATACATATGCATACAAAAAAAGCGCGGTGGGGACTCTTTGGGAGTTAACACCTCCCCTCTGTGTAACCAACCCTCTTACTTGTGATCTTTGATTTTTATTAGTTTTTATTTGAAAACTTCTTACTATTTAGGTTTTGTTCGTACTTTTCCCTTTTCCCTTGGAAACAATAAAAGCACGGTGGAGACTCTTGTTAATTGATCTCTAGCTTGTCAATAGCTTGATGATCATGAATTTCCTGCTACATAAATTAAGTGGTGACTCTGCTGGGGAGTAGTCTCCAGTGGGTTTAGCCTACTTTTTGTGTGAATATATTTGTATATATGTATGTGTGATATAATCTGCTTGTTGTGCTTGGTGATCTTTGAGTGGTGAGATAAGTTCTAACCCGAACTTGAGTGCAATTAAGATAGGAGGATGGTATAGTCATGTTCAACTTATGTGGAGTAGAAATTAAGAAGTTTGCTTGAGATCCATCTGCTCAGTGGAGACTCCTTTGAATTTGGGAATGTCACACAAGTATTTGTGGTTAGGCATTACTATTTCTAATTGGGTCTGAGAAGCTGAGAACCTTAGAACACCTAACCTATTTTGGCCTATTTAGGACGTAGTGCAGAAACTATTCAAGTGTAGACTTGATAACAGTTGTTACGCGATACTACACTCAGACGAGTTTCTCTTGAGAATATTATGGGTTGATGAGTCAGTCATCTTACCCTGTAATATCCGATAGATGGAATTAAGACTCTGGGAACTTTTTTAGAACATGATCTACAGGTTTTTATCCTTAGTTCACTCCTTTGGGATGGTTCTTACCCAGACTCCATGCTCGTGAATTGCAACAAACCCTTGACTCTTGGTTGATCCAATTATGTCTTGTCAATATTAATGGAACTTGGGTGTTGATAAGGTGTAAACCATAATCCACCAAAATGGATGATTGATCTTGACAAAGACTTGACTCATCCCTTTACCTTTGTTTGCCTTGTGTGTGACCCCTTACTTGTAATTCTTGCATTCAGGCATTCATGCGCATCATAACATTCATCACACAAAAATTTCAAGCAACTAAGGTATCATTTGCAAATATTTTCAGACCATGGATTGTGGACGAAGGAACACTAAGGAGTACAGTTTCAGATGTCCCGACTTGAAAGAGTTAAGGAAGCTAGCATCTTTTGTATTAGATCCCTTGGACTTCAAACAACATCATGGGAAGCTTCTATTCGTCTAGTCTGCTGATGTAGTTGAAGGATTATTGAGTGTATTGGTGCAGTTCTATGATCCTCTCTACCATTGTTTTACTTTCCCAGATTTTCAGCTTGTGCCTACCTTGGAGGAGTATTCTCATCTTTTGGGGATACATGTTTCTATTAGAGTTCCTTTTACTGGATTGGAGGAGATGCCCCGGTCTAGTATTATTGTTGAAGCTCTTCACTTGAAGAAGTCTAAGATAGGGGCTCATTGGGTGAAGAAAGGAGGGTTATTTGGATTGTCATCTGAATTCCTCATCAAGGAAGCTACTGTAAGACCCTAGTTTTGACCCTAAGATCCCTCATGCATTCTATCATAAGCATAAGCATTGGGATCATTCCTTGGCATCCTCCTTACCCCTCCTTCATTGGGTTTGTTTTGGGAGAGATCACCAAGCACTTTGTGATTATATCATACTTGTATTTTATCATTTCACTAACCAAAATACCAAAAATATGTCTTTGTATTTGCCTAACTCTTTTGTAGGTAGGGCATGATCTCATTGATTCATTGATCACATCTAGGGTTTGAGACCCTCATGAACAAAGAACACAACCAAGGATTGATTCAAGAATGGTACCAATGATATCTACATGTTATATTGATCAAGTTTTCTTCAAGAGTTTGAGGGTGATTTGCCTTGGAAACCCTAGTTTGACTGGGTATCTTGAGTAACTTCTCGAACAAGCTATCTCACCAATTGATCAAATTTCAAAAGGGACACTTAAAAATTCATCATCTTATGCATATATGATCTACCATGAGCCACGAAAGTCAAGAGAATTTGAAGTTAGCAAGTTGGTTGATGGTGGTTGGCCAGATGGATTCATCTGATCAAAACTGGGTCTCCCTAGACCCCATCTCCTACAATTTTCACCATATGAAAATTATTCCAAGAGAAAACTTACCCTAAATGAGATTATAAACAACTTTCATGTTGAGACCCAGATCTAGTTTTGCTTGTAAAATCATTTCCTATGTTGAAACATTATAGGTCATTTTGTCCAAACCCTAATTTGAAAGTCAACTTCCCAAGGCCATAACTTGCTAAATTTTTATGAGATTAAAGATTTCCAAGTTTCACAATCAAATTCAATTTGTATACTTTAACTTTTATGCTTGGAATGGGATCTAATTCAACTTCTTTGAACATGTGATATGATGCTACATTATAGGTCACTTTTGACCTATACCATTGATCAAATGATTTTTCCAAAATTAAAAAATGCATAACTCTATCATTTCAAATCCAAATTACATGAAATTGGTGACCATTTTAAATTTATTTGAGAGAGTTACAACTTTGATGAAGACATTTTTCTCATTGGAAGCTCCTATAAAAAGTAAAGCAAGGTGGAATATTGAGACATATGGCTTGACACTTTGAAAAATTTTGATATGTCAAATTTTTCCAATCTTCCACCTCAAATATCTCCAAGTTCCAAGCTCCAAATGAAAAAGTGTTTAACATTAAACTTGTTCCTCTTGATCTCACCTTTCCAAAGAGCTCAAATTCATTCATTTTGGATGAGAAATGCATAGGCTGCACATGGCTTAAACAGACTGATATCATTTGGCATGGATCAATCTTCAAGTGACAATGCACATGTACCTTGCAATCCAATCCATCTTCAAAGAATCTGATCTTCAATTTGGACTTTCAAGCCATCATTCCATGGGCCTATGCGCGCCCATGTAGCATGTCATCATCATTTTACCAAATTTGGAAAGTGGAAAGAGTGTGCAAATATCATTTGATTTCCCTATAAATTGAGGCCCTTATGCTCAGAATTCACACACACATTGCGCCAGCTTTGAATCTCCATTGAAAACCCTTCATTCTAAGAGGATAACCCTGATAAATTCATTTGAATTTTAGCTTGAATCTCCACTGTTTTGGAATTCAATTCTCCAGGAGTCCATTACTTCTAAGCCTTTCCATTCCTCTCCTGCAAGCAATTGAAGTGAAGCCAAGCACAATTGAGATCAAGATCTAGCAAGCTCAGACCTCCATTTTAAGGTAATTTGCATAAATTTTAAACTCTTAGATTCTTCTTGATTCTTGCTCAATTCCATTGATTCTTGAGTTGTCTGAAGTCCCACCAATGTAGGCAAGAAGATTGAGTTGCTTTGAGGCCAAATCGAAGCAACTCAGATCATGAACCTCATCTTTCAATTCCACATATCTCTCAATATAGTTGGGATTGGATGAATTGGAGTTCATATTCGTGCTTGGTGATGTTTTCTCTTTAAAATCATGTCCCTGTTTGGAACTTTGGTGATGGTTCATGTTGACCAGTCCGGTGAAGCTCACCGGAGAAGACAACCGGAGCTTTGGCTCCGGTGATGAGGTATCTTGAGTTTGAGCCATGGGATCCAACATCCACGTTTTAATCTTAGTCGTCCCTTGTGAATACCACGTTTGCAGCGCATTTGACTAAGGAACACATGGAACGCATCTTTTGGATCATGAGATCTGCCACCTCAATTAATGAGGGAGATCTGATGGTCGACGTATTTTTGAATTTTTTGAATTTCATTTTAATTCCATTTTCTTCAATATTTCATAATAAATTTAATATTGATCCAAAAAATATGGGACTTTCATCAGAAAATTTCAAATATTTTTCTCTTTCATATTCTGAATTAAAATTAATTTTTGGATTATTATTAATATTTCTCATGAATTAATTGATTTTTTATTTGTTTTTAACTATTTAAAAGTATTTTTAAGTGTCCAAAAATTATGAAATTTTTTCTCCAAGGTCCTTTGACCTTGTTTGACCTATGATAAATCTCATGGCCATTTATTTGGTGTTTTGATGAGATTTTAGGATTTGGACAAAACATATTTGAATTTAATGCATTATTTTAATATTTTTAATTGAATAAATGCCATTTTAATAGTGTTGACCATTTGTATTGACTTAATTGAGTTTCTTATTTGTTGTTGGGCCTTGATCAAGGTTGGTTTTACTTTGTCAAATTAATATTATTGGATTTAGGGGATTGATGGAATGTACATTCCATCTCCCAAAATGAATGAATAATATTAATTTGGTAAAAGTCCTCCTTTGACCAATTTGTGATCTCATTCATCCCTTTCCCTCTTCATCTAAGTCCCCTTCTTCATTCATTCATTTTCAATTGGCCAATGACATCTCATAGTCCTAATGCTAGTTGATTGAAAAATTAGCATGAGTATGGATGAGATTGGGCCACACCTTTTGCATATTTTTGTGTGTGGTATGTTTAATGAGCATGGTTTTTAATACTATGTCTCCAACATGCATTAACACCAAAAGTTTATTGCCCGACCTCAAATAGTTGTGACTTCTATATAAGTCCAATTACGATTGCTTAACATAGCGCTAAATTTGTGATACGAAAGACATAAGCATTCTAGTTAGTGAGATTGTAAGTCTCCCCTCTTCCATGGTATTGTGTGGAAACTTGGCCTTCTGTCCTTCCTTTGGAAGATGTTTTGGTTCAAGGATCCATGCTTGTGGCAAGTGGGTAGAGTGTTCTCCAAAGAATGTCTTGAAATCAAAAGCAAAACAAAACCACCCACTAACTTACTAACTATTAACTTTTAATTCCAAGTCTTTACTTTTATGCAATTTACTTTTAGCACTATATTATCATTTGCCATTATACATATCATTTTAATTGTTTATGTTAATGTAATTTTCACTTTGTCCAATTGGACCATATTGTGTGATATACCTTGTTGCTTTGCTTGTTCGTGTGGTCTTTGACCATTAATGCACATAATAATAACAAAAACCCTAAAAGACTTTTGAGTGGACTGTTGGTTTGATCTTGCCCAATTGGACTTAGAAATTAGGCAACATTCCTTTGCTAATGGACTTGGCCAATGCCAATTTGTTGGAGAACCAAGAACTTGCAATTTGAATTCATCTGATACATCATTCTAGATCTCTCCAGACTCATCTACCATGTTAATCATTATCAAGCTGTTATGTTGAACCTGTGACTTGTGGAATTCATCTGTTACATAGGCTATCTTGCAGAAGATCATGAAGTGGATAAGCTTGGATGAGGCCATCTTTATTTGATTCCTTTGGTCTTCAATATTGATATAATTATGCATTTGTGTGTTGCTTGATTCTAAAAAGTCCAAGGGAATTCTGGGTTTCTATTGACATACTTGTCTATTGTATTGCTCCCATTTGGTCAGATCTTTTCAACTTTAAACTTTTAAATTTTGTGCATAGGGTAGTCTCTTCATCTTCTCCCCATTTATTTAATTTCAAAATCTCTCCCTCCATTTTTAAAAGCTTCTTTGTGTCAACTCCTCTTTTTTTCTAAACTTTGACTACTTTCAAAAGAGATAGAAACTTTGGCCTTATGCCATTGCATTTTCAAACTTATTTTCTTAAATCAAACTTGTAAATAAACTTAATTATACTTGACTTAAACTTTCAAAAATCCAAAAATAACTAACACATTCAAACCATTTTAGGCCTTTGTTCGTTTCCAACTTAATTTTTTTTAAAACCAACATACTTACTTTGAAATTTCTAGCACGAACTACGAGGTTTTGATCCCTCATTTTTATGTTGGTACGTAGGCACAAGTCCGAAGGTCTTGTCAAACACAAAAATATAATTAATGAATTCTTTTCTCATCCCCCCATTCTATTTATTTGTAAACATCACTTTGTGCAAAATACATATGCACACAAAAAGGGCTCCCTGGGAGTACCTATGACACTTTGGGTGCTAACACCTTCCCTCTGTGTAACAAACCCCCTTACCTGCGATCTCTGATTTTTATTAGTTTTTATTTGAAAACTTCTTACTTATTGGGTTTTGTTCGTACTTTTCCCTTTTCCCTTGGAAACAATAAAAGCGCGGTTTCGACTCTTGTTAATTGATCTCTAGCTTATCAATAGCTTGATGATCATGAATTTTCCGCTACAGTTACTACTTATGCTCAAGCTGGTAGTGTGGATGCTTTTGAAGCTATCTTTGTGTTGCTCATCTATGGATTAGCTTTGTTCCCTAACATTGACGGTTTTGTTGATGTTAACGCCATTAGACTTTTCTTGATTGGGAATCATGTGCTTACTTTGTTGGATGATATGTATTTCTCTTTGCATCTAAGGAATTCTAAGGGTGGTGGAATGATTGTCTGTTGCATTCCTCTTCTGTACAAGTGGTTTATTTTGCACTTGCCTCAGACGCCTACTTTTGTGGAGAACAAACAATGTCTAAGGTGGTCTCAGAGGCTTATGTCTCTCACTAATGATGATATAGTTTGGTATGATCCATCTTTAAGCAGTTTGGATATTATTGATAGTTGTGGTGAATTCTCTAATGTACCTCTCAAAGGTAAACAAGAAGGAATTAGCTACAACCCTGCTTTGGCTCGTCGTCAACTTGGGTTCCCCTTGAGAGACAAACCTAATAACATGTTGTTAGATGGTCTTTTCTATCAAGAGGGTAAAGATCCCCAACATTTGAAGCAGAAGATTGTGCATGCTTGGCATAATTTGCATAGGAAAGGAAGATCCGAGCTTGGTCCATGCAATTGTGTAGCTTTGGAAGCTTACACTCTTTGGGTGAAGAAGAGAGCTATGGAGTTGAAGATGTGAGCTTAGTCTCCAGTGGGTTTAGCCTACTTTTTGTGTGAATATATTTGTATATATGTGATGTTTGTATATATGTATGTGTGATATAATTTGCTTGTTGTGCTTGGTGATCTTTGAGTGGTGAGATAAGTTATAACCCGAACTTGAAGGCGATTAAGATAGGAGGATGGTATAGTCCTGTTCGAGTTATGTGGAGTAGTCCTTAAGAAGTTGGCTTGAGATCCATCTGCTCAGTGGAGACTCCTTTGGAGTTGGAAATGTCACACAAGTATTTGTGGTTAGGCATTACTATTTCTAATTGGGTCTGAGAAGTTGAGGACTTTAGAACACCTAACCCATCTTGGCCTATTTAGAACATAGTGCGCAAACTGTTCAAGTGAAGACTTGATAACAATTGTTACACGATACTACACTCAGACGAGTTTCTCTTGAGAATATTATGGGTCGATGAGTCAGTCATCTTAACCTGTAATACCCGATAGATGGAATTAAGACTCTGGGAACTTTTTAGAACATGATCTACAGGTTTTTATCCTTAGTTCACTCCTTTAGGATGGTTCTTACCCAAACTACATGCTAGTGACTTTCAACAAACCCTTGATTCTTGGTTGATCCAATCAAGTCTTGTTAATATCAATGGAACTTGGGTGTTGATAAGGTGAAAACCATAATCCACCAAAATGGATGATTGATCTTGACAAAGACTTGATTCATCCCTTGACCTTTGTTTGCCTTGTATGTGATCCCTTACTTGTGATTGTTGCATTCATGCATTTCATGCGCATCATAACATTTATCACACAAAAATTTCAAGAAACTAAGGTATCATTTGCAAATATTTTCAGACCATGGATTGTGGATGAAGGAATACTAAGAAGTACAGTTTCAGATGTCCCGACTTGAAAAAGTTAAGGAAGATAGCGTCTTTTGTATTAGATCCCTTGGACTTCAAACAACGTCATGGGAAGCTTTTGTTCATCTTGTCTGCTGATGTAGTGGAAGGGTTTTTGAATGTATTGGTGCAATTCTACGATCCTCTCTACCATTAATACACTTTCCCAGATTTTCAGCTTGTGCCTATGCTTGAATTATATATTATTGCTTTTCCTATTTTGTTTACTAACCAAAATCACAAAAATATGTCACTAATTTGTTTTGTTTTGAAGCTCAAGCACACATGTGATCCAAGGCTCCTATGCCCATTCAAGTGGCCAGATGAAGTTGAAAGCAAACTTGACAATGGTTCCCAAAGCTCTCAATCATCATATATGCCTCCCAAGTGTCTCAATTTGTCAATTTGATCAAGATAAACCAAAGGGCTTGAGACTTGTTTCCCAAGGAAACCCTAATTCAACTGTGCATTGACTATGCCTTGCTCATTAAGTAACCTCAACCTATGATCAAATTAAATCAAGGGAAGTTCTTTGATTCACCATTTATACATATATGAGCCTATGTGAGTGTCCTCAATCATTCATTCATCAATTTTTGAAGTTTGGCTTTGAGAAGTTGACCAGTCAATTCATCTAACTATTTTGAAATCCACTGAGACCTAACTTTTGATGTGTTTGTCAAATGGAGATGACCCCAAGATAAAAAATGTTCTTATGAACCATACGAACAACTTTCATGTTCATCAAAAAATAATTTGAAACTTTGAAGGTCATCATTTATTTCAAAACATTATAGGTCATTTTGACTGAAACTCTAATTTTGGGTCAACTTCCCAAGGACCTAACTCCTTCATTTTTTATGATTTTGAGGTGAGACCAAGTGAATTGGAAAAATTCAAATTGAACACTAGATGTATACTTCAAATGTTATGTTGGACAATTTTTCATAATCCTAAAAGAAACACATGTGATAATACAAAACATTATAGGTCACTTTGGACCAAAGCCATTGAATCTTGAAAAAGTCCAACTTCAAGTACCCATAACATTCTCATTAAAAATCCAAATGATGCGAAATTTAAGTCCAAATTGATTTTATTGAAAATATCTACAACTTAGATGTTGGAGGTTTTGTCGTTTGAGGCTTACATCATTGAAACAGATGGGCTTGAAGTTTGTCATTTTTGGCAAAATTTTCAAATACATGTTTTGTACCTTGAACTTCATGGCTAGTTTTCACAATTTTCCAAACTCCAAATGGATTTTTGTTCAACATAACTTTTGTTCCTTATGTCAAGACCTTTCCAACCATTACCCACATGTTTATGTTTGGATTTTCCAATTGGAATTTTCGAAGAGATGAAGCTTTATGATCAATTATGCATTTCATGTTAAATCTTGATACACAAGCCATTGCATTGCCATCTGCACGTCCAAACTTGTTTCCTTTGAGTTCAGCTGCAAGCAAAGGACTTGTTGAAAATCAGGATCAAGCTGCAAGCAAAGGACTTGTTGAATTGTGCTCTTAAAAGCTGCTCTACAATGGTTTATACCTCATATGTATTGCTTCGAATCACCTTATATTTTGTGCATTGCTTGTGTTGGTTTGCATTTCTGAGCAAAAACTAAGGTCACAGGGGTGATGTACATCACCCCAGCTTTCATTTGGTGTATAGATCGCATGTTATAGTTGAGGTTGTAAAACCAGCCACTGGTGGCCGGACTGAGCCTTCTCACCGGAGAAGACGGTGGTTTCCACCATCGTCCCCACGCGTCCAGGCCATGGTCGTTGGATGATGGTTCCCAGATCTAATCCTGGCCTTGGAATGTTATGACTTCATTTAATGTTGCGTACCACGCGTTTGACCAAGGTGTATGATGAGCGCGCGTTTGAGGGCCTTTTGATCAGCCACGTCAATTAATGAGGTGGGATCAGATGCCTGTGGTTTTTTCTAATTTCCTAATTTCTGTTTTAATTTCTTTTAATCCATTTATTTTCAAAAATTCATAACTTCTTTATTTGGAATCACAAAAATATGGGACCAATTGCAAAAAATTTCTCTTAAATTCTAGTTTCATAAAATAATTTTTAATTATTTTTGTGATTCAACTTAATATTATTTGTGATTTATTTCATTTCTGATTGTTGTTAATTCATTTAAAATACCATTTGATATTCAAAAATGCCAAAAATATTTTCTTAACATCTTTGGATGATGATGAATCTATGAAAAATATTCTCATCAATTTCTTAATTGATTTGAGATTTATTTGAGATTTTAGTCCAATTATGTTATTTTTCTCCATTTTTAATTGTTTAAAATTAGTTTCTGTTTTCAAAAAATGTTGAGAAAATTAGTCAAATCTTGTTTAACCATGTTAGACTTATGATGATCCAATTGGACTTATCCAAGTTGATTTGAATTGGATTCGAAGTTTGACCTTTATTTGTTCATTTTATTTTATACATTATTTTAATTCCAAAAAATACCAAAAAATATGTTTGACCTTTCTTGACTTTCAATCTTCATCTTACTTCTGTTTACCATTGATTGACGTTGTTTCCATTCTTGGTTGATCAATGTGTTTTGGTTATGTCATTTGAATTTCCATTTTGTACATTCTATCTTCATCTCCTTTCTTCTTCTTTTTCTTTTGACCAATGAGTTAATGATCTGTGGTTAGCCTTGACATATGAGAGGCTTAACCTTCTTTGATCCAAACCAAATTCATCTTGATCAAAGATCAAGTAAATTGCTTTGTGTCCAAGATAGGTTGCTTCTTGGTCAATCAAAGAACCTAAAATCCATACAAGGTCATTCTTCTTTTCTTTTGGCATGGCAAGTTGTAGGAGCTTGGCTTACTAGTCATGGTCTCTAACTTGTGTTTATTTGCCTATAGTTTTATTGACCGGCCTCAGATAGGTGTGACTACTACATTAATCCACTTACGATTGCTTAACATAGCGCTAAATTGTCTTATGACACACTAACACTAACTACTAATTACTAACATTTAATTCAAGCATTTAATTCTTGCAATTTACTTTAATGCAATTTAATTTCTTGCTCATTTATTCATATTGTCTTTTTCCTTTGCTCATTTGAGCTCGTGTTTATGTTTATTCCATTTGCTTTTTGCTCACTTCAGCATATTATTGTGTAAATATACTATTGCCTTGTGCTTGTTTTGTTTTTGTTTGTGTGAACCCAATGCAAAATGGAGAAAGGACTTAGAATTAGGACCCTACCTATGCTTAATGGAGTTTCAAGAGAAATTAGGCTTCATGCCTTTAGAATGCTAAATATGTTAAAGAGCAACTAGGCCTCATGCCTTTAGAATGCTTAATCTTGAAGATGACTTGAAAGGACCCCTAATCTAAACTCACTCTTGTTCATTTCTATTATTGCATTGTGGAACTTTTTTATTTTTTTGTTCTTGTGTGATAGGGATCCTAAACTTGAGCTATTTAGACGGACCATTGTTATGAGCATCCAAGTTAAGAGAGAGACAAGTTCAAATTTGAGGATCCTAGGAGCTTGATTGAATATTTGCTTGATTGCTTGAGTTAATTGCTTATTGCTTGCTAAGTCCAAAGGAAAGGAGCAACTTGGATCATTTTTATGATATCAAGAAAGGAACTCCAACGGTTTTATTCTCTTCCCTCATCTTTGCATGTTTAGGACTAGCCCTTCTCTTCTTCTCTCCACTCTAACCCAAGCTAAACTCACTTTGTGCAAACATTTACATTGTTCTCAAAATTAGAAACCTAGGCCATATGCCTTTGATTTTTTTCAAACTCTTTTCATAATATTTATTTTGAATTGAACTTTAAGTCAACTTTGATTTCCTTTTGTGAATACTTCTAATTGGTAAATCCAACTCACTTCAAATTCTTTTGTGGTTCCAATGACCACCTTTGCCAAAGCTTTTCATAAACATTAGCTATTAGGTTTGAGTTATCATAGTGGTTGATGTAAACCTCACCTTTATCCTTAGTGATTAGACTATAAGTCTTCCATACTTATTATAGGGTGGATCCCTCACTAGTATGTTGAAGCTCTCCTCACATGGTGGATTATGGTTTAGGTTGAGTTTTCTCCCTTTGATAACAAAAGACCTTAAGGCTTTTGACAAACCAATTCACCAACTTATTTTGAGATTTTTACCCCGAACTACGAGGTTTTGATCCTACCTTTGTGATGGTACGTAGGCAATGGGTTCATCCATTTAAACAACAAAATTGTAAATAATTTGTATATTCTTTTTCTCATCTCTCCAATCATGTTTGCATAAATATTTTCACAAATACCAACCTACCATACAACATTTGCAAAAAGGGCTCCCTTAGAATACTAAGGTGCTTAAAACCTTCTCATTGCATAACCAACCCCCTTACCCAGATTTCTGACATTTTTATTAGTTTTTTATTTGATAAAACTTCTCGGTTTTTGTTCGCTTTCTAACCTTTCCTTTGGATAAATAGAAGTGCGGTGGAGACTCGAATTGTATGATTTACTTTTAATTTAGTCAATAAATCTAAAGGTAACGAATACCCCGCTACAGAAAAGTGGCGACTCTACTGGGGAAAAATGGCTTCCTAGTGGGTTTTGCCTACTTTTTGCTTTGTTGTATTGTATGCTTATATTATTTGTGACATATTTTTTGTGCAAATTTGGGATGACTGTATTGTTTGTAATGTATGAATTGCTTATATCAATTGCTTGTGTGCTTGGTGGTCTCTTGTGAGATGAGTTCTATACCCGAACTTGAGTGTACTTATGATAGGAGAATGGCATAGTCTTGTTGACTTGTGTGGAGTTATTCCTTAGAAAGTTGACTTGCAAGCCCATTCACTTGGTGGAGGTTATGTTGGGATCAATAATGTCACACGAGTAGTCGTGGTTAGGCAATACTCTTTCCACTATAAACCTTAGAAGCCAAGGACCTTAGATTACCTAGCCCATCTTGGCCTATTTTAGGACGTAGTGCGAAAGTCGTTCAAGTGTAAGATTTGATACGATTGTTACGCGATACTACACTCATAAGAGTCTCTCTTGAGAATATTTTTGGAATACGAGTAGTCGTTTATCTGATAATATCCGAAAGATGGGATGATGACTATGGGAACCTCTTTTAGAACATGATTGTCAGCTTTAACCATAGTACACTCCCTTTGGGTGGTTCTTAACCGAGACTCCATGCTCGTGACTTGCAACAAACCCTTGATTCGCGGTTGATCCATTCTCGTATATCCTTAATATCAATGGAACTTGGGTGTTGATAGGGTGTAAACCATAATCCACCAAAATGGATGATTGATATTAAGGATGACTTGATCTATCCCGTGACCTTTGTGTGGTGTGATTTGCTTGATCCTTGAGTGTGATCGTTGCAGCCATGCATTCATGCATTCATTTGCATCCATATCATCAACAATGAAAAAAATTTCAAGGAACTTAAGAGGTCTATTTGCAAATTTTCAGACATGGATAAGCAAAGAAGAAATACAAAAAAGTACAGTTTCAGACAACCCGACTTGAAAGAGTTAAGGAGTTTGACATCCTACATATTAGATCCCTTGGAGTTCAAGGCTCGCCATGGGAAGCTTCTGCCTATTCTTGCTACTCAGGTGGATGAAGGTTTGATGAGTGTGTTGGTGCAGTTCTATGATCCTTTGTACCGTTGCTTCACTTTTCCGGATTTCCAGCTTTTGCCTACACTTGAGGAGTATGCCTATCTTGTGGGTAAACCTATCCTATATCAGTTGCCGTTCAGTGGCTTGGAGAGAGTTCCTTCTTCCCAGGAGATGGTTGATCTGTTGCATATAGATGAATCTGATATTGGTGCTCATATGACTACCAAAGGTGGAATTGAAGGTCTCCCATCTGATTTCCTCATTGCTCAAGCTACTTTGTTTGGGAAGGCCATGAGTGAGGACGCCTTTGAAGCCATATTTGTACTTCTCATCTATGGGCTAGTGTTATTCCCCAACATCGACAACTTTGTGGATGTGAATTCTATTAGGATTTTCTCTACTCTTAATCTCGTTCCTACTCTGTTGGGTGACACTTATTTCTCTTTGCATATGAGGAATGTAAAGGGTGGTGGTACCATTGTGTGTTGTTTGCCTCTGTTGTACAATTGGTTTATTTCGCACTTGCCACAAACGCTCGCCTTCAAGGAGAACAAAGGATGTCTACGGTGGTCCACGAGACTGATGTCTCTCACTAATGATGATATCTTCTGGTACAACCGCGTATATGATTGTATGCAGATTATTGATTCTTGTGGTGAATTCTCCAATGTGCCTCTTCTTGGTACATGTGGTGGGATTAACTAGAACCATATTTTGGCACGCCGTCAGCTTGGGTTCCCCTTAAAGGATAAACCTAATAACATTTTGTTAGAAGATGTGTTCTTTCAAAAGGGTAAAGATCCCCAAAACTTGAAGGGCAAGATGGTTCGCGCTTGGCACAAGATTCATAGGAGGGGAAGGAAAGAGCTTGGTCCGAAGAATTCTATTGCTTTGGAACCCTACACCTCGTGGGTGAGGAAGAGAGCTTCTGAGTACCGCATTCCCTATGACTACCCGAGACCTACACCTATGGTTATGGTTGGGCCTTCAACCCTCCCTAACCAAGGAGTAGAGGAGTTAAGAGATGAAGACCGTTCGTGTGCTTGGGTCCGTGAGCAAGAAGAGCTACTTCAATAACTCAGAGATAAGGATGCCTTGATAGAATTTCTGGAGCATCAGGTTATCGACGAGCATGATGATGTGGTTACTTCTCTTCTTCCTCAGTCATCCAGGTTTTGGAAGAGGAAGTATGATCGACTCGCCAAGGAGAAGGAAGATATGGAGGCAGCCTATGAGAGAGAGGTGAAGAGGCTTCGTGCAGCTTATCTTCCGGTCTCGAGAGCTTTGGACGATTGTTCTAGGGTTTCATAGGATGTTCATTTTCCTTCTCTCTTGTACTATATTTGGTTACCAAGACTGTACTTATTTGGTGTAAAATGTTTCCAGATATTATTGATATGAATATTCCATATATGTCTAAAAGATTAATATTTTCCAAATATTTACAAATAGATCTCTAAACGTTCCTCTGAATAAAAGAAAAATCATATGCACAAACATTGCATGCATCATATGCATAAGCAGGTTTTGTTTCGGGCTTCTTGATCAGTGGTCTAACTCTGTGTTCTTCATTTATTTTGAAGACAAGCTGATGCACCGGTATAACACCAGGACCAATTCTTCTAAAGCTAATGGATCACCTCAAGCAAGAAAATAGGGAACTTAAGGAGGAAGTGACTAGAAGAAGGAGTCAGGGAAGGACGCCTGACCAGAGAAGAAGGCTCTTCTACCAAACGTTATGGGGCGTTTGCCAAGAAGAAAAATGGAGAAGCACATGTCGTGTCTTCCCATATTAAACAAAGAAGACCCTTTGTGAAGAGGAAGACTGTGCGCCCTGCCAGTAACCAGTACCAGGTGGCTCATATATCGCCTGCCTTCAGGGAAAATCAACATTATCAGCACCAGCAACAGCAACATCAATAATATCAACAACAACAGCATCATCCGCAACAGCAGGCCTACCAGCCTCGAAACAACAACAATACCAGCACTAGCTATGATAGGAAGAGGGTCAATTTCGATCCAATTCCAATGACCTACGCTGAGTTATATCCTTCATTGATTGAAAGGAAGTTGATTACTCCGCGTGACCCACCCGCTGTACCGACCAACCCTTATTGGTGGTACAAGCATGAGCTTCATTATGTTTATCATTCTGGTGCTCCCGGACATGATGTGGAGAATTGTTATCCTCTGAAGATCAAGGTTCAAGACCTTGTTAGAAGAGGTATCTTGTTTTTTGAGGACGTAGGTCCTAATGTTAAGAAGAACCCATTTCCCGAGCATGGGAAGGTTGCAATTAAAATGGTCCAGGGTTGCCCTGGCAAATACAAGGTCCGATATGTCAGCCATATCAGACAATCTTTGGTCGAGATGCACAGACTGTTATGTGGATACAATCACTATGAGCATGACCATGACAGTTGCCGTGTGTGCACTGTCAACAAGAGGGGATGTCGCCAAGTCAGGAAAGATATCCAAGATATGCTGGATTAGGATGTGATCGAGATACTTCAGAATCGTGATGAGGACGAACTTAATGTTATATCACATGTGTTCAGAATACCCGAACCTGTTGTTGTCAGATATTATGGCAGCAAGAAGAAGGCCACTCCTACTCTTGTTATCAGGCCAGCGGGCCCTGTTCCGTACTCTTCAAAGAGAGCTGTTCCCTACAGATATAATGCGGTTGCATTAGAAGATGGGAAGGAGGTGCCATTGCCCTCCACTTATGTTACAAGTATTTCTGATGTCAGTGGTATGACCCACAGTGGTCATGTTTTCTCGGCGCCGCCGAAACCCCAGGTTGACATAAGAAGAACTGATGGTGTTGATAATTTTGCTAGTCCTGTGGGGACTTCTTCTTCTTCTCCGAATCCGTCACTTGTTGTTGATAGACCTATCGTCGTTGCTAAAGCTCCTGTCCCTGTTGGCCAGAATGGCATATTGAGAGAGGATTGCGATGAGATGCTGAGGCTCATCAAGAGGAGCGAATATAATGTTGTAGATCAGCTGCTTCAAACTCCGTCAAAGATATATGTGCTATCTTTGCTGATGAACTCCGAGCCACACCGCGAAGCTTTGCAGAGGGTGTTGGACGTGGCATACGTGGATCACAATGTCACAATTGAACAGTTTGATAGCATTATTGCAAACATAACTGCTTGTAACAATTTAAGCTCTTGCGATGCTAATCTTCCCGAGGAGGTAAAAAACCACAAATTGGTTCTACACATTTCCATGAACTGCAAGGATGATGCCTTGTCTAATGTGCTGGTAGACACAGAATAATCGCTAAATGTGTTGTCGAAATCTACTCTGGCGAAACTTTCATATTAGGGCCCTCCCATGAGGCAGAGTGGAGTGGTCGTGAAGGCTTTTGATGGATCCAGGAAAACGGTGATTGGCGAGGTTGAGCTCCCAATCAAGATCGGACCTAGTGATTTCCAGATCACTTTCCAGGTCATGGATATCCGCCCATCATATAGCTGCTTGCTTGGCAGACCATGGATTCACGAGGCAGGCGCCGTGACATCCACCCTACACCAAAAGTTAAAGTTCGTCAAGAACAAGAAGTTGGTAGTGGTAGGGGGAGAGAAGGCTCTCTTGGTAAGCCATTTGTCTTCCTTTTATTATATAGATGCTGAGGATGAGGTTGGGACTCTGTTCCAAGCCTTATCTATTGCTGAACCTTTAAGGAAAGGAACTTCTTCATTTGCATTCTCCAATGATGCGAAGTTGGCCATTGAGCATGGTGCAAGTATTGGTTTAGGACAAATGATCAAGTTGGAAGACAATAAATCCCGGGCTGGCATAGGGTACTCTTCAGGCACTTTCAATGAGCGCGGTTTGTTTTAGAGTGGGGGTTTTATCGACACGGTCAAAGACCAAGAGGCTGCTGCTATAGTGGAAGATGATGCAAAGGAAGATTCTGGCAACTTTGTCATCCCTGGAGGAATCTGCAATAATTGGGTCGCTGCTGATGTTCCAACAGTTGTCCCTAAGTCCACGTAATGTGTTCACTTTTTTGTTTAAAAACTCTTCTCCCATTCCAAAAGGAGAAGTGATCACATTGTTGGCACATTAATACAATGATATTCATTTAATAATTACATGTTAAATGTTTGTTTTTCCAAATTATTTTCACTTTTTTCTTTTTGCATGAAATTGGTGATCACTAAAAAACCCTAAAAAGAGAATAAAATCAATCTTTTCATCTGCATATTGATTTGCTTTGCTTGCAATCTGAAATCTCTTTTATATCTAAAATCATTATGCAGGTTGATCAAACCCATTGAACATAATGATCCAACACCATCTCCCAACTTTGAGTTCCCTGTATTTGAGGCAGAAGAAGATGATGTTGAAGAGATTCCTGATGAGATTACCCGTCTGCTTGAGCACGAAGAGAAGATCATTCAGCCGCATCTTGAGAATCTGGAAACAGTCAACTTGGGGTCTGAGGATCATGTTCGCGAAGTGAAGATTGGGGCGGTCCAGACAAAAGTTAGAGACATAAAAAATGAATATATAATTCCCGCTAGATTTAGTACCTCACCCTGGGGAAATCTAGGCCAAAATTAGGGATTTGGCAAGTAACTGCATCCTGACAAGACTTTGTTCTACAGCTGTCAAAGATTCTCGCTCAGTCATCGTCAACTGAAGCTTCAGATACATTGGATTCAGAGTTGGTGGAGAAATTGTCATTATGTTCAATGTAGCCTTTTCCCAATGTAAATCACCAATTTCAAATTTGTAAAGATCCATGGAGTCTCGCCATTTGCAGACTACCATTCCATCAAATAAATTTGAGCCTTTATCCAATTCTTTGCACTCTTATTTGTTTCTATTTAAAAAATATTTGCATGTTTTAATTGATAAATATCATTGTTTTAAACAAATAATGTTTTATAAACTGTTTTTAAACCAAGTGAACATTCACAATGACTGGAATGTCTTCAGTGCTCTCCCAAGGATAGTATGATCTCCAAAAGGGTATGACATTTGTTCATATTCCTAGCATATTTGTTATCCTCTTCATCATCTTTCAGGTCGTCTCCTCAGCGAGCGCAGAGAGAGGTGATACACCACCAAATTCCCCAAAGAGTCTGGAGTTTTGGTCCTGATGTGCTTAAAGATGTATACCTCTAACATCCTCAGACCCCGAGGAGTCTGAATCTAGCATCTGTGTTATCAAATATATGGTTGTCATCCCTTGTGTGGATTGACCTAAAATCCCTTATAAATTGATAAAAGTTGATATGCTATCTTTTCAGGTAAGTTGGTCTTCCCTCAGTGTGAGTGGAAATCTCCCGCAGAATGAGCAGGATTTCCTAGCATGAGTAAAACTTTTCAGCAGGTTGGTTTGTAGCTTATCCCTAGAGGATTCACATACAATTTTTCCCCAGCAAGTTTGCTTACCACTCATCCTAAGTAGGGTTGCTCACATTCAGTCTTTCCCCAGTTGGTTCGCCAACAAATTATCTCCAGCTGATCGCTTACAGGTTATCCCCAATTTGATCACCTGCAGTCTTTCCTCGACGGAGTTGCCTGATCAGAGCATGATATATTTGTTTTTTCCTCCTTCTTGGATGGTTTCCTCCTAACAGAGTTGGTGCTGAAGATGTTTATTTCCTTCCCTAGTGGAGCAGTGGTTCTCTCTCCTTAGTAGAGATGTTTCTCTAGTAGATATGAGGAAGTGTTTTATTTGTTGAAATTTTTGTTTGGTGGTTGTTCCCCACAAATTTTCATATCTTTCCTTGATAAGTTCCCTAGTAGAGTTTCTTCTACGATGGATCTTATCTGTGTTGAGCCCTCGATAGAGTTTCCTCTGCAGCGGATCTTTTGTCTTTTCGGCAGCAAACCCCTGGCGATGGCTCTGTAGCTTCCCCAGCTAAGACTTTACCTGATCCTAGTTTGGCATTGGAACTTTGAGGAAGATGTGTTGTTTCCTTCCCCAGCAGAGTGATTGGTTCTTTCTCCGTAGCAGAGATGTTCCTTCAGTGGTTAGAAGTGAATGCTCGAGTGATGGGTTTCTGTTTGGTGGTTGTTCCCCACAGAATTTCGCATTATTGTCTGATAAGATCCCCAGTAGAGTTCTTCTATGACTGATCTTATCATTATCTCTGCATATTGTTGGAAGATCCCCAGCATGTGGTAGTTGTGATCCTTTTCTTATCCCCAATAGTGGTCTCTGATCCCCAGCAATCCGGCTTGTTCCCCTAGCAGTAGTCTTTGTCCCGGCAGCGACTCTACTCGATCCTCAGTGGTGATTGGTGTTTCCTGGTATTTACGGCTCCCCACCAGATTGGATTTTATCCTGTGGGCCTGGTGTCGCATTACGCGAAAAACCGGCGGGAAACGAAAACAACAGAGCCGCCACCGTGCGTTATTTATCCCAAAAGAGGGAAAGGAAACGCTCGAAGTAAACCTGGAAAAGACATGGTCTCGCGACCAAAGAGAAAGGGATCGGGAGTCGGTTATGCGAAGGGAAGGTATTAGCACCCATACGCATCCGTCGTACTCGACGGGATCCACGCACAAAAGGAAGGAAAATGGTTGCTAAACGCTGCTCAAATAAACATCAAACACTGGCTGAAAGAGACACAGGAAAACAAAAGAAACTAACTCGGCAGGATATCGCATCCTGGGCCTACGTAGTCTGTCAGGCACAGACATCAGAGTCGACGTAGTTCGGACAGGGGGAAACGTGCTCGCTACGATGTCGCATCCTATGCATACGTATCTTCTCGGACTAAAGAAGAATCAGAGCACTCGTAGCTCGGCTCACGCACGCCAAACAAAACCACATAGGAAATCGACTGCCAATCGATGGACTTACATCAAACTCCACACAAACAGGCAAACATGGAAACCGAATGCCAATCGCTGGACTTACATCAGACTCCGAACCAAACACACCCACACTGGGAACCAAATGCCAATTGCTGGACTTACATCGGACCCCAAGCACACAACAAGAGGATACGGAATGCCAATCGCTGGGCTTACATCCATCTCCTAACACACACAAAAGACAAAAGCAAAAAAAGCGCCCGGAGAGATCAACTCATCTCCTGCCTACGTACCTCATCTGGTATGAGGATCAGGGCGACGTAGTTCCCCTACGCAGGGACAAAGGACTAGCCTAACCAGATAACAAAGGGAGACACAACTAGGGAGACTACGACTCGAGCCTAGATGTTATCATGCATATCATCCCTAAGTTAAGGTTGCTATCTAACTTGCACAGGGAGCAAGCTATCCTAAACAGCACAAGCAATCAAAGCAAACAATCACAAATAGCACACACTATATACAAACAAAGTGGGCTCACACAGGGGTTAAGCTTTAGTCAAGGGGTCATGTCAACCTCGACAAACAAGCCACTGTATCAGGGTGAAGTTAGCTCTTAACCCTAACATTGAGAGTTAGGGTGAAGCAGATGAAATAGGAAGTGAAGATAAGACTTCACAGCTCTTATCCCTGGCCTGGGAGAGCTTTAGACAAATGAAGTGTGGGTTCAGAAAGTGGAAACCCTTCTACACTTATGACACTGACTCAACTGTACAACTGTACAAGGATCTTGGGTTACTATCCACAATGCATCAGCACAGTGGTGTGAGCAAAGGGATGACTCAACTAGATAGCAGGAGATGGATTGCACATCTCTTGTATCTGCCAATTGCCTTATCAAAGGTCTTTTCCTGCTTGGGGACAAAGATAAACAAGCACAAGCATTGCCTCTTAAGGAGGACTTCAGACAGGTGCCTGGCCAAGTAACAGGCCAGGTCTTCCAGACTACATGGAGTTAAGGACATTATACCTCAATGCCCAAGCTATCAAGCAAAGCAAAAGCAAGTTCACAAAGGAACTATAGCAACTAAGGTACCTGAAAACAATCCAGCACAATCAGTTCACAACTCAAAAAAGAAACAGACAAGCACAAGTCCACAATTAACTGTACATAGTCAAACAACAATCAAGCAAAGCAATGCACAAAGGTGCAAGCCACAAAGCCTAGGCTTAAGTCTCAAAACCTACAAAACAAACCCAAGGTTAGTCATAAACAAGCAATGGACCAACTCCAATTGAGTGCACATCATCAAGTATAAGCAATTGTGCTCTTTGACCTGAAACAAAGCTCAAATGTGAGATGCAAACCTCTAGGACAAGGCCTCGGGTCAAAATGAGAGCAATAAACCAAAACAGAACATGAAAATTGGTAAGAATCAAGTTCAATCAAAAAAGAAACAAATCCAAGTGGTCTCATATTCATATCATCAACCAATTTCATTTCATAAAGCAAAGAAGGCAAAGCATGCATATTCAAAGCTCATAGAACCAAACAGAAAGATTCAATTCAAACCAACTCAAAAATATTTCAATAAATCCCCAGAAAAATCATGGCTAAACAACATTCATAAAAGGATCATCACACCAAATTTCAAGTCATTTAGACAAAGGGAGGCATGTCAATCAAAATCCATAAGTCAAGCATGTTCAAACAAGCTCATACAAGGCACCAAATCATACATCAACTTCAAGCAATCATAAAACAGAATTGGTGCAAGATAAATGACTCAAACCAAAGCCATGGCAAACTTCAAGATGTCTAGAGTACATGTGCAAAATTTCAGGTCCATCCAATAAACATCAAGAATTTCACAAATCATATAAGATCATGACTCACAAAAAGTCCACAATTGGTCAAACAGAAAAGAAATTCTCAAACAAATTGGAAATGCACTCAAAAAAATGCACAAAAATTCACATTCAACCTTAACATCCAGAAGAATCAACATGCAACAAATTGGACAAGAAATGGTGTGACACAAATTGTCACACCTACAATGATCATATCATATCTCACAAACCAGAAATGCAAAAATCACAAACTCTATACCAAAATGTCCCTAAGGATCTCTAGATTAAGCATGCAAATTTTCAGCCTCATTGGATTAAGCATCATCATTTCACAACCAAAATAGCAAGAAAGGTACATGGAAGAACACATGTGAACATTCCCTAGCCAAACTAAAAATCCAGGCGTGCACAATTTTTGCAAAAATCATCAAAAAATAGTAGACATGGCAAGGATCATGGCACAAAAAATCTCACATCAATTGGACAAACCATCATTGAGATATGAATTTTTCAAATGGATGAAAAAATAAAAATGCATGAACAAGGTGTGTGAAACATGTATAGCATATGGTGGAAAAAATGCAAAGGCAAAATGGAAAAGTGGCATGGACCAGGATCGAACCATGTTCGAATTCAAATATGGCGCGCTACAGTGAAGCGCAGCGTTTCACTAAGTGAAGTGGCACGGTTTGATTGGTGCATGGCCCAGAAACACAAAAAACATGCAAATAAGCGAGGACATGGATCTGCAACGTTTCCGGAAACAAATTTTTAGGGTTCTTCACGTGTTCATCATGAAAATCCAGCTCAAGAACAAATGTTCACGAAAATCAACAAGCAGCATACCATTGTGTTCGTCTTTTAACATACATCAACAATATAACACCAATTTAACCTAAATCTCAATATCCAGCACGGATCGAGCCAAAGAAGATTCACATATCAATTTTAAAATCAGCATATCTTGCTTAATTCTCAATGAAAATCAACGATTCAAAGCGCAGTACACTCAGCATGGCAAGATCTATGACAAGCATATCACTATTTCATGAATTAGGAGCATCGAAATCCAACCTTATTTGAAGAGCAATAGTGGAATCGTGATTTTCTGGCTTCGGAATGTTGAAACAGATGATCCTCAAAGCTCCAGTAGATGAATGAGTGAAGAATCGAAGCTCAATGATGCTGGATGTAGCTCAAATTCGCATTTGCCATTGATGAAGCTTACTTTGACAGCTCTTGAAACAGCACAAAAATGGATGATTCTTGCTTCAATCTTCTTCGGCAAGGCGTGTGAATGGTGAATCAATGAAGAATCAGGCGAGGTTTTTGGAGAATTTGGCTGAAAAGTTGAGAGAAAAAGTTTTGGAGATTTTTCACTTTGATCTAGATCTGAGCAAGAATGAATGTTAAATGTGAATTCAGTTAGGATTAGGAATATATATGATGGATTAATGAAGATGCTAATCACCATTAGCCAAATGCATTGGTAATTAGTGAAATGAGTGTTTATGCTAAATTGGTCAAAACACCCTATGTGCATGAAACCTGTTGCTACAGTGCACGAAATTTGAGCTAAACACCCTCCAAATGTTGTTTAAGACCAAATGCAAGTGATTGGAAGTGTGGAAAATGCATATTTTTGAATTGGACTTTTTCCCTCCAAATTTCAAATTTAATTCAAGTGGAAAATCCAATTTTTTTGTGATGAGATTTGATGAATGGTAATGCATGATTTGGATAGAGCATGTTAAAACAAGATTGTAGCAAAAAACCCCACTCCATTTGGCCTTGTGGTGTGAAAATTATCCAAGTTTGAAGTTCAAAATCCATTGACAATGATTTGATCATAATTTCTCAACCACACATGAGAAATTCATGTTCTTGGACTTTTTGGAAAGGTGAGAGCAAGATCTTCAACTTTCATTTTGGATAAAATTCCATTTAAAGCTTGCTTGATGACGTAAATTTGAGGAGAAGACCTTTCCATTTTTGGCAGTTTGAAATTACAGGTCACTTACTATTTTTGGAAACTTTTCTTCTGACCTCAAATTCTTCATTGTTGATCTTTGTAATGTCAAATGAGACTTGTATGGACATGAATGAGGCCTTTCAAACCATCTCCCACCTTCAAATCCATGAATTCATGCACAGTTGACCATATTTGACTTTCTAGGGTTTCAGATGAAATTCAGCTTGACTGTTGAGCCTTGATCATCCAATCCTTGGCCAAACCACTTCAAAATGATCCCTAGGTCATATGAACATGTTGAACCAACCTTAGGGCTTTGCTTCAATAGAGAATACACTTGCTTGCTTGCTTGACTGGATCTCCTGACCAATCTTGACTGATGACTTGCACTAGGCCAATGGACAATGCAATGCTATGAAGTGGACAATGTAATGTTAATGACCTAACATGAAAATGTATGTACAAAATGGGAGATGCAAATTTGAGGTGCTACAGCTGCCCCTATTCAATCAACTGGGAACCCGAACGGATGAGAGCAACGGCTGTCAGACTTTCAGGGTAAACAGGGATTGAATACCGAAAGAACCGGAAAATTTGCACTCTGAGGGGATCCAAGAAAGGGAAATGCACCAATGGATGCTTTCAAAAGTACAGGAACCACATCCAGACGTCAACGGACGATGAATGGAAATAGAGAAATCACAACTAGACGTCAACGGACGACTAGGAAAAACTCAACGTTTACCGAGACCAACGGAGAGGTACCCAGACATTAATGAATGACTGGGAAAGAGATACAACCATACGTCAACGGACGTAGTGGGAAAAACTCATCGTTTACCAAAACCAACGGAGAGGTAACTCTATTGGGGACGACCAGGAAAAACTCGACGTTTATCGAAACCAACGGAGAGGTGACCAGACATCAGCGGATGAATGGGAAGACTCGACCAGACGTCAACGGACGAACGGGAGAAAGCTCGACGTTTATCGACACCAACGGAGAAGGAGAAAACTCGACCAGACGTCAACGGATGAACGGGAGAAGCTCGACGTTTATCGACACCAACGGAGAAGGAGAAAACTCGACCAGACGTCAACGGACGAACGGGAGAAGCTCGACGTTTATCGACACCAACGGAGAAGGAGAAGCCACTTCACTAAGGAAGGGGTATAACAACCGGAAACTGAATAGGACGTCCACCGACGACTCTACTGGGGATTCTGGCTGGGAAGCCACCAGACATTAACGAATGACTGGGGAATAGGATACACAATCAGACGTCAACGGACGAATGAGAAAAACTCAACGTTTACCGAGACCAACGGAGAGGTAACTCTGGATGGGGAAATATATCACCAACAAACGTCAACAGACGATCGGGAAAAACTCGACGTTTATCGAAACCAACGGAGAGGTAACTCTGGGGGAATCAACAGCCATTAACTAATGATCTGTGGGGAATAAGCAACTATACGCCATCGGACGCATAGGAAGAACTCAACGTTTACCGAAACCAACGGAGAGGTAACCCCTAGTGGGGATAATGAACACAACCAAATCATCAACGGATGATCGGGAAAAACTCAACATTTACCAAAACCAACGGAGAGGTGACCCTACTGGGGAGAGAGAACAAGACTCAACCAAACGTCAACGGACGATTGGGAAAAACTCGACGTTTATCGACACCAACGGAGAGGAGGACTCTTCTGGGGAAGAATAAGGGTATTACGAACATCGAAAGATGATGTTTACGGACACCAACAGAAGACCAGACATTAACGAATGAACTAGGAAATACTCGATGTGTACACCGAAAGATGGTGTTTACCGACACCAAAGAAAGAACACACGCGGGTGCTGACATGACACCGACCAGTATCACAAAATGACATATACACATGCCAGGGCAAGCCTAAACACTTGTTGGGGATCTCACTGGGGAGAAACAGGCTTTCCTTTCGCCAACGGATGAGGAAATAAACCTCTCTGGGGTATCAATCCTGAATGCTGTCAGGAGCAACTGTAGCAAACGTGTCGTACAGATGTTGATCAAAAATCCGCCTCTGCCGGGGATACGGTCTGATTGGTTTCGAACACATGAATGCATATGTTTGAATTTTTCTATGGCGTAATGCTCCATATCGAATGGAAATGCTACGCATTTTAAGGATGCAATGATCACTATATGCAAAATGCAAATGATGAAAACTCCGGCTGGGGGAGCCAAAACTGATCAGATACTCCGACTCTGTGGGGAGACTCTGCTCGAGGAAAACTCTGCGGGGAGAGCACCGACTTCTCACTCAGGCTGGAGAAATAACACTGTTGCTGGGTGTAAGACCCCAATTTTGGGCCCTAAGATCCCTCATGGCCCATATCATTCATATCATAACCTCAAGGATCATTGCATGCCTTTGTCCCCTCCTAGTGGATAGATTGCCTTGTGGGTTTGTTTCTTGATCACCAAGCATACTTTGCATTTGTATATCTTTGCTTTCATGTGTTTATCATTCAAAAAAGTACAAAAATATTGTCTGTCTAATCTTGTTGCTTGCAGTTGAAGCAATCATCAGAAATTAGGTCAAAGTCAGTCATTGATCAGTCAAAGCAATGGATGGTGACCATTCTTGCAGAATTTGGGCACCATGATCAATAATCAAAAGTTCATATGTCTTGAGACATCATTTGAAGTCAAGTTCTCAAGGAATTAGGGTTTGGAATTCATCAGAAGTGGTCCAGTCACTCAAAACCCTAGAAAAAGTCAACAGACAGTCAAACTTGGTCAACAGTTGATTTAATCAGAGATTTGATGGATAGAATTGATTTGAAGGAGTTCATTCATACTTGTATAAGCCTCATATATCATGTTCAACCTCATCATGGAAGAAAATCAAGTCAAACAGAAAATTTTCCAGAAATAGCAAGTGGACCTGTAATTTCAACTGCCAAAAATGGAAACTTCTTGATCTTAAACTTACATCATGATACAAGCTTCAAATGAATTTTTGCCCAACATGAAAGTTGAAGATCTTGTTCTCCCATTTTCAAAAAGTCCAAGAACATCAAAATCCCATGTGTGGTTGTCAAGATATGATCAAATCATTTTCACCAATTTTTGAACTTCAAAGGGCCATATCTCCCAAACCATAAAGCCAAATTTGGTGGGGTTTTTTCCTACAAACCACATTTTTCATCCTCTTTCCAAAAATATAAATTTCATGACCTAAAACCTTACCATTCAAAATGGCATTTTTGGACCTATTCCTTTAAAAATCAAAGTTTGACTCACAGTTGACTTTTTGACTTATGGACTTTTTCTCATTTTTGCCAATTGGGAGGTGTTTCATATATCATTTGTGATTTGTTCCAAGCCTTAAATCATTATCACACCACCATTTTACCACATTTTTAGACCATAGTGCAATCTTGGCAATTTTTGCAATTAGTTGGAAAAGAGCAAAACAAGGTACAGCATTCAGCAGCACACACAAAACAGCACAGCATGTTGGCCACTAGCAGCCTGTACCCAGCCCAAATTTGAGCAGACAAACACACCCCATTTCCACTTATATACAAACTTGGCAAAATGCATTTTTGATTCATTGAAGCAAAGCCAGTACAGCTTTTCACATGTACAACCAAAGCAGCATTTTACATAAGTCTGTACAGCCTGTCCAAGCCCATAATCGAGCAGCTCATACACCTCCTCATTCACTTGTTCCACAATTAGCAAAATGTGCATTTGGTTGTTTTAACATAAGTAGGATTAAGCATCTCTTAAACCAACTCTAAACAGCCACATATAAGGGCATTTTCCTGACATTTCAACCCTAGAAGCTGCAGCCTACCATACAGAATACACACACACTCTCATCTGGCATTTTTGGCCAAAACAAAATTCTGCAAAAACCCTTTGAGAAACCCGAGCCTCCATCATCAGTCCTTCATCTGAGTAACATTTGGACGAGTATTCAGCCTCCTTTCCCCTACTGTAAAGCATATCCTAGTTCTGTTTCTTCAAGGAATGGCCATGGCAGATTTTGATTTAAAGTAGATTTGAGCTGTTTGAACCGATTTTCTGCAAGCATTCATCATCATCAACCATCATTGGCAACTGTTTGTGTTTGCAATCTCAAAAGAAGCCCTGCATCCATTTTTCTTCAAATCCAAGTAAAATCTCGAATCCCTTATTTCTCTAGATGATGAGGTGTGTGTTGTAAATCTTACCATGCTCTTTCCATTGCAATTTGAATTATGCTAAATGGTGAACTGTGTTGTCTGAAACCTTGATTTTCATTTTTGTGTACAAATGCACTATCCATCGATTTGCTCATGTGGTTGTGATTTCTTGAAAACCATTGCTATATGATGTTTGTACTTATTTTGATGAAGCTATTGATACGCATATGGTTGATTTCTGAGCATGTTGATTCTTAGTGATTTTGCATGATGCTGATCAATGTTGCTGTTTTGCTGTTTTTTTGAGCTGCCAAGAAAATCCCTTTGATATGCTTATGCTGTTGTTGATGGATAATGCATGAGGTTGTATGTTTGTTTGAATCATGTTGTTGATGCTGTCTTTCATGATGATGATGTTGAATACTGTTGCATAACTCTGTCCAGAAAATCTCATTAGTGTGTTTATGCTGTTGTTGATTGATGTTAGTTGATGTTAGTTATTGCATGAGCATGGAGGCTGGTTAGGTTTATTTTATTCATGGTTGATAAAAGTTGCTATTGACTGCTTGCTAAATCCATGATGATGTATGTTTGTGCTAAGTCATTTTGATGCTGAAGAACATGTACTGCTATGCTGAGTTCCAATTGGTTATGAATTGATTTCCATGTCCTATTGCTGTGATGATGAGCAACTGCCCTGCTGCTATAACCTGCCCTGTCCAGATTTGTTTTCATGATTAATAGTTGCTTTGTTGTTGATTGATGCTTGAATGACAATGATGTATACCCTGCTGTTGTGTGTGGGCTTGTGGCTACTTGTTTGCTGCATGTTTGTTATATTACATTTGTTGTTCATAATTTTGTTTGGATGTTGGTGAATACACGATGCCTTGCTGTTGCCTTGCTGCAGTTTAAAACATTATGAACATGCCATTCTACTGTTATGCTACTACCATGCTGTGTTGGTTGAATGAGGAACATTGATGTTCAATACCATGTTGTTGCTGTTGTTTGTTTTGGTTGGTGCTGCATGATGAGGTTACATTGCTTTGTTTTGATTGTTGACATTGGTTACAGTTGATGCTTGAGTGTTGAACAATTGATATTGGAGTTGTATGCTGTGTGTGTAAACCCCTAGTATTGCACGAAAACCCAGATAATCCAAGGTTGATTGAATGCTGTTTGCTATATGTTGCAATGCCATGTTATTGTATGATGTTGCTTGAAGCTTGTTTCTATGAGCTGAACATATTGTATGCTGTTTGTTTGGATGCTTGTTGGTTGGAACTTCACTTGATGATTTTTATGAACACATTATGCTGCAAATTGATGATGAATACCATATATGCTGCTGTTGTTGAAACCTTGGTTTTTTTTTTTCTTCAAAAAATCGTGTTTTATGAAGATTGTTTGTTGTTGTTGCTCATGCTGTTTGAAATATTTTCAATACCATGCTGCTGTTAAACCTCAACTGTCCAGTATTTTCTTTCTTGCTGTTGGTCTGTTGGTGCATGAGTCGTGCTCATGTGATTTGTCAATACTATGCTGTTGTGTTGGTGTTGAACATACTGAATGCCATGGCTGCATAATCCTGCTGCAGTATTGAATTGTGTTGTTGGCTGTTGTTTAGGTTGCAGCATGAACATCCCCATACCTTGCTTGTGAATGATTGTTTGGTTTGAATTTTTGTTTGAGTGATAAATGATGCTGTTATGATGAGCATGCAGATTTTTTTTTTTCATGATTTGTTTTAGTCTGTTGCTGTTGTGATCAAAAACTGAGTGCCATGCTGTTGGTTGTTTTGTTTTATGATGATGATGGACATCGAACATGATGCCTTGGCCTTGCTGTGTTAGAAACCCCTAGGGTTTTAGAAAACTCAAAAATTCAAGTTGGTTGGCCAGGTTACTGTTTGATTGGCTGAGAGCCAATCAAAACATTTCGTTTTGCCTTGCCAAAACGCGGTAGTTTTGATTAATGACTGCAGAATTACCAGAATGCCATCCGTTGACTTGTGTTTGACCATTAATCATGCTATGTGTTTCATACTTTGTTCAATTATTCATCAAAATTCAACAATTCATTTTTTGCTCATTTTAATTCCAAAAATTGTGAGATTTTTTGCATTAAACTCATGAATGTGTCTAGAATTTTATGGTGAATTTTAATTAATTTTCCATGTTCTGGATTTTAAATGATAATTATTTTCTTCACATGTGTGCATAAATGATACATTGTGCCATTTCAATTGTGAAATACCCATGTTATATCCAATGCCTTTGAGATTTTTTGTGGTGAAACTAGACACATTGACCTTCATTTCCATATAAAGTTTGTGCATTTATCATTTGTGGATTGAGAGTTATGATTTTCTGAAGTTATGTGTTACATTTGGTGCTATGCCATGATCATGTATTTTTTCCAATTTTTGTTCACATGCTTCCCCTTATCCAAATCACTTGAAATTTTGCATGAATGATCCCTTGCATGTCTAATTCATGTATGAATTTTCTTGGAATTAATCATGCTGTTTTCCATTTGATTGAGAATTTTCTTCCATATGTGTTCATTTGTTGACCTTTTGTGCTATACATTGCCAAATCTTTTGTGAAATTCTCATAACATATTGTATGATCATGAAATTTCATATGTGATAACTAGACTCTTTGAGCTTTGCATTGGTGTTAATCTCATTCATTTCTCTTCTGTTTTCAAATTGATATGATTTTTTGAAGTTGACCTATGCTTGTTGACTTTCACCATGCTTACTTGAACTTGGTTTGACTTCATGATTTTACTTGACTGCCTTCCTCTCATCCAAATGCATTGAAATTTGACATGCTAGCTATGTTAGATGTTAGGATTGAGTGTGATTTATTTCATAATTTTTGAGATTGTTTGAGTTGACTTTTGAATGAAGTCTTTGCTGTTGACTTTTGTATGCTTCTCTTGCTATGCTTTGCATCCTTTTGCGTATGAAATGACCATGATGCATGATTTGGTTATGAATCCAATTGAGAATACTTCTTGAATGTTCAAACTTGGTTTGGGTTGACTTTTTCTTGCTGCCTTGACTTTTTCTTTCATCTTTGACCCTAGGCTAGTCCTAGTGGTCTTCTGAGCTTATGTTGAGTTCATCTGTTTCAGGTTAAGCACCAATGCCTTGAGGATCATTCTAATGTGCTTGAGTTTGATTGTTTAATGTGCTAACCTTTGTTTTGTAGGTGACTCACATGCTTGAGTCTTTGTGCCTTGCACAATTGGTCCCACTGTGTGACTATTGGTTCATTTCCTTTGGTTTTGACTGTTGACTTGTTTGCTAATGAGTTTGACTTTTGCAGGTACTTTAGTTGCCTAAGTTCTTTGAACTTGATTGCTTGCTTTGCTTTTTAGCATTTGCTTTGAGGTATAATTACTTCTTCTTCATGTAGTCTGGAGACCCGGTCTGTTATTTGACCGGGCAAACTGTCTGAAGTCCTCCTTAAGAGGCAATGCCTGTGTTTGTTTATATTTGTCCTAAGCAGGAAAAGTCCTTCAAGTAAGGCAATTGGTGGAAGGTAGGGATAAGCAATCTATCCCCCACTATTCAGTGTGTCCTCTCATTGCTCCCATTACATGGTTGAAGCAATGAGATAAATACCCAAGATCTAATCGAGTCAATAATGTGGAGAGAGTTCCTACTTTCTGAACTCCCACACTTTCTTTGATGCTCTCTCTGATTTGAGATAGAAGCAATGAGGCACACCCCTCATCTCCTTTTCATCTGCTTCACCTGAGTCCCTCAATGGCCAGGTTAAGAGCGACCTTCACCCATTACAGTGGACTTTTAAAGTCAAACCCTCTTGTGTGAGCCCCCATTGTTTGGCTATAGAGTGTGTTGCTTGCTATTCATTGATTGATTGATTGCTTCATATGCACTTGCTTGCTTATATGTTATGCATTTATCATCATCATCAATTGCCATTAATGCATGATCATCTCATTTGTCTTTGTGATGTTATCATTTGTTGTTTGCCCATTGAGGACAATTGTAAGTCCATTGCTTTGGCATTTGCTCCTGTGATATGGAAGGATAGAGTGTAAGACCTCATTGGTCACTCATATCTTCTGTTTATCTGTTTGTATGTGAGGATACAGTTATAAGTCCCTGTAAGTTGGCATCTGTTATCCTGTGATCATAATTTGATCTGTTTGATTTGTATGTGAGGTTGCAGTTATAAGTCCCTGTAAGTTAGCATCTGCTTTCCTGTGATCATAATTTGATCTGTTTGATTTGTATGTGAGGTTGCAGTTATAAGTCCCTGTAAGTTGGCATCTGCTTTCCTGTGATCATAGTTTGTTCATCTGTCTGTGTGAGAGGTTGCAATTATAAGTCCCTGTAAGTTGGCATTTGCATTCCTGTGATCATATTGTTTCTTTTGTTCTTGTATGTGAGGATCCATTGTAAGCCCCTGTGATGTGGCATTGGATTTCCTGTGAGCATACTGTGGAGTTAACCTAAGTCCAGATAGATTGGCAGTTGACTTCCCTGTTTCATTTTTGTTTTCTTCTGAGGAGATTAGTGTAAGCCCATTGAGTGGCATCTGATATCCTGTTCTGTTTTAGGAGACTGGTGTAAATCCATATATTGGTATCCGGTATCCGCTGTTTATTTCTTTGCCTGTGGAGATTAGTGTAAGACCATTGAGTGGCTTCTGACATCCCGTTTTGTTTTAGGAGATTGGTATAAGACCATTGATTGGCATCCGATATCCGCTTTTGCTTGCTTTGTTGTGTGTTATTATTAATTGCTATTCCAAAGGACACACTTGAATCATCTGCTATATGATTTCAAGAAGTGAACCTTCTAAGAAGTTTTACTTTCCATCTTCATCCATTCATCATTCATTATGTCCTAAACCTTTTCACACTTTAATTTTCAAACTTGACATAAGTGTTGTGCAAACATCTTCATGTTTTCTAACTAAAAACCTGGACTCAAGTCCTTGACCTTTTTTCAAACTCCATTTCATAATACTTATTTGAATTGATCTTAATCATACTTTGACTTCATTTTCATAATCACAATCAATTACTTCACTCATTCACTTGTTTTGGCTTTGTCCATTAATGTTTTCATACATGAGCTATAGGTTTGATTTATCTTAGTGGTTGATGTTAATCTCACCTTCTGTCTTTAGTGATTGAATTGTAAGCCTTCCTTGCCTATTATAGGGTTAACCCCTCTCTGGCAAGTTGAAGCTGTTCTCACATGGTGGACGTTGTTGTTTGTATAAGGTTGAGTTTTCTCCCGTGGATAACGTAAGACCTAGGGTTTGTGTTTAAAATTGAACCTAACCCACTTTTGGAAATCTTTTAGCCGAACTACGGCGTTCTGATCCTTACCTTTGATGGAAGGTACGTAGGCAACGGGTTCATCCGTTCGAACCCAATAATAATAAAATGTATATTCTTTTCTCATCATCCCAATCATGTTTGCACAATCTTTATGTCATAACAAATAACAATTTTTACAACAAGTGTGAAAAGGGCTCCCTAGGAGTACCTAGGACGTAGTGGGTGCCTAACACCTTCCCATTGCGTAATTTACCCCTTACCCAGAATCTCTGATCTTTTTATTAGTTTTCTACGTGTAAAACTTCTTAGGCTTTTGTTCGCTTTTTAGCCAGTCCTTTGGATAAATAAAAGTGCGGTGGCGACTCGAAAATTTCATGTATCTCATAGCTTATGGTTTAATCGATAGATCATATAGCGACGAATACACCGTCACAGAAAAGTGGCGACTCCACTGGGGAATACAGACTCTGAATCCCTGGTTGTATTGCCTACTTTTCACCCTTGTTGTGCTATATTGTTATTCTTTATCTGACATATTTTTGTACAATTTGGGATGACTGTATTGATTGTAATGTGTGAATTGCTTGATATACATTTGCTGTTTGCTTTGGTGATCTGTGAGATGAGTTCTATACCCGAACTCGAGTGCTCTCTAGGATAGGAGAATGGCATAGTCTTGTCGACTGGTGTGGAGTAGTCCTTAGCCAGTTGACTTGCGAGCCCATTCACTTGGTGGAGGTCATGTTGAACTAATAATGTCACACAAGTTATTTGTGGTTAGGCATTATTCTTTCAATCATGTTCCGCAGAAGCCAAGGACCTTAGTTTACCAAACCCATCTTGGCCTATTTTTAGGACCGTAGTGCGGAGGTCGTTCAGATGTCAGTTCTGATACGATTGTTACGCGATACTACACTCATAAGAGTTTCTCTTGAGAATATTCTTGGAATACGAGTATTCGTTCCTCCGATAATATTCGAAAGATGGAACGATGATTATGGGAACCTCTGATAGAACATGTCTGGCAGGTTTAAACCCTAGTACACTCCCTTTGGGTGGTTCTTAACCGAGACTCCATGCTCGTGACTCTCAACAAACCCGTGATTCGTGGTTGAGTCGTTCAAACATTGTTAATATCAATGGATCCCGGATCAGGTGTAAAACCTAAAATCCATCAAAGCGGCTGGTTGATATTAGGAATGTTTGAACCGGTTCATGTACCGTTAATATCAATGGAACTTGGGTGTCGATAAGGTGAAAACCTAAATCCACCAAAATGGATGATTGATATTAGGGATACATAGAGCTTTCCCACGACCTTTGTTTGGTGTGCTTTGCTTGATCCTTGAGTGTGTTTGTTGCATTCATGCATTCACGCATTCATCCGCATTCATGTCATCAAAGAGAAAATTTTCAAGGAACTTAAAGGGTTATTTGCAAAATTTTCAGACATGGAAAGACCGAAAAGGCATACAAAGAAGTACAGCTTTAAGCAGCCCGATGTAAAAGAGTTAAGGAATCTGACATCGTATGTATTAGATCCCTTGGGTTTCAAGGCTCGATATGGGAAGCTTCTGCCGTTGCTGACTACTCAAGTGGATGAGGGATTGATGAGCACTCTTGCTCAGTTCTATGATCCGCTCTATCATTGCTTCTTATTTCCGGACTTCCAGTTGTTGCCAACTTTGGAAGAATACTCTCACCTTATTGGGATTCCTATTCTGGATCAAGTGCCGTTCAGTGGCTTAGAGAGTATTCTATCTGCTCGAGAGATTTCCAGCCTGTTGCACATAGATGAAGATCTGATTAGAGCTAATCTGACTATCAAAGGTGGAATTCAAGGTTTTCCTTCCGAGTTCCTTATTGCTCAAGCCACTTTCTATGGGAAGGCCATGAGTGAGGATGCCTTTGAGGCTCTATTTGTATTGCTTATCTATGGATTGGTGCTGTTTCCCAACTTTGACAAGTTCGTCGACATGAACGCTATTAGGATCTTTTCAGTTCTTAATCCGGTTCCGACCTTGGTGGGTGATGCATATGTCTCCTTGCATCTGAGGAATATGAAGAATGGAGGAGTCATTGTCTGCTGTTTACCCCTGCTGTACAAGTGGTTTATTTCGCACTTGCCGCAGACAGTTGCTTTCAAGGAGAACAAGGGATGTCTACGGTGGTCTCAGAGACTCATGTCTCTCACCAATGATGATATCACCTGGTATGATCGCGTGTATGATACCGTCCAGATCATTAATTCTTGTGGTGAATTCCCCAATGTGCCTCTTCTTGGTACATGTGGTGGGATTACCTACAACCCTACGCTTGCACGTCGTCAGCTTGGGTTCCCCCTAAAGGATAAACCCCATAACATTCTGTTAGAAGGTGTATTCTTTCAGGAGGGTAAAGATCCCCAAGGCCTGAAAGCCAGATTTGTCCGCGCTTGGCGCAATATTCGCAAAAGAGTAGGAATGAATTGGGTCCAAAGAACTGCATTGCTTTGGAGCCCTATACCTCTTGGGTCAGACAGAGGGCTGCTACCTACCTGATGCCATATGATCATCCAAGACCTACACTGTTGGATGTGGCTGGGCCTTCAACCCTCCCTACCCAACGTGTAGAGGAGTTGAGAGAAGAAGACCTTTCGCGTGCCTGGATCCGCGAGAGAGAGGAATTGCTGCAGCAGCTCAAGGAGAAAGATGATATGATTGAATTTCTCGAGCACCGAGTGATCGACGATCCAAACGACACTTGGACTTCTCTGCTTCCTCAGTCTTCCAAATTCTGGAAAAGGAAGTATGATCAACTTGCAAAGGAGAAAGCTGATATGGAGGCCGCCTATGAGAGAGAGATCAAGAAGTTGTACACTTCTCGTCTTCCGGCATCCCGAGCTGTTAGGGATCCATAGGATGTCATTTACCTTTTCTCTTTGTAATATTTAAAAGAATGCTGTACTTCTTTGTCTTAATATTTGGAATGAAATATTTTCCATGAGCAATCAAAATGGTTTAAATATTCAAAATATTGCAAATGAATACCCTGAGGGTTCCTTGAAAATCAAAGCATTTGCACAAGCATTTCATGCATCATTCCTGCATAAACAGGTACCTTTTTCTGGTCTTCCGGTTCTAACATCTGCTCTTCATTTATTTTGAAGACAAGCTGACTCACCGGTATTATACGAGGGTCAACTCTGCAAGGATTATGGAGCAATTGGAACAAGAGAACCAGACTTTGAGGGATGAAGTCGCCAGACTTGGCGCTCTGATGGAGCAACTTCTCGCTGCTCAGAATCAGCCTGCTCCTCAACCAGCAACTCCCGTTCAGCGGACGGTCATATCTGAATATAGCTACTCAACGGTGCCTGTCAGTGCCCATCAGCCAAATGCCATGCCTCCCGTTTTCCTTGGGGGATGCCTCCTGGCTTTATGCCGATCTGCCAGCTCCTACATTTGCTCAAATGCCGGCATCTAGCCCGGTCCCTATTCCTGTACCTCCTGTCGTGCATACCATGCCGAGGGAAGACGACACCATCTATCACTCTGAAGCTTCTGAGGGCTCAGATGTTCACGAGAAAATGGATGCTATGAACGATCAATTCCTTGAGCTGAGAAAGGAATTGAGAACTCTTAGAGGCAAAGATCTCTTCGGCAAGTCAGCAGCCGAACTTTGTCTAGTTCCCGGTGTGAAGATACCAGTCAAATTCAAGGTCCCAGACTTTGAAAAGTATAAAGGGAACACTTGTCCTTTGGCACACTTAGTCATGTATGCCAGAAAGATGTCCACGCAAACCGACAACGATCAACTCTTGATCCACTACTTTCAAGACAGCTTGTCTGGTGCTGCTCTCCGTTGGTACATGAGTCTGGACAGTGTCAACATCCGCTCTTTCAACGATCTTGGCGAAGCTTTCGTCAAGCAATATAAATATAATGTTGACATGGCGCCTGACAGAGATCAACTCAGGTCTATGTCACAAAAGGACAAAGAACGTTCAAGGAGTACGCCCAGAGATGGCGTGAGCTGGCAGCTCAAATCACTCCACCATTAGAAGAGAAAGAGATGACCAAGATCTTTCTGAAGACTCTTGGGTCATTTTACTATGAGAGAATGGTGGCCAGCGCTCCCTCTGATTTCACCGAGATGGTGAATATGGGGATGCGTCTTGAAGAAGGTGTCCGCGAGGGACGGTTAGCCAAAGATGATGGTTCTTCCTCTAAACGATATGGAGCGTTTAAGAGGAAAGAAGGAGAAGCTCATGCTGTGCAGTCTCAGCCAAAGCATCGAAGACCCTCTGTTCAGAGGAAGCCTGCACATCGTGCCGGACATCAGCATCAGGTGGCTAGTGTGGCACCTGTATTCAAGGATAATGCTCAACAGTATCAACATCAGCAGCAATATCCACAACCGCAATATCAACAGCAACAGCAGCGTCCACAGCAACAGGCTTACCAGCCTCGTGGAAATACAACCAATCAAGCAAACATGAACTATGATAGGAAGAAGGTCAGTTTCGACCCGATTCCGATGACATATACAGAGCTTTATCCCTCCTTGTTGGAGAGGAAGTTGGTTTCTCCCAGGGATCCTCCTGCTATTCCTGCTAACCCGCAATGGTGGTACAAACCAGACCAGCATTGTGTCTACCATTCCGGTGCTCCGGGCCACAACGTTGAGAACTGTTTCCCGCTGAAGAATAAGGTTCAAGACCTCATGAGAAGCGGAATTCTGAGTTTTGAAGACTCCAACCCTAATGTCACCAGGAACCCATTGCCTTCGCATGGGAAATCTGTGAATATGATCCAGGAAGACCTTGGGAAATACAAAGTGAAATATGTCAGCCATATCCGGCAGTCATTGGTTGGATTACATAAGATGCTGTGTCAGCACAGTTATTTGGAGCATAACCATGACCAGTGCCGTGTCTGTTCTATTAACCGCTTGGGTTGTGACCAGGTTCGCTGTGAACTTCAGAAATTGTTGAATGAAGGTACCATTGAGATTCTCCAGAATCGCAATGTGGATATTGTTGAGCCCGAAGTGAGTGTCATCTCCCCGGTGTTCAAATTGCCAGAGCCCGTTGTTATTCGGTATAATAGCAACAAGCCTAAAGCTTCGCCTTCTTTGATTATCAAACCGGCAGGCCCTGTGCCTTATTCATCTGATAAAGCCGTACCTTTCCGGTACAATCCTGTTGCTGTCCAGGATGGGGTTGAGGTACCTCTGCCGTCTACTTCTGTTACCACTATTGCTGATGTTAGTGGGTTGACCCGAAGCGGTCGTGTATTTTCTGCACCTGCCAAAGCTCCTGCTGTTGCTTCTGAATCTGTTGAGCGTCCTGTGGAGACTGCTGTGAATGTTCAGAATCCGGCACTTGATGTCGCCCAACCCTCCTCGTCTGTACAAAAGACTCCTGTTTCTTCAGATGGCCCGAGTGGCATTGTTGATGAAGAATCTGATGAGATGCTGAGGCTCATCAGAAAGAGCGAGTATAATATTGTAGACCAGCTTCTACACACGCCCTCCAAGATCTCCATTCTTTCTCTATTGCTGAATTCAGAGCCTCATAGGGAGTCTCTGCAGAAAGTCTTGGACCTGGCGTACGTTGATCACGACGTCACCCTGGAACAATTTGATAGCATTGTTGCAAACATCACCGCTTGCAACACTCTGAGCTTTTGTGACGCTGATCTCCCTGAGGAGGGAAGAGACCACAACATGGCTTTACATATCTCTATGAATTGCAAATCTGATGCAATGTCCAATGTACTGGTGGACACTGGATCGTCCCTTAATGTATTGCCAAAATCCACACTCTCTCGATTGTCATATCAAGGTCCTCCTATGAGGCAGAGTGGGGTTGTTGTTAAAGCTTTTGATGGGTCGCGCAAGACCGTGATTGGGGAAGTTGACCTCCCAATCAAGATTGGACCAAGTGATTTCCAGATCACTTTTCAAGTAATGGATATTCACCCATCATACAGCTGTCTCTTGGGCAGACCATGGATTCACGAGGCTGGCGCCGTGACATCCACCCTACACCAAAAGCTGAAGTTTGTGAAAAACAAGAAATTGGTTGTAGTAGGGGGAGAAAAGGCTCTCCTGGTCAGTAATTTATCTTCTTTCTCGTACATTGATGCAGAGGATGAAGTTGGAACTCAGTTCCAAGCTTTATCTATTGATAAACCAATCGAGAAGAAGTCTCCTTCATTCACTTCCTACCGTGATGCTAAGCTGGCCATTGAATGTGGTGCAGTTGCTGGATTAGGGAAAGTGCTTGAACTTGAAGATAACCGATCCCGGGCTGGCATTGGCTATGGTTCTGGGGCATGCAACGAGCAAGGTCTGTTCACCAGTGGAGGATTCATCCATGCTGATCAACCTGCAGAAGAGGAAGCTGCTGCTATCATTGAAGAAGAAGATGCAGAAGATTTGAACAATTTTGTTATTCCTGGTGGTGTCTGCCACAATTGGGTCGCTGTGGATGTTCCTACAGTTATCCATAGATCAGAGTAATTGTTCATTTTGTTTAAAACCCTTCTCCCATGCCAAAAGGAGAAGTGATGACATTGTTGGCAAAGCATATATACAATGATATTTTCATTCAATTTTTGCATTGTCAAACATTTGTTTTTCCTTTGTTTTCACTTTTTGCTTTTCTTTATGAAATCAGTGATCACAAAAAACCATAAAAACAAAATAAAAGCTATAAAAGCAACATTTTTCATCTGCATAATGATTTGCTTGTTTAAATTTGAAGTTTTTCTTAACCAAAATCATTATGCAGGTTGATCCTAAAACCCATTGAACATAATGATCCAACGCCATCTCCCAATTTTGAATTCCCTGTATTTGAGGCAGAAGAAGATGACGTTGAAGAGATTCCTGATGAGATCACCCGTCTCCTTGAGCACGAAGAGAAGATCATTCAGCCGCATCTCGAAGACTTGGAAACAGTCAACTTGGGATCTGAAGATTGTGAGCGCCTGGTGAAGATTGGGGCACTTCTTGAAGGGTCTGTTAAGGAAGATTTGATCAGCTTGCTACGAGAATATTCAGATATCTTTGCTTGGTCCTATGAAGACATGCCGGGTTTAGATACAGATATTGTGCAACATTTCCTGCCTTTGAAGCCTGAGTGCGTGCCTGTGAAGCAGAAGCTCAGAAGAACTCATCCAGATATGGCAGTGAAGATCAAAGAGGAAGTTCAGAAGCAAATTGATGCGGGGTTTCTGGTGACTTCGACATATCCTCAATGGGTGGCCAATATTGTGCCTGTTCCTAAGAAGGACGGAAAAGTCCGTATGTGCGTTGATTACAGAGATTTGAATAAAGCTAGTCCAAAAGATGATTTTCCTCTACCACACATTGACATGTTGGTAGACAATACAGCTAAATTCAAAGTCTTTTCCTTTATGGACGGATTTTCCGGATATAATCAAATCAAGATGGCACCAGAGGATATGGAGAAGACAACATTCATCACACCTTGGGGAACATTCTGTTATCGAGTGATGCCCTTCGGTTTGAAGAACGCCGGAGCCACGTATCAACGAGCTATGACTACCTTGTTTCATGATATGATGCACAAGGAGATAGAAGTCTATGTTGATGATATGATTGCTAAGTCCCGAACGGAAGTTGAGCATATTGAGCATTTGTTGAAGCTTTTCCAGCGTTTGAGGAAATTCCAGCTTCGTCTGAATCCGAACAAATGTACTTTTGGAGTCCGTTCCGGCAAGTTGTTGGGTTTTGTGGTAAGTGAAAGAGGTATTGAGGTTGATCCTGCAAAGGTCAAAGCAATACAAGAGATGCCCGCACCCAAAACTGAGAAGCAAGTCCGAGGTTTTCTTGGCCGCTTGAACTACATTTCCAGATTTATATCCCACATGACTGCCACATGTGCGCCGATATTCAAGCTCCTCCGGAAAGATCAGTCTCATGATTGGACCGAGGATTGCCAGAAAGCTTTCGACAGTATCAAGGATTATCTGTCTGAACCTCCGATTTTGTCTCCGCCAGTGGAAGGAAGACCTCTGATTATGTACTTAACAGTTCTTGAAGACTCGATGGGTTGTGTACTCGGTCAACAAGATGAATCAGGGAAGAAGGAGTTTGCTATCTACTACCTCAGTAAGAAGTTTACTGATTGTGAGTCTCGGTACTCTATGCTTGAGAAGACGTGCTGTGCTTTAGCTTGGGCAGCTAAGCGTTTGCGCCAGTACATGATAAATCATACAACTTGGTTGATATCCAGAATGGATCCAATTAAGTATATCTTCGAGAAGCCTGCTTTAACTGGGAGGATTGCCCGTTGGCAGATGCTGTTGTCTGAGTATGATATTGAGTATCGAGCTCAGAAAGCTATCAAAGGTAGTATCTTGGCTGACCATCTAGCGCACCAGCCAATTGAAGATCATCAGTCTGTTCAGTATGACTTCCCTGACGAGGAAATTCTGTATTTGAAGATGAAAGATTGCGATGAGCCTACACTTGATGAAGGTCCAGAACCTGGTTCCAGATGGACGATGGTGTTTGATGGCGCTGTTAATCAATATGGAAATGGAATTGGGGCAGTAATTGTTAATCCCCAGGGATCGCACATTCCATTTACAGCAAGGCTAACTTTCAAATGCACGAATAATATGGCGGAGTATGAAGCCTGTATTATGGGACTTGAAGAATGCATTGATTTGAGAATCAAGTATCTTGATGTCTATGGTGATTCAGCTTTGGTTGTCAATCAGATCAAAGGTGAATGGGAGACAAATCAACCAGGTCTCATCCCATACAGAGATTATGCAAGGAGAATTTCAACTTTCTTCACAGAAGTTGAATTTTATCATATTCCTCGAGAGGATAATCGGATGGCAGATGCCCTTGCTACGCTTGCTTCCATGATTGTTGTCAGATGGTGGAATGATGTTCCCAACATTACTGTGATGCGCTTGGACAGACCCGCTCACATATTTGCAATCGAAGAAGTGAAAGATGACAAGCCTTGGTATTTTGATATCAAGAATTTCCTCCAGAACCAGGTCTACCCGCCTGGGGCATCTGTGAAAGATAGGAAAACTTTGAGAAGGTTGTCAGGCAGTTTCTACCTCAGTGGTGAAGTGCTGTACAAGAGAAATTTTGATATGGTTTTGCTCAGATGCGTGGATAGACACGAAGCAAACCTATTGATGACTGAGGTCCATGAGGGTTCATTTGGTACTCATTCCAATGGACATGCCATGGCTAAGAAGATGTTGAGAGCAGGCTACTATTGGCTGACAATGGAGTCTGACTGTTGCAAGTATGTGAAGAAATGTCACAAGTGTCAAATTTATGCGGATAAGATTCATATTCCTCCGACACTCCTGAATGTGATTTCATCACCATGGCCTTTCTCTATGTGGGGAATCGACATGATCGGCATGATTGAGCCGAAAGCGTCCAACGGACATCGGTTTATTCTCGTAGCAATTGATTACTTCACCAAATGGGTTGAAGCCGCGTCGTACGCGAATGTAACCAGACAGGTGGTTGTGAAGTTTATCAAGAACCAGCTGATTTGCCGTTATGGTGTGCCAGAGAGGATCATTACTGATAATGGATCCAATCTGAATAACAAGATGATGGATGAGTTGTGCGCTGAATTAAGATTGCACACCATAATTCCTCTCCTTACAGACCTAAGATGAATGGGGCTGTTGAAGCTGCTAACAAGAATATCAAGAGAATTATCCAGAAGATGACTGTCACGTACAAAGATTGGCATGAGATGCTGCCATTTGCTTTGCATGGATATCGTACGTCTGTACGCACTTCAACAGGGGCAACCCCTTTCTCTCTTGTTTATGGCATGGAAGCCGTTCTCCCAGTAGAGGTGGAGATCCCATCAATGCGAGTCTTGATGGAAGCCAAGTTGACTGATGCTGAATGGATTCAGAGTCGTTATGACCAACTGAATTTGATTGAAGAGAAGCGATTAACTGCCATGTGCCATGGTCAGTTGTATCAGCAGAGAATGAAGAAAGCATTCGACAAGAAGGTCAAGCCTCGTGTGTTCCGAGAAGGTGACCTTGTGCTCAAGAAAGTTTTGTCTTTCGCGCCCGATTCCAGGGGCAAGTGGACTCCAAACTACGAGGGTCCATATGTTGTTAAGAGAGCCTTTTCAGGCGGTGCTTTGATGCTTACAACAATGGATGGGGAGGATTTCACTCGTCCTGTGAATTCAGATGCAGTTAAGAGATACTTTGCCTAAAAAAAAAGTATATGCAAATGAAAAAAAAGAATGAAAAAACAGAATAGCTCGCTAAGTTGAAAACCCGAAAGGGCGGCTTAGGCAAAAATGAGCGTCTCGGTGGAGAACCCGCAAGGGTAATCCAGGCAAAAATTAGAGACTTGAAAAAAAGAATATTTGCATCCCGCTAGATTGAGTACCTCACTCTGGGGCAATCTAGGCAAAAATTAGGGATTTGGCAAGTAACTGCATCCTGACAAGACTTTCTGGTTCATCAGTCGTCATTTCGTCAGAAGATTCTCGATTCGTCGTCAACTGAAGCTTCGGATACATCGAGATTCAAATTGGTAGAGAAAGGATCATTATGTTCAATGTAGCCCTCTTCCAATATATATCACTGATTTCAAATTTGTACAGATCTATGGAGTCTTGCCATTTGCAGACTACCATTCCATCAAATCAATTTGAGCTTTTTATCCAATTATTTGCACTCTTATTTGTTTCAATTCAACAAATGTTTTGCATGTTTTAAATTGATAAAATGTCATTGTTTTAAACAAATCAAATTTTTCAAAATTTTTGTTTTAAACAAAGTGAACACTCACAAGATTGAAAGGATACTCAAGAATATCTCAGTGCTCTCCCGAGGGTGGCATGATTCCCAACAGGTAAGACATTGGGTCCATATTCCTGGTTTGGTGGTATCTTCTTTCTTCAGATATTTGTTGAGGTTGTTCCTCAAACAAAGTTATTGTTGGGGTTGTTCCCCAGTACAGTCGCAAACAGAGTGTTGTTGAAGACTTCGTTTTTCTCCAGCAGCAGTTTTCCCCTAGCATGGGTGTTTTCTTGTAGAAGTTTCGGCGGTTGATGGTTTGTCATCTTGGTGCCCCGTCACTTTCTCCAGTGGGTCGATACCCCCAGACTTTATTTGTCTCCTCAGCACAGTCATGAGTAGCCATTGATTGATACTCCCCTCGGAGTCGCGAGTAAAGCTGTTATTAATATCCCCACCAGGGTTGCAAGTGGAGTTGTTACCGCTTTTCCCCAGGCAGTGTTTGCCAGCAGGAACTGTCTGTTTCCTCAGCACGTTTGTTTTCTTTTGAAGACTCGGTAAGTCAGTGGTTTGATACCCGATATTTTACCTTCTCCCCGGCGAAGTCGTCTGTGGAATTTTTGCTATCTCTCCATCAGAGTTATTCTCTTCAGCAGAGCAGGATTTATTTTCCTACTCTGTGGTTGATTGGGTCGACATCCCAGTATTGCAACCATCTTTTCCTCAGCTTAGTCTGCAGATGTTTGTTGTGGCAGTTTCGCCCGTTGATACTCCTTCAATCCCCGATATGGTCGGATGATGGCTCTAGCCTCCAGTGAACGGATTGATTTCCTGACTGTTTGTGATCCCTAGTAGAGTGGCTTATATTGCAGAATCTACTTGTTGTGATCAATTTGCTGTATATTCTCCCCAAGTGGAGTGGTTCGTTGCAGAATATACTTGTTTGATCTGTCCTCCCTCAGTGGTTTGTTCCCAAGAGAGTAGCCGACAGTTTTCCCCAATAGAGTTGCTTATGCAATCAGATTCTATTTGGATGATTTCATTCTCCCTCAGTGGGTTTTTCCCCCAGCGGAGTTGTGTGAATTTGCTTCTACAGCAGTTCGTGCTTATGCACTTTTGTTTCTCAGTCGACACTGGGATCCCCTGCAGATATACTTTGGGATTTCTCTTGTTCCCCTACAGATTTGTCTTGGTGGCTGTTTTGCCCGTTGTGACTTTCTGTACCCTGTTTCGGGTTGTTTCCTGTTATCTGATTCTCTGCTTCTTCAACAGTGCCTGCAGATCTTTGCTTTACACGTAGATCTCCGCAGATTGGCTCTCCAGCTGGTTTTTCCCCTGGAAGTATAATACCGGACGTTTGGTTCCCGAACCTGTTTGTGTTAGAAATTGTCTGTTTTGTCAGCATTCATCAAACATAAATCACGCATATTCATGCATACTCATAAACATTCAGATATTCATGTTGCATTTCTTGCCATATATCTTTTGTTTGTCGTGTCTCCTGCTATGGTGATATAGATCTCTTTACAGATATCCCCAAGCAGATGTCGGGTGTTTAAGATCTCTCCATATAGAGTCAACCCCATAAGCAGAAAATGTTGTCTTTCCTTCTGCAGTTCCCCACTGAGATATATCCTCGTGGATGACGGTTTCTTCCGTTTCCTCCCAACATATATATTGGGATGGATTTTCCTATTTGAGTTATATCCTCATTAGGACGTGTCTTATTCAGTCTGTCTCTTCGGATCATTCCCGAATCGACTGTTTGTCAGAAATCTTGTGCTTCCCAGTGGGTTGTTCCCCAGCGGATTGTTTTTGGGCCTCTGCCTACAAACCGGTAGTTGTAAGTCCTATCTTTCCTGGCTTTCTTAACAGAATTTGTGGTTATACACCTTTTATTCTCTAGCCAGAGTTTTTGGTTTTCTACCTACTACCCGGTAGTTGTAAATCTTTTTTTTCCTGCTTTTCAGCAGTTTGTGGTTTGTTATAAACCCTATTTTGGTTTCCCGTGCGGATTTGTGATTTGTTCTATCCCCACGCGGAGTTTTTGGTCTTCTACCCCGTATTCGGTAGATGTAAACCCTAATTTTGTGGTTATCTTCATTCAATATTTGATGATGATTTTCCTTTGCTTGTATAAGTTGCTTAGATCAGCACTTATATCCTCAGCAAGTCTTTTGTGGATAATTGCCGTATGCTAGCAATTTTATCCCCAGTGGGTCTTTTCACCGTATGCTAGTGATTTGTTCCCCGGATCATTGGTTGTTTACCAATGCATCCCCAGCTAGTCTTCTGTCGATAATTGCCGGATGCTTGCAATTTATCCTCAGCGGTTCGCCTTTCATTTACCCTTTTGTCGGTAATGTCTGTTGCTCCTTTTGATTGGTCATCATTATATACCTAGTTTGGTGTCCCGATGCCTTTCTTTTCGGTTGATTTATCCTTTGTTAACCCAGTAACCGGTTGTGGATAATCTTCCATGCGAGTATATTATTCACGGTCTGCCGGTAATGAATAGTATATCTCATGCACTCTTCAGTCGAAGCCTTTTGCGTTTCCCCGGTCGAGTAAGATTCGTTATTTCCCTTTGTGGAGTCGAATATTTCTTGTTGTTGGATAATTGCCGGATGCTTGCAATTTATCCCTTTGAGTTGTCTTTCGTTTACCCGTATGCTTGGTATCGATTGTCTCTCTTTTTGGTTAGTCACCTATTATATACCCAGTAACCGGTATCTCTGGTGTCTTTTCCTTTCGAGTGTATTATTCACGGTCTGCCGGTAATGAATAATATTCTCATGCGCTCTTTAGTTGGAATCCTTTGTTGATTTTCCCCAACTGAGCAAGATTCGTATTCTTTGTAGAATCGAATAGCCATCCTTTAACCAGTTTGTGTTTTGGATGATGAGTGTTTTGGAAGTGAAAACCAATTCACGTTTTCGGTAGATCACCTATTATATACCCAGTAACCGGTATCTCTGGTGTTTCTTACCATGCGAGTTTATTATCTACGTTCTGACGGTAATAGATAATATATCTCATGCGAGTATCTTATCCACGGTCTGCCGGTAATGGATATTATATCTCATGCACTCTTTGGGTTTGTGTCCCCAGTTGAGTAAGATTCGTTTTCCCGTTGTGGATTCGAATGCCCATCCTGTAAGTCGATTTGCTTTTTCAAGCCCTCCTTTCGGATGATGAGTGTTTTGGAAGTGAAAACCAATTCACGTCTTCGGATTTTATCCTATAAACAACCCAGTAACCGGTTCAGGATAATTTTCCTTTCGAGTATATTATTCACGGTCTGCCGGTAATGAATAATATGTCTCATCTGAGTATTCTATCCACGTTCTGACGGTAATGGATATTATATCTCGTTCACTCTTGAGTCGATCTTTTGATTGTTTTCCCTCAGAGAAAGATTCATTTTCCTTGTGGAATTGAATATCCATCCTATAAACAAGTTTGCTGTTCTAGCTTTCTTCAGGATGATGAGTGTTTTGGAAGTGAAATCCAATTCACGCTTTGGTCGGTCACCTATTATATACCCAGTAACCGGTATCCTTGGTGTTCCCTCCTTTCTGCTCCCTATTATGACCTCGGTCCCCCTGTGGAGTCAGATTTTCCTGAGTTTGTTACCCGTATGCCTGGTAACATCTCATTTCTTTGTTACTTCCTCAGTGGAGTTTTCTTTTGCTTCTCCTCAGGAGTCAGCTTGTGTCTCTCCAATGGATTTATTTTCCTTTGGGATTTCTCTTCCCAGTGTGAGTCCTTCATTCCCTAGTGAGCTCTCCTGTCTGTTTTTCTGTTTTCTAATCAGAGTCGTGTTTTGTTCACATTGTGTCAGTTTTGTTTTCCCCCAGTTTAGAGTCGTGTCTTGTTCACACATCTCATTTCTTTTATTATCCCCATAGAGTCTTGTTAGAGTCTCTGTTCCTAGTGAGCGTATTACTCCGATGGATCGTCTTTTCTTCTGTGTGAATCATATTCCCCACCGAATTTGTGTCTTTTGCACGCATACCTCTGCATCATGAGGTCTCTTAGGGACCAAAATTTGTCTCATTACTGTTATTTAAGCTCATTCTACCGCGTCGAGATGAAGATTTCTAAACTTCACTTCTCCGGCTAGAATGACCTTAAATAGGGGCATCTGTAAGACCCCAATTTTGGGCCCTAAGATCCCTCATGGCCCATATCATTCATATCATAACCTCAAGGATCATTGCATGCCTTTGTCCCCTCCTAGTGGATAGATTGCCTTGTGGGTTTGTTTCTTGATCACCAAGCATACTTTGCATTTGTATATCTTTGCTTTCATGTGTTTATCATTCAAAAAAGTACAAAAATATTGTCTGTCTAATCTTGTTGCTTGCAGTTGAAGCAATCATCAGAAATTAGGTCAAAGTCAGTCATTGATCAGTCAAAGCAATGGATGGTGACCATTCTTGCAGAATTTGGGCACCATGATCAATAATCAAAAGTTCATATGTCTTGAGACATCATTTGAAGTCAAGTTCTCAAGGAATTAGGGTTTGGAATTCATCAGAAGTGGTCCAGTCACTCAAAACCCTAGAAAAAGTCAACAGACAGTCAAACTTGGTCAACAGTTGATTTAATCAGAGATTTGATGGATAGAATTGATTTGAAGGAGTTCATTCATACTTGTATAAGCCTCATATATCATGTTCAACCTCATCATGGAAGAAAATCAAGTCAAACAGAAAATTTTCCAGAAATAGCAAGTGGACCTGTAATTTCAACTGCCAAAAATGGAAACTTCTTGATCTTAAACTTACATCATGATACAAGCTTCAAATGAATTTTTGCCCAACATGAAAGTTGAAGATCTTGTTCTCCCATTTTCAAAAAGTCCAAGAACATCAAAATCCCATGTGTGGTTGTCAAGATATGATCAAATCATTTTCACCAATTTTTGAACTTCAAAGGGCCATATCTCCCAAACCATAAAGCCAAATTTGGTGGGGTTTTTTCCTACAAACCACATTTTTCATCCTCTTTCCAAAAATATAAATTTCATGACCTAAAACCTTACCATTCAAAATGGCATTTTTGGACCTATTCCTTTAAAAATCAAAGTTTGACTCACAGTTGACTTTTTGACTTATGGACTTTTTCTCATTTTTGCCAATTGGGAGGTGTTTCATATATCATTTGTGATTTGTTCCAAGCCTTAAATCATTATCACACCACCATTTTACCACATTTTTAGACCATAGTGCAATCTTGGCAATTTTTGCAATTAGTTGGAAAAGAGCAAAACAAGGTACAACATTCAGCAGCACACACAAAACAGCACAGCATGTTGGCCACTAGCAGCCTGTACCCAGCCCAAATTTGAGCAGACAAACACACCCCATTTCCACTTATATACAAACTTGGCAAAATGCATTTTTGATTCATTGAAGCAAAGCCAGTACAGCTTTTCACATGTACAACCAAAGCAGCATTTTACATAAGTCTGTACAGCCTGTCCAAGCCCATAATCGAGCAGCTCATACACCTCCTCATTCACTTGTTCCACAATTAGCAAATGTGCATTTGGTTGTTTTAACATAAGTAGGATTAAGCATCTCTTAAACCAACTCTAAACAGCCACATATAGGGCATTTTCCTGACATTTCAACCCTAGAAGCTGCAGCCTACCATACAGAATACACACACACTCTCATCTGGCATTTTTGGCCAAAACAAAATTCTGCAAAAACCCTTTGAGAAACCCGAGCCTCCATCATCAGTCCTTCATCTGAGTAACATTTGGACGAGTATTCAGCCTCCTTTCCCCTACTGTAAAGCATATCCTAGTTCTGTTTCTTCAAGGAATGGCCATGGCAGATTTTGATTTAAAGTAGATTTGAGCTGTTTGAACCGATTTTCTGCAAGCATTCATCATCATCAACCATCATTGGCAACTGTTTGTGTTTGCAATCTCAAAAGAAGCCCTGCATCCATTTTTCTTCAAATCCAAGTAAAATCTCGAATCCCTTATTTCTCTAGATGATGAGGTGTGTGTTGTAAATCTTACCATGCTCTTTCCATTGCAATTTGAATTATGCTAAATGGTGAACTGTGTTGTCTGAAACCTTGATTTTCATTTTTGTGTACAAATGCACTATCCATCGATTTGCTCATGTGGTTGTGATTTCTTGAAAACCATTGCTATATGATGTTTGTACTTATTTTGATGAAGCTATTGATACGCATATGGTTGATTTCTGAGCATGTTGATTCTTAGTGATTTTGCATGATGCTGATCAATGTTGCTGTTTTGCTGTTTTTTTGAGCTGCCAAGAAAATCCCTTTGATATGCTTATGCTGTTGTTGATGGATAATGCATGAGGTTGTATGTTTGTTTGAATCATGTTGTTGATGCTGTCTTTCATGATGATGATGTTGAATACTGTTGCATAACTCTGTCCAGAAAATCTCATTAGTGTGTTTATGCTGTGGTTGATTGATGTTAGTTGATGTTAGTTATTGCATGAGCATGGAGGCTGGTTAGGTTTATTTTATTCATGGTTGATAAAAGTTGCTATTGACTGCTTGCTAAATCCATGATGATGTATGTTTGTGCTAAGTCATTTTGATGCTGAAGAACATGTACTGCTATGCTGAGTTCCAATTGGTTATGAATTGATTTCCATGTCCTATTGCTGTGATGATGAGCAACTGCCCTGCTGCTATAACCTGCCCTGTCCAGATTTGTTTTCATGATTAATAGTTGCTTTGTTGTTGATTGATGCTTGAATGACAATGATGTATACCCTGCTGTTGTGTGTGGGCTTGTGGCTACTTGTTTGCTGCATGTTTGTTATATTACATTTGTTGTTCATAATTTTGTTTGGATGTTGGTGAATACACGATGCCTTGCTGTTGCCTTGCTGCAGTTTAAAACATTATGAACTTGCCATTCTACTGTTATGCTACTACCATGCTGTGTTGGTTGAATGAGGAACATTGATGTTCAATACCATGTTGTTGCTGTGTTTTGTTTTGGTTGGTGCTGCATGATGAGGTTACATTGCTTTGTTTTGATTGTTGACATTGGTTACAGTTGATGCTTGAGTGTTGAACAATTGATATTGGAGTTGTATGCTGTGTGTGTAAACCCCTAGTATTGCACGAAAACCCAGATAATCCAAGGTTGATTGAATGCTGTTTGCTATATGTTGCAATGCCATGTTATTGTATGATGTTGCTTGAAGCTTGTTTCTATGAGCTGACCATATTGTATGCTGTTTGTTTGGATGCTTGTTGGTTGGAACTTCACTTGATGATTTTTATGAACACATTATGCTGCAAATTGATGATGAATACCATATATGCTGCTGTTGTTGAAACCTTGGTTTTTTTTTTTTCTTCAAAAAATCGTGTTTTATGAAGATTGTTTGTTGTTGTTGCTCATGCTGTTTGAAATATTTTCAATACCATGCTGCTGTTAAACCTCAACTGTCCAGTATTTTCTTTCTTGCTGTTGGTCTGTTGGTGCATGAGTCGTGCTCATGTGATTTGTCAATACTATGCTGTTGTGTTGGTGTTGAACATACTGAATGCCATGGCTGCATAATCCTGCTGCAGTATTGAATTGTGTTGTTGGCTGTTGTTTAGGTTGCAGCATGAACATCCCCATACCTTGCTTGTGAATGATTGTTTGGTTTGAATTTTTGTTTGAGTGATAAATGATGCTGTTATGATGAGCATGCAGATTTTTTTTTTTCATGATTTGTTTTAGTCTGTTGCTGTTGTGATCAAAAACTGAGTGCCATGCTGTTGGTTTTTTGTTTTATGATGATGATGGACATCGAACATGATGCCTTGGCCTTGCTGTGTTAGAAACCCCTAGGGTTTTAGAAAACTCAAAAATTCAAGTTGGTTGGCCAGGTTACTGTTTGATTGGCTGAGAGCCAATCAAAACATTTCGTTTTGCCTTGCCAAAACGCGGTAGTTTTGATTAATGACTGCAGAATTACCAGAATGCCATCCGTTGACTTGTGTTTGACCATTAATCATGCTATGTGTTTCATACTTTGTTCAATTATTCATCAAAATTCAACAATTCATTTTTTGCTCATTTTAATTCCAAAAATTGTGAGATTTTTTGCATTAAACTCATGAATGTGTCTAGAATTTTATGGTGAATTTTAATTAATTTTCCATGTTCTGGATTTTAAATGATAATTATTTTCTTCACATGTGTGCATAAATGATACATTGTGCCATTTCAATTGTGAAATACCCATGTTATATCCAATGCCTTTGAGATTTTTTGTGGTGAAACTAGACACATTGACCTTCATTTCCATATAAAGTTTGTGCATTTATCATTTGTGGATTGAGAGTTATGATTTTCTGAAGTTATGTGTTACATTTGGTGCTATGCCATGATCATGTATTTTTCCAATTTTTGTTCACATGCTTCCCCTTATCCAAATCACTTGAAATTTTGCATGAATGATCCCTTGCATGTCTAATTCATGTATGAATTTTCTTGGAATTAATCATGCTGTTTTCCATTTGATTGAGAATTTTCTTCCATATGTGTTCATTTGTTGACCTTTTGTGCTATACATTGCCAAATCTTTTGTGAAATTCTCATAACATATTGTATGATCATGAAATTTCATATGTGATAACTAGACTCTTTGAGCTTTGCATTGGTGTTAATCTCATTCATTTCTCTTCTGTTTTCAAATTGATATGATTTTTTGAAGTTGACCTATGCTTGTTGACTTTCACCATGCTTACTTGAACTTGGCTTGACTTCATGATTTTACTTGACTGCCTTCCTCTCATCCAAATGCATTGAAATTTGACATGCTAGCTATGTTAGATGTTAGGATTGAGTGTGATTTATTTCATAATTTTTGAGATTGTTTGAGTTGACTTTTGAATGAAGTCTTTGCTGTTGACTTTTGTATGCTTCTCTTGCTATGCTTTGCATCCTTTTGCGTATGAAATGACCATGATGCATGATTTGGTTATGAATCCAATTGAGAATACTTCTTGAATGTTCAAACTTGGTTTGGGTTGACTTTTTCTTGCTGCCTTGACTTTTTCTTTCATCTTTGACCCTAGGCTAGTCCTAGTGGTCTTCTGAGCTTATGTTGAGTTCATCTGTTTCAGGTTAAGCACCAATGCCTTGAGGATCATTCTAATGTGCTTGAGTTTGATTGTTTAATGTGCTAACCTTTGTTTTGTAGGTGACTCACATGCTTGAGTCTTTGTGCCTTGCACAATTGGTCCCACTGTGTGACTATTGGTTCATTTCCTTTTGGTTTTGACTGTTGACTTGTTTGCTAATGAGTTTGACTTTTGCAGGTACTTTAGTTGCCTAAGTTCTTTGAACTTGATTGCTTGCTTTGCTTTTTAGCATTTGCTTTGAGGTATAATTACTTCTTCTTCATGTAGTCTGGAGACCCGGTCTGTTATTTGACCGGGCAAACTGTCTGAAGTCCTCCTTAAGAGGCAATGCCTGTGTTTGTTTATATTTGTCCTAAGCAGGAAAAGTCCTTCAAGTAAGGCAATTGGTGGAAGGTAGGGATAAGCAATCTATCCCCCACTATTCAGTGTGTCCTCTCATTGCTCCCATTACATGGTTGAAGCAATGAGATAAATACCCAAGATCTAATCGAGTCAATAATGTGGAGAGAGTTCCTACTTTCTGAACTCCCACACTTTCTTTGATGCTCTCTCTGATTTGAGATAGAAGCAATGAGGCACACCCCTCATCTCCTTTTCATCTGCTTCACCTGAGTCCCTCAATGGCCAGGTTAAGAGCGACCTTCACCCATTACAGTGGACTTTTAAAGTCAAACCCTCTTGTGTGAGCCCCCATTGTTTGGCTATAGAGTGTGTTGCTTGCTATTCATTGATTGATTGATTGCTTCATATGCACTTGCTTGCTTATATGTTATGCATTTATCATCATCATCAATTGCCATTAATGCATGATCATCTCATTGATCTTTGTGATGTTATCATTTGTTGTTTGCCCATTGAGGACAATTGTAAGTCCATTGCTTTGGCATTTGCTCCTGTGATATGGAAGGATAGAGTGTAAGACCTCATTGGTCACTCATATCTTCTTGTTTATCTGTTTGTATGTGAGGATACAGTTATAAGTCCCTGTAAGTTGGCATCTGTTATCCTGTGATCATAATTTGATCTGTTTGATTTGTATGTGAGGTTGCAGTTATAAGTCCCTGTAAGTTAGCATCTGCTTTCCTGTGATCATAATTTGATCTGTTTGATTTGTATGTGAGGTTGCAGTTATAAGTCCCTGTAAGTTGGCATCTGCTTTCCTGTGATCATAGTTTGTTCATCTGTCTGTGTGAGAGGTTGCAATTATAAGTCCCTGTAAGTTGGCATTTGCATTCCTGTGATCATATTGTTTCTTTTGTTCTTGTATGTGAGGATCCATTGTAAGCCCCTGTGATGTGGCATTGGATTTCCTGTGAGCATACTGTGGAGTTAACCTAAGTCCAGATAGATTGGCAGTTGACTTCCCTGTTTCATTTTTGTTTTCTTCTGAGGAGATTAGTGTAAGCCCATTGAGTGGCATCTGATATCCTGTTCTGTTTTAGGAGACTGGTGTAAATCCATATATTGGTATCCGGTATCCGCTGTTTATTTCTTTGCCTGTGGAGATTAGTGTAAGACCATTAAGTGGCTTCTGACATCCCGTTTTGTTTTAGGAGATTGGTATAAGACCATTGATTGGCATCCGATATCCGCTTTTGCTTGCTTTGTTTGTGTGTTATTATTAATTGCTATTCCAAAGGCCACACTTGAATCATCTGCTATATGATTTCAAGAAGTGAACCTTCTAAGAAGTTTTACTTTCCATCTTCATCCATTCACCCCCATTAGGTCCTAAACCTTTTCACACTCTTAATTTTCAAACTTGACATAAGTGTTGTGCAAACATCTTCATGTTTTTCTAACTAAAAACCTGGACTCAAGTCCTTGACCCTTTTTCAAAACTCCATTTCATAATACTTATTTGAATTGATCTTAATCATACTTTGACTTCATTTTCATAATCACAATCAATTAACTTCACTCATTCACTTGTTTTGGCTTTGTCCATTAATGTTTTCATACATGAGCTATAGGTTTGATTTATCTTAGTGGTTGATGTTAATCTCACCTTCTGTCTTTAGTGATTGAATTGTAAGCCTTCCTTGCCTATTATAGGGTTAACCCCTCTCTGGCAAGTTGAAGCTGTTCTCACATGGTGGACGTTGTTGTTTGTATGAGGTTGAGTTTTCTCCCGTGGATAACGTAAGACCTAGGGTTTGTGTTTAAAATTGAACCTAACCCACTTTTGGAAATCTTTTAGCCGAACTACGGCGTTCTGATCCTTACCTTTGATGGAAGGTACGTAGGCAACGGGTTCATCCGTTCGAACCCAATAATAATAAAATGTATATTCTTTTCTCATCATCCCAATCATGTTTGCACAATCTTTATGTCATAACAAATAACAATATTTTACAACAAGTGTGAAAAGGGCTCCCTAGGAGTACCTAGGACGTAGTGGGTGCCTAACACCTTCCCATTGCGTAATTTACCCCTTACCCAGAATCTCTGATCTTTTTATTAGTTTTCTACGTGTAAAACTTCTTAGGCTTTTGTTCGCTTTTTAGCCAGTCCTTTGGATAAATAAAAGTGCGGTGGCGACTCGAAAATTTCATGTATCTCATAGCTTATGGTTTAATCGATAGATCATATAGCGACGAATACACCGTCACACTGGGGAAAGGATAGACTCCACTGGGGATATCCTTCACAGGACCCAATCCACTCGGGGACTCCGCTTGGGGAATAATCAAAGCAACTTTGCTGAAGACTACCCAACGGCGACTGTGCTGAGGAACCATCAATACTACTCCACTAGGGAAAGTAAACAAAGCAACTCTCTGGTGAAACTACTCGCTGGGGAGTAATAACGCGACTTTGCTAGGTATAACTAGGCGACTTCACTGGGGAGAGCCAACCAATTCACAAATAGGATAAACTCTGCTATGGGGAATAAACGCTACTCCACTGGGGACAACCCATCTAATCCATAAGTAGGATAGACTCAGCTGGGGGATGCAAATATCATTCCACTACGGGAAACTCATCCAATCCACAGGTAGGATAGCTGCTGGAGATAAATTTCTTTGAACCCGCTCCACTCGGGGACTTGCTGAGGAAAATAATCAACACCAACCTCTACTCGGGAGATATGCTAGGGAAAACAACTCTGTCAGGGATAACACACCAACTCTGCTGAGGAAGAGCATAACTCTGGTGTGGAAAGTAATATACCAGACTCTGTGCTGGGGAGAGACATACACCACCCTGCTAGGGATGAGAGCTCTCGACCACGCTGGGAATAACAATACTTCAAACCCGACTGCTGGGGAAACACTCCACTGACACCTCCGCTGGGGATATAACATCCTTCCAACTCAGTGGTGATCTCAACTGGGGAAGTACTCGCTGGGGAATACACCCACTTCCAGGCCTGCTGGGGATAGAAGACAACATCCAAAGGTGTCTCTGCAGGGGAACATAACTCTGACAGCTTCCATACTCGCTTGGGAAGTATCTGCTGCGGAAACATCCCTACAGATGACAAACTGTAAAACAGCACAACAAAATGCCCCGGGGGATACCTGGACAAGATATGCTCAAGTGTCCTTAACATTCAAAATGATTTTCAAATGTTTTGTCTTTCTGCACGTTATTGTTTAGCCTTCATGTTTTTATATGCAATGTTTATCAAAAATTCGGACGTTTTTGCAAACAAAACAGTAAAATAAAAACAAAAGCTATTTATCTGAATAACGACTTTTATTGATTGAAAAATGGGCCTGAAAAGGCGAATACATTGGGAAGCAATTCCTAGAAAGAGGTAATTGCGCACAAAAGGAAAAATCTATCCTAATGGCAATGTGAACACGGCATCCACTATTTCCCAATTCTGTTATAACTCACAGATCATCAGTTTTCCTCCCAAATCCTTGCTTTCTAAGAAGAATGACTGGACCGATCACATCTTTGGAGATGGCAGACGACGAAGCGCGATGAAGTACAGATAACTCAAACTGTAGTCTTCGCTTTAATCCCTCTTTTGGCTGGATCGCCCTTTCGGGTTTTCAATCCACCGGGATACCCATTTTTGCCTAAGCCGCCCTTGTGGGTTTTCGACTTACCGGGTGTACAAATTCTTTTCATTTTATCCCTAATTTTTGCCCGAAACTTTTCTTTCTGTTTTTTTTGGTTCGCCGGGATGCCCTTTTTTGCCTGGATTCTTTTATTCTTTTTGTCCAGCGGGTCAATTTATGCGAAGTATTTTTTGACTACATCTGAGTTAACAGGGGACGGGAAATCTTCACCATCCATAGTTGTAAGCATCAAGGCTCCACCGGAGAAGACCTTCTTCACAACATATGGACCTTCATAATTAGGAGTCCACTTGCCCCTGTTATCTGTACCGGGAGGAAGAATCCTCTTCAAAACTAGATCACCAGTTTGATAGCTCCGAAGACGCACTTTCTGATCAAAGGCTCGCTTCATCCTTCTCTGATACAACTTCCCATGGCACACAGCTGCTAGCCGTCTCTCTTCGATAAGGCTTAACTCATTAAACCTTGTTCGAATCCACTCGGCTTCGTCCAGCTTGACATCTAACAAAACCCTCAGAGAAGGAATCTCCACTTCAACAGGTAGGACTGCTTCCATACCATACACAAGGGAGTACGGGGTTGCCCCGGTCGACGTACGTACTGAGGTACGGTACCCATGCAAAGCGAAAGGCAGCATCTCATGCCAATCCTTGTACGTCACGACCATCTTCTGCACAATCTTCTTAATATTCTTGTTTGCCGCCTCTACAGCACCATTCATCTTCGGTCTGTAAGGAGAAGAATTGTGATGTTCAATCTTGAAATCTCTACAAAGTTCTTTCATCATCTTGTTATTGAGATTCGAACCATTATCAGTGATGATTCTCTCAGGAACTCCATAACGACAGATGATTTCTTTCTTGATAAACCGGGCAACCACTTGTTTGGTAACATTAGCATAGGAAGCTGCTTCCACCCACTTGGTGAAGTAGTCAATCGCGACCAAGATGAATCGATGTCCATTCGAAGCAGTAGGCTCAATCTTCCCAATCATGTCAATGCCCCACATGGCGAACGGCCAAGGCGAGTTCATGACATTCAGAGGGCCTGGTGGTACATGCACCTTATCAGCATAGATTTGACACTTGTGGCATTTCTGAGCGTACTTGAAACAATCGGATTCCATAGTCATCCAGTAATAACCGGCTCTCAACAGTTTCTTGGACATTGCATGACCACCAGCATGGGTACCAAACGAACCTTCATGCACTTCTTGCATTAACATGTCTGCTTCGTGTCTATCCACGCATCTGAGCAGAACCATGTCAAAGTTCCTCTTATACAGCACATCATCCTGATTCAGATAAAAGCTTCCAGCTAGGCTTCTCAGGGTTTTCTTGTCATTCTTTGTCGCGCCTTCAGGGTACTCCTGACTCTTGAGGAAGTTCTTGATGTCAAAGTACCACGACTTCTCATCAATCACAACAGACTCGGCTGCAAACACATACGCAGGCCTCTCGAGTCGATTCACCGCAACATGTGGCACATGATTCCACCAATGCACTTTGATCATAGAAGACAAAGTGGCCAAAGCATCAGCCATCTGATTCTCATCCCGGGGGACATGATAAAACTTCACCTTCTTGAAGAACGTCAGTATTCTTCTGGTGTAATCTCTGTAAGGAATCAAATGCGGCTGGTTCGTATTCCAATCTCCATTGACCTGATTGATCACTAGAGCGGAATCTCCAAAGATGTCAAGCGTTTTGATTCTCAAATCAATGGCTTCTTCTATCCCCATGATACAAGCCTCATACTCAGCTTCATTGTTGGTGATGTCAAAAGTCAATCTGGCAGAGAAAGGTATATGAGCACCTTTAGGATTGATCAACACTGCACCAACACCGTTACCATTTACATTCACGACCCCATCGAACATCAATGTCCACTTGTCATCAGGATCCGGTCCTTCCTCGACAAGAGGCTCTTCGCAATCTTTCATCTTAAGATACATGATGTCTTCATCAGGGAATTCAAACATCATAGGCTGATAATCATCAATCGGCTGTTCGGCGAGATAGTCTGACAAAACACTACCTTTGATGGCCTTCTGCGACGTGTACTGGATATCATATTCTGTTAGAATCATCTGCCAACGGGCAACACGTCCGGTGAGAGCCGGCTTCTCAAAGATGTACTTCACTGGATCCATCTTAGAAATCAACAAGGTAGTATGGTTCAACATATACTTCCTTAGTCGGCGAGCAGCCCAGGCCAAAGCACAGCAAGTTTTCTCAAGCTGTGAATATTTGATTTCACAGTCGGTAAACTTTTTGCTAAGGTAGTATATGGCATGCTCTTTTCGACCAGACTCGTCATGCTGTCCCAATACACACCCCATCGAATTCTCGGTCACTGACAGGTACATTATCAGCGGTCTCCCAGGAACTGGAGGAATTAGGATCGGAGGTTTCTGTAAATACTCTTTTATCTTGTCAAAAGCTTTCTGACAGTCATCATTCCACCTGATTGCTTGATTCTTTCTTAGCAATTTGAATATTGGTTCACATGTGGCAGTTAGGTGAGATACAAACCGTGCAATGTAGTTCAATCTCCCTAAAAACCCACGAACCTGCTTTTCCGTTTTCGGTTCAGGAATTTCTTGAATAGCTTTGACTTTTGCTGGATCAACCTCAATCCCTTTCTCACTGACAATGAAGCCTAACAGCTTCCCTGATCTCACGCCAAACGTACACTTGTTTGGATTCAGCCTCAGTTTGAACTTTACCAATCTGTCAAACAACTTCTGCAAATTAACCAGGTGCTCCTCTTCTGTCTGCGACTTCGCAATCATATCATCCACGTACACTTCAATCTCTTTGTGCATCATGTCATGAAAGAGAGTCGTCATTGCCCTCTGATAGGTAGCACCGGCATTCTTCAGCCCAAATGGCATCACCTTATAGTAGAACGTGCCCCAAGGTGTAATGAATGTCGTCTTTTCCATGTCCTCTGGCGCCATCTTAATCTGATTATAGCCCGAGAAGCCATCCATGAAAGAGAATACCGAGGATTGAGCCGTATTATCAACCAATACATCAATGTGAGGTAATGGGAAATCATCTTTCGGACTCGCCCTGTTCAAATCCCGGTAATCGACACACATTCTGACTTTGCCATCCTTCTTCGGCACGGGAACGATGTTGGCCACCCACGGTGGATACGTTGTTACTGACAAGAAACCAGCATCGAACTGCTTCTGAACCTCTTCCTTGATCTTCACTGCCATATCAGGACTCGTTCTACGAAGCTTCTGTTTGACCGAAGGACACTCTTCTCTGAGAGGTAGTCTATGCACCACAATATCAGTATTCAGCCCCGGCATATCTTGATAAGACCAGGCGAATATCTCAACATACTCTCTCAGCATCTCAATCAATTTGCTCTTGACCTCTGTCTTCAAAGCAGCCCCGATCTTAATATCTCTTCTGGCGTCCTCAGTACCAAGATTCACAATCTCCAACTCTTCCTGATGAGGTTGGATGACCCTTTCCTCTTGCTTCAACAATCTAACCAATTCTTTCGGGAGTTCACTGTCTTCCTCACTCTCCTCTTCAGCTTGGTAGATGGGATTGTCGAAATCATACTGAGCCATAACAGAACTGTTCATAGTAGATGCCGTGAGATCACTTCTGCATGTTTTAATGCTTTGTTTTAGAAAAAGAGTTCAATAAAGTCACAAAAAACAAAAACATTGCCATTTTTATATTTTTTGAAAAAGTGAAAACAAAAATAGAAAGACAGGGATCACAAAATTGTTTGCAAAACGTCCTTTATTAATGATAACCATTTGTAAAACATGATGTGGCCCTACAATGAACCACTACGCCTTGGGCAGAACGTAGGGTTTTGTGCAGAATGAAAAAACAAAAGAAAATTACTATGTTTGAAGAGTAACTTGGACTACATCCTCTGTTTTCCAATTGTTGATAATCTCCCCTGGCGCTCGCGGGCGGACCCAGTCGTCGAGATCATAATCACTGTCACCATCTTCAACATCGGCTGCAAAGACGTCACCGTGATTCATCAGCCCAGCGCTGGTAAAGGTACTCGGACCTGCTTGTACACCCTGCTCTGCTTGCAACGGTTGATAGCCAATACCAAATTTATCTTCTTTGACCGGCAAATCCACCATCTTGCCCCAGCCTTCAACTCTGCCAGAGTCAACAACCTCTTTGGCCTCCTTGTACGAAGCAATCGAAGCACCCGGCTTTCTCTGCTCAGCACACGCCACCCCCTTGAGAGCAACAGTCTCAAATGCCTGGCATAAGGTTTCGTGGATCTCGCCATCCACCTCGACATACTTGAACGAGGATAGGTGACTCACCAAGATATCTTCTTCACCGTACACGGTCACAATCTGACCGTTCCAGACATATTTGAGCTTTTGGTGGAGAGTCGACGAGACTGCTCCTGCTGCATGGATCCATGGACGACCTAACAAACAACTGTAGGCGGGCTGGATATCCATGACATAGAAGATGATATCAAACACCTTTGGACCTATCTTCACAGGCAAAGTGACTTCCCCAAACACAAAACGTTTGGATCCGTCGAATGCACGAACAATCAGGTCACTAGGAGTAAGCACAACCCCTTCAACAGATATCTTCTTCAAAATATGCTTCGGCAACATATTCAGAGAAGAACCGGTGTCGACCAGCACGTGCGACAAGACAGCCCCCTTGCACTCCATCGTGATATGCAAGGCCTTGTTATGGTTTCTCCCTTCAGGCGTCAAATTAAGGTCTGTGAACCCCAAGCCATGTCTGGTGCTCACGTTGGCAATCACTCCCTCCAGTTGGTTGACGGAAATCTCTTGAGGTACATACGCCATATTCAGCATCTTTAACAAGGCGTTACGATGTGCCTCAGAGCACAGCAACAAAGAGAGTATAGAAATCTTGGACGGAGTCTGATTAAGCTGATCTACAATCTTGTAGTCACTTTTCTTGATAATTTTCATGAACTCCTCCACATCCTTCTCAACTGAACCCTCAGGCACCTCCTTCTGAGCAGGTTCTTCATCAACCACAGCCTGTTTGCCTTTGGACTTAGTAGAAGCCTCAACATTGGCATCTCTCAACGGTTGAGGAACAAACAGTCGTCCACTTCGAGTAAAACCTCCTGGTCCACCAACATTGTCCACAACGGGACTCACAACCACAGGAGTTTTACTAACTGGCACATCAATTGTCACAGGCGCTTGATTCAATGGCCTGACCCAATTCTCAGCCCTTCTATTGCTTCGGTAGGCATTGTCGTACTTCCAAGGCACAACCTTGCTATTCTCAACAACAGGTCTTCTACCTGATACGGCAATAGTAGTTGGAGTGTTGACAGTTACAGGCGCAGAAATGGTAACAGGCGTACCACTTGTTGTAGGCGCATTAACAATTCTTTGTCCACGTCCTTCAGACGGTTTGAAGAAGATAGTGACAGTTGACACTGAACCACGATCCCTATTATCAGCCCGGACAAACTACAAACAGCCCTCGTCTATCAAACTCTGAATACCAGCCCGCAACTGTTCACAACCATTCTCGGATTCTGCACAGCCCAAACAATCCTCATCACAGCCCGGGTAGACACCCCCATTCAGCAAACGGCCCTTAACCACCAGCAAAGAAGTCTGAACGTCATCCACACTGACAACCAAATCTTCAGCTTCTTCCCCTTCAATGTTATTCACCCGGTGAGCACCATGCGCAGGCATAGGGTTATTAACAACATTTGGCACAGGAGCGAAATTGATAGTCTTAGCATCAATCAAGTCCTGGACTTTATGGTGAAAAGCCCTGCAGTTCTCTATATGGTGTCCCGGTGCACCAGAATGAAAGTCACAACGCACATTGGCATCATACCCAGGTGGTATTTTTGTCAATGGCGCCATGGTCCTCAACTCGACGAACCCTAGTCTGAGCAACTCAGGCAGTAGCTCAGCATAGGTCATGGGCAGTGGGTCGAAGCGTCTATCAGGCATCCGCTGCCTCGGCTGATACGGACGTTGCTGTTGTTGTTGTTGCGGCATCTGTTGCTGAACCCTCGGTTGTTGCGGCGGTTGACGTTGTTGAGGTGCAGGGATGATCACTGCAGCAACTTGACGGTACTGATTTCTCTTCTGATTTCTACGATGTTGAACAGCATTAGTCTCACCCTCTCTTCGGCGAGGTGCCCCAGAGAAAGGTTTGTTGGAAGACGAGGAACTAGCATCATTGATCTTTCCAGCCTTGATCAAACTCTCAGTCCTCTCTCCACAAATGACAACATCAGAAAAACTACCGAATGGGCAGCTTCCCATCCGGTCCATGAATACTCCTTGAAGAGTGCCGATAAACATGTCAGTCAACTCCCTTTCCAGCATAGGGGGTTGAACTCTCGCAGCTAATTCACGCCACCTCTGGGCGTACTCCTTGAAGCTTTCATTGGATTTCTGACATAGACTCTGCAGCTGAGTCCGGCTAGGCGCCATGTCCATGTTTTGCTTATACTGCCTCAAGAAGGCTTCACTCAGATCCCTCCAGCATCGGATCGAATCTCTCTTCAATTCCATGTACCAGTCCAAAGAAGCCCCAGATAGACTATCTTGGAAAAAGTACATCCACATCTTCTCATCATCGGTATACGCAGAGATTTTCCGATAATATGCCTGCACGTGGGTGCGAGGGCAAGAGGTACCGTTGTACTTGTCAAAAGACGGCGCTTTGAATTTGTACGGGATTCTCAACCCTTCTACCAGCCCCATATTGGTCACATCGAAACCAAGGGAGTTTTGACATTCCATCGCACGGATCTTCTCAGCCAGGGCATCAACCTTACGATCCCTATCCTCAACTCTGACCACCTCATCATCTTCACTCAGCAGCGTGAACATGTCCTCTTGTCTGTCGACAATAGGAGCAGGATGACGAACCGGAGCCCGGGTAGCTCTAACATTGACAGTCTCAGCAGCAAGAGGCTGTCCATTAATCCTTATTCCTCTGAGTTCATCCCCGACGGCATAGTCGTTAGCGGGAGCAGCAACATTGACATTCTCATGAGCAGGTGCAACAACAGGCGAAGCACGGTTGGACGTCTGAACCACGGTCTCTTGTCTCTGAACCAGGGCTCGAAGCTCTTCCTGACCTTGCGCAACCCCTTGCATCATCGTCATAAACTGGGCCATGTTCGCCCTCATCTCAGCCAACTTGGTCTGAACCTGATCCATACTTCTCTGTTGATTGGGTCTGGTTGAATACCGGTGCGGTCTCTGATCAGCTATCCTGCCTGACACAAGAACCAGAGTGAGAAGTCGGGAATGAGAACACCTGTCATGCAAAATGATATGTGTATGATGTGCGTGATGTGTATGCAGGTTAACTTTTTCATGCATTATTATATATTTTCCTTTTTTTTTCGAAAATAAACAAGCTATGATGCAAATGATGGAGCCATGACTGGTCGGCTGAGTATCATATGGCACAGGATCGAAGCTTCGGCATGAACTTGGAACCACAAATTCATCTGAAACCCATAGTCATCTGAACCCAAGTCAACTGAACCATATCCACATCTGAGCATCCTCAAATCCAGCCTAGGGATCCGAAATAAACGGAACCCTCCGATCAATACCAGGATCAAACCTCCGGCGTCTCAAAATAAAGATCCATAAATCCGACTTAAGATCATCAACACAACATCACTGGCAGAAATCTGTACTTGCAAGGATCAAACCCTCCCCTCACAGGTGAATTCTAACAAGGTCATCCTAAGGCGGACAATGGCCTCGACAATCGGGCAAAGATACTCAACGGGTTTGCCCTTTCGGGTGTGCCGTTGTAGCTCTCTTAAGATCATCTAAACCAAAGATCCGGGAAAGAACGGTCACCGAAGTCAACAGCTCAGATGAGATCATCCAACCTGAGTGGAATAACTCCAAACGGAAGGACTCTCTTAAATGAACCTCGTCCGGCTGTGGTGACACGTCGCAATAACATGCTGATACAGCAAGTGAGGAAACGCGAGACCACACTAATCCTAGGTGTATACTCGGGCCTGGGTTTTAGCCCCACTCAGAACACCCACCCCAAACAGAGGAACCACCTGTACAGAAGACAGCTCAATGACAGTATGATGCATGCAAACAGATATGCACATATATACAACATAATAATCATGCATGCAATAAATAACAGCAAATAGCAACCAAAACCCTAACCTAGAGAGCGCTAGGAGAGACTCGCTTAGGCAAGATGGACCAGCAAGAGGTCAACTTCTCTAGCTTCCCCAGCAGAGTCGCCAGCTGTCGCATTACGCGAAAAACCGGCGGGAAACGAAAACAACAGAGCCGCCACCGTACGTTATTTATCCCAAAAGAGGGAAATGAAACGCTCGAAGTAAACCTGGAAAAGACATGGTCTCACGACCAAAGAGAAAGGGATCGGGAGTCGGTTATGCGAAGGGAAGGTATTAGCACCCCTACGCATCCTTCGTACTCGACGGGATCCACGCACAAAAGGAAGGAAAATGGTTGCTAAACGCTGCTCAAATAAACATCAAACACTGGCTGAAAGAGACACAGGAAAACAAAAGAAACTAACTCGGCAGGATATCGCATCCTGGGCCTACGTAGTCTGTCAGGCACAAACATCAGAGTCGACGTAGTTCGGACAGGGGGAAACGTGCTCGCTAGGATGTCGCATCCTATGCATACGTATCTTCTCGGACTAAAGAAGATTCAGAGCACTCGTATCTCGGCTCACGCACGCCAAACAAAACCACACAGGAAATCAACTGCCAATCACCGGACTTACATTAAACTCTAAATGCCAATTGCTGGACTTACATCGGACCCCAAGCACACAACAAGAGGATACGGAATGCCAATCGCTGGGCTTACATCCATCTCCTAACACACACAAAAGACAAAAGCAAAAAAAGCGCCCGGAGAGATCAGCTCATCTCCTGCCTACGTACCTCATCTGATATGAGGATCAGGGCGACGTAGTTCCCCTACGCAGGGACAAAGGACTAGCCTAACCAGATAACAAAGGGAGACACAACTAGGGAGACTACGACTCGAGCCTAGATGTTATCATGCATATCATCCATAAGTTAAGGTTGCTATCTAACTTGCACAGGGAGCAAGCTATCCTAAACAGCACAAGCAATCAAAGCAAACAATCACAAATAGCACACACTATATACAAACAAAGTGGGCTCACACGGGGGTTAAGCTTTAGTCAAGGGGTCATGTCAACCTTGACAAACAAGCCACTGTATCAGGGTGAAGTTAGCTCTTAACCCTAACATTGAGAGTTAGGGTGAAGCAGATGAAATAGGAAGTGAAGATAAGACTTCACAGCTCTTATCCCTGGCCTGGGAGAGCTTTAGACAAATGAAGTGTGGGTTCAGAAAGTGGAAACCCTTCTACACTTATGACACTGACTCAACTGTACAACTGTACAAGGATCTTGGGTTACTATCCACAATGCATCAGCACAGTGGTGTGAGCAAAGGGATGACTCAACTGGATAGCAGGAGATGGATTGCACATCTCTTGTATCTGCCAATTGCCTTATCAAAGGTCTTTTCCTGCTTGGGGACAAAGATAAACAAGCATAAGCATTACCTCTTAAGGAGGACTTCAGACAGGTGCATGGCCAAGTAACAGGCCAGGTCTTCTAGACTACATGGAGTTAAGGACATTATACCTCAATGCTCAAGCTATCAAGCAAAGCAAAAGCAAGTTCACAAAGGAACTATAGCAACTAAGGTACCTGAAAATAATCCAGCACAATCAGTTCACAACTCAAAAAAGAAACAGACAAGCACAAGTCCACAATTAACTGTACATAGTCAAACAACAATCAAGCAAAGCAATGCACAAAGGTGCAAGCCATAAAGCCTAGGCTTAAGTCTCAAAACCTACAAAACAAACCCAAGGTTAGTCATAAACAAGCAATGGACCAACTCCAATTGAGTGCACATCATCAAGTATAAGCAATTGTGCTCTTTGACCTGAAACAAAGCTCAAATGTGAGACGCAAACCTCTAGGACAAGGCCTAGGGTCAAAATGAGAGAAATAAACCAAAACAGAACATGAAAATTGGTAAGAATCAAGTTCAATCAAATAAGAAACAAATCCAAGTGGTCTCATATTCATATCATCAACCAATTTCATTTCATAAAGCAAAGAAGGCAAAGCATGCATATTCAAAGCTCATAGAACCAAACAGAAAGATTCAATTCAAACCAACTCAAACATATTTCAATAAATCCCCAGAAAAATCATGGCTAAACAGCATTCATAAAAGGATCATCACACCAAATTTCAAGCATGTTCAAACAAGCTCATACAAGGCACCAAATCATACATCAACTTCAAGCAATCATAAAACAGAATTGGTGCAAGATAAATGACTCAAACCAAAGCCATGGCAAACTTCAAGATGTCTAGAATACATGTGCAAAATTTCAGGTCCATCCAATAAACATCAAGAATTTCACAAATCATATAAGATCATGACTCACAAAAAGTCCACAATTGGTCAAACTGAAAAGAAATTCTCAAACAAATTGGAAATGCACTCAAAAAAATGCACAAAAATTCACATTCAACCTTAACATCCAGAAGAATCAACATGCAACAAATTGGACAAGAAATAGTGTGACACAAATTGTCACACCTACAATGATCATATCATATCTCACAAACCAGAAATGCAAAAATCACAAACTCTATACCAAAATGTCCCTAAGGATCTCTAGATTAAGCATGCAAATTTTCAGCCTCATTGGATTAAGCATCATCATTTCACAACCAAAATAGCAAGCAAGGTACATGGAAGAACACATGTGAACATTCCCTAGCCAAACTAAAAATCCAGGCGTGCACAATTTTTGCAAAAATCATCAAAAGATAGTAGACATGGCAAGGATCATGGCACAAAAAATCTCACATCAATTGGACAAACCATCATTGAGATATGAATTTTTCAAATGGATGAAAAAATAAAAATGCATGAACAAGGTGTGTGAAACATGTATAGCATATGGTGGAAAAAATGCAAAGGCAAAATGGAAACGTGCCATGGACCAGGATCGAACCATGTTCGAATTCAAATATGGCACGCTACAGTGAAGCGCAGCGTTTCACTAAGTGAAGTGGCACGGTTTGATTGGTGCATGGCCCAGAAACACAAAAAACATGCAAATAAGCGACGACATGGATCTGCAACGTTTCCAGAAACAAATTTTTAGGGTTCTTCACGTGTTCATCATGAAAATCCAGCTCAAGAACAAATGTTCACGAAAATTAACAAGCAGCATACCATTGTGTTCGTCTTTTAACGTACATCAACAATATAACACCAATTTAACCTAAATCTCAATATCCAGCACGGATCGAGCCAAAGAAGATTCACACATCAATTTTAAAATCAGCATATCTTGCTTAATTCTCAATGAAAATCAACGATTCAAAGCGCAATACACTCAGCATGGCAAGGTCTATGACAAGCATATCACTATTTCATGAATTAGGAGCATCGAAATCCAACCTTATTTGAAGAGCAGTAGTGGAATCGTGATTTTCTGGCTTTGGAATGTTGAAACAGATGATCCTCAAAGCTCCAGTAGATGAATGAGTGAAGAATCGAAGCTCAATGATGCTGGATGTAGCTCAAATTCGCATTTGCCATTGATGAAGCTTACTTTGACAGCTCTTGAAACAGCACGAAAATGGATGATTCTTGCTTCAATCTTCTTCAGCAAGGCGTGTGAATGGTGAATCAATGAAGAATCAGGCGAGGTTTTTGGAGAATTTGGCTGAAAAGTTGAGAGAAAAAGTTTTGGAGATTTTTCACTTTGATCTAGATCTGAGCAAGAATGAATGTTAATTGTGAATTCAGTTAGGATTAGGAATATATATGATGGATTAATGAAGATGTTAATCACCATTAGCCAAATGCATTGGTAATTAGTGAAATGAGTGTTTATGCTAAATTGGTCAAAACACCCTATGTGAATGAAACCTGTTGCTACAGTGCACGAAATCTGAGATAAACACCCTCCAAATGTTGTTTAAGACCAAATGCAAGTGATTGGAAGTGTGGAAAATGCATATTTTTGAATTGGACTTTTTCCCTCCAAATTTCAAATTCAATTCAAGTGGAAAATCCAATTTTTTTGTGATGAGATTTGATGAATGGTAATGCATGATTTGGATAGAGCATGTTAAAACAAGATTGTAGCAAAAAACCCCACTCCATTTGGCCTTGTGGTGTGAAAATTATCCAAGTTTGAAGTTCAAAATCCATTGACAATGATTTGATCATAATTTCTCAACCACACATGAGAAATTCATGTTCTTGGACTTTTTGGAAAGGTGAGAGCAAGATCTTCAACTTTAATTTTGGACAAAATTCCATTTGAAGCTTGCTTGATGACGTAAATTTGAGGAGAAGACCTTTCCATTTTTGGCAGTTTGAAATTACAGGTCACTTACTATTTTTGGAAACTTTTCTTCTGACCTCAAATTCTTCATTGTTGATCTTTGTAATGTCAAATGAGACTTGTATGGACATGAATGAGGCCTTTCAAACCATCTCCCACCTTGAAATCCATGAATTCATTCACAGTTGACCATACTTGACTTTCTAGGGTTTCAGATGAAATTCAGCTTGACTGTTGAGCCTTGATCATCCAATCCTTGGCCAAACCACTTCAAAATGATCCCTAGGTCATATGAACATGTTGAACCAACCTTAGGGCTTTGCTTCAATAGAGAATACACTTGCTTGCTTGCTTGACTGGATCTCCTGACCAATCTTGACTGATGACTTACACTAGGCCAATGGACAATGCAATGCTATGCAGTGGACAATGTAATGTTAATGACCTAACATGAAAATGTATGTACAAAATGGGAGGTGCAAATTTGAGGTGCTACACCTGGCCTTCACTTTTGAGATATTGTACTGGATGTTTGTCCATTGATTTTTGGACCTGTTTGTGTTAGATATGTCTGTTTGTCAACATTAATCATACATAAAGCCCGCATATACATGCATAATTTCAGCATTCAGATATTCATGTTGCATTCTTTGCCATATATCTCTGCTTGTTATCTCCTGCTAGTTGGTGAAATATACTTCCCCAAGAAGATGTTTGTGTTTGATCTCTCCATATAGAGTCAGCCCCCATTAGGCAGAAAGTGTCTATCTTTCCTTCTATATTCCCCACTGAGTTATGTCCTCGTGGATGATTATTTCTTCGGTTTCCTCCCAAAATATGTATTGGGATGGAATCACTCCCCTGAGTTATATCCTCATTGGATTGAGTCTTTGATTCATTGTGTCTCTCTAGTTTGTTCCTAGATTGACTCCTCTTATTATTTCCCTTGCACTTCCCTGTGGTTCAGGTGACCAATTGCTCAGTAAATAGTAATTGTTCATTCTCTCCCAGCAGATCTATTATGGCCTTCTACCCAGTAACCGGTAGTTGTAAGTCCTATTTCTATGGTTTTCTACCCAGTAACCGGTAGTTGTAAACCCCATTTTGTCCCCTTGCAGATTTAATCCTTGATGTTGTTCATCCTAACCGATGACGGTTACTCTCGCCCTTGGTTTTCTACCCAGTAACCGGTAGATGTAATCCCCTTTTTGTTGGTTATCTTTATCCAATATTCGGTATTGATATTCCTTCGTTTTTTAGTATATCACCCAGTAACCGATGATATATCTCTTGAATAATTGCTCTGATCAAGCAATTTATCCCAAGCGAGTCATCTTTCATTTACCCTTATTTAGTAATGATCGTTTCTCCTTTGGATTGGTCATCATTTTATACCCAGTACTCGGTATCCCAATGTCCTTTCTTTTTGGTAGATTTATCCTTTATTAACCCAGTAACCGGTTGTGGATAATCTTCCATGCGAGTATGTTATCTATGTTCTGACGGTAATAGATAATATATCTCATGCGCTCTTCAGTCGAAGTCTTTTTCTTCCCCAGTCGAGTAAGATTCGTATTTCCTTATGGAATCAAATGTCCATCCTATAATCGAGTTTGCTTTTTCAGCCCTCCTTTCGGATGATGAGTGTTTTGGAAACATTCCCCAATTCACGCCTGGTTGGTCACCTATCATATGCCCAGTAACCGGTATCCCTGGTGTTCCTTCCTTCTGCTCCCTATTATGACTTTTTTGTCCTCTGTGGAGTCAGATTTTCCTGAGTTGAGATATACCTTTTAGGTTTTCCTCAGATGTTTTGAATGATTGATATCTCTCACCCTTATACCGGTCTTAGATATTCTTTCTTCCTGAGCGTGTTGTCCTCTCACCCTTATGTCGGTGTTTTGGATCACATGTCTCTTTGACTTTATTAACTAGTAATACCTCACTTGTTTTTCCTCAGCTGAGTCCTTTGTGGCCATCTCCCCCTGAGTCCGGATTTTTATCCGAAGTATCCTTCGTTGATAGTTTTGTTGTATTGGCATATTCCTCAGTACATGCATCTTTGCGTCAGCTCGAGTCTTTCCATTTATTTATTTTCATGGAATCCCTTCGTGTCTCTCAGCAAGTTTGAAGTCGTGACCTGCTCACGCGTTTTATTCCCTTTATTCCCCCTAGAGTCTCTGTCCCATTTATGAGTGTATTACTCATATGGATTTTTTCAGTTTCTCCTGATTTCTTTTTCTTTGTGGATACATATCCCCATAGAGTATTAATTTCTGCATACATACATTTTCATCATGAGGTCTCTTAGGGACCAAAATTCATCTCTTTGTTATTATTTAAGCCCATTCTACCTCATCGAGATGAATATTTTAACCTTCATATCTCCGGCTAGAATGACCTTAAATAGGGGCATCTGTAAGACCCTAATTTTGACCCTAAGATACCTCATGGCATCATATCGTTGCTCATTGCATTTGCCTCAAGGATCATAGCATCTTGGTTCCTTTACCCTTGGGTTGGGACTTGTGTGAGTTGGTTTGAGACCACCAAGCATGCTTGAATTGTATATTATTGCTTTTCTTATTTTGTTTACTAACCAAAAGCACACAAATATGTCACTAATTTGTTTTGTTTTGAAGCTCAAGCACACATGTGATCCAAGGCTCCTAGGAGGCTCCTATGCCCATTGAAGTGGCCAGATGATGTTGAAAGAAAACATGACAATGGTTCCCATAGCTCGTAATCATCATATATGCCTCCCAAGTGTCTCAATTTGTCAATTTGATCAAGATAAACCAAAGGGCTTGAGACTTGTTTCCCAAGGAAACCCTAATTCAACTATGCATTAATTGTGCCTTGCTCATGAAGCAACCTCAACCTATGATCAAATTCAATTAATGGAAGTTCTTTCACTCATCATTTATGCATATATGAGCCTATTTGAGTGTCCTCAATCATTCATTCATTAAGTTTTGAAGTTTGGCTTTGAGAAGTTGATCAGTCAATTCATCTGACTATTTTGAAATCCACTGAGACGTAACTTTTGATGTGATTGTCAAATGGAGATGACCCCAAGATAACAAATGTTCTTAAGAACCATATGAACAACTTTCACGTTCATAAAAAATTAATTTGAAACTTGGAAGGTTATCATTCATTTCAAAACATCATAGGTCATTTTGACTTAAACCCTAATTTTGGGTCAACTTCCCAAGGACCTAAATCCTTAATTTTTTATGATTTTGAAGTGAGACAAAGTGCATTGGAAAGTTTAAGATGTCTACTTCAAATGTTATGTTGGACAAATTTTCATAATCCTAAAACAAACACATGTGATAATACAAAACATTATAGGTCACTTTGTACCAAAGCCATTGAATCTTGAAAAAGTCCAACTTCAAGTGCCCATAACTTTCTCATTAAAAATCCAAATGATGCAAAATTTAAGTCCAAATTGATTTTATTGAAAAGACATAGAACTTTGTTGTTGGAGGTTTTGTGATTTAAGGCTTGCATCACTGATACAGAAGGCCTTGAATTTGGTCATTTTTGGCAAAATTTTCAAATACATGTTTGTACCTTGAACTTCATGGCTAGTTTTCACAATTTTCCAAACTCCAAATGGATTTTTGTTCAACATAGATTTTGTTCCTTATGTCAATACCTTTCCAACCATTACCCACATGCTTATGTTTGGATTTTCCAAATGGGATTTTCGAAGAGATGAAGCTTTATGATCAATTATGCATTTCATGTTAAATGTAGATACACAAGCCATTGCATTGCCATCTGCACGTCCAAACTTGTTTCCTTTGAGTTCAGCATGCAAAAGCAACTGATTTTGGGCCTCACATGCGCCTGTATAGGCCCATGCATGGAGGACCCAACTTCACATGCACCTGAATCTCTGCAGAAATCATTTCCCACCCTCTCACCAAAGGAATTTGAGTTTTCACTTTCATTTTTTCAAGTGTGATTTTCAACAACATCAGTTGATTATCATCACTAATTCCTAAGCCTAGCTCTCATACCAAGCATCAGGATCAAGCTGCAAGCAAAGAATTGGTTGAATTATGCTCTTAAAAGCTGCTCTACAAAGGTTTATACCTCATCTCTTTTGCTTCAAATCTCCATATATTTTGTGCATTGCTTGTGTTGGTTTGCATTTCTAAAGTCCTCATGTGAGAGGCAAGCCAATGCTGGCTTTACTTTTGTGAATTGGTGAACTTCAGATTGAACGCCTATTTTTTAAACCTCAGATTTCTTCTTCCATAAGAATCTTGAGCAAAAACTAAGGTCACAGGGGTGATGTACATCAACCCAGCTTTCATTTGGTGTATAGATCGTGTGTTATAGTTGAGGTTGTAAAACCTGCAACTGGTGGTCGGACTGAGCCTTCTCACTAGAGAAGACGGTGGTTTCCACCATCGTCCCCGCGCGTCCAGGCCATGGACGTTGGATGATGGTTCCCAAATCTTATCCTGGCCTTGGAATGTTATGACTCCATTTATTGCTGCGTACCACGCGTTTGACCAAGGTGTGTGATGAGTGCGCGCTTGAGGGCCTTCTGATCAGCCACGTCAATTAATCAGGTTGGATCAGACGCCTGTGGTTTTTTCTAATTTCCTAATTTCTGTTTTAATTTCTTTTAATACATTTATTTTCAAAAATTCATAACTTCTTTATTTGGAATCACAAAAATGTGGGACCAATTGCAAAAATTTTCTCTTAAATTCTAGTTTCATAAAATGATTTTTAATTATTTTTGTGATTCCATTAAATATTTTTTGTGAATTATTTCATTTCTGATTGTTTTTAATTCATTTAAAATACCATTTGATATTCAAAAATGCCAAAAATAGTTTCTTAACATCTTTGGATGATGATGAATCTATGAAAAATATTCTCATCATTTTCTTAATTGATTTGAGATTTATTTGAGATTTTAGTTCAATTATGTTATTTTTCTCCATTTTTAATTGTTTAAAATTAGTTTCTGTTTTCAAAAAATGTTGATAAAATTAGACAAACCTTGTTTGACCATGTTAGACTTATGATGATCCAATTGGACTTATCCAAGTTGATTTGAATTGGATTTGAAGTTTGACCTTTATTTGTTCATTTTATTTTATGCATTATTTTAATTCCAAAAAATATGTTTGACATTTCTTGACTTTGAATCTTCATCTTACTTCTGTTTACCATTGATTGATGTTGTTTCCATTCTTGGTTGATCAATGTGTTTTGGTTATGTCATTTGAATTTCCATTTTGTACATTCTATCTTCATCTCCTTTCTTCTTCTTTTTCTTTTGACCAATGAGTTAATGATTTGTGGTTAGCCTTGACATATGAGAGGCTTAACCTTCTTTGATCCAAACCAAATTCATCTTGATCAAAGATCAAGTAAATTGCTTTGTGTCCAAAATAGGTTGCTTCTTGGTCAAGCAAAGAACCTAAAATCCATACAAGGTCATTCTTCTTTTCTTTTGGCATGGCAAGTTGTAGGAGTTTGGCTTACTAGTCATGGTCTTTAACTTGTGTTTATTTGCCTATAGTTTTATTGACCGGCCTCAGATAGGTGTGACTACTACATTAGTCCATTTACGATTGCTTAACATAGCGCTAAATTGTCTTATGACACACTAACACTAACTACTAATTACTAACATTTAATTCAAGCATTTAATTCTTGCAATTTACTTTAATGCAATTTAATTTCTTGCTCATTTATTCATATTGTCTTTTTCCTTTGCTCATTTGAGCTCGTGTTTATGTTTATTCCATTTGCTTTTTGCTCACTTCAGCACATTATTGTGTAAATATACTATTGCCTTGTGCTTGTTTTGTTTTTGTTTGTGTGAACCCAATGCAAAATGGAGAAAGAACTTAGAATTAGGACCTTACATATGCTTAATGGAGTTTCAAGAGCAACTAGGCCTCATGCCTTTAGAATGCTAAATATGTTAAAGAGCAACTAGGCCTCATGCCTTTAGAATGCTAAATATGTTAAAGAGCAACTAGGCCTCATGCCTTTAGAATGCTTAATCTTGAAGACGACTTGAAAGGACCCATAATCTAAACTCACTCTTGTTCATTTCTATTATTGCATTGTGGAACTTTTGTATTTGTTTGTTCTTGTGTGATAGGGATGCTAAAATTGAGCTATTTAGAAGGAGCATTGTTATGAGCATCTAAGTTAAGAGAGAGACAAGTTCAAATTGGAGGATCCTAGGAGCTTGATTGAATATGTGCTTGATTGCTTGAGTTAATTGCTTATTGCTTGCTAAGTCCAAAGGAAAGAAGCAACTTGGATCATATTTATGATCTCAAGAAAGTAACTCCAAGGGTTTTATTCTCTTCCCTCATCTTTGCATATTTAGGACTAGCCCTTCTCTTCTTCTCTCCGCTCTAACCCAAGCCAAACTCACTTTGTGCAAACATTTACATTGTTCTCAAAATTAGAAACCTAGGCCATATGCCTTTGATTTTTTTCAAACTCTTTTCATAATATTTATTTTGAATTGAACCCTAAGTCAACTTTGATTTCCTTTTCTGAATACTTCTAATTGGTAGATCCAACTCACTTCAAGATCTTTTGTGGTTCCAATGGCCACCTTTGCCAAAGCTTTTCATAAACATTAGCTATTAGGTTTGAGTTATCATAGTGGTTGATGTAAACCTCACTTTTACCCTTAGTGATTGGACTATAAGTCTTCCATACTTATTATAGGGTGGATCCCTCACTAGTATGTTGAAGCTCTCCTCACATGGTGGATTGTGGTTTAGGTTGAGTTTTCTCCCTTTGATAACAAAAGACCTTAAGGCTTTTGACAAACCAATTCACCAACTTATTTTGAGATTTTTACCCCGAACTACGAGGTTTTGATCCTACCTTTGTGATGGTACGTAGGCAATGGGTTCATCCATTCAAACAACAAAATTGTAAATAATTTATATATTCTTTTTCTCAACTCCCCAATCATGTTTGCACAAATATTTTTACAAATACCAACCTACCATACAACATTTGCAAAAAGGGCTCCCTTAGAGTACTGAGGATGTTTTGGGTGCTTAAAACCTCCCCATTGCATAACCAACCCCCTTACCCAGATCTCTGACATTTTTATTAGTTTTTTATTTGATAAAACTTCTCGGTTTTTGTTCGCTTTCAGACCTTTCCTTTGGATAAATATAAGTGTGGTGGCGACTCGAATTATATGATTTACTTTTGATTTAGTCAATAAATCTAAAGGTAACGGATACCCCGCTACAGCTTTCTTTGTGTTGCTCATCTATGGATTAGCATTGTTCCCTAACATTGACAGTTTTGTTGATGTTAACGCCATTAGACTTTTCTTGATTGGGAATCATGTGCTTACTTTGTTGGGTGATATGTACTTCTATTTGCATCTAAGAAATTCTAAGGATGGTGGAACGAATATCTGTTGCATTCCTCTTCTGTACAAGTGTTTTATTTCGCACTTGCCACAGACGCCTGCTTTTGTGGAGAACAAACAATGTCTAAGGTGTTCTCAGAGACTTATGTCTCTCACTAATGATGATATAGTTTGGTATAATCCTTCCTTAAGCAGTTTTGATATTATTGATATCTGTGGTGAATTCTCTAATGTGCCTCTTATTGGTACACAAGGAGGAATTAACTACAACCCTGCTTTGGCTCGTCGTCAACTTGGGTTCCCCTTGAGAGACAACCCTAATAACACTTTATTAGAAGGTCTTTTCTATCAAGAGGGTAAAGATCCCCAACATTTGAAGTTGAAGATTGTGCATGCTTGGTATAATGTGCATAAGAAAGGAAGATCTGTGCTTGGTCCACACAATTGTGTAGCTTTGGAAGCTTACACTCTTTGGGTGAAGAAGAGAGCTTTGGAGTTGAAGATGCCTTATCCTTGTGAAAGACCTATATAAATGGTTGTGGTTGAGCCATTAACTCTCCCTAACCAAGATGTAGATGAGTTGGAAGACGCGCTCGCCAAGATGAAGTAAGAGAAGGATATGTGGGAAGAGCGTTTCCATGCTTTGAGCAAGAAGCATGAAGAGTTGCTATTGGAGTCTAAGGACAAAGATGAACTGATTGAGCTACTTGAAGACCGAGTGACGAAGAGACAGAGAGAGCCAGAGGCTTCATCTTCTAGCATGCCTCAGCCTTCCGTTGCTTGGAAGAAGATTGTTGACCAGCTTGTCCTCGAGAAGACTCAGATGAAGGCTTCTTTTGAGACCGAGAAGTGTCACATTTGAAGGAAGTACGCGCCTTCAGGCATATCTTCTGAAATTGTTGTTAGGGATCCTTAGGATGACTAGTCTCCTTTTCTCTTGTTTCTTTTATTTTGGTTTCTGAAATTGTACTCAATGTAATCCTTCCAATTTATATAAATAAAAAGATATTTTTGGTCATATCAAGATTATTGCAATTCCCATTTTAATTTTTATATTTGCAAATGATATAGTAAGTTCCTTGGAAATAAAAATAATAAAGCATTGCATTTCATGCATCATTTGCATAAGTAGGTTTTTCCAGGTGTCTGATTGGTATTCTTCTGTGCTTTAGCCAAGCTGACTCACTGGTACAACACCAGACCTAATCATCCAAAGATCATGGAACACCTTGAGCAAGAGAACTGAGATTTGAAGGAAGAGATTACCCGACTGACTGCCATGATGGAGTCAGTCCTCGCTGCTCAAAGCCAAGCTTCTCCAACACTTGCAACTCCTTCTGCGAGGACAGTTATTTCTGAAGTTGTTACCTCTACTGTGTCGGCTGCCACCGCCCACTTCGCTCCGAATCTGTCTGCTGGATTCCCTTGGGGAATGCCACCCAATTTTATGCCAGAAGGTTTCACTCCCACTTTTGCTTCCATGTCGGAATCTAGCCCGGTCATATGTGTGCCACCTCCAGTTGTGCACACTTTGCCTCGTGTACAGGACACCATTTATCATTCTGAGCCATCTAAGGGCCCAGACGTCTATGAGAAGATGGATGAGATGAAGGACCAATTTCTTGAGTTGTGCAAGGAATTGAAAATGCTGAGAAGCAAAGATCTGTTTGGGAAGAGTGCTCCTGAATTGTGCTTAGTGCCCAATGTGAAAATCCCAGTAAAATTCAAAGTGCCTGACTTTGAGAAGTATAAGGGAAACTCCTGTCCACTCAGTCATCTTGTGATGTATGCCTGCAAGATGTCAACCCAGACAGATAATGGCCAACTGCTGATTCACTATTTCCAAGATAGCCTGACAGGTACTGCACTTCGTTGGTATATGGGGTTGGATAGTGCAAGCATCCACACTTTCAATGATCTAGGAGAGGCTTTTCTGAAACAGTACAAGTACAACATGGATATGGCGCCTGATAGGGACCAGTTGAGGTTCATGTCTCAGAAAGATAAGGAGACATTTAAGGAGTATGCCCAGCGTTGGAGGGAGTTGGTTGCCCAGATCACTCCTCCTTTGGAGGAGAAAGAGATGACAAAAATCTTTCTGAAAACCCTGAGTTCATTTTACTATGAACGCATGATTGGCAATGCCCCTAGTTATTTTACTGAAATGGTAAATATGGGGATGAGACTTGAAGAAGGGGTCCGTGAAGGACGATTGTTGAAAGATGAGGCGTCAACGAGCAAGAAGTATGGGAGTAGTTTCAGCAAGAGGAAGGACAGTGAAACCAAAGCAATTTCTAGTGAGAGGCAGAGATGGCCTCAAGCAAGAAGAAATCCACCACCCCGTCATCATAATCATCATCAAGTATCTTTCGTCGTTCCAGTAGTTTCAACTCAGCAAACAACACCGATTCAACAACAACAACATCGGTATCAAAATCAACGTCAACAACAACAACCGCAACAAAGAACGAACACCTACAACAACAACAATCATCACCAACAACAAAATTTTGAGAGGAAGATTGTATCTTTTTACCCTATTCCTATGTCATATTCAGAACTGTACCCATCATTAGTTCTCAAAAATTTGATTCAACCGAGGAATCCACCGCAAATCCCAGAACCACTTCCTTGGTGGTATAAACCTGAACTTTGCTGTGCTTTTCACCAGGGTGCAACTGGGCACGATATTGAGAACTGTTATCCGCTGAAGTATGAGGTGCAAAAGCTTATGAAGAGTGGCATGGTGTCTTTTGAAGACCGCGCGCCTAATGTGAAAGCTAATCCTTTGCCTGCTCATGGGTATTCCTCAGTGAACATGGTGGACGACTGTCCAGGTGAATTTAAAGTTTTCGATACCTGGTTTATCCGAAGATCTTTGGTGCAAATGCATAAAGATATTTGTTTGGTGAGTGATTGTGAACATGACCCTAATGGTTGTGTTGTTTGTAGCATCAACCTAAGGGGGTGTGTTGTAGTGAAAAGGGAAATCCAATGCCTGATGGATGAAGGCATGATCCAGATTGTTCAATCCCGTCAAGTAGATGATGACGTCAATGTCATAGTGCCCGTTTTCAAGCAACTAGAGCCGTTGGTGATTCAATATGATAGTAGCAATAGCCAGAGCATCAGCAATAGATCAGTTTCGCCATTGGTAATACGGTTAACGGGCCCAGTCCCGTATTCATCTGATAAAGTTGTACCGTATCAATACAATGCTACAATGATGGAGAATGTTCAAGAGGTCCCGTTTCCTACGACCAGTTTATTAGTGAGCATTGTAGATGTTACGAAGGTGACCCGCAGTGGTCGAGTTCTTGGACCGGTGTTCCCGGAAAATAGAGAAGAGTTGATTGTTGGTAAGCAAGTGGACACACCTAATGTAGATACGGTTGGTTGTTCAAAGAATAAGTCTGGTGAATCCAACAATTTGAAAGCCAATAGTGATGATGATGCGGTGCTCCGACTGATCAAGAAAAGTGAATTCAACGTGGTTGAGCAGTTGCTCTAGACTCCCTCAAAGATTTATGTGTTGTCTCTGCTTTTGAATTCTGAAGCACAAAGAGAAGCACTCTAGAGAGTTCTTGAACAGGCATATGTAGAGAAAAATGTTATTGTGGATAAATTTGATCATATTATGGCTAACATCACTTCATGCAATAATTTGAGCTTTTGCAATGAAGAACTCCCTGAGGAGGGAAGAAATCACAGTATGGCTTTGCACATTTCAATGAATTGCAAAGAAGAAGCTTTATCAAATGTTCTAGTTGACACTGGGTCGTCATTCAATGTGCTTCCAAAGTCAACATTGTCAAAGTTATCTTATCAAGGAGCTCCCATGAGATACAATGGGGTGATTGTCAAAGCCTTTGATGGATCGCGCAAAACAGTCATTGGAGAAGTGGACCTTCCAGTCAAGATAGGTCTGAGTGATTTTCAGATTACTTTCCAGGTAATGGATATTCACCCGGCCTACAGCTGTTTGTTGGGAAGGCCATGGATTCATGAAGCAGAGGTTGTTACTTCCACTCTGCATCAGAAGCTCAAATTTGTCAAGAATGGCAAGTTGGTGATTGTGGGAGGTGAGAAAGCACCGTTGGTGAGTCATCTGTCATCTTTTTCGTATGTGGAAGCTAAGGATGAGGTTGGAACTCCATTCCAAGCCTTATCTATTGTTGCTGAGAAGTGGGTTGGGTCACCTATGTCCTCTCTGAAAGATGCGCAGAAGATTGTTGAGGAAGGTCCTATTGATCAGTGGGGGCGCGTGGTAGAGGTCACCGACAATAGGGGAAGAACTGGTTTGGGGTTCCAGAAGGGCTCGTCAACCATTAGATCTAAAGAGATGCAACTCAGCTTCCTTAGCGGAGGGTTCATTCATGGCAATGAACCACACTTAGTTGTTGTGCTAGAGGACAACGAAGAGGAAGACTACACCAACTTTGTAACGCATGGAGGGACATGCAACAATTGGACTGTTGTTGATATTCTTGTTATTTTGCATCCATCTAAGTAATTGATTTTATATTTTTAAAAATCCTTCTCTTATGCCTAAGGGAGAAGTAAACATTGTTGGGCATTTTGAAATTGATCATCAATAAAATTAATTCTATTCATCCACATCTTTGATGTTTATTTTTACTTTTTGCTTATTTCTGAACATGGTAATCACAAAAAAACATAAATAAACAATAAAATTGTCCATCTGCATAATATTTGATCACAAATTCACTTCTCTGAAATCAAAATATCAAATCATTATGCAGGTTTGTTCCTAACCCCATTGAATGCAATGATCCTTCTCCTTCTCCGAATTTTGAATTCCCTGTGTTTGAAGCCGAAGAGGAAAGTGATGTAGAAGTGAGTGAGGAATTGTCTCGTCTTCTTGCGCAAGATGAAAAGATTATTCAACCGTTTGAAGAGGAGATTGAGCTAGTCAACTTGGGTTCTGAAGATGATGTGAAGGAAGTCAAGATTGGGTCTCGACTGTGTCCAGATGCTAAGAAGGGGTTGATTGATCTTCTTCGAGAGTATTCAGATGTGTTTGCTTGGTCCTATCAAGACATGCCTGGGTTGGATTTTGAGATTGTGGAGCATAGATTGCCATTGAATCCAGAATGCCCGCCAGTCAAGCAGAAATTGAGAAGAACGCATCCTGATACGGCTGTGAAGATCAAAGAGGAAGTTCAGAAGAAAATTGATGTCAGTTTCCTTGTGACTGTTGAGTATCCGCAATGGGTGGCCAATATTGTGCCTATGCCGAAGAAAGATGGAAAAGTCCGCATGTGTGTTGACTATCGAGATTTGAATAAAGCCAGTCCGATAGATGATTTCCCTCTGCCACACATCGATATGTTGGTAGACAATACTGCTAAATTCAAAGTCTTTTCATTTATGGATGGATTTTCCAAATATAATCAGATTAAGATGGCACCCAAGGATATGGAAAAGACCACCTTCATTACACCCTGGGGAACATTCTGTTATAGAGTGATGCCTTTCGGTCTAAAGAATGCTGGTGCAACTTACAAGAGAGCGATGAGTACTCTTTTTCATGATATGATGCATAAAGAGATAGAAGTTTATGTCGATGACATGATTGCTAAATCAATTAATGAAGAGGAACATGTTGAGCATTTGTTGAAGCTATTCTAGCGTTTGAGGAAGTATAAACTCCGCTTGAATCCCAATAAGTGTACTTTTGGTGTTCGTTCTGGTAAGTTGTTGGGCTTTATTATCAGCGAAAAGGGTATTGAAGTTGATCCTACCAAGGTCAAAGCAATACAAGAGATGCCTGCACCCATAACTGAGAAGCAAGTCAAAGGTTTTCTCGGCCGCTTGAATTATATTTTCGGATTCATTTCCCACATGACTGCCACATCTGCGCATATATCCAAGCTTCTTCAGAAAGATCAGTCTTGTGATTGGACCGAAGACTACCAGAAAGCATTTGATAGTATCAAGGAATATTTGCTTGATCCTCCGATTTTGTCTCCGCATGTTGAAGGAAGACCGTTGATCATGTATTTGATTGTGCTAGAAGATAGTATGGGTTGTGTTCTTGGTCAGCAAGATGAGACTGGGAAGAAAGAATTTGAAATTTATTACCTCAGTAAGAAGTTCACCGACTGTGAGACTCGTTATTCTATGCTTGAGAAGACTTGTGCGCATTGGCTTGGGATGCAAAGAGTCTGCGTCAGTATATGTTGAATCATACCACTTGGTTAATATCCAAAATGGATCCAATCAAGTATATATTTGAGAAGCCTACTTTAACTGGGAGGATTGCCCGTTGGCAGATATTGTTATCAGAGTATGATATCGAATACCGATCTCAGAAAGCGATCAAAGGTAGTATCTTGGCTGACCATTTGGCTCACCCACCAATTGAAGATTACCAGTCAGTGCAGTATGATTTTCCAGATGAAGAGATTTTGTACTAGAAAATGAAAGATTGTGATGAACCATTTCTAGAAGAAGGGCCAGAACCTGGTTCCCGTTGGTGCATGGTATTTGATGGAGCTGTTAATCAATATGGAAATGACATTGGGGAAGTGATTATTACTCCTCAAGGAACACATCTACCATTTACAGCTAAATTGACTTTCGAATGTACAAGCAACATGGCAGAATATGAAGCTTACATTATGGGGCTCGAAGAGGCCATGAATCTCAGAATCAAGTATTTGGATGTCTTCGGTGATTCGACTTTGGTTGTGAATCAAATCAAAGGAGAATGGGAGACAAATCAACCCGGTTTATTACCATATAGAGATTATGCGAGGAGGATTTCAACTTTCTTTACAAAGGTTGAGTTTCATCATATTCCTCGAGATGAAAACCGGATTGCAGATGCTCTTGCAACGTTGGTATCGATGATCGTAGTGAAATATTGGAATGAATTCCCTAATTTATCTGCGATGCATCTTGATAGGCCATCTCATGTGTTTGCTATTGAAGTGATCAAAGATGAGAAGCCGTGGTATTATGACATCAAATGTTTCCTCGAATGTCAGATTTACCCGCCTGGGGCATCTTTGAAAGATAAGAAGACTTTGAGAAGATTAGCCGGTAATTTCTACTTGAATGGTGATATACTATACAAGAGAAACTTCAACATGATTTTGCTCGGATGCGTGGATAGACACGAAGCAGACTTGTTGATGACCGAAGTGCATGAAGGTTCCTATGGTACTCATTCCACTGGACATGCAATGGAGAAGAAGATGTTGCGAGCAGGTTACTATTGGCTGATAATGGAATCTGACTGTTGCAAATTTGTGAAGAAGTGCCACAAGTGTCAAATTTATGCTGATAAGATTCATGTTGCTCCGACACTATTGAATGTTATCTCTTCCCCGTGGCCTTTCTCCATGTGGGGAATTGATATGATTGGGATGATTGAACCCAAGGCTTCGAATGGACATCGTTTCATTTTTGGTGGCAATTGATTACTTCACAAAATGGGTTGAAGCGGCATCGTATGCAAAAGTAAGCAAGCAAGTTGTTGTAAGGTTTATCAAGAATCAGACCACATGTCGTTATGGTGTACCAAGTAAGATCATTACTGATAATCGATCGAACTTGAATAACAATATGGTAGAAGCTCTTTGCAAAGACTTCAAGATTGCACATCATAATTCTTCTCCCTACAGACCCAAGATGAATGGGGCTGGTGAAGCTGCGAATAAGAATATCAAGAAGATTATCCAGAAGATGGTTGTTACATATAAGGATTGGCATGAGATGCTCCCATTTTCTTTGCATGGGTATCGTACATATGTCCTCACTTCAACAGGGGAAACCCCTTTCTCTCTTGTATATGGTATGGAAGCAGTGTTCCCCGTAGAGGTTGAGATTCCTTCATTGCGTGTGCTCATGGAAGCCAAGTTGACTGAAGCTGAATGGTGTCAGACCAGGTTTGACCAGTTGAATTTAATAGAAGAGAAGAGGTTAACTACCATGTGTCATGGTCAGTTGTATCAGTAGAGAATGAAGAAAGCTTTTGATAAGAAGGTCAAACCTCGAGTGTTCAGAGAAGGTGACCTTGTGCTCAAGAAGATTTTATCGTTCAAGCCAGATTCCAAATGAAAATGGACTCCCAATTATGAAGGCTCATATGTTGTCAAGAGAGCCTTTTCAGGCGGTGCATTGATTCTTACAACTATGGATGGTGAAGAGTTCACTCGTCCTGTGAACGCAGATGCAGTCAAGAAATACTTCGCCTAAAAAGAAAAGAACAACTCGCTAAGTTAAAAACCCGAAAGGGAGGCTTAGGCAAAAATGAGCATCTCGGTGGATTGAAAACCCGAAAGGGAGATCTAGGAAAAAATTAGAGACATAAAAACAGAATAGAATTTCTCGATAAGTTGAGGTCCCCCCCCCCCTTGGGGAAACTTATGCAAAAATTAGGGATTATGGCAAGTAACTGCAGTCTGCTGATCTTCAATGATTTTGAAGACTTGTTTGAGCACAAGGGCTGACATCAGTTCATCATCTCCAACAGCGGTCAAGAGTACAGTGGATATCAAGAGTTGGTAGAAAGATTAAGGATCATTTGTATTCAATGTACCCCTTTTCCATGTAAATTACCATTTTCAACTTTTGTAAAATCTATGGAGTCTTGTCATTTACAGACTACCATTCCAATAAATAAAGTTGAGCTTTTATCCAATTATTCCTACTCTTATTTACTTCAGCCAATAGTTTTAAACTTTATTATGATCATTTTATTGAAATTTTTAAATCAAAATCAAGTTTTCTTTAAGCAAGAACTTTTCCAAAGCAAGTAAAAAGAATATCAACATCATTTCAGTAAGAAGCAAGTTCTTAAGTGTGAAGCATCTGAGGTTCCCCAAGAAGTTAACTCTTTGGGTATCCCTAGACGTTTGTGTTGATTCAGTTCTTTGGCAGAGTGTTTGATCCCTAGTGGAGCTTATTTCTTTTCCCTAGCTGAGTTGGTTGTGGTGTGTCTTTGTCCCCAACAGAGTTTCGGCCTTCCCAGCGGAGTTCGTTTTTCCTCAGCAGGTAGATCATCATCAGAGATGCCTGATCTTTCCCCACCAGAGCGCCTTGGTGTCCCCACCAATCGTCGTATCTTTGCTCCCAGTCAGAGCGTCCTCCTGGTTCCTGAGCAGCTTTTGACTTCTTCCCCAGTAGGGTTGTCTCCCATTTTTATGGTTTGACCTAAAATTCCCTATAAATTGGATGTTTTATCCCCAACAGGTCTCCTTCCCCAGCCAGGTGTGAGCCTGTGGGATGTTGATCTCCCTGTTCTCCAACAGTTTGTCTCCATGATTTGTGGATTGGCCAAAGATTGTACCGGTGGTTCAATTTCTTTGTGACACTTCTGTATCCTTCATGATCGTTTTGTCAACATAACCTCCATATATACATACATTCATATAAATTCACGGTTTGCATATCCTGCATCTTCATATTTTATTTGTTCGAGATTCTCATTCTCTGTTATGGCGGTACTTTATCCCCATACCAAATCTGGTGTCTGTCCTCTCTCAATTGTAGAATGTCAGCCCCTAAGCAGAAAAGACTTTAACCTTTCTCTGTTTCCCCACTGAGTTTGTTTCCTCGTGGATGATTGTTATTTTAGTTTCCTCTCCAGCAAATTTTCTGGATGGAATTACTCCCCTTGAGTTATGTCCTCATTGGGTTGAGTCTTGATTGACCGTTTTCTTTCTAGCTCTTACCTAGATAGATATCTTGGTCCCCTAAGAGTCTATTACCCAGTAACTGGTAATATTCTTCTTAGTTTGCAATTTGTTACTTCTTTCCCAATACCCGGCAGAAGTACCCTTTTTCTCCTTAGCAGAATCCCCAGTGGAGTCTATCCTTGATATGTTCACTTTAATCAATGACAGATATTCTCTTTGCATGGTATTTTACCCAGTAAACAGGTAGTTGTAATCCCTATTTTGTTCCTCCGAGAGTTAATCCTTGATATGTTCATCTTAGCCGATGACGGGTTTCCTTCTCCTTGTTGGTTTTCTACTCAGTAACCAGTAGTTGTAAGCCCTATTGTTCCCCTTGAGCGGAGTCAATCCTTGATATGTTCATCTTAACCGGTGACGGATTTTCTCTTTGATTGGTATTCTATCCAGTAACTGATAGATGTAATTCCTATTTTCCCCTTTTCAGAGTCTATCCTTGATATGTTCATCCTAACCGGTGACGGATTTTCTCTTTGATTGGTCTTCTACCCAGTAACCGGTAATTGTAAATCCCATCTTTGTCCCCTCGCAGAGTTGATGCTTGATATGTTCATCCTAACCGATGACGGATTCTCTCTCTGACAGTTTTCTATCCAGTTTTAGATAGATGTAACTATTCCCCCTTTGCTCACTTGGTATATCCTTGATATGTTCATCTTAACCGATGACGGGTATCCTCATTGACATCCCCAGGAAAGTCTATCCTTGATATGTTCACTTTAACCGGTGACGGATTTCTTCCCTGTTGAGTTTATCCTTGATATGTTCATCCTAACCGATGACTGATACTCTCACCCTTGGTCTTCTGCCCAGTAACTGGTAGTTGTAAATCCTACTTTTTTGCAGTTTTCCCCAGCAAGGCTATTCTTACCCAGTAGCCGATAATGAGTATTCCCCATGGCTTTTCCTTAGCGAGTCATCCTTGATATGTTGATGCTAATCGATGACGGATGTTCTCCCTGTTAGATTTTTAGTCTCGTCTTACCCAGTAACAGGTAGTAGATAATAGATTTCTGCTCCTTCTGTGTTGAAGTTTATTTCTTCCCCAGTTGAGTTGAGTGCGTATTTCCTTAGTGAAATCGCTTTCCCCTGCACGAGCCGAGTACTTCAGTTTTATCCTGACTTACTCATATCCCTTGTAGATATCTTTGTTTCCACGACTGAGTCTTTCCATTTTGTGTGGAATCCCTCTAGTCCCCCCAGTAGTTTTAAGTCGTAGCTTGGCCTACACATAACTCCTCCCCCCCCCCCCAGAGTCTCTGTCTCCCCAACGAGTTTTCCTTATGGAATGCATTATACTCTTGTGGACTTTCGGTCTCTCTGATTTCTTTTTCCTTTGTGGCAATATTTCCCCACAGAGCATTGACTTTTACATTCACATCATATACATCATGAGGTCTCTTAGGGACCAAAATTTGTTTCTCTATGTTATTATTTAAGCCCATTCTACTGTGTCGAGCCGAAGATTTTAACCTTCACCTCCTCAGTTAGAATGTCCTTAAATAGGGGAAGCTGTAAGACCCTAATTTTGATCCTAAGATCCCTCATGCATTCTATCATAAGCATAAGCATTGGGATCATACCTTGGCATCCTCCTTACCCCTCCTTCATTGGGTTTGTTTTGGGAGAGATCACCAAGCACTTTGTGATTATATCATACTTGTATTTTATCATTTCACTAACCAAAATACCAAAAAATAGGTCTTTGTATTTGCCTAACTCTTTTGTAGGTAGAGCATGATCTATTTGATTCATTGATCAAATCTAGAGTTTGAGACCCTCATGAACAAAGAACAGAACCAAGGATTGATTCAAGAATGGTTATAAGCATCATATATGAGTCCCAATGATCTCTACATGTTATATTGATCAAGTTTGCTTCAAGAGTTTGAGGGTGATTTGCCTTGGAAACCCTGGTTTGATTGGGTATCTTGAGTAACTTCTCCAACAAGCTATCTCACCAATTGATCAAATTTCTCAAGGTACACTTCCAAATTCATCATCTTATGCATATATGACCTACCATGAGCCAAGAAAGTCAAGATAGTTAGCAAGTTGGTTGATGGTGGTTGGCCAGATGGATTCATCTAATCAAAACTAGGTCTCCCTAGACCCTATCTCCTACAATGTTCACCATATGAAAATGATTCCAAGATCAAACATACTCTAAATGAAATTATAAACAACTTTCATGTTGATACCTAGAGCTAGTTTCGCTTGGAAAATCATTTTCTATGTTGAAACATTATAGGTCATTTTGTCTAAACCCTAATTTGAAAGTCAACTTCCCAAGGCCATAACTTTCTCAATTTTTATAAGATGAATTATTTCCAAGTTGAACAATCAAATTCAATGTGTCTACTTCAACTTTGATGTTTGGAATGGGAGCTAATTCAACTTCTTTGAACATGTGATATGAGGCTACATTATAGGTCACTTTTGACCTATACCATTGATCAAATGATTTTTCCAAACATCAAAAATGCATAACTCTATCATTTCAAATCCAAATGACATGAAATTAGTGACAATTTTAAAGGACTTTGATAGATCTACAACTTTGATGAATACACTTTTCTCATTGGAAGCTCTCATAAAAAGTTAAGCAAGGTGGAATATTGAGACATATGGCTTGACACTTAGAAAAAAATTTATATGTCAAATTTTTCCAAACTCCCACCTCAAATATCTCTAAGTTCCAAGATCCAAATGAAAAAGTGTTTAACATCAAACTTGTTCCTCTTGATCTAACCTTTCCAAAGAGCTCAAATTCAGTCATTTTGGATGAGAAATGCATAAGCTGCGTATGGCTTAAAAAGGATGATATCATTTGGCATGGATCAATCTTCAAGTGACAATGCACATGTACCTTGGAATCCAATCCATCTTCAAAGCATCTGATCTTCGATTTGGACTTACAAACCATCATTCCATGGGCCTATGCGCGCCCATGCAGCATGGCATCATCATTTTACCAAATTTGGAAAGTGGAAAGAGTGTGCAAATATCATTTGATTTCCCTATAAATTGAGGCCCTTATGCTCAGAATTCACACACACATGCACCAACTTTGAATCTCCATTCAAAACCCTTCATTCTAAGAGGATAACCCTGATAAATTCATTTGAATTTGAGCTTGAATCTCCACTGTTTTGGAATTCAATTCTCCAGGAGTCCATTGCTTTTAAGCCTTTCGATTCCTCTCCTGCAAGCAATTGAAGTGAAGCCAAGTACGACTCAGATCGAGATCTAGCAAGCTCGGACCTCCATTGAAGGTAATTTGTAGAAATTTTAAACTCTTCGATTCTTCTTGATTCTTGCTCAATTCCATTGATTCTTGAGTTGTCTGAAGTCTTACCAATGTAGGCAAGAAGACTGAGTTGCTTTGAGGCCAAATCAAAGCAACTCAGTGATGTTTTCAATTCCACATATCTCTCAATATAGTTGGAATTGGATGAATTGGAGGTGATATTCATGCTCAGTGATGCTTTCTCTTTAAAATCATGTCCCTGTTTGGAATTTTGGTGATGGTTCATGTTGACCAGTCCGGTGAAGCTCACCGGAGAAGACAACCGGAGCTTTGGCTCCGGTGATGAGGTGTCTTGAGTCTGAGCCATGGGATCCAACTTCCACGTTTTAATCTTAGCCGTCCCTTGTGAATACCACGTTTACAGCGCGTTTGACTAAGGAACACATGGAACGCGTGTTTTGGATCATCAGGTCTGCCACCTCAATTAATGAGGCAGATCTGATGGTCCACGTATTTTTCAATTTTCTGAATTTTATTTTAATTCCATTTTCTTCAATAATTCCTAATAAATTTAATATTGATCCAAAAAATATGGGACTTTCATCAAAAAAATGCAAATATTTTTCTCTTTCATATTTTGAATTAAAATTATTTTTTGAATCATTATTAATATTTCTCATGAATTAATTGATTTTTTATTTGTTTTTAATTGTTTAAAAATATTTTTAAGTGTCCAAAAATTCTGAAATTTTTTCCTCCAAAGTCCTTTGACCTTGTTTGACCTATGATGAATCTCATGGCCATTTATTTGGTGTTTTGATGAGATTTTAGGATTTGGACAAAACATATTTGAATTTAATGCATTATTTTAATATTTTTAATTGAATAAATGCCATTTTAATTGTGTTGACCATTTGTATTGACTTAATTGAGTTTCTTATTTGTTGTTGGGCCTTGGTCAACATTGATTTGACTTTGTCAAGTTAATATTATTGGATTTAGGGGATTGATGGAATGTACATTCCATCTCCCAAAATGAATGAATAATATTAATTTGGTAAAAGTCCTCCTTTGACCAATTTGTGATCTCATTCATCCATTTCCCTCTTCATCTAATTCCCCTTCTTCATTTATTGATTTTCAATTGGCCAATGACATCTCAAAGTCCTAATGCTAGTTGATTGAAAAATTAACATGAGTATGGATGAGATTAGGCCACACCTTTTGCTTATTTTTGTGTGTGGTATGTTTAATGAGCATGGTTTTTAATACTATGTCTCCAACATGCATTAACACCAAAAGTTTATTGCCCAACCTCAAATAGTTGTGACTTATATATAAGTCCAATTACGATTGCTTAACATAGCATTAAATATGTGACACAAAAGGCATAAGCATTCTAGTTAGTGAGATTGTAAGTCTCCCCTCTTCCATGGTATTATATGGAAACTTGGCCTTTTGTCCTTCCTTTGGAAGATGTTTTGGTTCAAGGATCCATACCTGTGGCAAGTGGGTTGAGTGTTCTCTAAAGAATGTCTTGAAATCAAAAGCAAAACAAAACTAACCACTAACTTACTAACTATTAACTTTTAATTCCAAGTCTTTACTTTTATGCAATTTACTTTTAGCACTTTATTATCATTTTCCATTATACATATCATTCTAATTGTTTATATTAATGTAATTTTCACTTTGTCCACTTGGACCATATTGTGTGATATACCTTGTTGCTTTGCTTGTTTGTGTGGTCTTTGACCATTAATGCACATAATAATAACAAAAACCCTAAAAGACTTTTGAGTGGACTGTTGGTTTGATCTTGCCCAATTGGACTTAGAACTTAGGCAACATTCCTTTGCTAATGGACTTGGCCAATGCCAATTTATTGGGGAACCAAGAACTTGCAATTTGAATTCATCTGATACATCATTCTAGATCTCTCCAGACTCATCTGCCATGTTAATCATTGTCAAGCTGTTATGTTGAACTTGTGACTTGTAGAATTCATCTGTTAGATAGGCTATCTTGCATAAGATCATGAAGTGGATAAGCTTGGATGAGGCCTTCTTTATTTGATGACTTTGCTCTTCAAGATTGATATAATTGTGCATTTGTGTGTTGCTTGATTCTAAAAAGTCCAAGGGAATTCTGGGTTTCTATTGACATACTTGTCTATTGGATTGCTCCCATTTGGTTAGATCTTTTCAACTTTAAACTTTTAAATTTTGTGCATAGGGTAGTTGTAGCACCTCAAATTTGCACCTATCATTGTACATACATTCTCATATTAGGTCATAGCATAACATGGTCCACTGCATAGCATTGCATTGTCCCTTTGCCTCAAGTGCAAGCCATTCAGAAGAATTAGGTCAAACTGATCAGGAGATCAGTCAGTCAAGCAAGCAAATGTGTTTTTTCATTGAGCCAAGGCCCTAGGGTTGGTCCAACATGTTCACATGACTTGGGGATCCATTTGAAGTGTTTTGATCAAGGATTGGATGCTCAGAAGTCATCAGTCAATGCATAATCAGCCAGAAACCCTAAAAGTCAACTGTTGGTCAACTGTCCATTTAATCAGTGATTTGATGGTGGGAATTGGTTTGAGAGGTCTCATTCATGTCCATATAGTCTTCATATATCATGTCAAACACCATCATGGAAGAATTTGAAGCCAAATCAGAAATTTCCAAAAATAGAAACTGGACCTGTAACTGAAATTTACCAAAAATGGAAAGTCTTGATCCTCAAACTTACATCATGATACAAGCTTCAAATGAATTTTTGCCCAACATGAAAGTTGAAGATCTTGTTCTCCCATTTCCAAAAAGTCCAAGAACACTCAATTCCCATGTATGGTTGGCAAGTTATGATCAATTCATTTTCAAAAATTCTTGAACTTCAAAAGGCCATATCTCTCAAACCATTTGGCCAAATTTGGTGAGGTTTTTTTCCAACAAGTCACATTTGACCTCCTCTTTCCAAAAATGTAATTTTCATGTACCAAAACTTTATGGATCAAAATGGCACTTTTGAACCTACATGGATTATTTTCAAGTGAGGTGAAAAATTGAACTTTCCAAATAATCATTCCCAACCATTTCTACCATCCAAACATGTTCTGAAATGTTATTTGTGACTTGTTGGAAGCCCATTTTCGTGCAGTACACACACCCATCACTAACTTGCTTGAAAATTGGACAAAAGTACATTTTTCACCAACTCCATTCCACCTTTCATGAACTCTAATCAGTACCACAAAACAGGGTATATATTCATCATTTTCCTGCTGAAGGAAACCCTAGCAGCCAACATCCTACACAGAAAACTTCATTCTCTCAAATTCTCATCTTCTTCCATTTTCAAAATTCTGTCAACTAATTGCAACCGCACAACTTTGCTTTGTTTGATACAACATCTACTCATCATTTGGAGCTGGTTTCAACCTTCAAACACCATCTGTATCAGCATTTACACGACTGTTTTTCCAAAGCATCATCAATGGTAAAGTTTGGTTAAAGCTATTTCAAGTTGTTTCAAGCCAAACCATCTTCACCAACCATCATTTGGAGGTCTATAGGGTAGCTGTTTCGAGCTTACAACATTAATCCATCACTGTTTCTCCATTTGCTTCAAAAATAAGTAAGATTTCGAATCCTTTTTTTTTCAAATCATGTTATGCTATGTGTAGATCTTACTGCCCTGGTTGCAATGAACTTGGAATCGTGTTAATTGGTTGCTTGAGTTAGGAGAAATCTAGCTTTTAAGTTTGGTGATGCATTTTGTTTTTACTCGATTCCGAATGCTTGGCTTGTTTTAATGAAAATGGATGATGGATTATGCATGAGTGAAGCTTGCTGATCATTTTGGTATGATTAATTTTGATTTCTGGAATTTTTCTTTTGAATCGAATTGGGAAGATGATGAAGCTTCATACTGTTCATTGGAAACCCTAAAACCATTTTTCCAGATTTTGTTTTTTACGTTACTGCATGAATTTGTTCTGTTGGATTAGCATGAACCACTAGCAGCTTGCCACGCCTGTAAACGCAACGCCGCGTTTCATTAAAAGGTCCAAGAAATTACAAGTTTGCCACTCCCGGACCCCATGTCTCATTGAATAATGTTGATTTTTCACAATTATTTCACTTTGATCCATCCAACTTACAAAATTCATAACATCTTCATTTCAAATCCAAAATTCATGGGAATTTTTGCATTGTGTTCATCTGGATCTCTACTTTTTTATCATGATTTTTTCTGATTTTTTGGATGAGTGAATTTTAAATGGTATTAGGGTTTGTGACATGTGCTCATATTTTGTACCTTTTGTCAAAACATTTGTGAAATGGTGATACTTTATCCAATGGCTCCCAAATTTTTTGTGCTTAAACTAGACACACTCATGGTGATTTTGGTGTAGAGTTTGTGAATTTATCTTATCTGGATTGTGAGTTGTGAATTTTTGAAGTAGGGTGTGACAATTTGTGTCACACCAATGATGTCTAACTTCATGATTTTCATTACCATGCTTCTTGAACTCAAATTGGTTGGAATTTTTGCATGAATGTACTCTTGGATGTCTAGTTTACATGTGAATTTTCTTGGAATTATTTGTGGCATTTCCTAATTGTTTGGGATTTTCTCCCCTGTTTGGTCTTATGTTGACTTTTTGTGATACATGTTCCCATATCCTTTGTGAAATTCTCATACTTTATTGGATGAACATGAAATTTTACATGAGATAACTAGACATCCTCATCTTTGCCATGGTTTTAGTCCCATTCATTTATCATATGCCATCTCTGATTTATGAATTTTTCAAGTTGATGCATGTTTGGTTGACCTCTTTGAGCATGCTCAAAATTGTCTGGCCTTTCTAATTTTCATTGACTGCCTTCCACTTGTCCAAATGAGATGAAATTTGACATGCTTACCTTGCTGTGGGTTGTAATTGATCATGATTTATTTGATGATTTTTGGAAATGTTTGAGATTGCTTTTGAGTTAAGTCTTGCTGTTGACTTCTATGAGCTTCTAAATGCCATGCTTTGACCTAACTTGTTCATGAAATGATGATGATGATTGATATGATTGTGGAACCAATTGGGTTTGTTTCTTGATTGTTTGAACATGATTTTGGACACTTACCACTTGCTGTTTTGGCTTTCTCATTCTCTTTTTACCCTAGGCTTGCCCTAGTGGTCCTGTTACTCACTTTTGAGCTTGTGTTTTCAGGTTGACCAACAAATGACCAATGAGGCCAATTCTTTTGATATGAGTTTGCTTGAATATCTTTGTCTAACTTGTTTGTTTTGTAGGTGGCTTGGCTCTCAAGCCTTAAGCCTTGTGCCTTGCACATTCATTTGCTTCTGACTAACTGTTAATGTCTGTTTCCTTTTGCTTTGATTTGAGTTGCATACTAACATCTGCTTGACTATTTCAGGTGCTTTTAGTTGCTTAGTTCCTTGTGAACTTTTTGCTTTGCTTTGCTTGTATAAGCAATTTGCATTGAGGTATATCCCTTAATCTTCATGTAGTCTGGAAGACCTGGCCTGTTACTTGGCCAGGCAACTGTCTGAAGTCCTCCTTAAGAGGCAATGTTTGTGTATGTTTAAATCTTGTCCCTGTACATATCCAAAGACCTCCTAAGAGAAGAGGCAATTGGCAGAACCCAAGGGATATGCAATCTATCCCCTGCTATTCAGTGTGTCATCTGCTTTTCTCACACCACTGTGTTGATGCATCGCAGATACAAACCCAAGATCTTGTACAATTGTACAGTTGAGTCAGTTTCAAATGTGTAGAAGGGTTCCCCCTTTCGGAACCCACACATTCTTGTCTTAAGCTCTCCCAGGCCAGGGATAAGAGCTGTGAAGTCACATCTTCACTCACCTTTCATCTGCTTCACCTTAGCCCCTCAATGGCAAGGTTAAGAGCTAACACTACCCAGTTCCAGTGGTTTGTTTGTTGAGGTTGATATGACCCCTCGACTAAAACCTAACCTTGTTTGAGCCCCTTGCTTGTGTATAGTGTGTGCTACCTGTGCTTGTATGTTTGTTTGACTTGCTTCCTGTGCAAGTTAGGGTTAGTTTAGACTTGCTTCCTGTGCAAGTTAGGTTTTGCTTGGCTTGCTTCCTGTGCAGGTTAAGTGTGTGTGTGGCTTGCTTCCCGTGCAAGTCATGATTAGGATAGGCTGGCTCCCTGTGCCAGTTAGCTAGAAACCTTAACTTAGGGATGATTTTGCATGATAACATCTAGGCTCGAGTCGTAGTCTCCCTAGTTGTGTCTCCCTCTGTTATCTGGTTAGGCTAGTCCTGTATCCCTCCGTAGGGGAACTACGTCGCCCTGATCCTCATACCAGATGAGGTACGTAGGCAGGAGATGAGCAGATCTCTCCGGGCGCCTGTGTCTTTGTTTTGTCTTGTTGTGTGCTTGGAAGCTGATGTAAATCCATCGAGTGGCATTCGGGTTCCAGTGTGCGTGTGTTTGGTTCGGATGCTGATGTAAGTCCATTGATTGGCATTCAGGCTCCACGTTTGCCTTTGCCAGTGTTTGTTTGTGCGTGTGTCAGCCGAGCTACTGATGCTCTGATTCTCCTTCGTCCTAAGGAGATACGTATGCATAGGATGCGACATCCTAGCGAGCATGTGTCGTTTCGTTTCCCCGTCCGAACTACTTTGACTCTGATGTCTATGCCTGATAGACTAAGTAGGCCCAAGATGCGATATTCTGCCGAGTCAGTCTCTTTTGTTTTCTTGTGTCTCTTTCAGCCAGTTGTGGGTGTGTTTGAGCAGTGTTTAGCAACCATTTTCCTTCCTTTTGTGCGTGGATCCCGTCGAGTACGACGGATGCGTAGGGGTGCTAATACCTTCCCTTCGCATAACCGACTCCCGATCCCATTCTCTTTGGTCGCGAGACCATGTTCTTTCCAGGTTTACTCTGAGCGTTTCCTTTCCCTCCTTTGGGATAAATAACGCACGGTGGCGGCTCTGTTGTTCTTGTTTTCCCGCCGGTTTTTCGCGTGATGCGACAGTTGGCGACTCTGCTGGGGAACATAGAGAAGTTGACCTCTGCTGGTCCATCTTCCCTAAGCGAGTCTCTCCTAGCGCTCTCTAGGATAGGGTTTGGTTGCTTTTGCTGTTATTTATTGCATTCATTTGTTTATTGTTTGCATTTATGTTTGCATTAATGTTTGCATTCATATTCATCTGTTCACCTGGCTGGCTGGTTGTCTGTTTCTCTCTGTTGGGGTGGGAGTTACATGAGGTAAAAGGCCCAATACCCAGGCCATGAGTGAAATCTAGGATACTTAGGAATAGAGTGATTCATGGGAAGCGGGTGGTATTGCGCCACTTAGCGGAACATTGATATCACGAGCAGTTCAGACTCTGGTGGGATATTATCGTTACATACTTCGGGTGTGTATATGATGATGTTCTGCGAAAGGTTATTTATGCTGCGTTTCTCTCGACCTTACCCTGGCCTAGATGACACCCGTGAGTGGGGAGGGAATGATCATTATTACAGGTACAGTTGGTGACTTGTTGGTGACTTGTTGGTGACTTGTGATCCTGTTGGTGACTATTGGTCCAGAATTTTGGGATCTCAGATGACTTTGGGTTTCAGATGAATTTGTGGTTCCGAGTTCAAGCTGAAGCTTTGATCTTGTGTTCTGAGAGACACAGCCAACCAGTCGTGTCTGCATCATTTGCATCATAACATGTTTATTTTCAAAAAAATACGCAATAAAAAAAAGGAGAAAAAAAAAAAAAAAAAAAAAGGAAAAAAACTAATCCCTGCATGCATATCATTTCTCAGGTACATTCCAGAGCTTGTTCACTGATAGAGATGGCAACAGTCCCAGAGTTGAAGCGGAAGACTTGTTCCTACAGCTTTCACCGTGAACCTTTGACGTCTCTGATTGAGTTGAGCAACCTTATGACCAGTGGTAACCAGAAGGGGTTTGTTGACCAGTATGGAGATATTCTGACACTGTTGAAGATGGTAGTCGATCCGGTGCCGTTGCAGACTCTTCTACAATTCTACGACCCAGAGCTTCATTGTTTCACCTTTCAAGATTATCAGTTGACGCCTACTCTTGAGGAGTACTCCATTCTGCTGAGTGTCCCGGTCCGGTATCAGGTTCCTTTCTTGGATGTGCCCAAGGAGGTTGATTTCAGAGTTGTTGTCATAGCTCTCCATTTGGGTATCAAGGAAGTCAGTGATAATTGGAAGTCCAGTGGGGATGTTGTAGGACTGCCTTTGAAGTTTCTGTTAAGGGTAGCTAGAGAAGAAGCAGAGAAGGGAAGTTGGGAAGCCTTTCATGCTCAGTTGGCCGTCATGGTCTATGGGATCGTCCTGTTTCCGAGTATGCCCAATTTTGTTGACTATGCTGCAGTCAGTATTTTCATTGGAGGAAATCCAGTTCCTACTCTGTTAGCTGACACTTACTATGCTATTCACAGTAGGCATGGTAAGGGTGGGGCTATCAGGTGTTGTCTCCCGCTTTTGCTCAGATGGTTCTTGTCTCTCCTGCCAGTCAGTGGACCTTTTGTGGATGCTCAGAGCACGCATAAGTGGACTCAGAGGGTTATGTCTCTTACTTCCTATGATATCAGATGGCAATCTTACCGGATGGATGTGCGTAACGTCATTATGAGCTGTGGAGGATTCCGTAATGTGCCACTCATAGGGACTAGGGGTTGCATCAATTACAACCCGGTTCTTTCTCTTCGCCAGTTGGGGTTTGTGATGAAGGGAAGACCACTTGAGGCTGAGGTAGCAGAAAGTGTGTATTTTGAGAAGCAGAGTGACCCGGATAGATTGGAGCAGATAGGAAGAGCCTGGAAGTCTATTGGTGTGAAGGATGGATCTGTCTTAGGGAAGAAGTTTGCCGTTGCTATGCCTGATTACACTGATTGGGTCAAGGAGAGAGTAGAAACTTTGTTGTTACCCTACGATAGGATGGAGCCGTTGCAGGAGCAACCACCTTTGATCCTTGCTGAGAGTGTGCCTGCGGAGCACTACAAGCAAGCCCTGATGGAGAATCGTCGTTTGAGAGAGAAGGAGCAAGATACCCGGATGGAGCTGTACAAAGCCAAAGCTGATAGTTTGAACTTGGCGCTAGCAGACTGAGAAGCAAGAAGAGATCCTACGAGGAGATGGAGAGCATGTTAGATGTAGAACACCGGGAGTGCTTGAGGCTGCAGAGGGTTGAGGCCAGCTATCAGAAGAAGATCAGAGACTTGGAGAAGCAACTCAGAGATAAAGACATCCAGTTGAAGAAGGAAGTAGACTTGAGACAGACATCAGAGAACCACCTTGGAGGAGAAGTGGTAGAGCTTAGACGACAACTGAAGGAGAGGATCACTCTTTTGCCAGAATGTTCAGAATGTGACCTGTTGATAGACCAGTATCAGTACTTGAAGACTCTCATTCCGGGAGGCCGTTTGTCTTAGCTTGTATCTTTGATATGTATGTTGAGAATCACCTCCAGGCTTGTTGGATGGGATTCATTGTTGTACTCCGATTGTTTGGATTTTTTGTCGACCTTGTTGTATGATCCTGTTGCTCATATGGATGAGGTTGTTGGTTTCACCTTGTATTCATCACTTTTGTGTATGTTGTTTCTGTGCTTCTGTGTTGTTCTTGCTGCAGGTTGCCATCTTTTGAGGATGACTCAGGCTCTTTGAATGCCTGAGGAATGAACATATCATGTGCATCATACGCATCATTAGCACCATACTCATATCATTTTGCATAACAGGTGTTCTTGGTCGTGACTTCTCACTCTTGGTTCCTGTTCAGGCAGGATAGCTGATCAACGTCCGCACCGCTACTCAACAAGACTAAATCAACAGAGAGGTATGGATCAAGTTCAAGCTGAGTTGGCTGAGATGAAGGCTAACATGGCCCAGTTTATGAATATGATGCAAGGGGTTGCACAAGGTCAAGAAGAACTTCGAGCCATGGTTCAGAGACAAGAGGCTGCAATTCCACCGGTCAACCATGCTCCGCCAGAGGGAGGCCCGGTCAATGATAATAATGTTGCTGCTGTTGTACCCATCAACAACTATGCTGTAGGTGATGAGTTGGGGGGTATTCGAATCAACGGTCAACCTATTGCTCCAGATGCCGCTAATGCCAGAGCGGTCCGTGCCCCGGCCCGTAATCCTGCTCCGATTGTTGACAGACAAGAGGATATGTTCTCTCTGCTCAGTGAAGACGAAGACGTTCTGGGAAGGGTTGATGAGAGGGATCGTAAAGTTGATGCCCTTGCTGAGAAAATTAGAGCTATGGAATGTCAGAAATCTCTCGGTTTTGATGTTACCAATATGGGGTTGGTGGAAGGTTTGAGAATCCCTTACAAGTTCAAAGCACCGTCCTTCGATAAATACAACGGTACTTCTTGCCCTCGCACCCATGTGCAGGCTTATTATCGAAAAATCTCTGCGTATACCGATGATGAAAAGATGTGGATGTATTTTTTCCAAGATAGTCTATTTGGGGCTTCTTTAGACTGGTACATGGAATTAAAGAGAGATTCGATCCGATGCTGGAGGGATCTGGGTGAGGCCTTCTTGAGGCAGTATAAACATAACATGGACATGGCACCTAGCCGGACTCAGCTGCAGAGTCTATGTCAGAAATCTGGAGAGAGCTTCAAGGAGTACGCCCAGAGGTGGCGTGAACTGGCTGCTAGAGTTCAACCCCCTATGCTGGAGAGGGAGTTGACATACATGTTTATCGGTACTCTTCAGGGTGTGTTTATGGACCGGATGGGGAGCTGCCCATTCGGTAGTTTTTCTGATGTTGTCATTTGTGGAGAGAGGACTGAGAGCTTGATTAAAACTGGGAAGATCCAAGATGCTGGTTCCTCTTCTTCTAAGAAGCCGTTTGCTGGGGCACCTCGTCGAAGAGAGGGTGAAACTAATGCTGTTCAACACCGCAGAGATCAGAACAGAAGTCAATACCGTCAGGTTGATGCAGTGACCATTCCGGCACCTCAACCTCGTCAACAACAACAACAAAGAGTTCAACAACCGCAACAACAACAACAGCAACGTCCGTATCATCCCAGACAAAGGATGCCTGATCGACGTTTTGATTCGCTACCCATGTCGTACGCCGAACTGCTGCCCGAACTACTCAAGTTGGGGTTGGTTGAGTTGCGTACAATGGCTCCGCCTACGGTATTGCCTCCTGGGTACGACGCCAACGTCCGTTGTGACTTTCACTCTGGGGCACCAGGGCATCATACTGAGAAGTGTCGGGCTCTCCAGCACAAGGTCCAAGATTTGATCGATGCCAAGGCGATCAACTTCGCCAAAGTGCCTAACGTCGTAAACAACCCTATGCCTCAGCATGGTGGGCATAGAGTGAACAATATTGAAGGGAAAGAAGCTGAAGATCTGGTTGCTAATGTTGATGATGTTCAGACTTCTCTGCTAGTTGTGAAGAGCCATCTGCTGAATGGGGGTATCTACTCGGGCTGTGATGAGGATTGTTTGGGCTGTGCAGAATCTGAGAATGGTTGCGACCAGTTAAGGGCCGGTATCCAGGGTATGATGGATGAGGGTTGTTTGCAATTCAGTAGGGCTGTAAAAGATCGTGGGACAGTGTCAACTATCACCATTTACTTTAAACCGTCTGAAGGACGTGGACAAAGGGTCGTTAGTGCACCTGCAACAAATGGTACCCCAGTTACCATTTCCATGCCTGTAGCCATCAGTGCTCCAACTACTATCGTTGCGTCTGGAAGAAGGACTGTTGAGAATAGTAGAGCCGTGCCGTGGAAGTATGACAATGCTCACCGCAGTAACAGAAGGGCTGAAAGTCAGACGAGACCAGTGAATCAAGCTCCAGTGACAATTGGTTTACCGAATAGAGTTCCTGCAACTGTTGGTCCGGCTGTGGATAATGTAGGGGGTCCAGGAGGTTTTACTAGAAGCGGTCGTCTGTTCGCACCGCAGCCTTTGAGGGACAATAATGCTGAGGCTCTCGCCAAAGCAAAGGGCAAACAGGCTGTGGTTGAGGAAGAACCTGTTCAGAAAGAGGCGCCTGAGGGCTCGTTTGAGAAGGACGTGGAGGAGTTTATGAAGATAAGCAAGAAGAGTGACTACAAGATTGTAGATCAGTTGAACCAAACTCCGTCCAAGATTTCTATACTTTCACTGTTGTTGTGCTCTGAGGCACACCGTAATGCATTGCTGAAGATGTTGAATCTGGCTTATGTGCCTCAGGAGATTTCTGTCAATCAACTGGAGGGTGTGATGGCCAATGTGAGCACCAGGCATGGTGTATGATTCACCAACCTGGACTTACCGCCTGAAGGGCGAAACCATAACAAAGCCTTGCACATCACCATGGAGTGCAAGGGGGCAGTGTTGTCTCACGTATTGGTAGACACCGGGTCGTCGCTGAATGTGCTGCCTAAGCATATTCTGAAGAAGATTGATGTGGAAGGGTTTGTGCTTACTCCCAGTGACCTGATCGTTCGTGCTTTCGACGGATCCAAACGTTCTGTGTGTGGGGAAGTTACCTTGCCTGTGAAGATAGGTCCTGAGGTATTCGATATCATCTTCTATGTTATGGACATCCAGCCCGCCTATAGTTGTTTATTGGGGCGTCCATGGATTCATGCAGCAGGGGCAGTCTCGTCGACTCTCCATCAAAAGCTCAAGTATGTCTGGAACGGTCAGATTGTGACTGTGTGCGGTGAAGAAGAGATTCTGGTGAGTCATCTATCCTCGTTCAAATATGTTGAGGTGGATGGCGAGATCCACGAAACCTTATGCCAGGCGTTTGAGACTGTGGCTCTTGAGAAAGTGGCGTACGCTGATCAGAGGAAGCCAGGTGCTTCAATTACTTCTTACAAGCAGGCTAAGGAGGTTGTTGATTCTGGCAAAGCTGAAGGCTGGGGCAAGATGGTGGATTTGCCTGTCAAAGAAGACAAATTTGGCGTTGGTTATGAGCCTCTCCAAGCAGAGCAGAATGGTCAAGCGGGTCTGAGTACCTTTACCAGCGCTGGGCTGATGAATCATGGCGACGTCTCTGCAACCGGTAGTGAAGACTGTGACAGTGATTGTGATTTGGACAACTGGGTTCGCCCGTGTGCACCAGGGGGGTCTATCAACAACTGGACGGCTGAAGAAGTGGTTCAAGTTACTCTTCTGACAGAGTAATTTTCTGTTGTTTTGTCATTTTGCATGAAAATCCTACGATCTTCCCGAGGCGTAGTGATTCATTGTAGGGCCTCATCATGTTTTAATGATTATCATTAATGAAGGACATTTTTTGCAATCAAACTTTGTGATCCCTGTCTTTCTATTTTTTGTTTTCATTTTTTTTTCAAAAAAACAATAAAAATGGCAATGTTTTTGTTTTTTGTGACTTTATTGAACTCTTTTTCTAAAACAAAGCATTAAACATGCAGAAGCGATCTTATGACATTCACTATGAACAGTTCTGTTATGGCTCAGTATGATTTCGACAATCCCATCTACCAAGCTGAAGAGGAGAGTGAGGAAGACTGTGAACTCCCTGCAGAATTGGTCAGATTGCTGAGGCAGGAGGAAAGGGTCATCCAACCTCATCAGGAGGAGTTGGAGGTTGTTAATTTGGGTACTGAGGACGCCAAAAGAGAAATCAAGATTGGGACTGCTTTAGAGGACTCTGTCAAGAGGAGGCTGATTGAGATGCTGAGAGAATATGTGGAGATATTCGCCTGGTCATATCAAGATATGCCTGGGTTGGATACAGACATTGTGGTGCATCGATTACCTCTTAGAGAAGGATGTCCTTCGGTAAAGCAGAAGCTCCGTAGAACGAGTCCTGATATGGCAGCTAAGATCAAGGAAGAGGTTCAGAAGCAGTGGGATGCAGGTTTTTTGGCTGTTACAAGTTATCCCCCATGGGTGGCCAACATCGTTCCTGTGCCGAAGAAGGATGGCAAAGTCAGAATGTGTGTCGATTACCGGGATCTGAATAGAGCGAGTCCGAAAGATGATTTCCCATTACCTCACATTGATGTATTGGTTGATAATACGGCTCAATCCTCGGTATTCTCTTTCATGGACGGTTTCTCTGGGTATAATCAGATCAAGATGGCGCCAGAGGACATGGAAAAGACGACATTCATTACACCTTGGGGCACGTTCTGCTATAAGGTGATGCCATTTGGGCTAAAGAATGCTGGTGCTACCTATCAGAGGGCAATGACGACTCTCTTTCATGACATGATGCACAAAGAAATTGAAGTATACGTAGATGATATGATTGCGAAGGCGCAGACAGAAGAGGAGCACCTGGTTAATTTGCAGAAGCTGTTTGACCGGTTGAGAAAGTTCAAGCTGAGGTTGAATCCGAACAAGTGTACGTTTGGGGTGAGATCAGGAAAGCTGTTAGGCTTCATTGTCAGCGAAAAAGGGATTGAGGTTGATCCAGCTAAAGTCAAAGCTATTCAAGAGATGCCTGAACCAAAAACGGAAAAGCAGGTCCGTGGGTTTTTAGGGAGATTGAACTACATTGCAAGGTTCATATCTCATCTAACAGCCACGTGCGAACCAATTTTCAAACTGCTTAGAAAGAATCAGGCGATCAAGTGGAATGATGATTGTCAGAAAGCTTTTGACAAGATAAAGGAGTATTTACAGAAACCTCCAATTCTTATACCTCCAGTTCCAGGGAGACCTCTGATAATGTACCTGTCAGTGACTGAGAACTCGATGGGGTGTGTATTGGGACAGCATGACGAGTCTGGTCGAAAAGAGCATGCCATATACTACCTTAGCAAAAAGTTTACCGACTGTGAAACAAGATATTCACTGCTCGAGAAAACTTGCTGTGCTTTGGCCTGGGCTGCTCGCCGACTGAGGCAGTATATGTTGAACCATACTACCTTATTGATTTCTAAGATGGATCCAGTGAAGTACATCTTTGAGAAACCGGCTCTCACCGGGCGCGTTGCTCGTTGGCAGATGATTCTAACAGAATATGATATTCAGTACACGTCACAAAAGGCCATCAAAGGTAGTGTTCTGTCAGACTACCTCGCCGAGCAACCGATTGAAGATTATCAGCCTATGATGTTTGAATTCCCTGATGAAGACATTATGTATCTTAAGATGAAAGATTGCGAAGAGCCTCTTGTCGAGGAAGGACCGGATCCGGATGACAAATGGACACTGATGTTTGATGGGGCTGTGAATATGAACGGTAACGGTGTTGGGGCAGTATTGATCAATCCTAAAGGTGCTCATATACCTTTTTCTGCCAGATTGACGTTTGACGTCACCAACAACGAAGCTGAGTATGAGGCTTGTATCATGGGGATAGAAGAAGCCATTGATCTGAGGATCAAAACTCTTGATATATTTGGAGATTTCGCTCTAGTGGTCAATCAACTCAATGGAGATTGGAATACGAATCAGCCGCGTTTGATTCCGTATAGAGATTACACCAGAAGAATACTGACGTTCTTCAAGAAGGTGAAGTTGTATCATGTCCCCTGGGATGAGAATCAGATGGCTGATGCTTTGGCAACTTTGTCTTCTATGATCAAAGTTCATTGGTGGAATCATGTGCCACATGTTGCGGTGAATCGACTCGAGAGGCCTACGTATGTGTTTGCAGCCGAGTCTGTTGTGATTGATGAGAAGCCGTGGTATTATGACATCAAGAACTTCCTCAAGACTCAGGAGTATCCTGAAGGTGCGTCGAAGAATGACAAGAAAACCCTGAGAAGGCTAGCTGGAAGCTTCTATTTGAATCAGGATGATGTGCTGTATAAGAGAAACTTTGACATGGTCTTGCTCAGATGCGTGGACAGACCCGAGGCAGACATGTTAATGCAGGAAGTTCATGAAGGTTCCTTCGGTACTCATGCCGGCGGACATGCAATGGCTAAGAAATTGTTGAGAGCGGGTTATTACTGGATGACTATGGAGTCCGATTGTTTCAAGTATGCTCGGAAGTGCCATAAGTGTCAAATTTATGCTGATAAGGTGCATGTACCACCAAACCCTCTGAATGTCATGAATTCGCCTTGGCCGTTTGCCATGTGGGGCATTGATATGATTGGGAAGATTGAGCCTACTGCTTCGAATGGACATCGCTTCATTTTGGTAGCGATTGACTATTTCACCAAATGGGTGGAAGCAGCTTCCTATGCTAACGTTACCAAACAAGTGGTTACCCGGTTCATCAAGAAAGAAATCATATGTCGTTATGGAGTTCCTGAGAGAATCATCACTGACAATGGTTCGAATCTCAATAACAAGATGATGAAAGAGCTTTGTAAAGATTTCAAGATTGAACATCACAATTCTTCTCCTTACAGACCGAAGATGAATGGTGCTGTAGAAGCGGCAAACAAGAATATCAAGAAGATTGTGCAGAAGATGGTCGTTACGTACAAGGATTGGCATGAGATGCTGCCTTTTGCTTTGCATGGGTACCGTACCTCAGTGCGTACGTCGACCGGGGCAACCCCTTACTCCCTTGTGTATGGTATGGAAGCTGTCCTACCTGTTGAAGTGGAGATTCCTTCTCTGAGAGTTTTATTGGATGTCAAGCTGGACGAAGCCGAGTGGATTCGAACAAGGTTTAACGAGTTGAGCCTTATCGAGGAGAGACGGTTAGCAGCTGTATGCCATGGACAGTTGTATCAGCGAAGGATGAAGCGAGCCTTTGATCAGAAAGTGCGTCCTCGAAGCTATCAGATCGGTGATCTAGGTTTGAAGAGGATCCTCACTCCCGATGCAGATAACAGGGGCAAGTGGACTCCTAATTATGAAGGTCCGTATGTTGTGAAAAAGGTATTCTCCGGTGGAGCCTTGATGCTTACAACTATGGATGGTGAAGATTTTCCGTCTCCTGTTAACTCAGATGTAGTCAAAAAATACTTCGCATAAATTGACCCGCTGGACAAAAAGAAAAAAAGAGTCCAGGCAAAAAAAGGGCATCCCGGCGAACCAAAAAACAGAAAGAAAAGGTTCGGGAAAAAATTAGGGATAAAATGAAAAGAATTTGTACACCCGGTAAGTCGAAAACCCGCAAGGGCGGCTTAGGCAAAAATGGGTATCCCGGTGGATTGAAAACCCGAAAGGGCGATCCAGCCAAAAGAGGGATTAAAGCGAAGACTACAGTCTGAGTTGTCTGTACTTCATCGAGCTTTGTCGTCTGCCATCTCGAAAGATGTGATTCGTCCAGTCATTCTTCTCAGAAAGCAAGGAGTTGGGAGGAAAACTGATGATCTGTGAGTTATAACAGAATTGGGAAATAGTGGATGCCGTGTTCACATTGCCATTAGGATAGATTTTTTCCTTTTGTGCGCAATTACCCCTTTCTAGGAATTGCTTCCCAATGTATTTGCCTCTTCAGGCACATTTTCAATCAATAAAAGTCGTTATTCAGATAAATGGCTCTTTTGTTTTTATTTTTACTGTTTTGTTTGCAAAAACGTCCGAATTTTTGATAAGCATTGCATATAAGAACATGAAGGCTAAACAATAACGTGCAAAAAGATAAAACATTTGAAAATCATTTTGAATGTTGAGGACACTTGAGCGTATCTTGTCCATGTATCCCCTGGGGGCATTTTGTTGTGCTGTTTTTCAGATTGGCATCTGTGAGGACGTTTCCTCAGCAGATATTTTCCCCAAGCAAGTTTGGAAGCTATCAGAGCTATGTTCCCCTGCGGAGACGTCTGTGGATAGTGCCTTCTATTCCCCAACAGATCTAAGGATTGCCTATCCCCAGCAGGCCTGTATTTGCCGATTTCCTCCCCGAGTGAGGCAGGTTCATTGAAATTTATCTCCAGCATTTATCCTATCTGTGGACTGAAGGATATCCCCAGCGAAGTTTACCTTTCCCCAGCAGCAGTGCTATTCCCCAACATGAGCGAGAAGTCGTTGCTCTCCCTGCAGAGTCTCCCCGCAGAGTTGGAGTACCCGATCAGTTTTGGCTCCCCAGCCGGAGTTTTTCATCATTTTTGCATTTTTGCATTTTTAGTGATCATTGCATCCTCAAACTGCGTAGCATTCCCATTCAATATGGAACATTACGCCATAGAAAAATTCAAACATATGCATTCATGTGTTAACCTCACCAGACCGTATCCCCGGCAGAGGCGGATCATTTCATTCAACATCAGCACAGCAAGTCTGCTACAGTTGCTCTTGACAGCATTCAGGATTGATATCCCCACAGAAGTTTATTACCTCACCCGTTGGTGACAGAAAGTTTGTCTCCCCCAGTGAGACCCCCAGCAAGTGGTCAACCTTGCCTTGACATATCTAAGATGTCGTTTTGTGATACCGGTAAGTGTCATGCCAGCACCCGCGTGTGTTTCTTTTTGGTGTCGGTAAACACCATTGTTTCGGTGTCGGTAAACATCGAGTCTCACTCCAGTCATCAGTAAATGTCTGGTCACCATTGTTTCGGTGTCTGTAAACATCGGGTTTTCTCCCCAGTCATCAGTAAATGTCTGGTCATCATTTTCGGTGTCGGTAAACACCATTGTTTCGGTGTCTGTAAACATCGGGTTTTCTCCCCAGTCATCAGTAAATGTCTGGTCATCATTTTCGGTGTCGGTAAACACCATTGTTTCGGTGTCTGTAAACATCGAGTCTCACCCCAGTCATCGATAAATGTCTGGTCATTTTTTTTGATGTCAGTAAACATCGTCTTTCGATGTCGGTAAACGTCGAGTCTTTTCTGCAATCATCGGTAAATGTCTGATAATCCCCAGCTAGAGATCCCCAGTAGAATCATTGGTAAATGTTCTATCTGGTTTCCAGTTGCAAATATTTGTTTTTTTTTCCCTTAAGTGAAGTGTTCCCCGGTCATCGGTAAATGTCTGGTCGTTTTTGGATGTCGGTAAACATCATCTTTCGATGTCGGTAAACGTTGAGTCTCATCCCAGTCATCGGTAAATGTCTGGTTATGTTTTGTTTCCTTGTTGATAAAATCAAGATCCCCAGAGGTCATCGGTAAACGTCTTGTCTGATTACACCACAAAAATTTTGTCCCTCCCCAAGCGGAGATGCCATCGGTAAATGGCCCAGTTTTCCTCGATATCGGTAAATATCGAGTTCCCAGTTGCAGTAGCCATCAGTAAATGGTCTTGCTGAAGTTGATATCGGTAAATATCAAGTTTCCAGTTTCTAACCATCGGTAAATGGTTTCGCTTTTCTGAAGTTGTCAATTGCAGGCGTCATCAGTAAATGACGTGGTTCTTCCTGTATTATATCCGGCAGAGTGCAAATTTCTACGGTTCTTGGTATTCAATCCCTGTTTACCCTGGAAGTCTGACAGCCGTTGCTATCATCCGTTCGGGTTCCCAGCTGATTGAATAGGGGCAGCTGTAGCACCTCAAATTTGCACCTATCATTGTACATACATTCTCATATTAGGTCATAGCATAACATGGTCCACTGCATAGCATTGCATTGTCCCTTTGCCTCAAGTGCAAGCCATTCAGAAGAATTAGGTCAAACTGATCAAGAGATCAGTCAGTCAAGCAAGCAAATGTGTTTTTTCATTGAGCCAAGGCCCTAGGGTTGGTCCAACATGTTCACATGAATTGGGGATCCATTTGAAGTGTTTTGATCAAGGATTGGATGCTCAGAAGTCATCAGTCAATGCATAATCAGCCAGAAACCCTAAAAGTCAACTGTTGGTCAACTGTCCATTTAATCAGTGATTTGATGGTGGAAATTGGTTTGAGAGGTCTCATTCATGTCCATATAGTCTTCATATATCATGTCAAACACCATCATGGAAGAATTTGAAGCCAAATCAGAAATTTCCAAAAATAGAAACTGGACCTGTAACTGAAATTTACCAAAAATGGAAAGTCTTGATCCTCAAACTTACATCATGATACAAGCTTCAAATGAATTTTTGCCCAACATGAAAGTTGAAGATCTTGTTCTCCCATTTCCAAAAAGTCAAAGAACACTCAATTCCCATGTATGGTTGGCAAGTTATGATCAATTCATTTTCAAAAATTCTTGAACTTCAAAAGGCCATATCTCTCAAACCATTTGGCCAAATTTGGTGAGGTTTTTTTCCAACAAGTCACATTTGACCTCCTCTTTCCAAAAATGTAATTTTCATGTACCAAAACTTTATGGATCAAAATGGCACTTTTGAACCTACATGGATTATTTTCAAGTGAGGTGAAAAATTGAACTTTCCAAATAATCATTCCCAACCATTTCTACCATCCAAACATGTTCTGAAATGTTATTTGTGACTTGTTGGAAGCCCATTTTCGTGCAGTACACACACCCATCACTAACTTGCTTGAAAATTGGACAAAAGTACATTTTTCACCAACTCCATTCCACCTTTCATGAACTCTAATCAGTACCACAAAACAGGGTATATATTCATCATTTTCCTGCTGAAGGAAACCCTAGCAGCCAACATCCTACACAGAAAACTTCATTCTCTCAAATTCTCATCTTCTTCCATTTTCAAAATTCTGTCAACTAATTGCAACCGCACAACTTTGCTTTGTTTGATACAACATCTACTCATCATTTGGAGCTGGTTTCAACCTTCAAACACCATCTGTATCAGCATTTACACGACTGTTTTTCCAAAGCATCATCAATGGTAAAGTTTGGTTAAAGCTATTTCAAGTTGTTTCAAGCCAAACCATCTTCACCAACCATCATTTGGAGGTCTATAGGGTAGCTGTTTCGAGCTTACAACATCAATCCATCACTGTTTCTCCATTTGCTTCAAAAATAAGTAAGATTTCGAATCCTTTTTTTTTCAAAATCATGTTATGCTATGTGTAGATCTTACTGCCCTGGTTGCAATGAACTTGGAATCGTGTTAATTGGTTGCTTGAGTTAGGAGAAATCTAGCTTTTAAGTTTGGTGATGCATTTTGTTTTTACTCGATTCCGAATGCTTGGCTTGTTTTAATGAAAATGGATGATGGATTATGCATGAGTGAAGCTTGCTGATCATTTTGGTATGATTAATTTTGATTTCTGGAATTTTTCTTTTGAATCGAATTGGGAAGATGATGAAGCTTCATACTGTTCATTGGAAACCCTAAAACCATTTTTCCAGATTTTGTTTTTTACGTTACTGCATGAATTTGTTCTGTTGGATTAGCATGAACCACTAGCAGCTTGCCACGCCTGTAAACGCAACGCCGCATTTCATTAAAAGGTCCAAGAAATTACAAGTTTGCCACTCCCGGACCCCATGTCTCATTGAATAATGTTGATTTTTCACAATTATTTCACTTTGATCCATCCAACTTACAAAATTCATAACATCTTCATTTCAAATCCAAAATTCATGGGAATTTTTGCATTGTGTTCATCTGGATCTCTACTTTTTTATCATGATTTTTGCTGATTTTTTGGATGAGTGAATTTTAAATGGTATTAGGGTTTGTGACATGTGCTCATATTTTGTACCTTTTGTCAAAACATTTGTGAAATGGTGATACTTTATCCAATGGCTCCCAAATTTTTTGTGCTTAAACTAGACACACTCATGGTGATTTTGGTGTAGAGTTTGTGAATTTATCTTATCTGGATTGTGAGTTGTGAATTTTTGAAGTAGGGTGTGACAATTTGTGTCACACCAATGATGTCTAACTTCATGATTTTCATTACCATGCTTCTTGAACTCAAATTGGTTGGAATTTTTGCATGAATGTACTCTTGGATGTCTAGTTTACATGTGAATTTTCTTGGAATTATTTGTGGCATTTCCTAATTGTTTGGGATTTTCTCCCCTGTTTGGTCTTATGTTGACTTTTTGTGATACATGTTCCCATATCCTTTGTGAAATTCTCATACTTTATTGGATGAACATGAAATTTTACATGAGATAACTAGACATCCTCATCTTTGCCATGGTTTTAGTCCCATTCATTTATCATATGCCATCTCTGATTTATGAATTTTTCAAGTTGATGCATGTTTGGTTGACCTCTTTGAGCATGCTCAAAATTGCCTGGCCTTTCTAATTTTCATTGACTGCCTTCCACTTGTCCAAATGAGATGAAATTTGACATGCTTACCTTGCTGTGGGTTGTGAGTGATCATGATTTATTTGATGATTTTTGGAAATGTTTGAGATTGCTTTTGAGTTAAGTCTTGCTGTTGACTTCTATGAGCTTCTAAATGCCATGCTTTGACCTAACTTGTTCATGAAATGATGATGATGATTGATATGATTGTGGAACCAATTGGGTTTGTTTCTTGATTGTTTGAACATGATTTTGGACACTTACCACTTGCTGTTTTGGCTTTCTCATTCTCTTTTGACCCTAGGCTTGCCCTAGTGGTCCTGTTACTCACTTTTGAGCTTGTGTTTTCAGGTTGACCAACAAATGACCAATGAGGCCAATTCTTTTGATATGAGTTTGCTTGAATATCTTTGTCTAACTTGTTTGTTTTGTAGGTGGCTTGGCTCTCAAGCCTTAAGCCTTGTGCCTTGCACATTCATTTGCTTCTGACTAATTGTTAATGTTTGTTTCCTTTTGCTTTGATTTGAGTTGCATACTAACATCTGCTTGACTATTTCAGGTGCTTTTAGTTGCTTAGTTCCTTGTGAACTTTTTGCTTTGCTTTGCTTGTATAAGCAATTTGCATTGAGGTATATCCCTTAATCTTCATGTAGTCTGGAAGACCTGGCCTGTTACTTGGCCAGGCAACTGTCTGAAGTCCTCCTTAAGAGGCAATGTTTGTGTATGTTTAAATCTTGTCCCTGTACATATCCAAAGACCTCCTAAGAGAAGAGGCAATTGGCAGAACCCAAGGGATATGCAATCTATCCCCTGCTATTCAGTGTGTCATCTGCTTTGCTCACACCACTGTGTTGATGCATCGCAGATACAAACCCAAGATCTTGTACAATTGTACAGTTGAGTCAGTTTCAAATGTGTAGAAGGGTTCCCCCTTTCTGAACCCACACATTCTTGTCTTAAGCTCTCCCAGGCCAGGGATAAGAGCTGTGAAGTCACATCTTCACTCACCTTTCATCTGCTTCACCTTAGCCCCTCAATGGCAAGGTTAAGAGCTAACACTACCCAGTTCCAGTGGTTTGTTTGTTGAGGTTGATATGACCCCTCGACTAAAACCTAACCTTGTTTGAGCCCCTTGCTTGTGTATAGTGTGTGCTACCTGTGCTTGTATGTTTGTTTGACTTGCTTCCTGTGCAAGTTAGGGTTAGTTTAGACTTGCTTCCTGTGCAAGTTAGGTTTTGCTTGGCTTGCTTCCTGTGCAGGTTAAGTGTGTGTGTGGCTTGCTTCCCGTGCAAGTCATGATTAGGATAGGCTGGCTCCCTGTGCCAGTTAGCTAGAAACCTTAACTTAGGGATGATTTTGCATGATAACATCTAGGCTCGAGTCGTAGTCTCCCTAGTTGTGTCTCCCTCTGTTATCTGGTTAGGCTAGTCCTGTATCCCTCCGTAGGGGAACTACGTCGCCCTGATCCTCATACCAGATGAGGTACGTAGGCAGGAGATGAGCAGATCTCTTCGGGCGCCTGTGTCTTTGTTTTGTCTTGTTGTGTGCTTGGAAGCTGATGTAAATCCATCGAGTGGCATTCGGGTTCCAGTGTGCGTGTGTTTGGTTCGGATGCTGATGTAAGTCCATTGATTGGCATTCAGGCTCCACGTTTGCCTTTGCCAGTGTTTGTTTGTGCGTGTGTCAGCCGAGCTACTGATGCTCTGATTCTCCTTCGTCCTAAGGAGATACGTATGCATAGGATGCGACATCCTAGCGAGCATGTGTCGTTTCCCCGTCCGAACTACTTTGACTCTGATGTCTATGCCTGATAGACTAAGTAGGCCCAAGATGCGATATTCTGCCGAGTCAGTCTCTTTTGTTTTCTTGTGTCTCTTTCAGCCAGTTGTGGGTGTGTTTGAGCAGTGTTTAGCAACCATTTTCCTTCCTTTTGTGCGTGGATCCCGTCGAGTACGACGGATGCGTAGGGGTGCTAATACCTTCCCTTCGCATAACCGACTCCCGATCCCATTCTCTTTGGTCGCGAGACCATGTTCTTTCCAGGTTTACTCTGAGCGTTTCCTTTCCCTCATTTGGGATAAATAACGCACGGTGGCGGCTCTGTTGTTCTTGTTTTCCCGCCGGTTTTTCGCGTGATGCGACAGTAGTCTCTTCATCTTCTCCCTATTTATTTAATTTCAAAATCTCTCCCTCCATTTTTAAAACCTTCTTTGTATGAACTCCTTTTGTTTCTAAACTTTGACCACTTTCAAAAGAGATAGAAACTTTGGCCTTATGCCATTGCATTTTCAAACTTATTTTCTTAAATCAAACTTGTAAATAAACTTAATTATACTTGACTTAAACATTCAAAAAGCCAAAAATAACCAACTCATTCAAACCATTTTAGGCCTTTGTACCTTTCAAACTTAATTTTTGTTAAAACCAACATACTCACTTTGAAATTTCTAGCACGAACTATGAGGTTTTGATCCCTCATTTTTATGTTGGTACGTAGGCACAAGTCTGAAGGTCTTTCAAACACAAAAATATAATTAATGAATTCTTTTATCATCCCCCCATTTTATTTATTTGTAAACATCACTTTGTACAAAATAGATATACACACAAAAAGGGCTCCCTAGGAGTACCTAGGACACTTTGGGTGCTAACACCTTCCCTCTGTGTAACCAACCCCCTTACCTGCGATCTCTGATTTTTATTAGTTTTTATTTGAAAACTTCTTACTTATTCAGTTTTGTTTGTACTTTTCCCTTTTCCCTTAGAAACAATAAAAGCGCGGTGGCCACTCTTGTTAATTCATCTCTAGCTTATCAATAGCTTGAGGATCATGAATTTCCCGCTACAACTACTACTTTTGCTCAAGCTGGTGTAGTGGGGTTTTCGTTACCTTTAGGTTTATAAACTAGACCAAAAGTCAACATACAATTCGAGTCGCCACCGCACTTTTATTTGTCCAAAGGAAACGCTAAAAAGCGAACAAAAGCCAAGGTAAGAAGTTTTTCAAATCAAAAACTAATAAAAATGTCAGAGATCTGGGTAAGGGGGTTGGTTATGAAATGGGAAGGTTTTACGCACCCAAAACATCCTTAGTACTCTAAGGGAACCTCTTTTTGCAAACATGTGTTGTAGGTTGGTATTTGTAAAAATATGTGCAAAAGATTAGGGGGATGGGAAGAGAATAGATTATATTTACAAATTTGTTGTTTGAATGGATGAACTCATTGCCTACATACCAACACCAAGGTAGGATCAAAACCTCGTAGTTCGGGGTAAAAATCACAAAAAGATTGGTGAATTGGTTTGACCAAAATCCTTAAGGTCTTTTATTATCAAAGGGAGAAAAATCAACCTAAACCAACAATCCACCATGTGAGGAAAGCTTCAACATACTAGTGAGGGTTATCCCTATAATAAGTATGGAACACTTATAATCCAATCACTAAGGATGAGGTGAGATTTACATCAACCACTATGATAACTCAAACCTATGACTAATGTTTTTGAAAAGGTTTTAATAAAGTGGCCATTGGAACCACAAAACAACTTGTAGTGAGTTATATTTACAAGTTAGGTTTATTTACAAAATGAAGTCAAAGTTGGATTAAGATTTATTCACAATGAGTATTAATGAAGATGGTTTTGAAAAGTCAAAGGCTTAAGGCCTAGGTTTCTAATTTGAAAAAATGTCAAAGTTTGAAAGAAAAGATTTTGGCTTGGTTAGAGTGGGGACAAGAAGAGAAGGGCTAGTCCTAAAGCATACAAAGATAAGAGAGAAAAGATAAACCCTTGGAGTTCTTTTTCTTGAAATCATAGAGATGATTCAAGATGCTCCTTTCCTTTGGACTTAGCATATAAGCAAACAATCAAACAAATTGGATTCAAGCTCCTAGGATCTCCATTTGGCTTGTCTCTCTTAACTTGGCTACTCATGACAATATTCCTCTTACACAATCTCAAGATGGAATCCCTATCGCACAAGAGCAAACATCAAAAAGTTCACAACACAATAAGGGGAATGGACAAAGAATAAGTTTAGATGAGAAGTACTTCAAAGTCAACTTTAAAATTTAGCATTCTAAAGGCATGAGGCCTAGTTGCTCTTCAACAAGTTTAGCATTCTAAAGGCATGAGGCCAAGTTGCTCTTGAACTCCTTTAAGCATGGGTATGTCCTAATTCTAAGTCCTTTCTCCTTTTTGCAATAGGTTCACACAAGACAAATACAAAACAACCACAAGACAACAATATATTTATATACAATAATGATCTCAAATGAGCAAAAGAAAAATGACATAAACATAAACTATGTGCTCAAGTGAGCAAAATGAAAAGCAATATGGATAAATGAGCAAGAAATAAATGGCATTAAAGTAAAGGGCAAGAAATTTAATGCTCAAATTAAAGTTAGTAATTAGTATGGTTATGTTAGTTTGTCATAAGACAATATAGCGCTATGTTAAGCAATCGTAAGTGGACTAATGTAGTAGTCACATCTATCTGAGGTCGGTCAATAAAACTATAGGCAAATAAACATAAGTTTGAGATCATGACTAGTAAGCCCAGCTCCACAAACTTGCCATGCCAAAACAAAAGGGGGAGGGCCTTGTATGGACTTTAGGTTTCTTGCTTGACCAAGAAGCAACCTATCTTGGACACAAAACAACTCACTTGATCTTGGATCAAGTTGAGTTTAGTTTGGATCAAAGAAGGTTAAACCTCTCATTTGTCAAGACCAACCATAAGACATTAACTCACTGGCCAAATTATGAAAAGAAAGGGATGAAGATGAAATGGATGGGAAGGAGAATTCAAGTTTTAAAATCAATTGATCAAATGTGAGCCAAGTCATCATCAATCAATGCTAAACAGAAGAGAAATGAAGATTACAAGTCAACAAGTCAACTATAATTTTTTGGTATTTTTTGAATTAAAAATAAATGTAAAATAAAATAATCAAAATATGGTCAAACCTCAAATTTAATTCAAATCAACTTCAACAAGTCCAATTAAATTCTCATAGGTCTAACATGGTCAAACAAACTTTGAGAAATTTTTTCAATAATTTTTGAAATCAGAAAATATTTTAAAACAATTAAAAACAATAAAAAATAACACAATATGAATTAAAATCTCAAATAAAATTTCAAATCAAGTAAGAAATTGATGAGACTTTTTTTCATTGACTTATCCTGATCCATAGGTGTTAGGAAAATATTTTTGTTTTTTTCAAATATCAGAAAGTAATTAAAATGAATTAAAACTATTAAAAACCAAATAATTCACAAAAAATATTAAATGAAGTCACAAAAATAATTAAAAATCAAAATATGAAACTAGATTTTTCAAGAAAATTTTTGGCATTGCTCTCATAATTTTGTGACTTCAAATAAAATATTTATGAATTTTTGAAAATAAAAGGAATTAACAGAAATTAAAAGAAAATAGGAATAATAGAAAAATCTAGCACCACAGGATCAATTCATTAAATGACATGGCAAGGGATCAAAGGCTCAGAGGCGCGGATGCATGGTAAACTCAAGTCAAACGCGCATCACATTGCATTAAAATAAGTAAACACATTGGATGGCCAAGATTATAACTTTGAGACACGATCCAAAGGCTGGGAAGCATACACGTGGGGATGGTGGTGGAAGTCACCATCTTCTCTGGTGATCCAACAAGTTCTGGCTACCACGCGCAAGGAAAAAGTTTGTAATGAAAATAAAATGTAAGGACATCAAAATGAAGCTCAGGTGATGTGCATCACCACTATAACCATGGATCATCCACACTCTTTCTATTTAGAGAGAAATGTGAGATGGAAGATCATGGTATGTCAACTGGAATGGCACGATTTGAACAATTAAGACCACCACTGGCATGCCTCAAGTATGAGGACTTCAAAAAACCTTATAAACCAAAGAAAATCACATTGAATTGCAAGATCTAGATCAAAAAAGTTTGAGGTTCTACCTCTGAAATGAAGCTTCAAATGCCACGAATTCTTCAAGATCTTGATCTGCTTTTGCACTGGAAGTGTGATGGAGATGATAGGTTAAGGAATTGAGCTTTGAAAATCAACTAATGATGTTGAATTTCAAGCTTGAAAAAGAGAAAGAAAATTGAAAATTCCTTTAGTGAGGGTTAGGATTTCAATTCTGCAGCACTTCAGGTCTCCACTTGGTTGAAAAATGAATGGGATTGAGCTCTTATTTATAGCTGAAATGTAGCTGAGATCATGCTTCCCTCGTGTGCATGGGATTTGAATTCTCCTTGCATGGGCCTGTACAGGCGCATGTAAGGCCCAATGATGGGTGATACACCATGCTGAGGTCAACTGGAAATGAATTGGACGTGCATAATGAACCACACAAGCTTGCACATCAAGTTATATCATGAAATGCCAAAATGAACATAAAGAGAAAGCTCTTTGAAACTCACACATGGAAAGTCCAAAAAAGTAATGTGAGTAATGGTTGGAAAGCCCTTGAAATAAGGAAAAAAAATCATGTTGGACAAAAATTCATTTGGCATTTGGAGATTAGTGAAAACTGGCTGTGAAAGTTTGGGCACAAAACATGACTAAGTCACCCTTTGAAACTTTTGACCAAAAGCAAGCCTCTTCAAGCCCCTCTGTTGCCATGATGAAAGCTTCAAATGGAAAAACCTCGAACACCAAAGTTGTATATCTTTTCAATATGATCAATTTAGACTCAAATTTTGAATCATTTGGATTTTGAATGAGAAAGTTATGGGCATTTGAAGTTGGGAACTTTTTCAAATTCAATGACTTAGGTCCAAGGTGACCTATAATGTTTTGTATTATCACATGTAATTCTTTTAGGATTATGAAACTTTGTCCAACATAACATTTGAATTAAACATCTTAAACTTTCCAATTCATTTGGTCTCACCTCAAAATCATAAAAACTAAGGGAGTTAGGTCCTTGGGAAGTTGACCCAAAATTAGGGTTTCAGTCAAAATGACCTATAATGTTTTGAAAGGAATGATGACCTTCCAAGTTTCAAATGGATTTTTTAAGAACATTAAAGTTGTTCATATGGTTCTTAATAACATTTTTTCTCTTGGGGTCATCTTCATTTGACAAACACATCTAAAGTTGTATCTCAGTGGACCTCAGTTTAGTCAGATGACTTGACTGGTCAACTTTTCAAGGCCCAACTTCCAATCTTGATGAATAAATGATTGAGTATTCTCAAATAGGCTCATATATGCATAAAGTAATGAATTAAAGAACTTACCTTGATTAAATTTGATCATAGGTTGAGGTTGCTTCATGAGCAAGGCACAATCAAAGCACAGTTGAATTAGGCTTTCCTTGGGAAACAATCCTCAAGCCCTTTTGGTTATCTTGATCAAATTGGCAAACTGAGACACTTGGGAGACATATATGATGATTAAGAGCTTTGTGGACCATTGTCATGCTTGCTTTCATCTTCATCTAGCCATTTCATTGTGCTTAGGAGCCTCCTAGGAGCATGGGGTACATGATCACTTGAGCTTCAAAACAAAAAGGGTTAGTGACATATTTTTGTGCTTTTGGTTAGTAATCAAATAATAAAAGCAATAATATACAATACAAGCATGGTTGGTGGTCTCAAAACACTCAAACAATTCCCAAACCTAGGGTCAAGGAGCTAAACATGCTATGATCCTTGAGGCAATGCACTGAGCAGTAATGTGATGCCATGAGGGATCTTAGGGTCAAAATTAGGGTCTTACAGATGCCCCTATTTAAGATCATTCTAGCCGGAGATGTGAAGGTTAAAATCTTAGTCTCGACAGGGTAGAATGGGCTTAAATAATAACAAAGAGACGAATTTTGGTCCTTAAGAGACCTCATGATGCAAAATGTATGCATGCAAAAATAAAATCTTTATGGTGAATGATTGCCACGAAGGAAAAGAAATCGGAAGAAACTGAAGATCCATAAGAGTAACACACTCACTAGGGAGACAGAGACTCTGGGGGGAAATAAGGTAAAAATGCATGAGCAGGTCACGACTTGAAAACTTGCTGGGAGACACGAAGGGATTCCACGAAAATAAATCGATAGAAAGACTCGAGTTGACGCAAAGATGCATGTATTGGGGAATATGCCAATACAGCAAAAGTATCCATACAGGATACATCGGATAAAATCCGGACTCGGGCGGGGATGTCCACAAAGGACTCAGCTGAGGAAGAAACAATGAGATATTACCGATTACTGGGTAATAAACTCGAAGAGAGGCATGTCATCAAAACACCGGTTACTGGGTGAGAGAACAACACATGCTTAGGGAGAAAGAATATCTAAGACCGGTATAAGGGTGAGAGATATCAATCATCCAAAACATCTGAGGAGGACCGAAAAGGCGCATCTCAACTCAGAAAAAAAAATCTGACTCCACAGGGGACAAAAGGTCATAATAGGGAGCAGAAGGATGGAGCACCAGGGATATCGATTACTGGGCATATAATAGGTGACCAATCAGGCGTGATTGGAAACATATCCAAGACATTCATCATCCGAAAGGAGGGCTGAAAAACCAAACTCGACTTACAAGATGGACATTCAAATCCACAAGGAAATACGAATCTTACTCGTCTAGGGAAGAAAAAGACTTCGACTGAAGAGCGCATGAGATATATTATCTATTACCGTCCTAACATAGATAACATACTCGCATGGAAGATTATCCATAACCAGTTACTAGGTTAATGTAGGATAAATCGACCGAAAAGAAAGGACATCAGGATACGGGTTATTGGGTATATAATGATGACCAATCAGAAGGAGAAACAATCATTACCAAACAAGGGTAGCTGAAAGATGACTCACTAGGGATAAATTGCCTGACAGAAGCAATTATCCAGGAGATATATCACTGATTACTGGGTGATATACTTAAAACGAAGGAATATCAATATCGGTTACTGGGTAGAGATAACCAACAAAGAGGGGATTACATCTATCGGTTACTGGGTAGAAAACCATAGAAATAGGACTTACGACTACCGGTTACTGGGTAGAAGGCCACAGAAATAAGACTTACAACTACCGGTTACTGGGCAGAAGGCCACAAAAATTGCTGGGGAAAAGATGGACCATTACTGGTTACTGAGCAATTGAGCAACTAAACCGCAGGAAACTGCAGGGGATAACAAGAAAGGGGTCAATCTAGGAACAACCTAGAAAGACAAAATTAAACAAGACTCGACCCGATAAGGATATAACTCAGGGGAATAATTCCATCCCAATACACAACTGGGGAGGAAACTGAAACAATAATCATCCACGAGGACATAACTCAGTGGGGAATAAAGAAGGAAAGATAGACACTTTCTGCTTACGGGGCCGACTCTATATGGAGAGATCAGACGCTAGCATCTATTTGGGGAAGAACATTTCACCAACAGCAAGAGATAACACACAAAGATATATGGCAAAGAATGTAAATCATGAATATTAGAATGCTATGATTACGCATGTATATGTATGATTTGCGTATGATTAATGCTGACAAACAAACATATCTAACACGAACAGGCTTAAGAGCCACGAACGGACATCCGGTGCAACATCTCAAAAAGGAGAGCAAGGCCTACAAGAGAATTCAGTTTTGGTGAGGATGATCGAATACCGGAAGACATCGGTCACCGCTGGGGATAGGCAAAGCCACAACTTCCAACTGCCAAGGACTTCTCATCAAACCTCGGGAACAGGTGGCTGAATATCAGAAAGACCTGTCGTAGAAGAAAACTCTACTGGGGAACTAACGCCAAACAGACACCCATCAATCAAAACAAATCTTTCTAACTACTGGAGTGACCAACTCTACTAAGGGGAGAAAGAACAATTTGCTCCGCTGGGGAAGGAAGCAACACATCTTCCTCAGCATCTCTCAATACTTCAGAAGAAATCTTCAAACACGGAGGGGATACAAATTATCAAACTCGGGTCAAGCATCCCTGCAGAGGATAAGCTGTAGGTAACCCTCAAAGGAAACTGCCTTGGTTGAAGGAATCGGAAATGAATCCTTCGTCAACATGTGTCATGTTGGGGATAAAAAGGGGAAACAAGCACTTCACCAACTTCTCTGGACAATTTCTTGCTGAGGAAACAACTAAAAGTTGATGAAGAGGATATAAACATGCCAGAATATGAACAAATGTCTTACCTTTTGGAAATCGTACTATCCTTGGGAGAGCACTGCAAACATTCCATTTATCCTTTCAGTCATTGTGAATGTTCACTTTGTTTAAAAAAAACAGTTTATAAGACTTTAATTGTTTAAAACAATGATATTTATCAATTAAAATATGCAAACATTTGTTAAATAGAAACAAGTAAGAGTGCCAAGAATTGGATAAAGGCTCAAATTTATTTAATGGGATGGTAGCCCGCAAATGGCGAGACTCCATGGATCTTTACAAGTTTGAAATTGGTGATATACATGGAAAAAAGGCTACATTGAACATAATGACCATTTCTCCACCAACTCTGAATTTACTGTATTTGACGCTTCGGTCGATGACGATTGAGCGAGAATCCCTAACAAATGACAGTTGTAGAGCAAAGTCTTGTCAGGATGCAGTTACTTGTCAAATCCCTAATTTGTGCCTAGATTTCCCTAAGGCGAGGTACTCAATCTAGCGGGATATATATATTCATTTTTTTATGTCTCTAACTTTTGCCTGGACCACCCTTTCGGGTTTTCAATCCACCGAGACGCTCATTTTTGCCTAAGTCGCCCTTTCGGGTTTTCAACTTAGCGAGCTATTCTGTTTTATTTTATTTTATTTTAGGCGAAGTATTTCTTGACTGCATCTGCGTTCACAGGACGAGTGAACTCTTCACCATCCATAGTTTTAAGAATCAAAGCACCACCTGAAAAGGCTCTCTTAACAACATATGGACCTTCGTAGTTTGGAGTCCACTTGCCCCTGGAATTAGGCGCGAAAGACAAGACTTTCTTGAGCATCAGGTCACCTTCTCGGAACACACGAGGCTTGACCTTCTTATCAAAGGCTTTCTTCATCCTTTGTTGATACAATTGACCATGGCACATGGCAGTTAATCTCTTCTCTTCAATCAAATTCAATTGGTTATAACGACTCTGAACCCATTTAGCCTCAGTCAACTTGGCTTCCATCAAAACTCTCATTGATGGGATCTCAACCTCTACGGGGAGCACAACCTCCATGCCATATACAAGGGAGAAAGGGGTTGCCCCTGTTGAAGTGTGAACCGATGTACGATAGCCATGCACAGCAAATGGTAGCATCTCATGCAAATCTTTATATGTAACGACCATCTTCTGGATAATTTTCTTGATGTTCTTGTTAGCAGCTTCAACAACCCCCTTCATCTTGGGTCTATAGGGAGAAGAATTATGATGTGCAATCTTGAAATCGCTACACAGCTCTTTCATCATCTTATTGTTCAAGTTAGATCCATTATCAGTAATGATTCTGTCTGGCACACCATATCGGCAATAAGTTGGTTCTTGATAAACTTCACAACCACCTGCCTGGTCACATTTGCATATGATGCCGCTTCAACCCACTTGGTGAAGTAATCAATAGCTACGAGAATAAAACGGTGACCGTTCGACGCCTTAGGTGCAATCATGACAATCATATCAATTCCCCACATGGAGAAAGGCCATGGTGAGGAAATAACATTCAGAAGTGTCAGGGGAATATGAATCTTATTCGCATAAATCTGACACTTATGGCATTTATTCACATATTTGCAGCAATCAGACTCCATTTTCAGCCAATACTAGCCCGCTCTCAACATCTTCTTTGCCATAACATGTCCATTAGAATGAGTACCAAATGAACCCTCATGGACTTTAGTCATCAACAGGTTTGCTTCGTGTCTATCCACGCATCTGAGCAGAACCATGTCAAAATTCCTTTTGTAAAGCACATCACCATTAAGGTAGAAACTGCCAGATAATCTCCTCAAAGTCTTCTTATCTTTCATAAATGCCCCTGGCGGGTAAGTCTGACTTTGGAGAAAGCACTTGATATCATAATACTACGACTTATCATCTTTCACTTCTTCAACTGCAAACACATGAGTTGGTCTATCCAAACGCATCATGGTAATATTGGGAACTTCATTCCAATACTTTACTACAATCACTGAAGCAAGCGTAGAAAGAGCATCCGTCATTCGATTCTCATCTCGAGGAATATGATGGAAGTCAACCTTAGTAAAGAAAGTTGAAATCCTCCTCGCATAATCTCTATATAGAATGAGGCCAGGCTGATTCGTTTCCCATTCACCCTTGATCCGATTAACAACAAGGGCCGAATCACCATAAACATCAAGATGTTTGATCCTAAGATCAATACATTCTTCCAAACCCATAATACAAGTCCACACTCCGCCATATTATTCGTGCATTTGAAAGTTAGTCTTGCTGTAAAAGGAACATGTGTGCCTTGTGGAGTAATAATTACTGTCCCAATACCATTTCCATATTGATTAACAGCACCATCGAACACCATACCCCATCGGGAAACAGGCTCTGGTCCTTCATCGAGCGTAGGCTCATCACAATCTTTCATCTTCAAATACAAAATCTCCTCATCAGGGAAGTCATATTGCACGGACTTATAATCTTCAATTGGTTGATGTGCCAAATGGTCAGCCAAGATACTACCTTTAATAGCTTTTTGAACTTGATACTCAATATCATACTCAGATAACAACATCTGCCAACGGGCAATCCTCCCAGTTAAAGCAGGTTTCTCAAAGATATACTTGATTGGATCCATTTTGGATATCAACCAAGTCATATGATTCAACATATACTGGCGTAAGCGCTTAGCAGCCCAAGCCAAGGCACAACATGTCTTCTCAAGCATTGAGTACCGAGACTCACAGTCAATAAATTTCTTACTCAAGTAGTATGTTGCATACTCTTTCTTCCTTGATTCATCTTGCTGACCCAATACACATCCCATGGAATCATCAAGCACAGTCAAGTACATAATCAAAGGTCTCCCTTCAACAGGCGGAGACAGAATCAGAGGCTCAGACAGATACTATTTGATACTATCAAAGGCCTTTTGGCAATCTTCGGTCCAATCATGACACTGATCTTTCCGGAGGAGCTTGAATATAGGCGTACATGTGGCAGTCATGTGGGATATAAATCTAGAAATGTAATTCAAGCGGCCAAGAAAACCTCGGCCTTGCTTCTCAGTTTTGGGCGCTGGCATCTCTTGTATTGCTTTGACCTTGGCAGGATCAACTTCAATACCTCTCTCGCTGACAATAAAGCCCAATAACTTGCCGGAATGGACTCCAAATGTACACTTATTCGGATTCAGGTGGAGTTTGTACTTCCTCAAACGCTGGAAAAGCTTCAACAAGTGTTCTACATGTTCAACTTTCGTTTTCGACTTCGCAATCATATCATCAACATACACCTCAATCTCTTTGTGCATCATATCATGAAACAAGGTAGTCATAGCACGTTGATACGTGGCTCCGGTGTTCTTCAAACCAAAGGGCATCACTCGATAACAGAATGTTCCCCAAGGTGTGATGAATGTTGTCTTCTCCATATCCTCGGGTGCCATTTTAATCTGATTATAACCAGAAAATTCGTCCATAAAGGAAAAAATATTGAATTTAGCCGTATTGTCTACCAACATATCAATGTGTGGTAGAGGAAAATCATCTTTTGGACTAGCTTTATTCAAATCACGGTAATCCACACACATTCGGACTTTTCCATCTTTCTTAAGCACATGCACAATATTGGCCACCCATTGAGGATATGTAGAAGTCACCAGAAACCCCACATCAATTTTCTTCTGAACTTCTTCTTTAATCTTTACTGCCATATCAGGATGAGTTCTTCTAAGCTTCTGCTTCACAGGCACGCACTCAGGCTTTAATGGCAAGAAATGTTGCATGATATCATTATCTAGACCAGGCATGTCTTCATATGACCAGGCAAAGACGTCGACATATTCTCGTAGCAACTCAATCTACCCCTTCTTAACAGACTCTTCAAGGAGTGCCCCAATCTTCACTTTACGAATGCATTCTTTAGACCCCAAGTTGATTGTTTCCAGATTCTCAAGATGTGGTTGAATGATCTTCTCTTCGTGCTCAAGCAGATGGGTAATATCATAAGGAATCTCTTCAACATCATCTTCTTCTACCTCAAATACAGGGAACTCAAAGTTGAGAGATGGTGTTGGATCATTATGTTCAATGGGTTTGATTAACCTGCATAATGATTTTGAGTATAAAAGACATTTCAAAGTTGAAACAAGGCAAATCATTATGCAGATGAAAAGATTGATTTTGTTCTCTTTTTATGGTTTTATAGTGATCATCAATTTCATGCAAAAAGCAAAAAAGCAAAAATAATTTTGGAAAAACAAACATTTAACATGTGATTATTGAATGAATATCATTGTATTAATCCAATTGTGCCAACAATATCTTCACTTCTCCTTTTGGAATGGGAGACGGGTTTCTTGAACAAAATGAACACATTACGTTGACTTGTGGATAACTGTTGGAACATCAACAGCGACCCAATTATTGCAGATTCCACCGGGTATGACAAAGTTGCCAAGGTCTTCCTCTTCATCATCTTCAACGATGGCGGCAGCTTCCTGATCTTCAACGGTGTGGATAAAACCTCCACTCTGGAATAGCCCCCGATCATTGGAAACACCAGAAGAATACCCTATGCCAGCTCGGAACTTGTTATCTTCCAATTTGATCATTTTCCCCAAACCAGTAGTTGCACCATGCTCAATGGCCAACTTTGCATCATTATAGGAGACAAATGAAGAAAGTCATTTCCTTGAAGGCTCAACAATAGATAAGGCTTGGAACGGCGTCCCAACCTCATCCTCATCATCTATATAGGAGAAGGAAGATAAATGACTGACCAAGAGAGCCTTCTCTCCCCCTATCACCACCAACTTCTTGTTCTTCACGAACTTCAACTTTTGGTGTAGGGTGGATGTCATGGCGCCTGCCTCGTGAATCCATGGTCTGCCAAGCAAACAGCTATAAGACGGATGGATGTCCATGACCTGGAAAGTGATATGAAAATCACTAGGTCTTATCTTGATCGGGAGTTCTAATTCGTCGATCACAGTTTTACGTGATCGATCAAACACCTTCACAACCACTCCACTCTGCCTCATGGGAGGCCCCTGGTATGAAAGTTTAGCAAGAGTGGACTTTGGCAATACATTAAGGAATGACCCTGTGTTCACCAACACATTGGACAAGGTATCGTCCTTACAATTCATAGATATATGTACACGCTGCATAAAGCTCTGTATGGACTTAAACAAGCACTAAGAGCTTGGAATAAGAAGATAGATAGTTTCCTAAGGGAGAAGGAATTTTAGAAGTGCGCAACTGAGCATGAATTATATATAAGAAGAAGCAAGAGTGAATTGCTTATATTGTGTCTTTATGTCGATGACTTATTAATAACAGATAGTTGCAAGAAAGAGATCGAAGACTTCAATGTGATCTTAGCAAGGAGTTAGAAATGTCTAATATGGGCAAGATTTCATACTTCCTTGGTATTGAATTCTACAAGATTAGTAGACGCATAATGATGCATCAAAGAAGATATGAAAATGAAATACTCGAAAGATTTGAGATGGAAGACTGCAATGCAACTTCGGCACCTGCTTAACCAAGAATGCAACTTTCGAAAAACTCAGATGAAGATGATGTCGATCCAAAACAGTACAGAAGACTTATTGGGTCATTAAGATACCATTGTCACGCAAGGTCTGATCTAACATTCATTGTAGGTCTGATCTATAAATAGGGAGGTATCCTATCATTGTAAAAAAGCAATTACATATAGAAAGATTGAATAAACTTCAGTTTAAAGGCAGAGAGAAACTCTGTGCAGAAATATTCTCATTCTTCCCCTTTTCTCTCATACCTTAATTTCTCTTTTCTTCTCCAATTCATATTTTTTTTCTTCTCAAATTTCTATACAGTAAAATCACCTTACAACCAATGTGTGGTTGATTCACTCGAGTGAAAAGTGAAGAACAAGATGATGAATCAATCGGAAGAATTAATTCTTATTCATTAAAATTGGTTAGGAATTCTCCAAATTTTAGATAAATTTCTAACATCAAGAATTCGTCGAAATTCCTAAAGTGATCAACTAAACAAGTGATAGTTAATTAAAAAGCATATTTGGAATCAACCGCAAAAGCACTGTGTTTGATTCAGAAAAATTACAGTGTCACGTACCAGATACGTAGAGATAAGAAAAAGCCACAAAACCTTTTGTAACTTAGTTGTTCTTCTCATCCCTTTATTCACATGCAATTAGGTCCTTCAATGCCTCTATGTATCTTTTTAAGGCATGCTTGTTATAAGAGCAAAGATATCATTGTCTCAAACACTTTCCCTGGATTTGTATACTTTCAAAGACCTTAAAATTGAACCTTTGTCCCACCATTATTAGAGCTTTGATAGTGATATAGGAAATGTGATGAGTGAAATTGTGCAGGCAATTGTACCTTTTAGGTCCTCATTTTCTCAATTATTCAACTATTTTTGAATAAAGCTGACACTTTCTTTTGAATCTCATTTACTTCCTTTCTCTATCATGTGCTAGGAATTCATTTACCTCGTGTTCAAATTGAATAATGTCTGCTCATAAGTTTTTTTTACTGGATTTACGTGAACTTTTTTTTTGACACAACTGGATTTACGTGAACTTTTTTTTTGACACAACTGGATTTACGTGAACTTAATTATATGCATAATTATAACTTTTTACTGGTTTATATTAATAGTTTATAAGTTCATGTAAATGAAATGGATTTGTTTGAAAATAATGTTTTAAAAAAGTTATAGTTTTATAATTAGTCTGTAACAGTTTTTATTAACTATTTTAAATAATGTTTGATCTTATAACTTTTTATTTCAAAATTTTATTATTATTTTAGTTAAAAAGAAAAAAACATACCCAAAAACATGAAGAAAAAAATTATTATTGGATAACATGTATAACAAGTTACTTGACAAATGATGATAAATTGAGAGAAAATTAAAGAGTGATTGAGAAAAAAGAATTTATTGATTATTGTATATTTCAATTATAGTGAGGGGTGATATTTATAGACACACTAGTCACCTAAATCAAATTTCATATAAATTGAGAGAAAATTATTGTTTTTATTCTCCCCCTTTTTGTCAGACTCAAAAAGACATAGCACATAAAGAGTAGCCAAAAGAGACAGTTTCATATATGAGAAAAGGAGGTACAAATAAGCAGCAATTCAAAATAGAGAGAACATATAATACATAGCCGAAAAATAAGGAAAGCAACAAGAAAAGCCTAAGGGCCTAAGGGTTCGGAGGCGGAGGCGTCCTTTGGAGCAGCTGACTTATCAGGTTCTGAATGTTATTGTTGATTGAGTCCTGTTGATCTAGTCTTGCTCTCACTAGAGGAGAGAAATCAGAGTGAGATGGCTCCCCATGAGTCGGAGCATCGTTTCTTGCCTTTGCAGCTTCTTCTGAAGCTATGTGTGCCGCCTCTTCAGCATCAGCTCTTGCTTTTGCTTTAGTTTCAGTAGCAGCAGCCTACTGTAAGACCCTAATTTTTACCCTAAGATCCCTCATGGCATCATAACATTGCATTTGCATCTTGCCTCAAGGATCATAGCATCTTGGTTCCTTACCTTTGGGTGGGAACTTTTGTGAGTTGTTTTGAGATCACCAAGCATGCTTGAATTATATATTATTGCTTTTCTCATTTTGTTTACTAACCAAAAGAACAAAAATATGTCACTAACATCTCTTGTTTGTAGCTTGAGCAATCACAAGATCCAAAGCTTCTAGGAGATCCTATGTGCATTGATATGGCCAAGAGAAGATGAAGGCAAGCATGGCAATGGTTCCCAAAGCTCTCATCCATCAAATATGCCTCCCAAGTATCTCAATTCATCATTTTGACCAAAGCAAATCAAGGGATTTGAGGCTTGTTTCCCAAGGAAACCCTAGTTCATTTGTTCATCAACTATGCCTTGCTCATGAAGCAACCTCAACCTTTGATCAAATGCAATCAAGGGAAGTTCTTTCATTCATCATTTCATGTATATTTGAACCTATTTGAGTGTCCTCAATCATCAATTCATCAAGACGTGAGGTTTGGACTTGAGAAGTTGATCAGTCAATTCATCTGACTATTTTGAAATACACTGAGACCTAACTTTTTATGTGTTTGTCAAATGGAGATTACCCTAAGAGAAAAATTGTTCTTAAAAACCATATGAACAACTTTCATTTTCATCAAAAATTGATTTGAAGATTGTAAGGTCATAATCCATTCCAAGACATTATAGGTCATTTTGACTGAAACCCTAATTTTGGGTCAACTTCCCAAGGACATAACTCCTTCATTTTTCATGACTTTGAGGTGGGATAAAAGGTATTGGAAATCATACGATGTCTACTTCAAATGTTATGTTGAACAAAATTTCAAATTCTCCAACGAAGTACATGTGATAATGCAAAACATTATAGGTCACTTTGGACTAAATGCATTGAAATGTGAAAAAGTCCAACTTCAAGTGCCCATAACGTCTTCATAAAAAATCCAAATGATGCGAAATTTAAGTCCAAATTGATTGTCTTGAAAGGATATACAACTTAGATGTTGAAGGTTTTGTCATTTGGAGCTTGCATCATTGAAACAGAAGAACTTGAACTTTGGCCAATTTTGAAAATCTCACATGTACATGTTTTGCACCCTACACTTCATGACCACTTTTCATCAATTTCCAGGGGTCAAATGAAGTTGTGATCAACATAACAATTAATCCTCATGCAAAAATCTTTCCAACCATTACTCATGAGGTGGTGTTTCAAGTTTGGAAGAGCCATTTTCGAAGACATGAACTTTATGGTACAATTTTGGAAATTCATAAAATTTGCATTGCATGAGATGATTATGCATAATTTACACGTCCAGTTTGCACATGATGATGATCAGTTGCCAAATCCAAGTGGAATTGGGCCCTCCATGCACCTGTACAGGCCCATGCATGGAGGCCCTTTCCATTCATGCAAGGGAAGGTTCATGCACTTCAGCCATGCTTCTCCTATAAATACAATGCCATTGCTCTTCATTTCACTAACCTAAAGGCGCCCTAAATGTTGTGCAATTGATTCCTCACCCTCACACCAAAGGAACTCACTAATTTTTCTCTCAATTTTCAGATCTAGAATTCAATTACCTCGATTGTTTTCTTATCTAAAGTTCCTTAGCCTTCTTCTCTTTGATCTAAAGAACAAACTGCAAGCATCCATGGAAAGGAATTATGACTTCAAGCTCTGCAAATCAGAGGTTTACCTCACATTTTAATTTCTTCAAATCTACTCATATACTGGTTATTTCTTGCTGTTGTTGTGTAATCTGAAGTCCTCTGCATAGAGGCAACATTCTCGAGCTTCTAATTTTCAAAATCCATTAAGTTCATTTGAACACCACAGAATTTCCATCTTTGATTTCTCTTAATGTAGAAACCTAGAGTGGATTTGGTTGGTACAGGGGTGATGTACATCACCCCAGCTTTCCATTGGTATCTGGATCGTGGCTTTTCATGAACATTTGTTTCTCTACAACTTGGAGCTTGGCCGGAAGTTGGTCGGAGAAGACGGTGGCGCTGGCCACCGTATGGTCTCGAGATTAAATGTGAGCCTTCCATTTGTTTTTCCATATGTAATCTAGTCCGTTGATTGTTATGACTATATTAATGGCATGGTGCGCTTCAGTTGACTCGTACATATGGTGAACGCGCGCTTCCTGGCCGCGTGATGATCCAAGTCAATTAATGAGGTATCATCAAAAGGTCCACACATTTCCATCTTTTTAATTTCTGATTTTAAATTCTTTTATTTCTTTTAATTCCATTTCTTTTTAAAAATTCATATCTCCTTCATTATTGGTCCAAAAAATATGAGACCAATTTCATTTTTCTCCTTTTATCTTCTAGTTTCTAAAAATGATTTTTAATATTTTTTTATTTTATCATTTTCTATTTTTTAGGAATTTTCTCTTTTCCGCTTATTTTTAATTCATTTTAAATAGTTTTTGATATCCAAAAAATACAAAAATATTTTTCCAACCTATTTGAATGATGATAGATCTATGAAAAATATTCTCATCAATTTAATAATTGATTTGAAATTTATTTGAGATTTTAATTCAATTAGGTTATTTGAAATTTATTTGAGTTTTATTCTCATCAAGTTGTAGGAGTTTGATTCACTAATCAAAATCTCTAACTTATGTTGCTGCCTACATTATTATTGACTGGCCTCAGATAGTTGTGACTTCTACATAAGTCCAATTATGATTGCTTAACATAGCGCTAAATTGCATTATGGCACACTAACTCTAACACTAACCATTAACCATTAACATTTAATTCTTGCTCTTTACATTTATGCAATTTACTATTCTTGTACATATTATTCATTTGTTTTTGTCCAGCACATGTTTATGTTAATGCAATTTGCCTTTTGCTCACTTGAGCATATAATTGTGTATATATTATTGTGCTTGTGTTTTGTTTTGATTTGTTGTGGACCAAATGCAAAAAATGGACAAATGGACTTAGTTTTTAGGACATTCCCTATGCAAAATGGAGTAAAAAGGCCTTAATGTTGAAGATGGATTAGAAGGACCAAATCTCTAAACTCACTCTTGTCCATTCTTGATTTACTTCATAGAACTCTTTGATGTGTGTTCTTTTGTGCTAGGGAATCCTATTTGAGCCAAATTGAAGAACCATTGCCATGTTCATCCAAAGTGAAAGATACAAGAGCCATTGGGGATCTTCTACGAGCTTGCTTGATTGATTTGATTGCTTGAGTGCACTTATTTTTCTTGCATATTCCAAAGAATGAGAGCTACTTGGATCATTAATATGATCTCAAGAGAGGAACTCCATTTGTGGTTTTGTTTCTTATCCTTCATCTCTTGTATGATTAGGACTTTAGCCATTCTTCTTCTTCCCCCCACTCTAACCCAAGCCAAAACTTTTTGTGCAAACATTTAACACTTGTTTTCAAACATTAGAAAACTAAGCATTATGCTTTTGATTTTCCAACTTCCTTTTCATAACACTTATTTTGAATTGAATCTTTAAGCCAACTTTGACCATATTTTGTAAATACTTTTCATTGGTAAATATAACTCATTCAAATACTTTTGTGGTTTCAATGGCCACTTTCTTAATCAAAAACTTTTTCATAATTCTTGAGGTAGATATAATACTCACTTATATCCTTAGTGATGGACAATGAGTCTTCCATGCTTATTATAGGGTTAACCCCTCACTAGCATGTTGAAGTTATCCTCACATGGTGGATTTGTGGTTTTAGGTTGAGTTTTCTCCCTTGGATAACAAAAGACCTTAAGGCTTTTGGACCAATCAATTCACCAACTTGTTTTGAGATTTTTACCCCGAACTACGAGGTTTTGATCCTAATCTTTTTCAAGATGGTACGTAGGCAATGGGTTTATCCATCCAAACACAAAAATTGTAAATAATTTGTATATTCTTTTCTCATCTCTTCAATCATGTTTGCACAAATAAATTTTCACAAAATACCAACCTTACAACAAGTGTGAAAAGGGCTCCCTAGGAGTACCTAGGATGTTTTGGGTGCTTAACATCTTCCCATTGCATAACCAACCCCCTTACCCCGATTTCTGACATTTTTACTAGTTTTTTATTCGATAAAACTTTTAGGTTTTTGTTCGCTTTCTAACCATTCCTTTGGATAAATAGAAGTGTGGTGGCGACTCGACTTGTATGGCTTACCTTGGATTTAGTTAATATATCTAATGGTAACGAATACCCCGCTACAAAAAAGTGGCGACTCTGCCGGGGACTTATTTGCCTAGTGGGGTTTGCCTACTTTTCATATTTGTTGTATTGTATTGTATATTATTTTTGTGTTATATTTTTGTATAATTTGGGATTACTGTATTGTTTGTAATGTATGAATTGCTTGAATATTAACTGCTTGTATGCTTGGTGATCTTTGTGAGATGATTTCTATACCCAAACTCGAGTGCACGTAGGATAGGAGAATGGCATAGTCTTGTCAACTTGTGTGGAGTTATTCCTTAGCAAGTTGACTTGCAAGCCCATTCACTTGGTGGAGGCCATGTTGGGATCAATAATGTCACACGAGTAGTCGTGGTTAGGCATTACTCTTTCCAATATAGACTTTAGAAGCCAAGGACCTCAGTTTACCAAGCCCATCTTAGCCTATTTTTAGGACGTAGTGAGAAAGTCGTTCAAGTGTAAGATTTGATACGATTGTTGCGCGATACTACACTCATAAGAGTCTCTCTTGAGAATATTTTTGGAATACGAGTAGTCGTTTATCCGCTAATATCCGAAAGATGGGATGATGACTATGGGAACCTCTTGTAGAACATGTTTAGCAGGTTTAAACCCTAGTACACTCCCTTTGGGTGGTTCTTAACCGAGACTCCATGCTCGTGACTTCCAACAAACCCTTGATTCGTGGTTGATCCGTTCTTGTATCCTTAATATCAATGGAACTTGGGTGTTTATAAGGTGTAAACCATAATCCACCAAAATGGATGGTTGATATTAAGGATGACATGATCCATCCCATGACCTTTGTGTGGTGTGCTTTGCTTGCTCCTTAAGTGTGATTGTTGCATTCATGCATTCATGCACCCATTTGCATCCATATCATCAATAATGAGAAAATTTTCAAGGAACTTAAGAGGTCTATTTGCAAATTTTCAAACATGGAAAGACAAAGAAGGAATACGAAGAAGTACAGTTTCAGACAACCCGACTTGAAAGAGCTAAGGAATTTGACAACCTATGTATTAGTTCCCTTGGGTTTTAAGGCTCGTTATGGGAAGCTTCTATCTATTCTGACTACTCAAGTGGACGAAGGTTTGATGAGTGTATTGGTGCAGTTCTATGATCCCTTGTACCGCTGCTTCACATTTCCGGATTTCCAGCTTTTGCCCACGCTTGAGGAGTATGCCTACCTTGTGGGTATACCTATCCTAAACCAGTTGTCGTTCAATGGCTTAGAGAATGTTCCTACTTCTCAAGAGATAGTTGATATGTTGAAAATAGATGAATCTCTGGTTGGTGCTCATATGACTACCAAAGGTGGAATTCAAGGTCTCCCTTCTGAGTTCCTCATTGCTCAAGCTACTATGTATGGGAAGGCCATGAGTGAGGACGCCTTTGAGGCCATATTTGTACTTCTCATCTATGGGCTAGAGTTATTCCCCAACATCGACAAGTTTGTGGATGTGAACGCTATTAGGATCTTCTCTACTCTTAATCCCGTTCCGACTTTGTTGGGTGACACTTACTTCTCTTTGCATATGAGGGATGCAAAGGGTGGTGGTACCATTGTGTGTTGTTTGCCTCTTCTATACAAGTGGTTTATTTCGCACTTGCCGCAAACGGTCGCCTTCAAGGAAAACAAAGGATGTCTACGGTGGTCCACGAGACTCATGTCTCTCACTAATGATGATATTTTTTGGTAAAACCGTATATATAATGGTGTGCAGATTATCGACTCTTGTGGTGAATTCTCCAATGTGCCTCTTCTTGGTACATGTGGTGGGATTAACTACAACCCTATTTTGGCACGTCGTCAGCTTGGGTTCCCCCTAAAGGATAAACCTAATAACATTCTGTTAGAAGGTGTATTCTTCCAGGAGGGTAAAGATCCCCAAGGCTTGAAGGGCAGGATGGTTCGCACTTGGCGCAAGATCCATAGGAAGGGAAGAAAGGAGCTGGGTCCGAAGAACTGTATTGCTTTGGAACCCTATACCTCTTGGGTTAGGAGGAGAGGTTCCGAATACCTTATGCCTTACGAGTATCCAAGACCTACACCTTTGGTTGTGGCTGGGCCTTCAACCCTCCCTGACCAAGGAGTAGAGGAGTTGAGAGACGAGGACCGTTCACGTGCATGGATCCGTGAACGAGAGGAGTTACTTCAGCAGATTAGAGAGAAGGATGCTTTGATAGAGTTCCTTGAGCACCAGGTTATTGACGAGCCTGATGATGCATTGACTTCTCTTCTTCCTCAGTCTTACAAGTTTTGGAAGAGGAAGTATGATCGACTCGCCAAAGAGAAGGCAGATATGGAGGCAGCCTATGAGATGGAGGTGAAGAGGCTTCGTGCAACTTATCTTCCAGTCTCCAGAGCTTTAGACGATTGTTTATAGGGTTCCATAGGATGTTCATTTTCCTTCTCTCTTGTATTGTATTTGGTTGCCAAGACTGTACTCCTTTGGTGTAAAAATATTTTCCAGATATTATTGATGTGATACTTCCATATATGTCTAAATAATTTTTATTTTCAATATTTGCAAATAGGACTCTAAAGTTCCTCTGATAAATAAAAACAAATCATATGCACAAGCATTGCATGCATCATGTGCATAAGCAGGTTTTGCTCCAGGCTTCTTGTTATATGGTCTAACTCTGTGTTCTTCATTTATTTTGAAGACAAGCTGACTCACCGGTACTACACTCGAGCCAACTCTGCAAGACTAATGGATCATTTGGAGCAAGAGAACCGTGAACAGAAGGAGGAAGTGGCAAGATTGACTGCCCTGATGGAGTCATTCTTGGCCGCTCAGAGCCAGTCGTCTCCGACGCCTTCAACTCCTCCCTAGAGGACTATCATATCTGAGGTTGCAACGTCTACTATGCCTGCTACAACAACCCAATTTGCACCGTCTATGCCAGCCGGGTTCCCATGGGGAATGCCTGCTAACTTTGTGCCAGAGGGTTTTGCTCCTACTCTCGCTTCTTTGTCGGCATCTAGCCTGACCCTTTCTGTGCCACCTCCTGTTGTGCACACCTTACCAAGAGTTGAGGACACCATCTACCATTCTGAGCCATCTGAGGGCCCGGATGTTTATGAAAAGATGGATGAAATGAAAGACCAATTCCTTGAGCTATGCAAGGAACTGAAGACTCTGAGGGGTAAGGACCTCTTTGGTAAGCGTGCTGCTGACTTGTGCCTTGTGCCCAATGTTAAAATCCCTATTAAATTCAAAGTACCTGACTTTGAGAAGTATAAGGGGAACACATGCCCTCTCAGCCATCTTGTGATGTATGCTCGTAAGATGTCAACACAAACTGATAACGATCAACTTCTTATCCACTACTTCCAGGACAGTTTGTCTGGTGCTGCTCTTCGGTGGTATATGGGCTTGGACAGCGCGAACATCTGATCCTTCAATGACCTTGGCAAAGCTTTCGTCAAGCAATACAAGTATAATATGGATATGGCTCCCAAAAGGGATCCATTGAGAGCCATGTCCCAGAAGGACAAGGAAACTTTTAAAGAGTACGCCCAGAGGTGGCGAGAGTTAGCAGCACAGATTGTGCCCCCGCTGGAGAAGAAAGAAATGACCAAGATCTTCCTGAAGACCTTGAGCTCATTTTACTATGAGCAAATGATTGCCAGTGCTTCTTCTGATTTCACCGAGATGGTGAACATGGGGATGCGTCTGGAGGAAGGAGTCAGGGAAGGGCGCTTGACCAGAGAAGAAGGCTCTTCTACCAAACGATATGGGACGTTTGGAAAGAAGAAAGATAGTGAGGCACATGTTGTGACCTCCCATGTTAAACCAAGAAGACCCTCAGTAAGGAGGAAGATTGTGCGTCCCGCCGGTAACCAACATCAGGTGGCTCACATAGCACCTGTTTTCAGAGAAAACCAGTAACAGCAACATCAACAATATCAACAACAACAACACCTTCCTCAACAGCATGCCTACCAGCCTCGAAACAACAATCAAACTAGTACAAGCTATGAGAGGAAGAGGGTCACCTTTGATCCTATTCCTATGACCTATGCAGAATTGTATCCCTCTTTGATAGAGAGGAAATTGATTACTCCACGAGACCCACCGGCTATACCTACCAACCCTCAGTGGTGGTATAAGCCCGAGCTACACTGTGTTTATCATTCCGGTGCTCCCGGACACAACGTGGAAAACTGTTACCCACTGAAGACCAAGGTTCAAGACCTTGTGAGATGTGGTATCTTGTGTTTCGAGGACGTAGGTCCCAATGTGAAGAAGAACCCATTGCCCAAGCATGGGAAATCCTCTCTCAACATGGTCCAGGGCTGCCCTGGTAAATATAAAGTAAAATATGTCAGCCATATTCGACAATCGTTGGTCTAGATACACAGACTGTTGTGTGAATACAGTCATTATGAGCATGACCATGACAGATGCCGTATTTGCACTGTCAATCAGAGGGGATGTCGCCAAGTTCGTAAAGACATCCAAGAAATGCTGGATGAAGGAGTAATTGAGATACTTCAGAATCGAAATGTTGATGAAGTCAATGTGATATCTCCGGTGTTTCGGATCCCTGAGCCTATTATCATCAAGTATGATGGTAGCAAGCAGAAGGCTTATCCCTCTTTGATTATTAAACCAGTTGGCCCTGTGCCATACTCTTCTGACAAAGCTGTCCCCTATCGCTACAATGTTGTGGCATTGGAGGATGGGAAGGAGGTGCCCCTGCCCTCTACTTCTGTGGTTAATATTGCCGATGTCAGCGGCCTGACCTGTAGTGGTCGTGTTTTCTCAGCTCCGCCGAAACCCCAAGCTAATGTCCGAAGGGCTGATGTTGCTGATTATGTTGAACGCCTGGTTGGGAATGCTGTTATTGCTCTGAATCCGGCACTTTTTGCCAATAAACATGCCTCAGTTGTAAAAACTCTTGTCTCTGCTGGCCAGAGGGGCACCGTGAAAGAAGACTGTCATGAGATGCTGAGGCTCATCAAAAGGAGTGAATACAATGTTGTAGAGATCAGCTTCTACAGACGCCATCAAAGATCTCTGTGTTATCATTGATTATGAATTCCAAACCACACCGTGAAGCTCTGCAGAAGGTGTTGGATGTGGCGTATGTAGACCATGACGTCACAATAGAGCAATTTGACAGTATTGTTGCAAACATTACCACTTATAACAATTTGAGTTTTTGTGATGCTGATCTCCTTGAGGAGGGAAGAGACCACAATTTGGCACTACACATATCTATGAGCTGAAAGGATGATGCCATGTCCAATGTGCTGGTGGACACTGGATCATCGCTGAATGTGTTTCCGAAATCCACTCTTGCTAGATTGTCATACCAGGGGCCTCCCATGAGGCAAAGTGGAGTGGTGGTTAAAGCTTTTGATGGGTCCCGCAAAAATGTGATTGGAGAGGTTGAACTCTCAGTCAAGATCGGACCAAGTGATTTCCAGATCACTTTTCAGGTCATGGATATCCACCCATCATATAGCTATTTGTTGGGCAGACCATGGATTCACGAGGCAGGTGTCGTGACATCCACCTTACACCAGAAACTGAAATTTGTCAAAAACAAGAAGCTGGTGGTGGTAGGGGGATAAAAGGCTCTCCTGGTTGGCCATTTGTCTTCCTTTTCTTACGTAGATGTTGAGGATGAAGTTGGAACGCTGTTCCAAGCTTTTTCTATTGCTGAGCCTACTAAGAAAGGAACTTCATCATTTATGTCCTACAATGATGCTAAGTTGGCCATTGAGCATGGCACAAATACCGGTTTAGGACAAATGATCAAGCTGGAAGACAACAAATCCCGGGCTGGCATAAGGTATTCTTCTGGCGCTTTCAACAAGCATGGGTTGTTTAAGAGTGGTGGGTTCATCCACACTGTTCAAGACGAGGAAGCTGCTGCTGTTAAGGAAGAGGATGCAGAGGAAGATTCTGGAAACTTTGTCATCCCTGGAGGGGTCTGCAATAATTGGGTCGTTGTTGATGTTCCAACAGTTTTCCATAAGTCAAAGTAATGTTCATTGTGTTTAAAAACCCTTCTCCCATGCCAAAATGAGTAGTGATGACATTGTTAGCTCATAAATACAATGATACTTTCATTCAATAAATTCATGTTAAATATTTGTTTTTCCAATTATTTTAACTTTTTGCTTTTTTCATGAAATTGGTGATCACATAAAACCTTAAAAATAGAATAAAATCAATCTTTTCATCTGCATAATGATTTGACTTGTTTGAATTCTAAAATCTCTTTTACATCCAAAATCGTTATGCAGGTTGATAAAACCCATTTAACATAATGATCCAACACCATCTCCCAACTTTGAGTTCCCTGTATCTGAGGCAGAAGAAGATGATGTTGAAGAGATTCCCGACGAGATCACCCATCTACTTGAGCATGAAGAGAAGATCATTCAGCCGTATCTTAAGAATCTGGAAACAGTCAACTTGGGGTCTGAAGATTGTGTGCGAGAAGTGAAGATTGGGGCACTCCTGGAAGAATCTGTTAAGAAGGGGTTGATTGAGTTGCTACGAGAATACATCGACGTCTTTTCCTGGTCATATAAATACATGCCTGGTTTCGATACTGATATAGTGCAACATTTCCTGCCTTTAAAGCCTGAGTGTGTGCCTGTGAAGCAAAAGTTCAGAAGAACTCATCCTGATATGGCAGTGAAGATCAAAGAATAAGTTCAGAAGCAAATTGGTATGGGGTTTCTGGTGACTTCTACATATCCTCAATGGATGGCCAATATTGTGTCCGTACCTAAGAAATATGGAAAAGTCCGAATGTCTGTGGACTATAGAGACTTGAATAAAGCTAGTCCGAAGGATGACTTTCCTCTACCACATATTGATATGTTAATAGATAATATAGCTAAATTCAATGTCGTCTCATTTATGGACGGATTTTCCAGATATAATCAGATTAAGATGGCACCCGAGGATATGGAGAATACAACATTCATCACACCTTGGGGAACATTCTGTTATCGAGTGATGCCCTTCGGTTTGAAAAACGCCAGAGCCACGTATCAACGAGCCATGACTACCTTGTTTCACGATATGAAGCACAAGGAGATCGAGGTATATGTTGATGATATGATTACAAAGTCGAGAACGGAGGTTGAACATGTAGAGTACTTGTTGAAGATATTTCAGTGTTTGAGGAAGTATAAGCTTCGTCCGAATCCTAACAAGTGTACATTTGGAGTCCGTTCCGGCAAGTTATTGGGCTTTATTGTCAGCGAGAGAGGTATTGAGGTTGATCCTGCAAAGGTCAAAGCAATACAAGAGATGTCTGCGCCCAAAAATGAGAAGCAAGTTCGAGGTTTTCTTGGCCGCTTGAATTATATTTTCAGATTCATATCCCACATGACTGCCACATGTGCGCCGATATTCAAGCTCCTCCGGAAAGATCAGTCTCATGATTGGACCGAGGATTGCCAAAAAGCATTTGACAATATTAAAAAGTATCTGTCCGAGCCGCCGATTCTGTCTCCACCTGTGGAAGGAAGACCGTTGATTATGTATCTGACAATTCTTGAAGACTTAATGGGTTGTGTCCTTGGCCAGCAAGACGAAACAGGGAAGAAAGAATATGCTATCTACTACCTGAGTAAGAAGTTCACCGATTGTAAGTCTCGATACTCGATACTTGAGAAAACATGTTGTGCTTTGGCTTGGGCTGCTAAGTGCTTATGCCAGTATATGTTGAATCATATGACTTGGTTGATATCCAAAATGGATATGATCAAGTATATCTTTGAGAAGCCTGCTTTAACTGGGAGGATTGCCCGTTGGCAGATGCTATTGTCTGAGTATGATATTGAGTATCGAGCTCAGAAGGCTATAAAAGGTAGTATCTTGGCTGACCACTTGGCACATCAACCAATTGAGGATTATCAATCAGTTCAGTACGACTTCCCAGATGAGGAGATTCTGTATTTGAAAATGAAATATTGCGATGAGCCTACGCTCGATGAAGGACCAGAGCCTTGTTCCTGATGAAGCTTGGTATTTGATGGCGCTGTAAATCAGTATGGAAATGGTATTGTGGCAGTGATTATTACTCCCCAAGGCACATATTTTCCTTTTACAGCAAGGCTAACTTTCAAATGCACGAATAATATGGCCGAGTATGAGGCCTTTATCATGGGATTGGAAGAATGTATTGATCTTCGGATCAAGCATCTTGATGTTTATGGTGATTCGGCCCTTGTTGTTAATCAGATCAAGGGTGAATGGGAGACGAATCAGCCTGGCCTCATCCCATATAGAGATTATGCGAGGAGGATTTCAACATTCTTTACTGAGGTTGACTTCCATCATATTCCTCAAGATGAGAATCGGATGGCAGATGCACTTGCTACGCTGGCTTCGATGATCATGGTGAGACTCTGGAATGAGGTTCCCAATATCACTGTGATGCGCTTGGACAGACCAACTCATGTATTTGCAGTTGAGGAAGTAAAAGATGATAAGCCATGGTATTATGATATCAAGTGTTTTCTTCAAAGCCAGATTTACCCGCCTGGGGCATCTGTGAAAGATAGAAAGACTTTGAGGAGATTATCAGGCAGTTTCTACCTCAATGGCGATGTGCTTTATAAAAGGAACTTTGACATGGTTCCGCTCAGATGCGTGGATTGACACGAAGCAGACCTGTTAATGACTAAAGTCCATGAGGGTTCATTTGGTACTCATTCCAATGGACATGCCATGGCTAGGAAGATGTTGAGGGCAGGCTATTATTGGCTGACAATGGAGTCTGACTGTTGCAAATATGTGAAGAAATGCCATAAGTGTCAGATTTATGCGGATAAGATTTATATTCCCTCGACACTTATGAATATGATTTCAACACCATGGCCTTTCTCTATGTGGGGAATTGACATGATTGGCATGATAGAGCTGAAAGCGTCCAACGGTCACAGGTTTATTCTCGTAGCTATTGATTACTTCACCAAGTGGGTTGAAGCGGTGTCATATGCAAACGTGACCAGGGAGGTGGTTGTAAAGTTTTTCAAGAATCAACTCATATGCCGTTAGGGTGTGCCAGACAAGATCATTACTGATAATGGATCTAACTTGAACAACAAGATGATGAAAGAGCTGTGTAGCGAGTTCAAGATAGCACATCATAATTCTTCTCCTTACATACCCAAGATGAATGAGGCTGTTGAAGTTGCTAATAATAATATCAAGAAGATTGTCCAGAAGATGGTTGTTACGTACAAAGATTGGCATGAGATGCTACCATTTTCTTTGCATGGATATCGTACATCTGTCTGCACTTCAACAGGGGCAACCCCTTTCTCTCTTGTTTATGGCATGGAGGTTGTACTCCCAGTAGAGGTGGAGATCCCATCAATAAGAGTCTTGATGGAAGCCAAGTTGACTGATGTTGAATGGGTTCAGAGTCGTTATGACCAGCTGAATTTGATTGAAGAGAAGAGATTGACTGCCATGTGCCATGGTCAGTTATATCAGCAAAGGATGAAGAAAGCCTTTGATAAGAAGGTCAAACCTCGTGTGTTCCGAGAAGGTGACCTTGTTGTCAAGAAAGTTTTGTCTTTCGCGCCCGATTCCAGGGGCAAGTGGACTCCAAACTATGAAGGTCCATATGTTATTAAGAGAGCCTTTTCAGGCGGTGCCTTGATACTCACAACTATGGACGGGGAGGATTTCACTCGTCCTGTGAATTCAGATGCAGCCAAGAAATACTTCGCCTAAAATAAAAACAGAATAGCTTGCTAAGTTGAAAACCCGAAAGGGCGACTTAGGAAAAAATGAGCGTCTCGGTGGATTGAAAACCCGAAAGGGCGATCCAGGCAAAAATTAGAGACATAAAAAATGAATATGTATCCCGCTAGATTGAGTATCTCACCCTGGGGCAATCTAGGCAAAAATTAGGGATTTGGCAAGTAACTGCATCCTGACAAGACTTTGTTCTACAACTGTTATCTGTCAGAGATTCTAGCTCAGTCATCGTCAACTGAAGCTTCAAATACATCGGATTCATAGTTGGTGGAGAAATGGTCATTATGTTCAATGTAGCCCTTTTCCAATATATATCACCAATTTCAAATTTGTAAAGATCCATGGAGTCTTGCCATTTGCAAACTACCATTCCATCAAATAAATTTTAGCTTTTCCCAATTCTTTGCAATCTTACTTGTTTCTATCCAACAAATGTTTTGCATGTTTTATTTGAAAAATATCATTGTTTTAAATAAATAAAATTTTCATAAATTGTTTTTAAACAAAGTGAACATTCACAATGACAAAAGGATACTTGGGACGTCTTCAGTGCTCTCCTAAGGATAGTATGATTCCCAAAAGGGTAAGACATTTGTTCATATTCCCAGCATACTTGTACCCTCTTCATTATATTTCAGGTTGTCTCCTCCGCGAGTGCAGAAGAAAGTTGTATGTCCCACCAAATCCCTAAAGATCTTGGAGTTATGGGTGTGATCCCAACCTTCTAAATCCCCAGTGAGTCTGGATTTGGCATTTGTATTATCAATTATATGGTTGTCATCCCGTGCGTGGATTAACCTAAAATCCCTTATAGAATTGATAAATTGAATATGCTAATCTTTCCGAAGAAGTTGGTCGTCACTCACTTCGAGTTAGAATTTCTCCGCCAGAATGAGCAGGAAATCCTCAGCATAAGCGGAGTCATCATCAAGTTTGGTTTGTAGCTTTTCCCTTGTGGACTTGTCTACTTCGAGCTCCGGCAGAATTTACTCCTCGACCATCCTCAGCAGGGTTGATCCCACTTTTATTCCCTAGTATGGTCACCAGCAGGGTATCCCGAGTAGTTGCCTACGGGTAATCCCCGATTCGGTCATCAGCAATGTTTCCCAAGTGGAATTGTCTGATCAGAGCCCGTTTGTGGTTTTCCTCCCGAGCAGAGTGGTTGGTGAAGATGTTTATCTTTTCTTCCCCAGCAGAGTAGTACCCTTCCTCCTCGGCAGATATGATTTCTTTCGCAGTGCAAGAAGACATGTTGATTTTGAAACCTTCTGATTGGTGGTTGTTCCCCACAGAGTTTTATCTCCCTCTCTGATAATTTCCCCAGTAGAGTTGATTCTACGATGGATTTTATCCGTGTGTTGATCCTGTCCCCAGCTGGAGTGACTGGTTCTCCTTTCCCTGCAAAGATCTTTGTTTCTTGGTATCTTTTTCCCCCCATCAGATTGGATATTCTCTAGTGGGCCTGACTTTCTCTCCTGAGATGTAGTACCGGATGTTTGTCCATTGATTCTTGGACCTGTTTGTGTTAGATATGTTTGTTTGTCAGCATTCATCATACATAAACTACGCATATATATGCATAATCTTAAAACTCACATATTCATGTTGCATTTTTTCCATATATCTTTGTTTGTTGTCTCCTGCTATTTGGTGATACATATTTCCCCAAGCAGATGTTTATGTCTGATCTCTCCATAATAGAGTCAGCCCCATAAGCAGAAAGTGTCTATCCTTTCTTTCATATTCCCCACTGAGTTATGTCCTCGTGGATGATTGTTATTTCAGTTTCATCCCAACACATATATTGGGAAGGAGTTCTCCTCTGAGTTATATCCTCATTGGGTCGAGTCTTGTTCATAGTGTCTCTCTAGCTTGTTCCTAGACTGACTGCTTTTGTTGTTTCCCCTGCACTGCCCCGCGTTTTAGATGAATGATTGTTCAGTAACCAGTAAATGTCCATCTATTCCCCGGCGGAATCTGTGGCCTTCTACCAAGTACCCGGTAGTTGTAAGTCCTATTTCTGTGGTTTTCTACCCTTATACCGGTAGTTATAAACCCCATTTTTCCCCCTCACAGAGTTAACCCAATTTTGTTCATCCTAACCGATGACGGTTACTCTTTCGTGGTTTTTTACCCAGTATCTGGTAGTTGTAAACCCCATTTCATCCCCCCGCAGAGTTAACCTTATTTGTTCATCCTAACCGATGGCGGTTTACTCTTCTGTGGTTTTCTACCTAATATCTGGTAGATGTAATCCCCTCTTTGACGGTTATCTTTATCCAATATTCGGTATCGATATTCCTTCACTTTCGAGTATATCTCACAGTAATCGGTGATATATCTCCCGGATCATTGTCTTTGTCAATGTATCCCCAGCAAGTCATCTCTTATTTACCCTTGGTTGGTAATGATCGTTTCTCCATTTGATTGGTCATCATTTTATGCCTAGTATTCGGTATCTCGATGTCCTTTCCTTTCAGTTGATTTATCCTTTATTAACCCAGTAACCGGTTGTGAATAATCTTCCATGCGAGTATGTTATCTATGTTCTGACGGTAATAGATAATATATCTCATGCGCTCTTCAGTCGAAGTGTTTTGGTCTTCCCCAGTCGAGTAAGATTCGTATCCCCTTTGTGGAGTCGAATGTTCATCCTGTAAATTGAGTTTGCTTTTTAGCCCTCCTTTTGGATGATGAGTGTTATGGAAATATTCCCCAATTCACGCCTCGGTTGGTCACCTATTATATGCCTAGTAACCGGTATCCCTGGTGTTCCTTCCCTTCTGCTCCCTATTATGACTTTTTGTCCCCTGTGTAGCCAGATGTCCTGAGTCGAAATATACCTTTTTAGGTCTTCCTCAGATGATTTTGGATGTTTGATATCTCTCACCCTTATACCGCTCTTAGATATTCATTCTCCCCGAGCATGTTGTTCTCTCATCCTTGTACTGGTGTTTTTTATCACATGTCTCCTTGAGCTTATTACCCAGTAACCGGTAATACCTCATCCCATTTTTTCCTCAGATGAGTCTTGTCTGGACATTTCCCAGTGGAGTCCCTTAGTGGATTTTCCCCATCTGAGTCCGGATTTTCATCCGACGTATCCTTTGTGGATGGTTTTGCTGTATGGGAAATATTCCCTAATACATGCATCTTTGAGTCAGCTCGAGTCTTTCCATTGATTTATTTTCATGGAATTTCCCTCGTTGTCTCTCAGCAAGTCTTAAGTCGTGACCTGCTCACACATTTTTCCCTTTCTTATCCCCATAAGAGTCCCTAGAGTCTCTGTCCCATTTATGAGTGTATTACTCATATGGATGGTCAGTTTCTCCTGATTTCTTTTTCCTTTGTGGACATATATCCCCATAGAGCATTACCTTTTGCATACATACATTTGCATCATGAGGTCTCTTAGGGACCAAAATTCGTTTCTTTGTTATTATTTAAGCCCATTCTACCTCGTCGAGACGAAGATTTTAACCTTCACTTCTTCGGCTAGAATGACCTTAAATAGGGGCTTATGTAAGACCCTAATTTTGACCCTAAGATCCCACATGGCATCATAACATTGCATTTGCATCTTGCCTTAAGGATCATAGCATCTTGGCTCCATACCTTTGGGTGGGAACTTTTGTGAGTTGTTTTGAGATCACAAGCATGCTTGAATTGTATATTATTGCTTTTCTCATTTTGTTTACTAACCAAAAGCACAAAAATATGTCACTAACATCTCTTGTTTGTAGCTTGAGCAGTCACAAGATCCAAAGCTTCTAGGAGATCCTATGTGCATTGATATGGCCAAGAGAAGATGAAGGCAAGCATGGAAATGGTTCCCAAAGATCTCATCCATAAAATATGCCTCCCAAGTATCTCTATTCATCATTTTGACCAAAGCAAATCAAGGGATTTGAGGCTTGTTTCCCAAGGAAACCCTAGTTCATTTGTTCATCAACTGTGCCTTGCTCATGAAGAAAACTCAACCTTTGATCAAATGCAAACAAGGGATGTTCTTTAATTCATCATTTCATGCATATTTGAACCTATTTGAGTGTCCTCAATCATCAATTCATCAAGACGTGAGGTTTGGACTTGAGAAGTTGATCAGTCAATTCATCTGACTATTTTGAAATACACTGAGACCTAACTTTTTATGTTTTTGTCAAATAGAGATGACTCCAAGAGAAACAATGTTCTTAAAGACCATATGAACAACTTTCATTTTCATCAAAAATTGATTTGAAGATTGTAAGGTCATAATCCATTCCAAGACATTATAGGTCATTTTGACTGAAACCCTAATTTTAGGTCAACTTCCCAAGGACATAACTCCTTCATTTTTCATGATTTTGAGGTGGGATAAAAGGCATTGGAAATCGTAAGATGTCTACTTCAAATGTTATGTTGAACAAAATTTCAAAATATCAAACAAAATACATGTGATAATGCAAAACATTATAGGTCACTTTGGACCAAATGCATTGAAATGTGAAAAAGTCCAACTTGAAGTGCCCATAACATCTTCATCAAAAATCCAAATGATGCAAAATTTAAGTCCAAATTGATTTGCTTGAAAAGATATACAACTTTGATGTTGAAGGTTTTGTCATTTGGAGCTTGCATCATTGAAATAGAAGGGCTTAAACTTTGGCAAATTTTGAAAATCTCACATGTACATGTTTTGAACCCTACACTTCATGACCACTTTTCATCAATTTCCAAGGCTCAAATGAAGTTGTGATCAATATAACAATTAATCCACATGCAAAAATATTTCCAACCATTACTCATGAGGTGGTGTTTCAAGTTTGGAAGAGCCATTTTCGAAGACATGAACTTTATGATACAATTTTGGAAATTCATAATATTTGCATTGCATTAGATGATTATGCACAATTTACACGTCCAGTTTGCACATGATGATGATCATATGCCAAATCCAAGTGGAATTGGGCCCTCCATGCGCCTGTACAGGCCCATGCATGGATGCCCTTTCCATTCATGCAAGGGAATGTTCATGCACTTCAGCCATGCTTCTCCTATAAATACAATGCCATTGCTCTTCATTTCACTAACCTGAACGTGCCCTAAATGCTGTGCAATTGATTCCTCACCCTCACACCAAAGGAACTCACTAATTTTTCTCTCAATTTTCAGATCTAGAATTCAATTACCTCGATTGTTTTCTTAGATCTAAAGTTCCTTAGCCTTCTTCTCTTTGATCTAAAGAACAAACTGCAAGCATCCATAGCAAGGAATTGTGACTTCAAGCTCTGCAAATCAGAGGTTTACCTCACATTTTAATTTCTTCGAATCTACTCATATACTGGTTATTTCTTGCTGTTGTTGTGTGATCTGAAGTCCTCTGCATAGAGGCAACATTCTTGAGCTTCTAATTTTCAAAATCCATTAAGTTCATTTGAACACCATAGAATTTCCATCTCTGATTTCTCTTAATGTAGAAACCTATAGTGGATTTGGTTGGTACAGGGGTGATGTACATCACCCCAGCTTTCGATTGGTATCTGGATCGTGGCTTTTCATGAGCATTTGTTTCTCTACAACTTGGAGCTTGGCCGGAGAAAACGGTGGCGCTGGCCACCGTCTGGTCTCCAGATTAAATCTGAATCTTCCATTTGGTTTTCCAGATGTAATCTAGTCCGTTCATTGTTATGACTACATTAATGGCATGGTGCGCTTCAGTTGACTCGTACATATGCTGAACGCATGCTTCCTGGCCGCGTGATGATCCACGTCAATTAATGAGGTATCATCAAACGGTCCACGCATTTCCATCTTTTTGATTTCTGATTTTAATTTCTTTTATTTCTTATAATTCCATTTCTTTTTAAAAATTCATATCTCCTTCATTATTGGTCCAAAAAATATGAGACCAATTTCATTTTTCTCCTTTTAATTTCTAGTTTATAAAAATGATTTTTAATATTTTTTATTTTATCATTTGCTATTTTTTAGGAATTTTCTCTTTTCTGCTTATTTTTAATTCATTTTAAATAGTTTTTGATATCCAAAAAATACAAAAATATTATTCCAACCTATTTGAATGATGATAGATCTATGAAAAATATTTTCATCAATTTATTAATTGATTTGAGATTTATTTGAGATTTTAATTCAATTAGGTTATTTTTATGCATTTTTAATTGATTTAAAATAGTTTCAGACTTCTAAAAATGCTGAAATTTTTTGTCAAACTTTGTTTGACCTTGTTGAACTTGGGATAATTCACTTGGACTTTTAAAAGTTGATTTGAAGTGAGTTTGAAGTTTGACCTTTCTTTATTATTTTAATTCAAGTTTTATTTTAATATTGAAAAACACCAAAAATATTTTATTTGTTTCTTGACTTCTAATCTTCCTTTTGCTTCTGTTTTCTATTGTTTGACCTTGATCTTCTCTATCTTTGGTCATTGCTTGTTGATTATTTCATTCCATTTCCATTAATGCACTTTAATATTCATCTTCTTCTTCTTCTTCTTTTTCTTTTTTTTTGATCAATGAGTTAAAGATTGGTCGTTAGCCTTGATACATGGGGGTTTAACCTTCCTTGATTCAAATCTAATTCAACTTGATCATGGATCAAGTGAATGACTTTGCATTAAGGATAGGTTGCTTCCTAATCAAGCAAATAACCTAAATCAATACAAGATCATTTCTCATCTTCTTTTTGGCATGGCAAGTTGTAGGAGTTTGATTCACTAATCAAAATCTCTAACTTGTGTTGCTGCCTACATTATTATTGACCGGCCTCAGATAGTTGTGACTTCTACATAAGTCCAATTACGATTGCTTAACATAGCGCTAAATTGCCTTATGGCACACTAACTCTAACACTAACCATTAACCATTAATATTTAATTCTTGCTCTTTACATTTATGCAATTTACTATTCTTGTACATATTATTCATTTGTTTTTGCCCTTTGCTCATTTGAGCACATGTTTATGTTAATGCAATTTGCCTTTTGCTCACTTGAGCACATAATGGTGTATATATTATTGTGCTTGTGTTTTGTTTTAATTTGTTGTGGACCAAATGCAAAAAATAAATAAATGGACTTAGTTTGTAGGATATTCCCTATGCAAAATGGAGTAAAAAGGCCTTAATGTTGAAGATGGATTAGAAGGACCAAATCTCTAAACTCACTCTTGTCCATTCTTGATTTACTTCATAGACCTCTTTGATGTGTGTTCTTTTGGGCTAGGGAATCCTATTTGAGCCAAATTGAAGAACCATTGCCATGTTCATCCAAAGTGAAAAATACAAGAGCCATTGGGGATCTTCTAAGAGCTTGCTTGATTAATTTGATTGCTTGAGTGCACTTATTTTGCTTGCATATTCCAAAGGATGGGAGCTACTTGGATCATTAATATGATCTCAAGAAACGAACTCCATTTGTGGTTTTGTTTCTTATCCTTCATCTCTTGTATGATTAGGAATTTAGCCATTCTTCTTCTTCCCTCCACTCTAACCCAAGCCAAAACTTTTTGTGCAAACATTTAACACTTGTTTTCAAACATTAGAAACCTAAGCATTATGCTTTTGATTTTCCAACTTCCTTTTCATAACACTTATTTTGAATTGAATCTTTAAGCCAACTTTGACCATATTTTGTAAATACTTTTCATTGGTAAATATAACTCATTCAAATACTTTTGTGGTTTCAATGGCCACTTTCTTAATAAATTTTTTTTCATAAACTTTAGCTATTAGGCTTGAGTTATTCTTGAGGTAGATATAATACTCACCTATATCCTTAGTGATGGACAATGAGTCTTCCGTGCTTATTATAGGGTTAACCCCTCACTAGCATGTTGAAGTTATCCTCACATGGTGGATTTGTGGTTTTAGGTTGAGTTTTCTCCCTTGGATAACAAAAGACCTTAAGGATTTTGGACCAATCAATTCACCAACTTGTTTTGAGATTTTTACTCCGAACTACGAGGTTTTGATCCTAATCTTTTTCATGATGGTACGTAGGCAATGGGTTTATCCATCCAAACACAAAAATTGTAAATAATTTGTATATTCTTTTCTCATCTCTTCAATCATGTTTTCACAAATAAATTTTCCCAAAATACCAACCTTACAACAAGTGTGAAAAGGGCTCCCTAGGAGTACCTAGGATGTTTTGGGTGCTTAACACCTTCCCATTGCATAACCAACCCCCTTACCCCGATCTCTGACATTTTTACTAGTTTTTTAATTCGATAAAACTTTTAGGTTTTTGTTCGCTTTCTAACCGTTCCTTTGGATAAATAGAAGTGAGGTGGCAACTCGACTTGTATGGCTTACCTTGGATTTAGTCAATATCTCTAATGGTAACGAATACTCCGCTACACCTACTATGCAGCTTCTCTGACCCTTTGCTCTTCTTCCAGACAAGCCTTCTCTTCTGCTTCTCTTCTGCCTCTCTGACCAGACGTGCCTGCAGCCTTTCTCCAGCTTCTCTGATAAAGTTGTTGCGGACTTGTTCAGAGAGGCCTTTCAGTTTGAAAGCCTCAGAGGTCATCCATTTGATCACTCTGTTCCAGTGAATCCTCACTACAGAGGGATCGTAATTGATACCAGAATCATCAGATAGAGATCTGATCTTCTCCACTAAAGACTCATCAAATAAAGTGATTGATTCTTCCAAGGTGGGGAAGGTAGGTTCTAGTTCAGGAGTAGGGGATGGAGATGTTGGTGGTGTGTGGGTAGTTTCCGCGGGAGGTTCAGAGGTAGGGATAATAACGTTTTCAGAGGGTGTTACGATGGGGGTTTCAGATGGTGTTTTTTGTTGTTGTTCAGGTGGTGGTGGTGTTGGTTGTTCAGATGGTGGTGTGGGAATGTTGGCTTTTGGTCCAGATTATTGTTGTGTGGCAAGGGCACGAGCCAGAAGCTGAGCCAAGGTGGGAGATTGGGGGTCAGAAGGTTCTGAGTCAGAGGAGATAGTGTAGTAAGGTGGATATGAGGGTGGTGAGATTGGTTCATTGAACATTTCTACTTCAGAGATGGGTAAGGTTGTGGTTGTGAGGTTAAATTTTTGGAGAGGGGGGATGAGAGGTTAGAGGAAGGTGTTTCAGAGGGTTTGATGGTTGAGGGTGAGGGTTCATATTGTGTGTAGATGGGTGAGATTTGGGGAAGGGAAGAAGCAATTTCCTTTAAATGTATAGAGCGAGAGAGAGGAGGCAGGGACTTACTTGGAGATTCAATCAGAGGTACTAGAGGTCTTAATACAGAAGGTTCCCTCAGCTTTGCTTTCTTGGCCTTCTTTGACTTCTAAGAGGGCTCTCGTTGTCTCTTCATGAAGTTTGGTGGATGCTCAGGAAGCCAATCCACAAAGAACTCTAAGATGTCCACTCCTTGGCTGGCTAGATCCTACAGGTAGTGTGCAATAACCTCTGGAGGATCAATTTTGGAGAAGAGATAGAGGCCATTGGAAATCTTCCTCTGATCTTTTAATGCATCCTAGGAGGTTTCCAACGAGGGGTTCACCCGAATTTTCTCAATCACCCCCATGCTCTTCAGATTGAGAGCGTTTAGAGGCCTTCCAATGTCAATGGTGACATCCTCCATGAGATTATGGTGAATCAGGTGATCCACTAGCCCGCTCTTTATTAGAACGTCAGAAATCAGCCTTCCTAGAGGGATGTAGGTTCTGGGCTTCATGTTATTCCTGGTGTCTCTTACAGAGTCTCTCATGTACTTAAGCAGCAACGCTGGCAAATTTAACTTGAGCCCTTTGTGGAGGCAGTAGAGTATTCACTTCTGATCAGTGTTAATGTAGTCATAAGAGTTAGAGGCTGGTGTAAGACCCTAATTTTGACCCTAAGATCCCTCATGGCATCATGTCATTGCACAAGTGCATTGCCTCAAGGATCATAGCATGTTTAGCTCCTTAACCTTAGGGTTGGGACTTGTGTGAGTGGTTTGAGACCACCAAGTATGCTTGTATTGTATATTATTTCTCTTCTTATTTTGATCATTAACCCAAAAGCACAAAACTATGTGACTAACTCTTTTTATTTTGAAGCTCAAGTGATCATGTGCCCCCATGCTCCTAGGAGGTTCTTAAGCTCAATGATATGGCTAGATGAAGATGAGAAAAAGCATGACAATGATCCACAAAGTTCCTAATCATCATATATGTCTCCCAAGTATCTCAATTTTTCAATTTGATCAAGATAACCCAAGGGGCTTGATGATTGTTTCCCAAGGAAACCCTAATTCAATTGTGCTTTGACCGTGCCTTGCTCATGAAGCAACCTCAACCTATGATCAAATTTAATCAAGGTATGTTCTTTCATTCATTATTTTATGCATATATGATCCTATGTGAGGTCCCTCAATCATTTATTCATCAAGATTGGAAGTTTGGCCTTGAGAAGTTGACCAGTCAAGTCATTTAACTAAACTGAAGATCACTGAGATACAACTTGTGATATGTTTGTCAAATGAAGATAAAGGTTCTTAAGAATCATATGAACAAATTTTATGTTCATAAAAAATCTATTTGAAACTTGGAAGGTCATCATTCATTTCAAAACATTATAGGTCATTTTGATTAAAACCCTAATTTTGGGTCAACTTCCCAAGGACATAACTTCCTTAATTATTATGATTTTGAGGTGAGACCAAATTCATTGGGAAGCTTATGATGTCTACTTCAAATGTTATGTTGGACAAAATTTAATATTCCTAAAATAAATACATGTGATAATACAAAACATTATAGGTCACTTTGGACCTAAGTCATTGAATTTGAAAAAGTTCCCAACTTCAAATGCCCATAACTTTTTCATGAAAAATCCAAATGATGCAACATTTGAGTCTACATTGATCATCTTGAAATGATATACAACTTTTATGTTGGAGGTTTTTCCATTTGAATCTTGCATCATGGAAACAGAGGGGCTTGAAGAGGCTTGCTTTTGGTGAAAATTTTCAAAGGGTGACCTAGACATGTTTTTACCCAAACTTTCACGGCCAGTTTTCACTAATTTCCAAATGCCAAATGAATTTTTTCCCAACATGACTTTTGTTCCTTATTTCAAGGGCTTTCCAACCATTACTCACATTACTTTTTTGGACTTTCCATATGTGAGTTTCGAAGAGCTTTCTCTTTATGTTCATTTTTGCATTTCATGTTGAAACTTCATGTGCAAGCCAATTCCACTTCAATTACACGTCCAACTCAATTCCAATTGATCTCAACATGGTTTATCACCCATCATTGGGCCTTACATGCTCCTGTACAGGCCCATGCAAGGAAGATTCAAATCCCATGCACACGAGGGAAGCATGATCTCAGCCACATTTCAGCTCTAAATAGATGCTCAATCTCATTCACTTTTCAACCAAGTGGAGACCTGAAGTGCTGCAGAATTGAAATCCCAACCCTTACCAAAGGAATTTTCGGATTTCTCTTTCTCATTCAAGCTTGAAATTCAACATCATTAGTTGATTTTCAAAGCTCAATTCCTTAACCTATCATCTCCATCACACTTCCAGAGTAAAAGCAGATCAAGATCTTGAAGAATTCGTGGCACTAGAAGCTTCATTTCAGAGGTAGAACCTCCAACTTTTTGGATCTAGATCTTGCAATTCAATGTTATTTTCTTTGGTTTAGGTGGTTTTCTGAAGTCCTCACACTTCAGGCAGGCCAGTGGTGGTCTTAATAGTTCATTTCGTGCATTTCTAGTTGACATACCATGATCTTTCATATCACATTTCTCTTTAAATAGGAAGAGTAAGGATGATCCATGGATACAGTGGTGATGTACATCACCTGAGCTTCATTTTGATGTCCTTACTTTTTATTTTCATTACAAATTTTTCCCTGTGCGTGGTGGCCGGAATCTGGTATCTCACCGGAGAAGATGGTGGTTTCCACCACCATCCCCACGTGTTTGCTTCTCAACCCTTGGATCGTGTCTGAATGTTATAATCTTGACCATCCAATGTGATTACCTTATTTAATGCATTATGCCGCGCGCTTGACTTGAGTCTACCTTGCATTCGCGCCTCTGAGCCATTGATCCATGCCACGTCAATTAATGAATGTGATCTAGTGGCTGCGCTTTTTTCTATTTTCCATATTTTCTTTTAATTTCAATTAATTCCATTTATTTTCAAGAATTCATAGAAAATTTATTTGAAGTCACAAAAATATGAGACCAATTCCAAAAAGTTTCTTGAAAAATCTAGTTTCATATTTTAATTTTTTATTATTTTTGTGATTTCATTTAATATTTTTTGTGAATTATTTAGTTTTTAATAGTTTTAATTCATTTTAAAATACTTTATGATATTTGAAAAATCCAAAAATATTTTCCTAACACCTATGGATCATGATAAGACAATGAAAAATAGTCTCATCAATTTCTTATTTGATTTGAGATTTATTTGAGATTTTAATCCATTTTATGCTATTTTTAATTGTTTTTAAATACTTTCTGATTTCCAAAATTGTTGAGAAAATTTGTCAAAGTTTGTTTGACCATGTTACCTCCTATGAGAATTTGATTGGACTTGTTGAAGTTGATTTGAATTAAATTTGAGGTTTGACCATATTTTGTTTATTTTATTTTGCATTTATTTTTAATTCAAAAAATACCAAAAAATTATGGTTGACTTGTTGACAAGTAATCTTCATTTCTTTTCTGTTTGGCATTGATTGATGATGACTTGATTCATATTTGATCAATTGAGTTTGATACTTGAATTCTCTTTCCATCCATTTCATCTTCATCCCTTTCTTTTCATAATTTGGCCAATGAGTTAATGTCTTATGGTTGATCTTGACAACTGAGAGGTTTAACCTTCTTTGATCCAAACCAAACTCAACTTGATCCAAGATCAAGTGAGTTGTTATGTGTCCAAGATAGGTTGCTTCTTGGTCAAGCAAATAACCTAAAGTCCATACAAGGCCCTTCCCCTTTTTGTTTTGGCATGGAAAGTTTGTGGAGCTTGGCTTACTAGTCATGATCTCTAACTTGTGTTTATTTGCCTATATTTTTATTGACCGGCCTCAGATAGGTGTGACTACTACATTAGTCCACTTACGATTGCTTAACATAGCGCTACATTGTCTTATGACAAACTAACATAACCATACTAATTACTAACTTTAATTTGAGCATTTAATTTCTTACCCTTTACTTTAATGCAATTTATTTCTTGCTCATTTATTCATATTGCTTATCATTTTTCTCACTTGAGCACATATTTTATGTTTATATCATTTTCTTTTGCTCATTTGAGCTCATTATTGTATATAAATATATTGCTGTCTTGTGATTGTTTTGTCTTTGTTTTGTGTGAACCTAATGCAAAAAGGAAAAAGGACTTAGAATTAGGACATACCCATGCTTAAAGGAGTTCAAGAGAAACTAGGCCTCATGTCTTTAGAATGCTAAAACTTGTTGAAGAGCATCTAGGCCTCATGCCTTTAGAATGCTAAATTTCAAAGTTGACTTTAAAGGACTTCTCATCTAAAACTTATTCTTTGTCCATTCCCCTTATTGTATTGTGAACTTTTTGATGTTTGCTCTTGTGTGATGGGGATTCCATATTGAGATAGTAAAGAGGACCATTGTCATGAGTAGCCAAGATAAGAGAGACAAGCTAAATGGAGATCCTAGGAGCTTGAAGCTAAATTGTTTGATTGCTTGATTGTGTGTTAAGTCCAAAGGAAAGGAGCATCTTGAATCATCTTTATGGTTTCAAGAAAAGGAACTCCAAGGGTTTATCTTTCCTCTCTTATCTTTGTATGCTTTAGGACTAGCCCTTCTCTTCTTCTCTCCACTCTAACCCAAAGCCAAAATCATTTTCAAAACTTTGACATTGTTTTCAAACTAGAAACCTAGGCCTTATGGCTTTGACTTTTCAAAATCTTTTCATCAATACTCATTGTGAATGAATCTTAATCCAACTTTGACTTCATTTTGTAAATAAATCTAACTTGTAAATATAACTCACTTCAAGTTGTTTTTGTGGTTCCAATGGCCACCTTATTAAAACCTTTTCAAAAACATTAGTCATAGGTTTGAGTTATCATACTGGTTGATGTAAATCTCACCTCATCCTTAGTGATTGGATTATAAGTCTTCCATGCTTATTATAGAGTTAACCCCTCACTAGTATGTTAAAGCCATCCTTACATGGTGGATTGTTGGTTTAGGTTGAGTTTTCTCCCTTTGATAAAAAAAGACCTTAAGGCTTTTGATAAATCTTTGAGATTTTTACCCCGAACTACAAGGTTTTGATCCTACCTTTGTGATGGTACGAAGGTAATGGGTTAATCCATTCAAACAACAAAATTTGTAAATATAATCTATTCTCTTCTCATCCCTCCAATCTTTTGCACATACTTTCACAAATACCAACGTACAACACACATTTGCAAAAAGGGTTCCCTTAGAGTACTAAGGATGTTTTCGGTGCATAAAACCTTCCCATTTCATAACCAACCCCTTTACCCAGATCTCTGACATTTTTATTAGTTTTTTATTTGAAAAAACTTCTTATCTTGTCTTTTGTTAGCTTTTTAGCCTTTCCTTTGGACAAATAAAAGTGCGGTGGCGACTTGAATTGTATGTTTACTTTTGGTTTAGTCAATAAACCTAAAGGTAACGAAAACCCCGCTACAGAAAAGTGGCAACTCTGCTGGGGACGCTTACACTCCAGTGGGTTTAAGCCTACTTTTTGATTGTGTGTGTTGTATGTTTATATTTATTGGTGACATATTTTTGTGCAAATTTGGGATGACTGTATTGTTTGTAATGTATGAATTGCTTGATATATTAACTGCTTGTATGCTTGGTTGTTTCTTGTGAGATGAGTTCTATACCCGAACTCGAGTGCACTTATGATAGGAGAATGACATAGTCTTGTTGACTTGTGTGGAGTTATTCCTTAGCAAGTTAACTTGCATGCCCATTCACTTCGTGGAGGTCTTGTTGGGATCAATAATGTCACACGAGTAGTCGTGGTTAGGCATTACTCTTTCCAATATAAACCTTAGAAGCCAAGGACTTTAGATACCTAGCCTATCTTGGCCTATTTTAGGACGTAGTGCGAAGGTTGTTCAAGTGTAAGACTTGAGGAGATTGTTACGCGATACTACACTCATAAGAGTCCCTCTTGAGAATATTTTTGGAGAACGAGTAGTCGTTTTATCCGATAATATCCGAAAGATGAGCTTGGTCCGAAGAATTGTATTGCTTTGGAACCTTACACCGCTTGGGTGAGGAAGAGAGCTCTTGAGTACCGTATGCCATATGAATATCCGAGACCTACCCCTATGGTTATGGTTGGGCCTTCAACCCTCCCTAACCAAGGAGTAGAGGACTTGAGAGATGAAGACCGTTCGCGTGCATGGGTTCGTGAGCGTGAGGAACTTCTTCAGCAACTCAAAGATAAGGATGCAGTGATAAAATTTCTAGAGCATCAGGTTATTGATGAGCCAGATGATGTAGTTACTTCTCTTCTTCCTCATTCATCTAAGTTTTGGAAGAGGAAGTATGATCAGCTTGCCAAGGAGAAGGCTGATATGGAAGCAACTTATGAGAGAGAGGTGAAGAGGCTTCGTGCAACCTATCTTCCGATCTCGAAGGCTTTCGCGATTGCTTCTAGGGCTCCATAGGATGTTTATTCTCGTTTTCTCTTGTATTGTATTTGGTTACCAAAACTGTATTACTTCTTTGGTGTAAAAAGTTTCCCAATATTATTACTATGAGTATTCCGTATATGTCTTAAAAGTTAAATATTTTCAATTATTTGCAAATAGATCTCTATAAAGTTCCGTTAATAAAAAAAAACAAATCATATGCACAAGCATTGCATGCATCATATGCATAAGCAGGTTTCATTCCAAGCTCTTGATCAGTGGTCTAACTCTTTGCTCTTCATTTATTTTGAAGACAAGCCGACGCACCGGTATAATACTAGAGCCAATCATCCGAAGATAATGGAACATCTCGAACAAGAAACATGGAGTTGAAGGAAGAGATTGCTAGGCTGACTGCCATGATGGAGTCCGTTCTGGCCGCACAGAGTCAAGCTTCACCAACTCCTGCAACTCCTCCTGCGAGGACGGTCATGTCTGAGATAGAAACTTCAATTGTGCCTGCTGCAACAGCCCACTTCGCTCCGACTATGCCAACTGGTTTCCTTTGGGGAATGCCTCATAATTTCATGCCAGAGGGTTTTTCTCCTACTCTCGCTTCTTTGCCGGCATCTAGCCCGGTCCTGTCTGTGCCACCTCCCGTTGTGCACACCCTTCCCCGTGTTAAAGACACCATTTATAATTCTGAGCCATCTGAGGGCCCGGATGTATATGAAAAAATGGATGAAATTAAAGATCAATTCCTTGAGCTGCGCAAGGAACTGAAAACTTTGAGGGGTAAGGACCTCTTTGGAAAAGTGTTGTTGAGTTGTGCCCAGTGCCTAATGTGAAGATCCCTATTAAATTCAAAGTGCCTGACTTTGAGAAATACAAGGGAAACACATGCCCTGTTGGTGATTTTTTATGCTCATTGTAGGATATGGCGTTGAGAAGTATCGTTCTGGCTTTGTGATGATTTTTGGATTCGCGCTTCTGATCATCTGTCATCTTACTTCTGGGAACGACAACTCCAGCAACTCCAGCATCTGCTACAGGAGGTTTGTATCCAACTGTGACAATGTCCCAAAGATCAGCATCATAGCCCAGAAAGAAACTTTCAATTCTATCTTTCAGGTAATCAAATTTCTCTCCATTAAAGACTGGAGGCTTAGCGTTGTAGCTATCTTTTTCATTGGTGTTGGCCATAGTTTTTCTCGTTCTGGATCTCTCTACACTGTTAAGTGTTTAATTAGAAAATCAATAACAGAGCCGAAGCTATCATACCAACTGAAGGTGAGAAAAACAAGAAAATGGGGTTTGAATTGTTTTAGAAAATAAAAGCTTTTTCAAAAGTAAGAACACACATAATTTTATACTGTTTGAATTGGCAACTCTGCTGGGGACGCTTACACTCCAGTGGGTTTAAGCCTAATTTTTGCTTGTGTGTGTTGTATGTTTATATTTATTGGTGACATATTTTTGTGCAAATTTGGGATGACTGTATTGTTTGTAATGTATGAATTGCTTGATATATTAACTGCTTGTATGCTTGGTTGTTTCTTGTGAGATGAGTTCTATACCCGAACTCGAGTGCACTTATGATAGGAGAATGACATAGTCTTGTTGACTTGTGTGGAGTTATTCCTTAGCAAGTTAACTTGCATGCCCATTCACTTCGTGGAGGTCTTGTTGGGATCAATAATGTCACACGAGTAGTCGTGGTTAGGCATTACTCTTTCCAATATAAACCTTAGAAGCCAAGGACTTTAGATACCTAGCCTATCTTGGCCTATTTTAGGACGTAGTGCGAAGGTTGTTCAAGTGTAAGACTTGAGGAGATTGTTACGCGATACTACACTCATAAGAGTCCCTCTTGAGAATATTTTTGGAGAACGAGTAGTCGTTTTATCCGATAATATCCGAAAGATGAGCTTGGTCCGAAGAATTGTATTGCTTTGGAACCTTACACCGCTTGGGTGAGGAAGAGAGCTCTTGAGTACCGTATGCCATATGAATATCCGAGACCTACCCCTATGGTTATGGTTGGGCCTTCAACCCTCCCTAACCAAGGAGTAGAGGACTTGAGAGATGAAGACCGTTCGCGTGCATGGGTTCGTGAGCGTGAGGAACTTCTTCAGCAACTCAAAGATAAGGATGCAGTGATAGAATTTCTAGAGCATCAGGTTATTGATGAGCCAGATGATGTAGTTACTTCTCTTCTTCCTCATTCATCTAAGTTTTGGAAGAGGAAGTATGATCAGCTTGCCAAGGAGAAGGCTGATATGGAAGCAACTTATGAGAGAGAGGTGAAGAGGCTTCGTGCAACCTATCTTCCGATCTCGAAGGCTTTCGCGATTGCTTCTAGGGCTCCATAGGATGTTTATTCTCGTTTTCTCTTGTATTGTATTTGGTTACCAAAACTGTATTACTTCTTTGGTGTAAAAAGTTTCCCAATATTATTACTATGAGTATTCCGTATATGTCTTAAAAGTTAAATATTTTCAATTATTTTCAAATAGATCTCTATAAAGTTTCGTTAATAAAAAAAAACAAATCATATGCACAAGCATTGCATGCATCATATGCATAAGCAGGTTTCATTCCAAGCTCTTGATCAGTGGTCTAACTCTTTGCTCTTCATTTATTTTGAAGACAAGCCGACGCACCGGTATAATACTAGAGCCAATCATCCGAAGATAATGGAACATCTCGAACAAGAAACATGGAGTTGAAGGAAGAGATTGCTAGGCTGACTGCCATGATGGAGTCCGTTCTGGCCGCACAGAGTCAAGCTTCACCAACTCCTGCAACTCCTCCTGCGAGGACGGTCATGTCTGAGATAGAAACTTCAATTGTGCCTGCTGCAACAGCCCACTTCGCTCCGACTATGCCAACTGGTTTCCTTTGGGGAATGCCTCATAATTTCATGCCAGAGGGTTTTTCTCCTACTCTCGCTTCTTTGCCGGCATCTAGCCCGGTCCTGTCTGTGCCACCTCCCGTTGTGCACACCCTTCCCCGTGTTAAAGACACCATTTATAATTCTGAGCCATCTGAGGGCCCGGATGTATATGAAAAAATGGATGAAATGAAAGATCAATTCCTTGAGCTGCGCAAGGAACTGAAAACTTTGAGGGGTAAGGACCTCTTTGGGAAAAGTGTTGTTGAGTTGTGCCCAGTGCCTAATGTGAAGATCCCTATTAAATTCAAAGTGCCTGACTTTGAGAAATACAAGGGAAACACATGCCCTGTTGGTGATTTTTTATGCTCATTGTAGGATATGGCGTTGAGAAGTATCGTTCTGGCTTTGTGATGATTTTTGGATTCGCGCTTCTGATCATCTGTCATCTTACTTCTGGGAACGACAACTCCAGCAACTCCAGCATCTGCTACAGGAGGTTTGTATCCAACTGTGACAATGTCCCAAAGATCAGCATCATAGCCCAGAAAGAAACTTTCAATTCTATCTTTCAGGTAATCGAATTTCTCTCCATTAAAGACTGGAGGCTTAGCGTTGTAGCTATCTTTTTCATTGGTGTTGGCCATAGTTTTTCTCGTTCTGGATCTCTCTACACTGTTAAGTGTTTAATTAGAAAATCAATAACAGAGCCGGAGCTCTCATACCAACTGAAGGTGAGAAAAACAAGAAAATGGGGTTTGAATTGTTTTAGAAAATAAAAGCTTTTTCAAAAGTAAGAACACACATAACTTTATACTGTTTGAATTGTTTTAGAAAATAAAAGCTTTTTTAAAAGCTTATAAGACAAAGTTACTCCAGTCCACCCGACCAAGGTGACTTTGCCTTCAAAAAGGACTTAATCCACTAATTTTGAAAGATTAATACAACCAAACGTCTAAGAGAGTGATCTCTTAGTCCTCCCAAGTATACAAACTACGTAGAGTCACTTGAGGAACAAAAGCAATTTAGCAAAGTAAATATGTAACAGAGAGTGCTTATAAGAGTAAGCGAATATTACAGTAGAATAATCAAGCAAGTGTTTTGACGTATGAGAAGTAGCTCGTGAAAAGCTTTAAGAGAGAATGTAAAGAATTTTCTTTGCTTTGTTGTGTCTCTCACTGAAGTAGGTTGTCCTTTATATAGTGGTGAAAGGACCGTTGGAGTGATGACAGAATATTGGCCTTTGATGAGCATTCAATGTCATTACTTCTGTGTTTCTTGCCATAACTAATTTGTCTCCCTGAATAACTTCTTTCTAAAATTACTTTCTTTCCATTTGAATAGATTCTTTCTGTTACTCTTTCTGGATTCTGAGAATCTTCATCAGAGTCTTTGTTATCTCGGGGTTTCTGTGTCAGAAGGAGATTGCTTTAAGGTTACATTAGAGCTTCTAATAGTACTGGTCTTCTAGATCATCAGAACTAAGTCCAGTGGATGTTTAGAGCTTTTGGTTCTTTCTACTGTCTTGTTTTGCTCAGAATCAGAACTTCTAGAGTGTACTTCTTCTTCAGATGTTTCTGATCTTCTAGTACTTTGTATTTGATCAACGTTTATATATGATAAAACGATCAGATTCCTTTGTTGCTGTTCAGAGTCCTGCACACTTAGAGAATTTTGTCTATATATTTGTCTTTCCTTCATTTATCTAAGTCTTTTTGATTCTGACAAAAAGGGGGAGAACTTAAAACAACTCTGATGAAAAGATATCTAAATCCTTTTACTACTCTGCAAACATTGTTTAATAAATTGATTCTAATCCTTCTTGACTTAGAAATTTGCAGAAGAGTATCTAGAAACATCATCTCTTGGAAGCTCCGGTAAGAACTTTTGAACTTCCAGACTTATCTCAGGGGGAGCTCACGTCTATCTGATCTAAATATTCTTATCTCTAAATGTTTCATCTCTTAATTAAGATTGAAGTTGGGCTTTGGCTTCAGCTTCCTGAATCTGTTGCATTTCCTCTTATCTGGCTTTCCCTTCTGCTTCCTTGTGGGCTCTCTCCTCAACTTCTCTGGCTAGACCCTCCTGGAATCTTAGCTCAGCGTCTCTGATGAAGTCGTTTCAGACTTGCTCAGAGAGGCTCTTCAGCTTGAAGGCTTCAACGTTCATCCAGCCAATAACTCTGTTCCAGTGTGTCCTAACAGCTGAAGGATCATCACTAATGCTAGAGTTGATGGTCAGAGACTTGACCTTGTCAACTGAAGCTCCTGCAAACAACACTATTGCTTCCTCTAGGGTTGGCAAGGTGTTTTCTAGTTCAGAGGGCGGAGGTGGAGAAATGGGAGGGCTTAGGTTGAGAGTGGGAGTTTGTGGTTCAGCGAATGTATTTGGTGGGTGTGTGTCAGAGTTATTTGGTTCAGAAGGTTAAGGGTCAGATGGTGTTGGGTTTGGTTGTTCAGTGGGTGGTGAAGTGGCTTCTGGTTCAGGTGTGGTTTGTGTTGGCTGTTGTGAGGCCAGAGTCTGAGCTTGAAGTTGGGCCAGAGTGGGAGATGAGGGGTCAGAGTGTTCTGTGTCTGATGAAATATTGTAGTTGGGGGGTGATTCTGGAGAAGAAGATGAAGATGGTGAGGTGGTTTCATTCAGCATTTCTGCGTCAGAAAGAGGTAAGGTGGTGTGGCAAGGTTAAATTTCTGGGATGGTTGGTGAGATGTTCTGGTGGTTGAAAGAGGGGTTTCTGAATTTGTAAAGATATGAGTGGGTTGAGGTAAAGAAGAAGCAATATTATGTGTTTGTACAGAGGGAGCGAGTGAGACGGACTTACCAGAAGGTCCAGGAAGAGGTGCTAGAGGTCTTGATCTGGAGGATTCTCCCAGTCTTACCTTCTTAGCTTGCTTCTCTTTCTCAGATGGTCCTCGTGGACGCTTCATGAAGTTCGGAGGCTCAGTTGGCAGCTGGCTTATGTTGAAGTCTGAGATATCCACTCCCTGTTTCCTCATATCATCTAAGTAATATAGGATTACCTCTGGAGGGTCGGTCTTTGAGAACAGATAAAGTCCATGTGGGATCTTCCTCTGATCTTTGAGAGCTTCCCAGGAGGTGTCCATAGTGGGTTTGAACTTCACCTGATCCAGAATCCCCATGCTCTTCAGATTTTTGGCGTTGAGAGCTCTTCCAGTGTCAATCATCACGTCTTCCATGAGTCTGAATGTTATCAGATGGTCCACGAGACGACTTTCGATCAGAACGTCAAAGATTAGCCTTCCTAGAGGAATGTAGTTTCTGGGCTTCATGTTATTTCTTGTATCTCGTACAGAATCTCTGAGGTACTTGAAGAGAAGTGCTGGAAGGCAGAGCTTCAAACCCTTTTGGATGTAGTACAAAATGCACTTCTGGTATGTGTTGATATAGTCTGAAGAGTTTGAAGCTGGACGATGATGGATGGTGCCCAAGATGATCTTCAGCCAGACCCGGAGGTTCTGATGTAGTTCCTTGTTCTTTGATTGGTTGCTTTCAGCATTCTGTTTGAAGATAGTTGGATTAATCTCATGGGACAAATATTTTGCCCTAGGATTAATGTTGTACATCCTTCTGCCTCCATCTTTCTCCATGCCCAGAAGAGCAGCAATGGACTTCTCAGTTATCACCATTTTTACTCCCAGAACATAGGAGACGATGTAGTGATCATCAGCATCAACGAATCTCCAGAATTCCTTCACTAAATTTGTGTAGACTGGACCATACAAACGCTTGAAGTAAGCTCCCCAACCTTGATTTCTGAGTTCTTCAGTGAGGTCAATGCCATTTCTTCGCATGTTGTCAAAATCCACAAAGGATTCACATAGCACTTCCAGTTTCTCAAATGGTGTTGCAAGATTGATGTGAGGCTCACAATCAAGGATGTAAGGCTCTTTGTATATTGGAGTTGTGACTACACCGGTAACCGCTGGGTTTGGGTTGCTTGAACTTGGAGCTTGTTCGTTTGAATCCATTTCTTGAGAGAAGTTGTAGACAGATTGTTGTTGAGCATCCATGAATGTTGTTGATAGCTGAGATGAAGTTTGAAGAATGCTGCAGGAATGCCTTGAATGAGCTAAGCTTGCAGAGGTTTAGAGTGCGTGAGAGTGAAAAGTGTGCAATGTGTGAATTGAGGTGTTTAAATACCCAAATTAGGGCGCATGCAAAACGACACACAAACCAGAGTTTAGCACAAAAACCAAGTCAACACGTTTAGGGGGAAAATGATTACAACTCATTAATGATGTCTAATCCCAACAGTCGATACACTGCTCGAGGAGATCTCAAGAGACGTTTCCTTGATTATTGGTAGACAGCTGTCCAGAAGTTCCAAGGTCAGATGCAAGGTACTCCACGTGTTTGCTTTATCTGATCTTCAGGAATACCAAGGGATTGGTTCCTGGAGATTTCTAACTCAGGTAACTTCTAACTTGGTAGGAGTATCAGAGTCAGAGGCAGAATCCATTGTGTTTACATCATAATCTTATTTTACAAACTCAGAGGCACATTTTATTCAGGGCAATTTTGAATGTTCAGATTCTTTAGGATGAAGAGGAATCTATCTTCAGCTAAGGGTTTAGTAAAGATGGCAGCCCATTGATGATCTGTATCAATGAATTTCAATGTTACTACCCCTTTCTGAACATAGTCTCTGATAAAATGATGTTTTATTTCTATGTGCTTAGCTCTGGAGTGTAAAATAGGATTCTTGCTTAAACAAATGGCAGCAGTATTATCACAGAAGATATGGATGTTACTCTCAAAGATTTGTAGATCCTCTAATTGATTCTTCATTCAGAGCATCTGAGTAGTGCATAGAGATGCTGAGATGTATTCCGCTTCTACAGTAGACAAGGCTATGGTTGATTGTCTTTTGCTGGCCCAGGATATCAGATTCTTTCCCAAGAGCTGACAATTTCCAGGTGTACTTTTTCGTTCCATTCTGTCTCCTGCGTAATCTGCATCACAAAAACCAGATAGTCTATACTCTAATGTTTTCTCATACATCAGGCCTAGGTTAGGAGTTCCTTTCAGATGTCTGAGAATTCTCTTAACTGCAGTTAAATGAGATTCTCTAGGGTCTGATTGGAATCTGGCACAAAGAAAAACACTAAATAGAATATCAGGACGAGTAGCAGTCAGATAGAGAAGGGAGCCTATCATACCACGATAGAGCTTCTGACAAACCTTTTGACTGACTTCTTCTTTTTCAAGAATGCAGGTTGGATGCATGGGTGTCTTTGCAGGTTTGCATTTAGCCATTTCAAATTTCTTTAGAATGTCTTTTATGTATTTACTTTGATGAACGTACGTGACATCTGAAATTTGATTGATTTGAATTCCTAGAAAGAACTTTAGTTCTTGCATTAAGCTCATTTCAAATTCTGCCTGCATTAGCTCAGAGAATTCATGACATACAAAGGCGTTAGTTGAACCAAAAATGATATCATCAATGTATATTTGGCATATCATGAGATCATTATTAATGTTTTTACAGAAGAGTGTGGAGTCAACTTTCCCTCTTATAAAATCATGTTCCAGAAGAAAATTACTTAATCTTTCATACCAAGCTCTGGGAGCTTGTTTAAGTCCATATAAAGATTTCTTAAGTTTAAAAACATGTTCTGGATGATTTGAATTTTCAAAACCTAGAGGTTGGTTGACATACACTTCTTCTGATATATAACTATTAAGGAATGCGCTATTGACATCCATTTGATACAATTGGATAAAATGATTTATAGCGAATGATACAAGTAAGCGAATAGATTCTAACCTGGTGACTGGGGCAAAGGTTTCATTGTAGTCAATGCCTTCTTGTTGACTGTAACCTTGAGCCACCAGTCGAGCTTTGTTTCTGACAACTTCTCCTTTCTCATTCAGCTTGTTTCTGAACACCCATCTGGTTCCGATAATGTGAGTGCCTCTAGGCTTAGGAACAAGATCCCAAACGTCGTTCTTTGTGAATTGATCTAGCTCTTCTTTCATGGCTAGAACCCAATCGCTATCTTGAAGTGCCTCATCACAGGAAGTAGGCTCGATCAGAGATACTAGTCCCAGAGGAGTTTCTTCAGGAGTCTTGAAGGTAGACCTAGTTCGGATAGGTTCGTCCTTATTTCCCAGAATAAACTCTTCAGATATGTTGAGGCCACTTTTAGCTTTCTTTGGGATTGGTGGGGATTTAGTTCCTTCTGAAGTTTGAATGCAGTTGCTTCTGGAGCTTTAATCTTCTCGTCAGAACCTGCAAGAGTGATCTCCAGATCTGCAAGTTTCTCAACTAGCTTTGACTTTTCAGGGTCAAGCTTATCATCAAATCTGACATGAATTGATTCTTCCACAATTTTGGTTTCTATATTGTATACTCTGTAGCCTTTAGAGCGTTCTGAGTATCCTAACATAATGCCTTTTTGTGCTTTGGAATCAAACTTGTTCAGATGTTCTTTAGTATTTAAAATAAAACAGGAACATCCAAAAGGGTGAAAATAAGAAATGTTTGGTTTTCTTCCTTTACACAGTTCATAGGGAGTCTTCTCCAGAATAAGTCTTATGGAGATTCTATTCTGAATGTAACACGCTGTATTTACAGCTTCGGCCCAAAAGTGCTTAGCCACATTTGTTTCATTGATCATGGTTCTGGCCATCTCTTGGAGTGTCCTATTCTTCCTCTCTACAACTCCATTTTGTTGTGGAGATCTAGGGCAGGAGAAATAATGGGATATTCCATTAGAGTCAAATAATTCCTCAAAAAATTTGTTTTCAAATTCCCCACCATGATCACTTCTGAATCTGATGATTTTAGAGTCAAATTCGTTTTGCACTTTGGAACAGAAGCTAGTGAATACAGAGTGAGACTCACTCTTGTGCTTTAAGAATTTTACCCATGTCCAGCGACTGAAATCATCAACAATGACTAGTCCATACTTCTTTCCATTGACTGATGTTGTTTTCACAGGACCAAATAAATCAATGTGAAGAAGTTCCAGAGGCTTAGAGGTAGAAACAATATTTTTCTTTTTGAAAGATGTTTTTGAAAATTTTCCTTTCTGACATGCTTCACACAAAGCATCTAAAGAAAACTTCAGCTTAGGTAAACCTCTGACTAACTCGAGTTTATTTAGCTGAGATAATTTTCTCATGCTAATGTGGCTCAAGCGTCTATGCCATACCCATTGCTCTTCGTGAACAGACATCAGACATTTCACATTTTGTTCTTTTAAATCAGAAAGATTTATTTTATAAATATTGTTTTTCCTCTTGCCAGTGAATAGGACAAAACCATTATTTTGATTTATGGATTTACATGTTTTTTGATTAAAGATTACATCATATCCTTTATCACTTAATTGACTTATTGATAACAGATTATGCATTAATCCTTCTACATATAACACATCAGATATAGAGGGAAGAGTACCATTACCAATACTTCCGGAGCCTCTGATCCTTCCTTTATGATCTCCTCCGAAGCCTACGAATCCAGCATCTTTAAGTTTCAGGCTTTGGAACATAGACTTTCTTCCCGTCATGTGTCGCGAGCATCCAGAGTCCAGGTACCATGACTGGTGTTTTAACTCTGTTGCATAAGATATCTGCAACATAAACAATCTTATCCTTTGATACCCAGAGTCTTTTGGCTCCTTTGCGATTAGTTTTTCCAGAGTTTCTTAACACTTTGGATTTTATAGCATTATTAAATTGTTGCTCTTGTGTATGTGTATAGTGATATGAAAAATGAGATTTAGGTTGGTCATTAGTAGAAGTTATATCTTCACTAGGATCATACCCAATTCCTCTTCTATTGTTATGACTGACTCCATAAATCATGCATGCCATTATGCTCCTCCCTATCCCATTTTTCAGAAACTTTTGAAAAGATTTTTCATATTTATAAATTATTGTGTTTGAAGTTTGTGGAGCTTGAGATAACGCTTCTTCAAGTTTTGAGCAATTTTTCTTTGTTGCATCTCTTTCTAATGTCAAAGTTCTGTTTTCATCTTTTAGTTCTAAAATTGTTATCTCAAGTTTGCCACATTCTTCTAATGTTTCTTCAAGAATGCCTTTTATAGCTTTAAATTTTTGTTTGAGTTTCTGATATGAGCTGAGAGTTTCAGACAGACATGATTCTAGGTCAGATCGAGAGAGTTCAGAAAATACCTCTTCTGATTCAGATTCTTTATTTGAAGTGTTCTTGGATGTGGTAGCCATGAGTGCCACATTAGCCTGTTCATCAGAGTCTGATTCTGATGAGTCAGATTCGCTGTCATCCCAGGTAGCCATCAGTCCCTTTTTGGTTCTGAGGGAATTTTTCTTGAAGTTCTCTTTTCTGGAACTGTCTTTCTTTAACTTGGGACATTCGTTTCTGTAGTGACCTCTTTCTTTACATTCATAACACGTAACATCTTTGTTAGATTTACCTTTTGAGGTTGATTCTGATCGGTCCCCTCTGGGTCTTGGTCTCCTAAAGTTATTATTCCTCTCTCTCCAGAGTTGTTTTACTCTTCTTGTCAGAAGGGATAATTCTTCTTCATCGTCAGAATCTTCCTGTTAAGAGTCATCAGCGTCTTCTGTTTCGGCTTGGAAGGCTTTGTTTCTGTCAGACTTGCGCCTTTCAGATCTGGACTTTAATGCTACAGACTTGATCTTCTTCTGAGGCTCATCTTCCTCCAGTTCTATCTCATGACTTTTGAGTGAACTGACAAGCTCTTTAAGGCTGATGTTGTTCAGATCCTTTGATAGCTTTAAGGCTGTGACCATGGGTCTCCACTTCTTTGGCAAGCTTCTGACTATCTTTTTGACATGGTATGCAGTTGTGTATCCTTTGTCTAGCACTTTGAAACCTGTAATAAGAGTTTGGAATCTAGAAAACATTACCTCTACAGCTTCATCATCCTCCATTTTGAAGGCTTCATATTTCTGGATTAGAGCCAAAGCCTTTGTTTCTTTGACCTGAGAGTTTCCTTCATGAGTCATCCTTAGGGAGTCAAGTATATCTTTTGCTGTTTCCCTGTTGGTGATTTTTTCATACTCATTGTAGGATATGGCGTTGAGAAGTATCGTTCTGGCTTTGTGATGATTTTTGAATTCAGGCTTCTGATCATCTGTCATCTTACTTCTGGGAACGGCAACTCCAGCAACTTCAGCATCTATTACAGGAGGTTTGTATCCAACTGTGACAATGTCCCAGAGATCAGCATCATAGCCCAGAAAGAAACTTTCAATTCTATCTTTCCAATAATCGAATTTCTCTCCATTAAAGACTGGAGGCTTAGCGTTGTAGCTATCTCTTTCATTGGTGTTGGCCATAGTTTTTCTCGTTCTGGATCTCTCTACACTATTAAGTGTTTGATTAGAAAATCAATAACAGAGCCGGAGCTCTGATACCAATTGAAGGTGAGAAAAACAAGAAAGGGGGGTTTGAATTGTTTTAGAAAATAAAAGCTTTTTCAAAAGTAAGAACACACAGAATTTTATGGTACGCTTATAACACAAAGCTACTCCAGTCCACCCAGCCAAGGTGATTGCGCCTTCAAAAAGGACTTAATCCACTAATCTTGAAAGATTAATACAACCAAACGTCTAAGAGAGTGATCTCGTAGTCCTCCCAAGTATACAAACTACGCAGAGTCACTTGAGAAACAAAAGCAATTTAGCAAAGTAAATATGTAATAGAGAGTGCTTCTAAGAGTAAGCGAATATTACAACAAAATAATCAAGCAAGTGTTTTCACATATGAGCAGCAACTCGTGAAAAGCTTTAAGAGAGAATGTAAAGAATTTTCTGTGTGTTGTTGTGTCTCTCACCGAAGTAGGTTGTCCTTTATATAGTGGTGAAAGGACCGTTGGAGTGATGACAGAATATTGGCCTTTGATGGGCATTCAATGTCATTACTTCTGTGTTTCTTGCCATAACCAATTTGTCTCCCTGAATAACTTCTTTCTAAAAATACTTTCTTTCCATTTGAATAGATTCTTTCCGTTACTCTTTCTGGATTTGGAGAATCTTCATCAGAGTCTTTATTATCTCGGAGTTTCTGTGTCAGAAGGAGATTGCGTTGAGGTTACATCAGAGCTTCTAATAGTCATGGTCTTCTAGATCATCAGAACTAAGTCCAGTGGATGTTTAGAGCTTCTGGTTCTTTCTACTGTCTTGTTTTGCTCAGAATCAGAACTTCTAGAGCGCACTTCTTCTTCAGATGCTTCTGATCTTCTAGTACTTTGTATCTAATCAACATTTGTATATGATAAAATGATCAGATTCCTTTGTCGTTGTTCAGAGTCTTGCACACTTAGGGAATTTTCGTTAGGGTTCCATTTTTGGTTTCATCCTTTGTTATCATCAAAATCCTGGAATTATATTGTAGAACTAATTTTGTTCTTACAGGAAGTTTGTCCGACTAATAACCAACATCAGGTGGCTCATATAGCACCTGCTTTTCGAGAAGTTCATCAACAACAAAACCAACAACATCGTTAACAACAACAGGCCTACCAGCCTCGCAACAATAATAACACCTGCACCAGCAACTACGAGAGGAAGAGGGTAACTTTTGACCTTATTCCGATGATATATGCTGAACTTTATCCTTCCTTGATTGATAGGAAGTTGATAACTCCACGAGATCCTCCCGCTGTACCAACCAATCCTCAGTGGTGGTATAATCCCGAACTTCATTGTGTATATCATTCCGGTTCTCCCGGACATGATGTGGAGAATTGTTATCCATTGAAGACCAAGGTGCAAGACCTTGTGAGAAGTGGGATATTATTTTCCGAGGACGTGGGTCAAAATGTAAAGAAGAACCCATTGCCCGAGCATGGGAAAGCAGTTGTTAACATGGTCCAGGGATGCCCTGGCAAGTACAAAGTCCTATATATGAATGACATAAGGCAGTCCTTGGTTGAGATGCATAAGTTGTTGTGTGAACACATCCACTACGAGCATAACCATGATAGGTGCCAGGTGTGCACTATTAATGAGAGAGGATGCCGTCAGGTAAGAAGGGACATCTAAGAGATGATAGATCAAGGGATGATTGAGATACTTCGGAATTGTAATGAGGACGAAGTCGATGTTATCACCCCTGTGTTTACAATGCTTGAGCCTGTTGTCATCAAGTATGATGGCAGCAAGAAGAAAGTATCACCAGCTCTTGTGATAAAGCCAGTGGGCCCTGTTCCGTATGTATCAAACAAAGTTGTTCCCTACCGTTATAACACAGTCATGCTAGAGGATAGAAAGGAGGTTTCGTTGCCCTCAACTTCTGTGGTGAGCATTTCAGATGTCAGTGGTGTGACCCATAGTGGTCGTTTTTTCTCGGCTCAGCCGAAATCCCATGAAGATGTCATGAAAAGAACTTCTGTTAATCCTGCTGGTCCCGTGGGGACTTCTTCTCCAAATATTTATGTTCCTGTTGTTAAGGGTGTTGACCCTGTTTATGTTAAGAATAATAATACTCCTATCCTGGTTGGCCAGTCTGGCATTTTGAAAGAGGATGGTGATGAGATGCTGAGGCTCATCAAAAGGAGTGAATATAATATTGTTGATCAATTGCTACAAACTCCATCAAAGATATATGTCTTATCTTTGTTGATGAATTCCGAGCCACACCGCGAAGCTTTGCAGAGGGTGTCGGACGGGCATACGTGGATCACGATGTCACCATAGAGCAGTTTGATAGCATTGTTGCAAATATAACCGCTTGCAACAATTTGAGCTTCTGTGATGCTGATCTTTTTGAGGAGGAAAAAGACCACAAATGGCCTTGCATATATCTATGAATTATAAAGACGATGCCTTTTCCAATGTGTTGGTGGACACAGGGTCATCCCTTAATGTATTGCCAAAGTCCACTCTTGCTAAACTTTCATATCAGGGGCCTCCCATGAGGCAGAGTGGAGTGGTAGTGAAATCTTTTGATGGATCGTGTAAAACTGTGAAGGCAGGCGCCGTGACATCCACCCTACACCAAAAGTTGATGTTCTTGAAGAACAAGAAGTTGGTGGTGATAGGGGGAGAGAAGGTTCTCTTGGTCAGCCATTTAGCTTCCTTCTCCTATATTGATGCTGAGGATGAGGTTGGGACTCCGTTCCAAGCCTTATCTATTACTGAGCCTTCAAGGAAAGGACTTTCTTCATTTGTCTCCTATAATGATGTGAAGTTGGCCATTGAGCATGGTGCAACTACTAGTTTGGAGAAAATGATTAATTTGGAAGACAACAAGTCTCGAGCTGGCATAGGGTACTCTTCTAGTGTCTCTAATGATCTTGGGTTGTTCCAAAGTGGAGGTTTCATCCACACCGTTGAAGATCAGGAAGCCGCTGTCGTTGTCGAAGATGATGAAGAGGAAGACCATGGCAACTTTGTTATACCCGGAGGAATCTGCAATAATTGGGTCGATGTTGATGTTCCAACAATTATCCATAAGTTAACGTAATGTGTTCATTTTGTTTGAAAACCCTTCTCCCATGCCAAAGGGAGAAGTGAAGATATTGTTGACATAATTTGGTTAATACAATGATATTCATTCAATAATCACATGTTAAATGTTTGTTTTTCCAAATTATTTTTTTCTTTTTTCTTTTTTGCATGAAATTGTTGATCACCATAAAACCCTAAAAAAGAAAATAAAAACAATTTATCATCTGCATAATGATTTGCCTTGTTTGAATTCTGAAATCTCTTTTATACTCAAAATCATTGTGCAGGTTAATCAAACCCATTGAACATAATGATCCAACACCAACTCCCAACTTTGAGTTCCCTGTATTTGAGGTAGAAGAAGATGATATTGAAGAGATTGCTGATGAGATTACCCGTCTGCTTGAGAATCTGGAAACAGTCAACTTGGGGTCTGAAGACTGTATTCGTGAAGTGAAGATTGCAGCACTCCTTGAAGAGTCTGTTAAGAAGGGGTTGATTGAGTTTCTACGAGAATATGTCGACGTCTTTGCCTGGTCGTATGAACATATGCCTGGTCTAGATACTGATATCGTGCAACATTTCTTGTCGTTGGAGCCTGAGTGTGTGCCTGTGAAGCAAAAGCTCAGAAGCACTCATCCTGATATGGAAGTGAAGATTAAAGAAGTTCAAAAGCAAATTGATGTTGGGTTTCTGGTGACTTCTACATATCCTCAATGGGTGGCCAATATTGTGCCCGTGCCTAAGAAAGATGGAAAAGTACGAATGTGTGTGGATTATCGTGACTTGAATAAAGCTAGTCCAAAAGATGACTTTCCTCTACCACACATTGATATGTTGGTAGGAAATACAAATAAATTCAATGTCTTTTCATTTATGGAAGGATTTTCCGGTTATAATCAGATTAAAATGGCACCCGAGGATATGGAGAAGACAAGATTCATCACACCTTGGGGAACATTATGTTATCGAGTGATGCCCTTCGGTTTAAAGAACGCCAGAGCCACGTATCAGCGCGCTATGACTACCTTGTTTCATGATATGATGCTCAAAGAGATTGAGGTATATGTGGATGATATGATTGTAAAGTCGAAAATGATAGTTGAACATGTAAAACACTTGTTGAAGCTTTTCCAACGTTTGAGGAAGTATAAGCTCCGCTTGAATCCGAACAAGTGTACATTTGGAGTCCGTTCCGGCAAGTTATTGGGCTTTATTATCAGCGAAAGAGGTGTTGAAGTTGATCCTGCCAAGGTCAAAGCAATACAAGAGATGCTTGTGACCAAAACTGAGAAGCAAGTCCGAGGTTTTCATGGCCGCTTGAATGACATTTCGAGATTTATATCCCACATGACTGCCACATGTGCGCCTATATTCAAGCTCCTTCGGAAAGATCAGCGTCATGATTGGACCAAGGATTGCCAAAGGGACTTTGGTAGTATCAAGGAGTATTTGTCCGAGTCTCCGATTCTGTCTCCGCCTCTTGAAGGGAGACCGTTGATTATGTACTTGACCGTGCTTGATGATTCCATGGGTTGTGTCCTTGGTCAGCAAGATGAATCAGGAAAGAAAGAATATGCAATATACTACTTGAGTAAGAAGTTTACTGATTGTGAGTCTCGGTACTCAATGCTTGAGAAGACATGTTGTGCTTTGGCTTGGGCTGCTAAGCATTTACGCCAGTATATGTTGAATCATACGACTTGGTTGATATCCAAAATGGATCCAATCAAGTATATCTTTAAGAAGCCTGCTTTAACTGGGAGAATTTCCCGTTGGCAGATGTTGTTGTTTGAGTATGATATTGAGTATCGAGCTCAAAAAGCTATTAAAGGTAGTATCCTGGCTGACCATCTGGTGCATCAACCAATTGAAGATTATCAGTCTGTGCAGTACGACTTCCTTGATGAGGAGATTTTGTATTTGAAAATGAAAGATTGTGATGAGCCTACGCTCGATGAAGGGTTAGAGCCTGGTTCCCAAAGGGTATGGTGTTCGATGGCGTTGTCAATCAAGATGGAAATGGTATTGGGGCAGTGATTATTACTCCTGAAGGCACACATTTTCCTTTTAAAACAAGGCTAACTTTCAAATGCACGAATAATATGGCGGAGTATAAGGCTTGTATTATGGGTTTGGAAGAATGTATTAATATTAGGATCAAACATCTTGATGTTTATGGTGATTCGGCCTTTGTTGTTAATCAGATTAAAGGTGAATGGGAAACGAATCAGCCTGGTCTCATCCCATATAGAGATTATGCAAGGAGGATTTCAACTTTCGTTACTAAGGTTGACTTCCATCATATTCCTCGAGATGAGAATCGGATGGCAGATGCTCTTGCTACGCTTGCTTCAATGATTGTAGTGAAGTATTGGAATGAAGTTCCCAACATTACTGTGATGAGCTTGGATAAACCAGCTCACGTATTTGTAGTTGAAGAAGTAAAAGATGATAAGCCATGGTATTATGATATCAAGTGTTTTCTCCAAAGCCAGACTTACCCGCCTGGGGCATCTGTTAAAGATAAGAAAACTTTGAGGAGATTATCTGGCAGTTTCTACCTTAATGGTGATGTGCTTTACAAGAGGAATTTTGACATGGTGTTGCTCAGATGCAAGGATAGACACGAATCAGACCTGTTAATGATTGAAGTCCATAAGGGTTAGTTTGGTACTCATTCTAATGGACATGCTATGGCAAAGAAGATGTTGAGAGCAGGCTACTATTGGCTGACTAAGGAGTATGACTGCTGCAAATATATGAAGAAATGCCACAAGTGTTAGATTTATGCGAATAAGATTCATATTCCCCCGACACTTCTGAATGTTATTTCCTCACCATGGACTTTCTCCATGTGGGGAATTGACATGATTGGTATGGTTGAACCTAAGGCGTCGAACGATCACCGTTTTATTCTCGTAGCTATTGATTACTTCACCAAATGGGTTAAAGCGGCGTCGTATGCAAATGTGACCAGGCAGGTGGTTGTGAAGTTTATCAAGAATCAACTCATATGCTGATATGGTGTGCCAAACAAAATCATTACTGATAATGGATCTAACTTGAACAACAAGATGATGAAAAAGCTGCGTAGGGAGTTCAAGATTGCACATCATAATTCTTCTCCCTATAGACCCAAGATGAATGGGGCCGTTGAAGCTGCTAACATGAACATCAAGAAGATTATCCAGAAGATGGTTGTTACGTATAAGGCTTGGCATGAGATGCTGCCATTTGCTTTGCATGGCTATCGTACATCTGTCCGCACTTCAACAGGGGCAACCCCTTTCTCCCTTGTATATGGAATGGAGGTTGTGCTCCCCGTAGAGGTCGAGATCCCATCAATGAGAGTCTTGATGGAAGCCAAGTTGACTGAGGTTGAATGGGTTCAGAGTCGTTATGACCAATTGAACTTGATTGAAGAGAAGAGATTGACTGCCATGTGTCATGGTCAGTTATATCAACAAAGGATGAAGAAAGCCTTTGATAAGAAGGTCAAGCCTCGTATGTTCCGAGAAGGTGACCTCGTGCTCAAGAAAGTCTTGTCTTTTGCGCCCGATTCCAGGGGTAAGTGGACTCCGACCTATGAAGGTCCATACGTTGTTAAGAGAGCCTTTTCAGAAGGTGCTTTGTTGCTTACAACTATGGATGGGGAGGATTTCACTCGTCTTGTGAATTCAGATGCAGTCAAGAAATACTTCACCTAAAATAAAAAACAGAATAGCTCACTAAGTTGACAACCCAAAAGGGCGACTTAGGCAAAAATGAGTGTCTCGGTGGATTGAAAACCCGAAAGGGCGGTCCAGGAAAAAGTTAGAGACATGAAAAAATGAATGAATATATATATCCCGCTAGATTGAGTACCTCACCCTGAGGCAATCTAGGCAAAAATTAGGGATTTGGCAAGTAACTGCATCTTGACAAGACCTTGCTCTGCAGCTGTCATTTGTTAGGGATTCTCGCTCAATCATCATCAACCGAAGCGTCAAATACAGTGAACTCAGAGTTGGTGGAGAAACGATCATTATGTTCAATGTAGCCCTTTTTTCATGTATATCACATATTTCAAATTTGTAAAGATCCATGGAGTCTCGCCATTTGCGGGCTACCATCCCATTAAATAAATTTGAGCCTTTATCCAATTCTTGGCACTCTTACTTGTTTATGTTAACAAAAGTTTGCATGTTTTAATTTAAACAAATGAAGTTTTATAAATTGTTTCAAACAAAATGAACATTCACCGTGACTAAAAGGATAAATGGAATGTCCTCAGTGCTTTCCCAAGGATAGTACGATTTCCAAAAGGTAAGACATTTGTTCACATTCTGGCATGTTTATATCCTCTTCATCATCTTTCATGTTGTCTCCTCAGCAGGAAGTGGTATAGAGCAAGATGTTGGTGGAGGGTCTGTTTCTCTTTCCAGCATGTTACGTGTTGACGAAAGATTCATTTCCAATTCCCTCGGCCAAGGAAGTGTCCTTTGAAGGTTGCCTATAGTTTATCCCCTGCAGGATTACCTGACCCGAGTTTGATCATTTGTATCCTCTCCATGTCTGAAGATTTCTTCTAAGTATTGAGAGATGATGAGGAAGATGTGTTGTTTCCTTCCCCAGCGGAGTAATTTGTTCTTTCTCCACTTTGTTTTGATTGATGGGTATCTGTTTGGGGTTTGTTCCCCACGGAACTTCACATCATTCCTTGATAAGTTCCCTGGTAGAGTTTTTTCTACGACAAATCTTATTTATATTTAAGCCACCTGTTCTCGAGAATTGATGAGAAGTCCCTGGCAGTTGGCAGTTGTGACCTTGCCTATCCTCAGCGGTGATCGATGTCTTCCCATATTTGATGCATCCTCACCAGAGCTGATTTCTCCTGTAGGCCTTGCCCTTCTTTCTGATATGTCGCACCGGATGTCCATTCATGATTCTTGGAGCTGTTTGTGTTAGATATGTCTGTCTGTCAGCATTAATCATACACAAATCATGCATATACATGCATAATCATAGCATTCAGATATTCATGATTACATTTCTTTGCCATATATCTTTGATTGTTACCCCATGCTATTGGTGAAATGTTCTTCCCCAAGCAGATGCTCGTGTCTGATCTCTCCATATAGAGTCAGCCCCATAGGCAGAAAGTGTCTATCCTTTCTTCTTTCTTCCCCACCGAGTTAAGTCCTCGTGGATGATTATTGTTTCAGTTTCCTCCCCAATTGCGTATCGGGATGGAATTACTCCCCTGAGTTATATCCTCATTGGGCTGAGTCTTGTTTAATTATGTCTTTCTAGTTTGTTCCTAGATTGACTCCTTTCTTGTTATCCTCTACAATTTCCTGTGGTTTAGTTGTTCAATTGCTCAGTAACCAGTAATTGTTCATCCTTTTCCCTAGTGGATCTCGTGGCCTTCTACCCAGTAACCGGTAGTTGTAAGTCCTATTTCTGTGGTTTTTTACCTAGTAACCGATAGATGTAATCCCTTATTTGATGGTTATCTTTACCCAATAACCGATATTGATATTCCTTTGTTTTTGAGTATACCACCCAGTAACCGGTGATATATCTCTTGGATAATTGCTTTCGCCAGGAAATTTATCCCTAACGAGTCATGTTTCATTTACCCTTGTTTGGTAATGATTGTTTCTCCTTCTGATTGGTCATCATTTTGTACCTAGTAACCGGTATCCCAATGTCCTTTCTTTTCGGTCGATTTATCCTTTATTAACCCAGTAACCGGTTGTGGATGATCTTCCATACGAGTATGTTATCTACGTTATGACGGTAATAGATAATATATCTCATGCGCTCTTCAGTCGAAGTCTTTTTCTTCCCCAGTTGAGTAAGATTCGTATTTCCTTGTGGAATCGAATGTCCATCCTGTAAGTCGAGTTTGCTTTTTCAGCCGTCCTTTCGGATGATGAGTGTCTTGGATATGTTCCCAATTCACTCCTGGTTGGTCACCTATTATATGCCCAGTAACCGGTATCCCTGGTGTTCCTTCCTTCTGCTCCATATGATGACTTATTTGTCCCCTGTGGAGTCAGACTTTCCTGAGTTGAGATGTGCCTTTTGAGTCCTCCTCAGATGTTTTGGATGATTGATATCTCTCACCCTTATACCGGTCTTAGATATTCTTTCTCCCTGAGCATGTTGTTCTCTCACCCAGTAACCGGTGTTTTGATGACATGTCTTTCTCTGAGTTTATTACCCAGTAACTGATAATATCTCGTTGTTTCTTTCTCAGCTGAGTCCTTTCTGGAAATCCCTGTCTGAGTTTAGATCTTTATCCTATGTGTCAGTTGTGGGTAGTTTTGCTGTATCGGGTTATTCCCCAATACATGCATCTTTGCGTCAGCTCGAGTCTTTCCATCGATTCATTTTCGTGGAATCCCTTCGTGTCTCCCATCAAGTTTTCAAGTCGTGGACTGCTCACGCATTTTTACTTTTCCACAGAGTCTCTATCTCCCTGGTGAATGTGTTACTCCTATGGATTTTTTTAGTTTCTTCTGATTCCTTTTCCTTCGTGGCAATCATTCACCATGAAGATTTTATTTTTAGCATACATACATTTGCATCATGAGGTCTCTTAGGGACCAAAATTCGTATCTTTGTTATTATTTAAGCCCATTCTACCTCGTTGAGACGAAGATTTTAACCTCCATATCTCCGGCTAGAATGACCTTAAATAGGGGCATCTGTAAGACCCTAATTTTGACCCTAAGATCCCTCATGGCATCATGTCATTGCACAAGTGCATTGCCTCAAGGATCATAGCATGTTTAGCTTCTTAACCTTAGGGTTGAGACTTGTGTGAGTGGTTTGAGACCACCAAGTATGCTTTTATTGTATATTATTGCTCTTCATATTTTGATCATTAACCCAAAAGCACAAAAATATGTCACTAACTCTTTTTGTTTTGAATCTCAAGTGATCATGTGCCCCCGTGCTCCTAAGCTCAATGATATGGCTAGATGAAGATGAGAAAAAGCATGACAATGGTCCACAAAGTTCATAATCATCATATATTTCTCCCAAGTATCTCAATTTTCCAATTTGATCAAGATAACCCAAGGGGCTTGATGATTGTTTCCCAAGGAAACCCTAATTCAACTGTGCTTTGATTGTGCCTTGCTCATGAAGCAACCTCAACCTATGCTCAAATTTAGTCAAGGGAAGTTCTTTCATTCATTATTTTATGCATACATGAGCCTATGTGAGGCCCCTCAATAATTTATTCATCAAGATTGGAAGTTTGGCCTTGAGAAGTTGACTAGTCAAGTCATCTGACTAAACTGAAGATCACTGAGATACAACTTGTGATTTGTTTCTCAAATGAAGATGACCCCAAGAGAAAAACTGTTCTTAAGAATCATATGAACAATTTTCATGTTCATCAAAAATCCATTTGAAACTTGGAAGGACATCATTTATTTCAAAACATTATAGCTCATTTTGGCTGAAACCCTAATTTTAGGTCAACTTCCCAAGGACCTAACTTCCTTAATTTTTATTATTTTGAGGTGAGACCAAATTCATTGGGAAGCTTAAGATGTCTAATTCAAATTTTATGTTGGACAAAATTTCATAATCCTAAAAGAAATACATGTGATAATACAAAACATTTTAGGTGACTTTGGACCTAAGTCATTGAATTTGAAAAAGTGCCCAACTTCAAATTCCCATAACTTTTTCATGAAAAATCCAAATGATGCAAACTTTGAGTCTAAATTGATCATCTTGAAATGATATACAACTTTGATGTTGGAGGTCTTTCCATTTGAAGCTTGCATCATGGAAACAGAGGGGCTTGAAGAGGCTTGCTTTTGGTGAAAATTTTCAAAGGGTGACCTAGACATGTTTTGTACCCATACTTTCACAACCAGTTTTCACTAATTTCCAAATGCCAAATGAATTTTTTCCCAACATCACTTTTGTTCCTAATTTCAAGGTCTTTCTGACCATTACTCACATTATTTTTTTGGACTTTCCATGTGTGAGTTTCGAAGAGCTTTCTCTTTATGTTCATTTTTGCATTTCATGTTGAAACTTCATGTGCAAGCCAATTCCACTTCAATTACACGTCCAACTCAATTCCAATTGATCTCAGCATGGTTTATCACCCATCATTGGGCCTTACATGCGCATGTACAGGCCCATGTAAGGAAGATTCAAATCCCATGCACATGAGGAAAGCATGATCTGAACCACATTTCAGCTATAAATAGATGCTCAATCTCATTCATTTTTCAACCAAGTGGAGACCTAAAGTGCTGCAGAATTGAAATCCCAACCCTTACCAAAGGAATTTTCAGATTTCTCTTTCTCTTTCAAGCTTGAAATTCAACATCATTAGTTGATTTTCAAAGCTCAATTCCTTAACCTATCATCTCCATCACACTTCCAGAGTAAAAGCAGATCAAGATCTTGAAGAATTCATGGCATTAGAAGCTTCATTTCAGAGGTAGAACCTCCAAATTTTTGGATCTAGATCTTGCAATTCAATATGATTTTCTTTGGTTTATGTGGTTTTCTGAAGTCCTCACACTTGAGGCAGGTCAGTGGTGTTCTTAATTGTTAATTTCGTGCATTTCCAGTTGACATACCATGATCTTCCATCTCACATTTCTAGCTAAATAGGAAGAGTGAGGATGATCCATGGATACAGTGGTGATGTACATCACCTGAGCTTCATTTTGATGTCCTTACTTTTTATTTTCATTACAAATTTTTTTCCTGCGCGTGGTGGCCGGAATTTGGTATCTCACCGAAGAAGATGGTGGTTTCCACCACCATCCCCACGTGTTTGCTTCTCAACCCTTGGATCGTGTTAGAATGTTATAATCTTGACCATCCAATGTGATTACCTTATTTAATGCATTATGTCGCGCGCTTGACTTGAGTCTACCTTGCATCCGCGCCTATGAGCCATTGATCCATGCCACGTGAATTAATGAATGTGATCTAGTGGCTGCGCTTTTTTCTATTTTCCCTGTTTTCTTTTAATTTCAGTTAATTCCATTTATTTTCAAAAATTCATAGAAAAATTATTTGAAGTCACAAAAATATGAGACAAATTCCAAAAGTTTTCTTGAAAAATCTAGTTTCATATTTTGTTTTTTTAATTATTTTTGTGATTTCATTTAATATTTTTTGTGAATTATTTGGTTTTTAATAGTTTTAATTCATTTTAAAATACTTTCTGATATTTGAAAAATCCGAAAATATTTTCCTAACACCTATGGATCATGATAAGTCAATGAAAAATAGTCTCATCAATTTCTTATTTGATTTGGGATTTATTTGAGATTTTAATCCATTTTGTGCTATTTTTAATTGTTTTTAAATACTTTATGATTTCCATAATTGTTGAGAAAATTTGTCAAAGTTTGTTTGACCATGTTAGACCTATGAGAATTTAATTGGACTTGTTAAAGTTGATTTGAATTAAATTTGAGGTTTGACCATATTTTGTTTATTTTATTTTGCATTTATTTTTAATTCAAAAAATACCAAAAAATTATGGTTAACTTGTTGACTTGTAATCTTCATTTCTTTTCTGTTTGGCATTGATTGATGATGACTTGGTTCATATTTGATCAATTGAGTTTGATACTTGAATTCTCTTTCCATCCATTTCATCTTCATCCCTTTCTTTTCATAATTTGGCCAATGAGTTAATGTCTTATCGTTGGTCTTGACAAATGAGAGGTTTAACCTTCTTTGATCCAAACCAAACTTAACTTGGTCCAAGATCAAGTGAGTTGTTATGTGTCCAAGATAGGTTGCTTCTTGGTCAAGCAAATAACCTAAAGTCCAAACAAGGCCCTTCCCCTTTTTGTTTTGGCATGGCAAGTTTGTGGAGCTTGGCTTACTAGTCATGATCTCTAACTTGTGTTTATTTGCCTATATTTTTATTGACCGGCCTCAGATAGGTGGGACTACTACATTAGTCCACTTACGATTGCTTAACATAGCGCTACATTGTCTTATGACAAACTAACATAACCATACTAATTACTAACTTTAATTTGAGCATTTAATTTCTCGCCCTTTACTTTAATGCAATTTATTTCTTGGTCATTGATTCATATTGCTTATCATTTTGCTCACTTGAGTAGATATTTTATGTTTATGTCATTTTCCTTTTGCTCATTTGAGCTCATTATTGTATATAAATATATTGTTGTCTTGTGATTGTTTTGACTTTGTTTTGTGTAAACCTAATGCAAAAAGGAAAAAGGACTTAGCATTAGGACATACCCATGCTTAAAGGAGTTCAAGAGCAACTAGGCCTCATGCCTTTAGAAAGCTAAAACTTGTTGAAGAGCAACTAGGCCTCATGCCTTTAGAGTGCTAAATTTCAAAGCTGACTTTAAAGGACTTCTTATATAAAACTTATTCTTTGTCCATTCCCCTTATTGTATTATGAACTTTTTGATGTTTGCTCTTGTGTGATAGGGATTCCATCTTTAGATAGTAAAGAGGACCATTGTCATGAGTAACCAAGTTAAGAGAGACAAGCTAAATGGAGATCGTAGGAGCTTGAATCTAAATTGTTTGATTGCTTGATTGTGTGTTAAGTCCAAAGGAAATGAGTATCTTGAATCATCTCAATGGTTTCAAGAAAAGGAACTCCAAGGGTTTATCTTTCCTCTCTTATCTTTGTATGCTTTAGGACTAGCCCTTCTCTTCTTCTCTCCACTCTAACCCAAAGCCAAAATCATTTTCAAAACTTTGACATTGTTTTCAAACTAGAAACCTAGGCCTTATGCCTTTGACTTTTCAAAATCTTTTCATCGATACTCACTGTGAATGAATCTTAATCCAACTTTGACTTCATTTTGTAAATAAATCTAACTTGTAAATATAACTCACTTCAAGTTGTTTTTGTGGTTCCAATGGCCACCTCATTGAAACCTTTTCAAAAACATTAGTTATAGGTTTGAGTTATCATAGTGGTTGATGTAAATCTCACCTCATCCTTAGTGATTGAATTATAAGTCTTCCATGATTATTATAGGGTTAACCAGTCACTAGTATGTTGAAGCCTTCCTCACATGGTGGATTGTTGGTTTAGGTTGAGTTTTCTCCCTTTGATAACAAAAGTCCTTAAGGCTTTTGATCAAATCAATTCACCAATCTTTGAGATTTTTACCCCGAACTACAAGGTTTTGATGCTACCTTTGTGATGGTACGTAGGCAATAGGTTCATCCATTCAAACAACAAAATTTGTAAATATAATCTATTCTCTTCTAATCCCTACAATCTTTTGCACATATTTTCACAAATACCAACCTACAACACACATTTGCAAAAAGGGTTCCCTTAGAGTAATAAGGATGTTTTGGGTGCGTAAAACCTTCCCATTTCATTACCAACCCCCTTACCCAGATCTCTGATATTTTTATTAGTTTTTGATTTGAAAAACTTCTTATCTTGGCTTTTGTTCGCTTTTTAGCCTTTCCTTTGGACAAATAAAAGTGCGGTGGCGACTCGAATTGTATGTTTACTTTTGGTTTAGTCAATAAACCTAAAGGTAACGAAAACCCCTCTACAACTGGGCGGTGATGAATGGTTCCCAGAATGATCTTCAGCCAGACTCTGAGGTTCTGGTGAAGTTCCTTGTTCTTGGAAGAGTTACCCTTAGCATTTTGTTTGAAGATGGTTGGAGCAATTTCCTGGGACATATACTTTTCCCTAGGGTTAATATTGTAAATCCTTCTTCCCCCTGTTTTCTCCATGTTCAGAAGGGAGGCGATAGACTTCTCTGTGATGACGATTTTCACCCCCAGAACATAGGACACGATGTAGTGATCATCTGAGTCTGCAAAACGCCAGAATTCCTTTACCAGATATGTATAGATGGGACCATAGAGCCTTTGAAAGTAGTTTTCCCACCCTTGCTTTCTGATTTCTTCAGTAAGGTCTATTCCATTTCTCTTCATGTTCTCAAAATCCATCAGGGATTCACACAAAACTTAAAGCTTGTCAAAAGGAGTGGCAAGATGAATGTGGGGTTCACGATCCAAGATGTGGGGTTATTTATAAATGGGGGAGGAGACAACACCAATTGTTGCATTTGTTTGATGAGAGGAACTGGGAGGTTATTCCGTTGATTCCATCTGTTAAGAATAGTTGTAGATGGATTGTTGTTGGGAATCCATAAAGAAGATGAAGTTAATGAAGGTTGAAGAATTTGAGGAGCTTTGAGAAGGAGAGAGGTTTGTGTAGGATGTGAGTGAAAAGTGTGAAAGTGTGAAGTGTGAAAAATATAAGTACACATAAGAAACATGCAAAACGACAATGTTAGGTAGAAGGTGAATAGTTAAAATTAATGATGGCACAGAAAAAGAGTTGACACGTTTAGGGGAGACATGATTACAACTAATGATGGAAGTCTAATCCACAAATTAGCATACTTCTCGAGGAGATCTCAAGGGTCTGTCTCTTGATTTCTGCTAGACAGTTGTCTATAAGATCCAAGGTCAGACGCAGGATAACCCACGTGTTGATCTATCTGATCTTCAGGAATACCAAGGGATTGGATCCCGAGGGTTTCTAATTCAGATGACTTCTAACTGGTATAAGTATCAGATTCAGATCCAGATACAAGATGTTATTTTCAGAGCCTTGTTTTGCTATTTCAGAGAAGCACGTTTGATTTATTCTGGGCAATTTTCAATTTTTAGGTGTTTCAGAATGAATGAGAATCTATCTCCAACGAGGGGTTTTATGAAGATATCATCCCATTGATGGTTTGTATCTATAAATTTTAAAGATATTACCCCTTTCTGAACATAGTCTCTAATAAAATGATGTTTTATTTCTATGTGCTTAGCTCGGGAATGCAAAATAGGGTTCTTACTTAAACAAATGGTAGCAGTATTATCACAGAAGATAGGAACGTTACTCTCAAATATTTGAAGGTTTTCTAGTTGATTTTTCATCCAGAGCATCTGAGTAGTGCATAATGAAGCTGATATATATTCTGCTTCTACAGTAGAAAGAGCAATGGTTGAATGTCTTTTGCTAGCCCAAGATATAAGATTGTTTCCCAAGAACTGACAGTTTCCAAATGTGCTTTTATGTTCCATTCTATCCCCTGTATAATCTGCATCACAATATCCATAGAGCTTATACTCTGATGTTTTCTCATACATCAGGCCAAGGTTAGAAGTTCCTTTCAGATACCTTAGGATTATTTTAATTGCTTTTAAATGAGATTCCCTTGGATCTGATTGGAATCTGGCACAAAGACATACACTAAAAAGAATGTCAGGTCGAGTAGCCGTCAGATAGAGAAGAGAGCCTATCATACCACGATAGAGCTTTTGACAAACCTTTTGACTTACTTCTTCTTTCTCCAAAATGTAGGTTGGATGCATGTGTGTCTTTGCTGGTTTGCATTATGACATTTCAAATTTATTCAGAATGTCCTTTATGTATTTGCTTTGATATACATATGTAGCTTCTGAAGCTTGATTGATTTGAATTCCCAAAAAGAATTTTAGTTCTTGCATTAAACTCATTTCAAATTCTTCCTACATTAGCTTGGAGAATTCTTGACAAACAGAGGGGTTAGCTGAACCAAAAACTATGTCATTAACATATATCTGACATATCATGAGATCATTTCTAGTGTTTTTATAGAAGAGTGTAGAGTCAACCTTTCCTCTAATAAAGTCATGTTCCAGAAGAAAGTTGCTTAGTCTTTCATACCAAGGTCTAGGAGCTTATTTTAGTCCATATAAATATTTTTTCAGTTTAAAGACATGTTCTGGACATTTAGATTTTTCAAAACCTGGAGGTTGATGAACATACACCTCTTCTGAGATATAACCATTAAGAAATGCGCTCTTGACATCCATCTGATATAATTTGATGGAGTGATTTACAACGAATGATACAAGTAAATGAATGGATTCTAACCTGGCGACTGGAGCAAAGGTTTCGTTATAGTCAATGCCTTCTTGTAGACTGTAACCTTGTGCCACTAGTCGTGCTTTGTTTCTGACTACTTCTCCTTTTTTATTTAGTTTGTTTCTGAATACCCATCGTGTTCCAATAATATGAATTCCTTTAGGCTTTGGGACAAGATCCCAGACGTCATTCTTTGAAAATTGATCAAGTTCTTCTTCCATTGCCGGAACCTAGTCACTATCTTGAAGTGCCTCATCATAGGAAGTAGGCTCAATTAGAGATAATAATCCCAGAGGAGTTTCTTCAAATACTTTAAATGTAGACCTTGTTCTGACAGGTTCATCCTTATTTCCCAGAATCAATTCTTGAAAGATGTTTGGACAATTTCTTGATCTTTTCTAGATAGTTGAGATTTCAGTTGTTTCTGGATTTTGCTTCTCAACTTCCTCTAATCCTTTAGTCTTTTCTTCAGAACCTGCAAGAGTTATCTCCAAATCTTCAAGAGTTATCTTCCATAATTTTGGTTTCTGTGTTGTATACTCAGTAGCCTTTAGAGCGTTATAAGTATCCTAACATAATACCTTTTTGTGCTTTTGAATCAAACTTGTTCAGATGTTCTTTTGTGAATACAGAGTGAGACTCATTCTTGTGCTTTAGAAATTCTACCCATGTCCAGCAACTAAAATCATCAAGAATGACCAGTCCATACTTCTTTCCATTGACTGACGTTGTCTTAACAGGTCCAAATAGGTCAATGTGGAGAAGTTCTAGAGGCTTAGAGGTGGAAACAACATTTTTCTTTTTAAAAGATGTTTTTGAAATTTTTCCTTTCTGACATGCCTCACATAGAGCATCTGAAGAAAACTTCAGTTTAGGTAGACCTCTGACTAACTCGAGTTTATTTAGCTGAGAAAGTCTTCTCATGCTAATGTGGCCCAAGCATTTATGCCATACCCATTTCTCTTCATTTATAGACATTAAACATTTTACATTATGACCTTTTAGATCTGAAATATTTATTTTATAAATGTTGTTTTCCTCTTGCCAGTCAAAAGAACTGTTCCATTATTTTGATTAGTTGCTTTACATGTTTTTTTATTAAAGATTATATAATAACCGTTATCACTTAATTGTATTATTCATAACAGGTTATACATTAATCCTTCTACATAGAGAACATCAGATATAGAGGGAAGAGATTCATTACCAATAGTTTCGGAGCCTCTGATTCTTCCTTTCTGATTTCCTCCGAAACCTACGAAGCTAACATCCTTAAGTTCCAGGCTTTCGAACATATGCTTTCCTCCCGTCATGTGTCGCGAGCACCCAGATCCAGGTACCATGATTGGTGTCTTAATTCTGCTTCATAGGATATCTACAACATAAACTATTTTATCCTTTGGTACCCAAAATCTTTTGGGTCCTTTGTGATTAGTTCTCCCAGAGTTTCTTAAAACTTTGGGTTTTCTAGCATTGGTAAAACATTAAGTTTGTGCATGTGTATAGTGATAAGACAATGGGGATTTAGGTTTGTCATCTGTAGGAAATATGTGTTTGTCTTCATTAGAATCATATCCTACTCCTCTTTTCTTATTCTGACTAACTCCATAAATCATAGAGGCCATTTTGCTTCTTTCTATCCCATTTTTCAGAAACTTTTGAAAAGCCTTTTCATATTCATATATAATTGTGTTGGAAGTTTGTGGGGCTTGAGATAAAGCTTCGCCAAGTTTTAAACATTGTTTATTTGTGGATTCCTTTTCTCTGGTCAAAATTAGAATATCATCCTTTAATTCAGAAACTATTATCTCAAGCTTATCACATTATTCAATGGTTCCTTCAAGGACCTTTTTTAATGCTTTAAATTTTTGTTTAAGTTTCTGATATGAGTTTAGAGATTCAGAATTGTATGATTCAAGGTCAGAGCGAGACAGATCAGAAAATACCTCTTAAGGATCAGATTCTCTCTCTGACGAGTTTCCAGATGTGATAGCCATGAATGCCATATTTTCCTGTTCTTCTTCAGAGTCTGAGTCTGAGGAATCAGATTCAGAGTTATCCTAGGTGGCCATGAGTCCCTTTTTAGTTTGAAGGATTTTTTCTTGAATCCTTCTCTTCTGGAGCTTTATTTCTTGAGCTTTGGACATTCGTTCCTATAATAACCTGTTTCTTTACATTCATAGCATGTTACCTCTTTGTTTGATTTTCTTCTGGAAGTTGATTCCGAGTGATCTCCCTTGGGTCTTGGTCTTCTGAAATTGTTATTCCTTTTTCTCCAGAGTTGTTTCACTCTTCTGGTCAGAAGGGATAACTCTTCTTCATCGTCAGAGTATTCCTTTTCAGAGTCGTTATTGTCTTCTTCTTCAGCTTTAAGGGCTTTGTTCCTTTCTGGTTTACGTCTCTCAGGTCTGGATTTCAGGGCTACATATTTGTTCTTCTTTTGGGGATAATCTTCCTCAAGTTCTATCTTGTCACTTCTGAGGGAGCTGACGAGTTCTTCCAGGCTTATGTTGTTCAAATCCTTTATTAATTTTAAGGCAGTGACCATAGGTCTCCCCTTCTTTGTCAGGCTTCTAACAATCTTTTTGACATGATCTGCAGTTTTGTAGCCTTTGTCCAGAACCTTGAGTCCTGCAATTAAAGTTTGAAATCTAGAAAACATTACCTCTATAGCTTCATCGTCCTCCATCTTGAAGGCGTCATACTTCTGAATTAGAGCCAGAGCCTTTGTCTCTTTGACTTGTGAATTGCCTTCGTGAGTCATCCTTAGGGAGTCAAGTATTTCTTTAGCAATTTCCCTATTGGTGATCTTTTCATATTCATTGTAGGAAATGGCATTCAGCAATATTGTTCTGGCTTTGTGATGATTTTTAAAGTCACGCTTCTGGTCATCTGTCATCTTGTTTCTGGCAATAGCAATAACAACATCAGATACAGGAGGTATATAGCTAATAGTAACTATGTCCATAGATCAGCGTCATAACCCAGAAAGAAACTTTCGATTCTGTCTTTCTAGTAATCAAATTTTTCTCCATCGAGGATTGGAGGTTTGGCATTGTAACTGTCTCTTTCATTGGTGTTGGCCATAGTGTTTTTCTCATGCTGGATCTCTCTACACTATTAAGTGTTGGATTAGAAAATCAATAACAGAGCCGAAGCTTTGATACCAATTGAAGGTTGAGAAAAACAAGAAAGGGGGGTTTGAATTGTTTTAACTGATAATAAAAACTTTTGATAACAAGACACACGTGAAAACAAAAGCTATCTACACAGAATTTTTATCCTGGTTCACTTGAAATTCAAAGCTGCTACAGTCCACCCAGCCAAGGTGATTTCGCCTTCAATAAGGACTTAATCCACTATTCTTGAAAGATTACAACAAATGATCTTCTAAGAGGATAAAGATCTCTTAGCCCTCTCAAGTATACAGACTTAACAAGTCACTTGAGGAATATTCATCAATTAAGGAAAAATTACAGTAGTGCTTAGTGCTTCTAGGTAAGCAAAAATTACACAATATAAGAACAAGAGGAATGTTCACACTTTAGAGCAGCAACTCGTGTGAAAGGAGAATGAGTAAGAGATATGAGATTAGTTTCAGTATTCTCGTGTGTCTCGTTGCTTTTGTTTGTGAAGATGATCCATCCTATATATAGGGGTTTGATGAGGAGTCTGTTGGATGAAAGGATCTTGGCAATGATGGATGATTAATGTAATTAATCTATGTGTTCTTTCCATAGTAATTTGGGGCGCTTTAACTTTCTTCCAAAATTAGATTCTTTCCACAAGTGGAAGACTTCATAGTTAATTCTTTGGTGATCGTTTCTGAATCGGAGTGTACATATTTAGATAATTGCTTATAGCCGACTGACTTTAAAGGCTCTCGATGCCTTCCTGATTGATTACATCAAAGTGTAAAAGCTTCAGATCCTAGAGTATGCTCTTCCGCTTCAGAGTGTCTGATATCTCTTTCTTCGTTGAGCTTTATACGCTTCCTTTGTTCAGAGTCAGAACTTCTGCTTGAGTACCTTCTAAGTGGTCATTCTGAACTTGCGTTTGTATCTGATATATGTCTATCTGACTTCTTTTTTATTAGAGTCTTTCACACTTAGATAAAATTTTTTAGGATACCATTTTGTTTCATCCTTTGTTATCATCAAAATCTTAGAGATGAATTGTATCTGATATATATCTATACTGAATTTTGTTCTTACAGAATTTTCATCCAATTCCAACCTTTGCTTTCATTAAACCCCACATCTCGACTGATCACCACCTTGTTCTCAATTGGTGATAACAACTTGTACGCACTTGTCGAATGATAACCAACCATAACCATAACTTCGCTTCTATCATACAACTTTCTTCTAAGCATAGTGAACCAAAAATATTGAGATGACTCACACTTGGCTTCAAACCTGACCAAGTTTGGTATTTTATTATTTAACTTATTTGTTGGACATCTATTTAGGATGTAAGCTACAGTTAAAGTGGCTTCACCCCAAAACTCCTTAGGCATTTGTTTTTCTTTGAGCATACTTATAGCCATATTCAAGATACTTTTATTCTTCCTTTCAACAATGCCACGTATGTCTAGTGAATTCATCTATGAAGGTTAAGAATTAGCAATTACCTCTTAGTCACTTCACTTTAAAGGGACCACACACATATGAGTGTCTAATCTCAAGCTTCTATTGTGACTTCATTAGCAAGTTATGTATGAAGGGCTTCATAGTCTGCTTGGCTATGCAACATTCCTCACATAGCTTCTTTAGACCTTCAATACTTGGAAGTCCATACAACATATTCTTCTTGTGTATCAAGCTAATACTTCTAAAGTTGATATGGAAAAATCTCTAGTGCAAAACCCAACTTTATCTTCAGTTGTGGTTGTTGCAAGGTGTTGATGATCAATCATATTTATCATGACCTTGAACGTCTTGTTGCTTGATAAAGGTGCCATCAAAGTTGGCCTAGACATTTCATCAAACACCTTGAGCTCCCTTCCTTCCAGCTTTATTGTGTAATTCTTGTCAATTAATTGACCTAATCTGATCAAATTACTTTCTATTGAAGAAATATACAAGAAATCCTTGATGATAATTTCATGTCCATCCTTCTTTTTCATCCTAATGTCTCCCATTCCTTCTAATGTCACCATTTTTGTTATTTGCAAAACAAATTGATCTTTTAACTGATTCATACAACTTGGCAAACCAGTTCATGTTGCTTATCATATGATTGTTGCAACTTGTATCAAGGTACCACTTATTTGCTTTCTCTGAGGCCAAATATGTTGTTGCCATAAAGATAAGATCTTCATATTTACTGCTACCATCATGAGAAAATTGAGGCACACCCTTGTCCTCATCATTGTTCCTATTGTAGTAGCACACTCTAGTAAAATGACAAAGCTTATTACAACAATAATAATGAACCTCGTTCATGTCAACCTTCTTCTTGACTTTCGGATTTTGATTTACACCATTCTTTCTAGTTTCACCTTGGCTTCTTGAAGCCTTTCTAACATCACCATTATCATTATACTTCTTTGTAAGACCCCAATTTTGACCCTAAGATCCCTCATGCAATTTCATCACAAGCATTAGCATTGGGATCATACCTTGGCATCCTTCTTACCCCTTTTCATTGGGTTTGTTTTGGGAGAGATCACCAAACACTTTGTGATTATATCATACTTGTATTTTATCATTTTACTAACACAAATACCAAAAATATGTCTTTGTGTTTGCCTAACTCTTTTGTAGGTAAGGCATGATCCCCATTGATCTATCAAGTTTACATCTAGGGTTTGAGACCCTCATGACAAAGAGCACAACCATGAATTGATCCAATAATGGTTATGAGCATCATATATGAGTCCCAATGATTTCTACATGTCATATTGATCAAGTTTTCTTCAAGAGTTTGAGGGTGATTTGCCTTGGAAACCCCAGTTTGACTGGGTATCTTGAGTAACTTCTCCAACAAGCTATCTCACCAATTGATCAAATTTCTCAAGGGACACTTCAAAATTCATCATATTATGCATATATGATCTACCATGAGCATATAAAGTCAAGAGAATTGAAGATTGGCAAGTTGGTTGATGTTGGTTGGCCAGATGAATTCATCTGATCAAAACTGGGTCCCCCTAGACCATATCTCCTACAATTTTCATCATATGAAAATTATTCCAAGAGAAAAATTACTCTAAATGACATTCCAAACAACTTTAATGTTTATACCTAGAGCTAGTGTTGCTTGGAAAATCATTTTCTATGTTGAAACATTATAGGTCATTTTGTCTAAACCCTAATTTGAAAGTCAACTTCCCAAGGCCATAACTTGCTCAATTTTTATGATATGAAATATTTCCAATTTGAACAATCAAATTCAAGATTTATAATTCAACTTTGATGTTTGGATTGATAACTAATTTAACTTTTATGAGCATGTGATATGAGGCTATATTATAGGTCACTTTTGACATATACCATTGAACAAGTGATTTTTCCAAACTTCAAAAATGCATAACTCTATCATTTAAAATACAAATGACATGAAATTGGTTACCATTTTGAAGGTATTTTAAAGGGATACAACTTTTATGAAGACACTTTTCTCATTTTAAGCTCACATAAAAAGTTAAGTAAGGTGGAATATTGAGATATATGGCTTGACACTTAGAAAAATTTTCAACATGTTGAAATTTCCAAACTTCCACCTCAAAATTTATCATGATACAATTTTCAAATGGAAAAGTGTTGAACATGAAAGTTGTTCCTCTTGATCTAACCTTTCCAAAAAGTCCAAGTTCATCCATTTTGGACAAGAATTGCTAGGGATTCCCATGGCATGAACATGGAATCATCATTTGGCAAAGATCACACTTCAAATCTTCACACACACTTGCCTTGCAATCCAAGTTGATTTCAGACCCTCTTACACTCATTTGTGGACCTTAAGCAATGATCTCATGGGCCTGTACACACCCATGCACCCATGCATCATCAATTGCCAATTTTGGAAAGTGAATTTGAAGGTGCAAATATCATGAGCTGCAACTATAAATAGAAGCCCTTATGCTTAGAATTGAACACACCTTGCGCGCCAACTTTGCCCCCCATTGAAACCCTCTTATTCCGAAGGAAAACCTGATAAATTTCAACTTAAAATTTGAGTTTGAATCTCAATTGTTGGAGATTCAAAAACTCAAGGATCCAAAACCTTGCAACCTCATCAATCACTTCCTGCTAGCTTCTCAAGTGTGATCAGATCGTGTTTGGAGCAAGCAACCTCAAGAATTACACTGCATTGAAGGTAATTTTCAGAAAACTTTATCTCTTCGATTCTCTCTCAATCTTGCTCAATTCTCTTGATTCTTTGGTTGTCTGAAGTCCTACCAATGTAGGCAAGAAGATTGAGTTGCTTAAAGGTCAAATCGAAGCAACTCAGTTGACATACCTCAAATTTCAACTCCTCATATCTTTCGATATGTGAGAAGTTAGTCAAAATTAAGGTGATATTCGTGATCTACGCCATTTTTCCTTTCAGATCATGTCCTCCTTTTTTATTCTGGTGATGGTTGAAGGTGGACCAGTCCGGTGAGGTCCACCGGAGAAGAAGACCGGAGCTACATCTCCGGCCGTGTGTTGGCACGTCTCCAACCATAGGATCTATTTAAATTGTTTTAATCCTAAGCGTTGTTTCTAATTACCTCGCATGTTGCTCAGTTGACTAGAGACCACATGGAACGCGCGCTGGTGGCCACTTGATCTGCCACCTCAATTAATGAGGGAGATCAAGTGGTCCAAGTTTTTTTTGATTATTTGAATTTCATTTTAATTGCTTTATTTTCATTAATTCATATTAATTTTAATATTGATCCAAAAAATATAAGAGTTTCAATAAAAAAAATTCAAATATTTTTCTGTTTCATACTCTGAATTAAAATTATTTTTTAGATCATTATTAATATTTTTCATGATTTAATTGATTTTTCATTTGTTTTTAATTATGTAAAAATATTTTTAAGTCTTCTAAAATTATGAAACTTTTTCTCTAAAGTCCTTTGACCTTGTTTGACCTATGATAAATCTCATGGCCATATATTTGGTGTTTTGATAAGGTTTTTAGGAATTTGACAAACGATATTTAATTTAAATGAACTATTTTAGTATTTTTAATTGGAATAAATGCCAAATAATTTTGTTGACCAATTGTAATGACTTGTTTGTGTTTGACTCTTGTTGTTGGGCCTTGATCAAGGTTGATTTGACTTTGTCAAATTAATATCATTGGATTTAGGGGATTGATGGAATGTACATTCCATCTCCCAAAATGAATGAATGATATTAATTTGGTAAAAGTCCTCCTTTGATCAATTTGAGATTTCATCTATTCCCCTCCCTCTTTATCTCATTCCCCTTCTTTTTGCATTCATCTCATTTGGCCTATGATATCTCAAAGTCCTAAAGCTAGTTGATTGAAAAATTAACATGAGTATGGATGAGATTAGTCCACACCTTTTGCATATTCTTTTTGTGTGTGGTATGTTACATGAGCATAGTTCATAATACTATGTCTCTAACAGGCATTAACACCAAAATTCTATTGCCCGGCCTCAAATAGTTGTAACTTCTACATAAGTTCAATTACGATTGCTTAACATAACGCTAAATTTGTGTCATAAAAGGCATAGCATTCTAGTAAGTGAGATTGTAAGTCTCCACTATTTCATGGTATTGTGTGGAAACTTGGCCTTTTTTCCTTCAATTGGAAGATGTCTTGGTTCAAGGGTCCATGCTTGTGATAAGTGGGGTGAGTGTTCTCCAAAGAATGTCTGAAAAATGAAAAGCAAAAACAAAACAATACTAACTTCTAACCTATTAACTACTAACTTTTAATTTCAAGCCCTTTACTATAATGTCATTTAATTCTAGCTTTTATACATTTTCCATTGTTCATATCATTCTAATTGTTTATGTTAATGCAATTTTCACTTTGTCCATTTGGACCATATTGTGTGATATATTTTGTTTGTGTATATTTTGCTTGTTTGTGGGGTCTCTGACCATTAATGTACATGATAACAAAAAAAACCCTAAAAAACTTTTGTGTGGACTGTTGGCTTGATCTTGGACAAATGAAATTATAATTTAGACAACATTCCTATGCTAAAGGACTTGGCCAATGCCAACTTATTGAGAAACCAAGTGCTTGCAATTTGAAACTTCATCTGATACATAATTCAAGATCTCTCTGAGTTCATCCGCAACATGATCATTATGAAGCTGTTATTTCGAACCTGTGACTTGTGGAATTCATCTGTTACATGGGCTACCTTGAAAAAGATCATGGTATGGATAAGCTTGGATGTGGCCATCTTTATATGATGTCTTGCTCTTCAAGATAATATAATTGTGCATTTGTGTGTTGCTTGATTCTAAAAGTCCAAGGGAATTATGGGTTTCTCTTGACATTCTTGTCTATTGGATTGCTACACACTTGGTCAGATGTTTTCAACTCTAAACTTTTAATTTTGTACATAGGATTAGTCTCTTCATCTTCTCCCCATTTCTTTAATTTCAAAATCTCTCCCTCCCTTTTCAAAATCTTCTTTGTTTGAACTTATTTTGTTCTAAACTTTGACCACTTTTGCAAAAAGATAGAATCTTTGGCCTTATGCCATTGCATTTTCAAGCTTCTTTTCTTAAATCAAACTTGTAAATAAACTTAACTATACTTGACCTAAACTTTCAAAGGCCAAAAAAGAACTAACTCATTCAAACCATTTTTAGGCCCTTGTGCCTTTCAAACTTAATTTTTTTTGTTAAAAGCAATGCATCCACTTTGAAATTTGTATCCCGAACTACTAGGTTTTGATCCCTAATTTTTTTGTTGGTAGGTAGGCACAAGACCGAAGGTCTTGCCAAACACTAAAATATAATTAATGAATTCTTTTCTCATCCCCCCATTCTATTTATTTGTAAACATCACTTTATACCAAGTACATATGCACACAAAAAGTGCTCCCTAGGAGTACCTAGGACACTTTAGGTGCTAACACCTTCCCTCTGTGTAACCAACCCCCTTACCTATAATCTCTGAGATTTTATTAGTTTTGATTTGAAAACTTCTTACTTTTGGGTTTTGTTCGTACTTTTTCCCTTTTCCCTTAGAAACAATAAAAGCACGATGGCGACTCTTGTTATTTGATCTCTAGCTTATCCATAGCTTGATGATCATGAATTTACCGCTATAGAAATTAAGTGGCGACTATGCTGGGGAGTAGTCTCCAGTGGGTTTAGCCTACTTTTTGTATGTATGTGTGATATAATCTGCTTGTTGTGCTTGGTGATCTCTGAGTGGTGAGATAAGTTCTAACCCGAACTTGAGTGCAATTAAGATAGGTAGATGGTATAGTCATGTTCGACTTGTATGGAGTAGTCCCTAACAAGTTGGCTTGAGACCCATCCGCTCAGTGGAGACTCTTTTGGATTTGGAAATATCACATAAGTATTTGTGGTTAGGCATTACTATCTCTAATTTGGGTCTGAGAAGCTGAGGACCGTAGAACATTTACCCCCTCTTGGCCTATTTAGGACGTAGTGCGGAAACTGTTCAAGTGTAGACTTGATAACAGTTGTTACGGGATACTACACTCAGACGAGTTTCTCTTGAGAATATTATGGGTCGATGAGTCATTCATCTTAACCTGTAATATCCGATAGATGGAATTAAGACTCTGGGAATTTTTTAGAACATGATCTACAATTTTTTATCCTTAGTTCACTCTTTTGGGATGGTTCTTACCCAGACTCCATGCTCGTGACTTACAACAAACCCTTGATTCTTGGTTGATCCAATCAAGTCTTGTCAATATCAATGGAACTTGGGTGTTGATAAGGTGTAAACCATAATCCACCAAAATGGATGATTGATCTTGACAATTACTTGATTCATCCCTTGACCTTTGTTTGCCTTGTGTGTGATCCCTTATTTGTGATTGTTGCATTCATGCATTCATGCATATCATAACATTCATCACACGAAAATATCAAGGAACTAAGGTATCATTTGCAAATATTTTCAGACCATGGTATAAAGTGATGTTTACAAACAAATAGAATGGGGGATGAGAAGAGAATTCATTAATTATATTTTTTGTGTTTGACAAGACCTTCGGTCTTGTGCCTACGTACCAACATAAAAATGAGGGATCAAAACCTCGTAGTTCGTGATACAAATTTTAAAATGGATGCATTGCTTTTAACAAAAATTAAGTTTGAGAGGCACAAAGGCCTAAAAATGGTTTGAATGAGTTAGTTCTTTTTTTGGCATTTTGAAAGTTTAAGTCAAGTATAGTTAAGTCTATTTACAAGTTTGATTTAAGAAAAGAAATTTGAAAATGCAATGGCATAAGGCCAAAGTTTCTATCCTTTTTGCAAAAGTGGTCAAAGTTTAGAACAAAATAAGTTTAATCAAAGAAGGTTTTGAAAAGGGAGGGAGAGATTTTTAAATTAAAGAAATGGGGAGAAGATGAAGGGACTAAACCTATGTACAAAATTAAAAGTTTAAAGTTGAAAAGATCTGACCAAATGGGTAGCAATCCAATAGACAAGAATGTCAATAGAAACCCAGAATTCCCTTGGACTTTTAGAATTAAGCAACACACAAATGCACAATTATATTATCTTGAAGAGCAAGGCATCAAATAAAGATTGCCACATCCAAGCTTATCCATTCCATGATCTTCTTCAAGGGAGCCCATGTAACAGATGAATTCCTCAAGTCACAGGTTCAAAATAAAGGCTTCACAATGACCATGTTGTAGATGAACTTAGAGAGATCTTGAATGATGTATCAGAAGAAGTTTCAAATTGTTTCAAGTACTTGGTTTCTCAACAAGTTGGCATTGGCCAAGCCCCTAAGCATAGGAATGTTGCCTAAGTTCTAAATCCATTTGTCCAAGATCAAGCCAACAGTCTAATAACGCGAAAATACATCAGATATTTTCCTTGATTTACACTCAAAGATCATACCACTTTAGCTAATATTCTGATTATTCTGCAAGTATTCGAGTTGTTTTTGCAGGTATTTAAATCTCCAAGCATTAATGAGCAAAATATAGAAAAGGAAGAAAAAGAAGCAGAAACAGATGAGAAAGCACGAAAAAGCAGAAAAACCAGAATGCAGAATTTGCTGATGTGACGACAGTCACAAGCTGCATGACGACCGGCACGACCCATCCTGTGACGACCGCACAGGCCCATGAAGAGCGTCACACAGCCAGATTTTACACTTTGAAACAGTCATCAGAGGCACCCAATCGTGCCTAAGTTCTCTCCAACAGAATGGTTCCCGCGTGGACTCCTCATTGAACCAGTCTTCCTTAATTTTTTCAACTGCCAAGACCTACAAAAGCAATATATAAAGGACCAAAGTTGGAAAAAAAGGGGACGCCTACACTTACGCTCTGCAATTGATTTTTTTTATAGAATTCTAGCTTTTTAGTTATTTTTCTTTTCAGCAACTTTGTTTCCGTTGCCTTAAATTCATTTTACCATTCCTTTTTAGAATTCCCGTTTTCCAGTTAGCTATAGTAGTAGTTTCCTACACTGGGGAGCTACTACACTTTATTTAATTTAGTAAGCAATTGTATTGAAGAAGCAGAATCCTACCGACTTGTGGAGGACTGCTCAAGTAGTCCAAGATTCGCCGTACTCTGTTAATCCAATTGCTAGGTTTTTATTCAATTATTATTATTATTGCCCAATTATTATTATAATTATGTTTGCTTCAATGTTAATCTATTTATGCTCTGTGTTTGCGCTATTTAACATGTCTGGCTAAACTACCGGTATCGGTATATAATAATTTAATTAGATGGGATTTAACAATAATTGGTGAAAACTCTTTTTCTCAAACAAATCTTTTAGGCTGAGGTTTTTAATTTAAATTTAATTAACTTTGTCACAAAAGTGAGAAGCTGTTTAATACAATTTTTCCACGAGAGTGGGAAATTAACTAAGGTAAGAACCAACAATTGCGAGAGCGTGAGGCTCGAGCTGGATAGTAAAAATTAGGCATTGAGTTTAAAAACAGCGAGAGCACTTTAAAAGCAATTAGAGCTTATTTATTTTCAAAAAGTAATTTTAACTTCAAATGGGACAGCGAGAGCGTACATTCTGACTTAAAGCTATAGGCTGAATAAACAACCACGAGAGTGTGAGATAAAGTCTTTTAAATAAATATTTTCTACTGAAAGATATTGGGCATTTAACTATTCACCGGTGACTTATCGAAACCCTGATGATTAATGCGTTGCATACTGATTACTCCTATTAATACATTCTTAAAACTAAATTTCTCTTAGATTTAATATTCTTCACCCGAACTTTTATAAATCATTCCCTTAGCTAAACAAAGTGACGTTAGTAACACTAGTTTTGACCATAGGTCCCTGTGGGTTCGATATCTTTTAAAACTAAAACGACTAGACTGTGCACTTGCAGTCAAGTACCCGATAGACTATATTTTACATATAGCCAGATCGAGCATTAAGTTTTTGGCGCCGTTGCCGGGGATACATTTTAGTCGAATAGTGCGATTCTTTCGTTGCACGGTATAGAATAAGGTAAAAATAAAAACTAATCTTCTTTCCCTTACTTTCCCCGATTGTATGTCAAGTACTCGCTCACAAGGCGATAACTTAGCACCACCAATCCAAGAATTAAAGCGTTTCTTATATGTAAGACGCCGAATACAAGAATATCAACAAAAGTACGATATTCCCGAAACCTTCTATCCTACTAAACCATAAGAAAAACCAACCATGGCTGAAGAAGGACCACATAATCGTCCTCTGAAATTTTACGCTACCCCGTCCCAACAAGAACCTCACAACAGCATTGTTGCCCCCGCTATCAATCGGAACGATTTCGAGCTGAAACCCTCACTATTATCAACCGTCCAACAACATCAATTTGCTGGAAATCCCACGGACGACCCTAATGAACACCTGACCAAGTTTGTGCAGTACGTAGACACTGTAAAGGCGAATGGTGTATCTCAAGATGCGATAAGACTGCGCCTCTTTCCTTTCTCACTAAGAGACAGAGCTTGGGCTTGGTTGCAATCCTTGCCCTCCAACTCCGTTACAACATGGGAAGAATTGAAGAACATTTTCTTATCCCGATATTTTCCGCCGAGCAAAACTGTTATGCTAAGAGCTCAAATCAACGGATTCCGACAAAAAGATGTAGAATCTCTCTACGAAGCGTGGGAGAGATACAAGGACATGATGAGGATATGTCCACATCACGGTCTTGAAGACTGGGTGATCATTCACACATTTTACAATGGGCTTTTGTATAACATAATACTGACAGTAGACGCTGCCGCGGGCGGTGCACTTATGGACAAGCCATACAACGAAGCCTATCAACTCATTGAAAACATGGCCCAAAACCATTGTCAATGGGGAGGTGAAAGAACTCCAGTAGAAAAGTCCCAAACAAAGGGTGGAATGTACGAAATCATTAGCCTTAACCATGTTCATGCCAAGGTAGACGCCCTTGTTCAAAAATTAGACAACTTGACCATACCAGCCGCAGCCACCGTGGCTGCTGTAACTCCAAACTGTGAGTTATGTGGAAACCATGGACACACTACACAAGAATGTCAAATATTAGCAGGAGTCCCAACCGATCAAGTGAATTACGCACAAGGAAATCCCTATTCGAATACCTACAACCCAGGATGGAAAAACCATCCTAATTTTTCGTATAAGAATAACAACACCCTGTATGCACCTGGCCAAGCACCAGCTGTTCCACCTGGATATCAAAAGCCAGCTAATAATGCTCGTAACATGCCTAGGAAGTCAAATCTCGAATTAATGATGGAAAGTTTCATACCTACCCAAGCTCAGACGAACACAAACTTCTTGAACCAAAACATACATACTAGCGAGCAACTCAAACAACTAGCGAGCAAAGTAGACGCCTTAGCCACCCACAATAAAATGCTTGAAACACAGATTTCACAAGTGGCTCAACATCAAGCATCTACAGCCGCTCCAGCTGGAACATTTCCTGGACAACCGCAACCTAATCCAAAAGGACATGCAAATGCCGTTATACTGAGGAGTGGAAAAGAAATAGACGGACCCGTCGATCCAAGACTCCAAAACCCTGTCATGTACCAAAAACCAGACAAAACCTCAACTGAGCAGGTGAATGAACCAAAGGAAATAGAAGATAATACCCAAGAGGCCGAAGAGAAAGAAAAACCTTATGTGCCTCCACCTTCTTATAAACCACCCATTTCGTATCCTCAAAGACTCACAAGTTCTAAAACTGCGAGTCAATTTAGGAAATTTGTTGAACTTCTGAAGCAACTAAACATTGCAATACCCTTTACAGAAGCCATCACACAAATTCCCTCATATGCCAAATTTCTTAAGGAAATCCTATCCAATAAGAAAAAGATCGAGGATAACGAAACAGTTACACTTACTGCCGAGTGTAGCATAATAATCCAAAATAACATGCCTCCCAAACTAAAAGACCCAGGTAGTTTTTCCATACCCTGTGTCATCAGAAAATTTGTCATAGACAAAGCTCTATGCGATCTAGGAGCCAGCATTAGTGTAATGCCTTAACCATCTGTAAAAGGCTCAGTATGGGAGAACTAAGACCAACCAAGATGTTTGTTCAATTAGCTGACCGCTCGATCAAATACCCTGTCGGTATACTAGAGAATGTCCCCGTACGTGTAGGACAATTCTATATTCCTACAGACTTCATAATCATGGACATCAAAAAAGATGCCAGTACACCTATCATATTAGGAAGGCCATTCTTGGCTACCGTCGGAGCTATAATAGACGTAAAGAGAGGTAAGCTAACATTCGAAGTTGGAGAGGAAAAGGTTGAATTCATCTTAACACAATTCTTACCAGCGTCAGCCATAGACGATACTTGTTATCTACTTGATGTCATAGACGAGTGCGTAAGAGATATGGAGATGCAAGAAACCACATATTCTGATATAATGAAAATCCAAATCCCTCCAAATCCATACCAAAACGAAAGTCTGAGCGAATGCTTAGCACTTACACCCAACCACATGCCATGCCCAAAGAAACCCGACTTGGAATTAAAAGCACTACCAAAGAACCTAAGATACGAATTCCTAGACACTGAACTGAAAAGACCACTAATAGTCAACGCTGAGTTGGGACAGATGGAAACTGAGAAATTACTAGATGTCCTAAGAAAATACCCAACTGCGTTAGGAGACAACATCGCCGATCTAAAAGGAATAAGTCCTTCTATCTGTATGCATCGCATTATGCTGAAGGAAGATTGTAAAACCTCTAGAGAACACCAGAGAAGGATCAACCCAATCCTAAGTACGGTAGTCAAGGATGAAGTAAAGAAGCTATTAGATGCTGGAATCATATACCTGATCTCTGATAGTCAATGGGTTAGCCTCGTTCATGTAGTACCCAAGAAAGGGGGTGTTACAGTCGTTAAGAATGACAAGGGCGAGTCTATAGCACAAAGAGTTGTGACCGGAAGTAGAATGTGTATCGACTATAGAAAACTAAACAAAGCCACTTGGAAAGACCATTTGCCTCTACCCTTCATTGATCAAATGCTCGAACGATTGGCTAAGCATTCACACTTTTGCTACCTAGACGGTTATTCAGGATTCTTTCAAATCCCAATCCATCCTGACGACCAAGAAAATACAACCTTCACATGCCTATATGGTACATTCGCCTACCGACAAATGCCATTTGGATTATGCAACGCTCCCGCAATATTTCAAAGATGCATGATGGAAATCTTTGGCGATTTTATAGATGACATCATGGAAGTCTTTATGGACGACTTTTCTATTTGTGGGCAGAGTTTCGAAGGATGTCTATCAAACCTTGAAATGGTACTCGAAAGATGCGTAAAGGTAAACCTCGTTTTAAACTGGGAGAAATGCCATTTCATGGTCCAACAAGGAATCGTGTTAGGTCACGTAGTATCTAATAGAGGAATTGAAGTAGACAAAGCCAAGATCGAAATCATAGAAAACTTTCAACCTCCTAAAACCGTTCGAGAAATACGAAGCTTTTTAGGACACGCCAGTTTCTACCGACGTTTTATCAAAGATTTCTCGAAAATTACCAAGCCACTTACGAGTTTATTAATGAAAGCCACTGATTTTATCTTTGATGAAAAATGTTTAACAGCGTTCAACCAACTAAAAACATCTTTAATCACCGCACCCATAATGCAACCACCTGACTGGAGATTACCTTTCGAAATCATGTGTGATGCGAGTGATTACGCCGTAGGCGCAATACTGGGACAAAGAAAGGATAAGAAGCTTCATGCTATTTACTATGCAAGTAGAACACTAAATCCAGCCCAGATGAACTATGCCACCACTGAAAAAGAACTTCTAGCCGTCGTATTCGCTTTGGACAAGTTCTGTTCCTACCTGGTAGGGGCGAAAATTATTATCTATACCGACCACGCCGCTATTAGATATCTGCTAAGTAAGAAGGATGCCAAACCAAGACTTTTAAGATGGATCCTACTCTTAGAAGAATTTGACTTAGAGATAAAAGATAAGAAAGGTACGGAAAACATAGTAGCAGACCACTTATCACGAATCGAAGGGAATAAACCTGAACAAATTCCAATCAATGACGATTTCTCTTACGAACGACTCATAGCCCAAATGGAAAGCGACATGTCTGAGTTAACGATAAACGATACCGAAATAGAAGAATTCATGGAAGAAATACATGTGAATGCAACTCTACCATGGTATGCTGATTTCGTCAACTACCTAGCTGTCGGAGTACTTCCACCGAACTTATCTTACCAACAAAAGAAGAAATTTTGTCATGGTATGGGTTCGATATCTTTTAAAACTAAAACGACTAGACTGTGCACTTGCAGTCAAGTACCCGATAGACTATATTTTATATATAGCTAGATCGAGAATCACAGTCCACACAAAAGTTTTTTAGGGTTTTTGTTATTATTATGTACATTAATGGTCAAAGACCACACACATAAACAAAGTATACACAAACAAAATATATCACACAATATGGTCCAAGTGGACAAAGTGAAAATTGCATTAACATAAACAATTAGAATGATATGAACAAAGGCAAATGTCTAAAAGCTAGAATTAAATGACATTATAGTAAAGGGCTTGAAATTAAAAGTTAGTAGTTAAGAGGTTAGAAGTTAGTATTGTTTTGTTTTTGATTTTCGTTCTTAGACATTCTTTGGAGAACACTCAACCCACTTATCACAAGCATGGATCCTTGAACTACGACATCTTCCAAAGGAAGGAAAAAAGGCCAAGTATCCACACAATACCATGAAAGAGGGGAGACTTACAATCTCACTAACTTGAATGCTATGCCTTTTATGTCACAAATTTAGCGTTCTGTTAAGCAATCGTAATTGGACTTATCTAGAAGTCACAACTATTTGAGACCGGGAAATTGAATTTTGGTGTTAAAGCATGTTAGGAACATAGTATTATGAACTATGCTCATGAAGCATACCACACACAAAAAGAATATGCAAAAGGGGTGGCCTAATCTCATCCATACTCATGTTAATTTTTCAATCAACTAGCATTAGGACTTTGAGATATCATAGGCCAAGTGAGATGAATGCATAAAGAAAGTGAATGAGATGCAGAGGGAGGGGAATGGATCAAAACTCAAATTGATCAAGGGAGGACTTTTACCAAATTAATATCATCCATTCATTTTGGGAGATGGAATGTACATTCCATCAATCCCCTAAATCCAATGATATTAACTTGACAAAGTCAAATCAACCTTGATCAAGGCCCAACAACAAGAGTCAAACATAAACAAGTCATCACAATTGGTCAACAAAATTATTTGGCATTTATTCCAATTAAAAATACTAAAATAAGGCATTTAAATTAAATATGGTTTGTCAAATTCCTAAAACCTTATCAAAACACCAAATAAATGGCCATGAGATTTATCATAGGTCAAACAAAGTCAAAGGACCCTGGAGAAATTTTTTTAGAATTTTAAAAGACTTAAAACTATTTTTAAATAATTAAAAACAAAATAAAAATCAATTAAATCATGAAAAATATTCATAATGATCCAAAAAATAATTTTAATTCAGAATATGAAAGAGGAAAATATTTGAAATTTTTTGGTGAAACTCTCATATTTTTTGGATCAATATTAAAATTAATATGAATTAATGAAAATAAAAGGAATAAAAGAAAATCAGAAAATAACCAAAAAATGTGAGCCACTTGATCTCCCTCATTAATTGAGGTGGCAGATCAAGTGGCCACCAGCGCGCCTTCCATTGTGGTCTTGAGTCAATGCGCCGTAGGAAAGGTAATTACAATGCACGCTCGTCATTAAAATAATTCAAATGATATCAATGACTCAGAACCAAGTCAGCACATCACAGGCGTCCAAAGTCCGGTCGTCTTCTCCAGCAACCCTGACCGGACTGATTCACTCATCACCTTTAAAAAATGAAAAAGGAGGACATCATCTGAAAGAAAAATGGCGTAGAGCACGAATCTGACCTCAATTCATCCTAACTCCAAGTATATTGAGAGATACATGGAGTTGAAATTTGAGGTACATGAACTAAGTTGCTTTGATTTGGCCTCAAAGCAAGTTAATCTTCTTCTAAGTGTCAAGCCATATGTCTCAATATTCCACCTTGCTTAACTTTTTATGTAAACTTCAAATGAGAAAAGTGTCTTCATCAAAGTTGTATCTATTTCAAATACCTTAAAAATGTTCACCAATTTCATGTCATTTGGATTTGAAATGATAGAGTTATGCATTTTTGAAGTTTGGAAAAATCACTTGTTCAAAGGTATAGGTCAAAAGTGACCTTTAATGTAACCTCATATCACATGCTCATAAAAGTTGAATTATCCCTCACTCCAAACATCAAAGTTGAAGTAGACATCTTGAATTTGGTTTTTCAACTTGGAAATATTTCATCTCATAAAAATAGAGCAATTTATGGCCTTTGGAAGTTGACTTTCAAATTAGGGTTTAGAGAAAATGACCTATAATATTTCAACATAGAAAATGATTTTCCAAGAAAAACTAGCTCTAGGTCTCAACATGAAAGTTGTTTGGAATGTTATTTAGAGTAACTTTTCTCTTGGAATCATTTTCATATGGTGAAAATTGTAGGATATAGGATCTAGGGAGACCCTGTTTTTATCAGATGAATTCATTTGGCAACCACCATCAACTAACTTGCTAACCTTCAATTATCTTGACTTTCTAGGCTCATGGTAGATCATATATGCATAAGATGGTGAAATTTGAAGTGTACCTTAAGAAATTTGATCAATTAGTGAGATAGCTTGTTGGAGAAGTTACTCAAGATACCCAGTCAAACTAGTGTTTTCAGGGAAAATCACCCTCAAACTCTTGAAGAGAACTTGATCAATATAACATGTAGAGATCATTGGGACTCATATATGATGCTCATAATGATTCTTGTATCTATCCAAGGTTGTTTTCTTTGTTCGTGAGGGTCTCAAACCCTAGATGTGAACTTGATAGATCAATGGGATCATGCCCTACCTACAAAAGAGTTAGGCAAATACAAAGACATATTTTTGGTATTTTGGTTAGAAAAATGATAAAATACAAGTATGATATAATCAAAAAGTGCTTGGTGATCTCTCCCCAAATAAACCCAATGAAGGAGGGGTAAGAAGGATGCCAAGGTATGATCCCGATGCTAATGCATATGATGAAATTGCATGAGAGATCTTAGGGTTAAAATTGGGGTCTTACAGCTGCCCTTATTTAAGGACATTCTTACTGAGGAGGCGAAGGTTAAAATCTTCATGTCGACTTAGTAGAATGGGCTTAAATAACAACATATAGAAACAAATTTTGGTCCCTAAGAGACCTCATGATGCAAATGATATGAATGCAAAAGTTAATCCTCTAGGGGGATAACATTGCCACAAAGGAAAATAAATCAAAGAGACCGAAGGTCTGCAGGAGTATAATGAAATCCGTAAGGAAAAATCATTGGGGAGACCGAGACTCTGGGGGGTAAAGAGTTATGTGTAGGCCAGGCTACGACTTAAAACTATTGGGGGACTCGAGGGATTCCATACGAAATGGCAAGAATCAGTCGAGGAAACAACAACATCTGCAGGGGATACGAGTAAGTCAGGATAAAACTGAAATACTTGAACCATGCAGGGAAAAGCGATTTCACTAAGAAAATGCGCACTCAACTCAACTAGGGAGAAATAAACATCAACACAGGAGGAGCAGAAATCTATTATCTACTACCTGTTATTGGGTAAGGAGATAATAAAAATCTGACAGAGAGGACATCCGTCATCGGTTAGGATGAACATATCAAGGATGACTCGCTGGGAAAAGCTAGGAGGGAGTATTCATTACCGGTTACTGGGTAAGAATAGCCTTGCTAGGGAGAACGCAGAAAATAGGATTTAAAACTACCAGCTACTGGGCAGAAGACCCAGGGTGAGAGTATCCGTCATTGGTTAGGATGACCATATCAAGGATAAACTCAACAGGGAAGAAAATCCGTCATCGGTTAGGATGAACATATCAAGGATAAACTCAACAGGGAAGAAAATTTGTCATCGATTAGGATGAACATATCAAGGATAAACTTGCATGGGATTGTCAAGGAGGATACCCCTCATCGGTTAAGATGAACATATCAAGCATAAACCACCGGAACAAAAAGTAGGAATTACATCTATCGAATGCTGGATAGAATAACGTCAAAGAGAAAATCTGTCACCGATTAAGATGAACATATCTAGGATAGACTCTGTGAGGAGAGAAAAATAGGAATTACATCTATCAATTATTGGATAGAATGCCAAGAGAGAGAATCCGTCACTGGTTAAAGTGAACATATCAAGGATAGACTCGAGTAGGAGAGAGAAAGATATCTGTCACCGGTTAGGGTGAACATATCAAGGATATACTTCCTAGGGAATTAGATGCACTGGGGACTCTACTGCTGGGAAAACCAAGGTACTTTTGCCAGGTATTGGGTAAGAAGTAACAAATTGCAGACTAAGAAGAATATTACCAGTTACTGGGCAATAGACTCTTAGGGGACTCAAAGTATCTATCTAGGTAGGAGCTAGAAAGAAACAGTCAAACAAGACTCAACCCAATGAGAACATAACTCAAGGGGAGTGGTTCTATCCAGATAAACAACTGGGGAGGAACCTGAAGTAATAATCATCCACGAGGAAATAACTCAGTGGGGAAAAGGAGAAAGGTTAAAGTCTTTCTTCCTAAGGGGCTGACACTCTACCATTAAGGGAGGACAGACACCGAAATTTGTATGGGGATCAAGTACCGCTATACATGTAATGAGAATCTCAGACCAACAATTTAATCAGGTATGTGAATATGCAAATATGAAATGTATATGTATATGTATGATGATTATGTTGACAAAACGATCACAAAGGATACAAAGGTGTCGCAAAGAAATTGAATCATCGGTACAATCCTCGGTCAATCCACAAAATATGGAGACAACTGCTGGAGAACAAAGAGATCAACAATCCAAAAAGGCTCAACCCTAACTGGGGATGGAGGAGATATGCTGAGGAAAGAGAAAATATCACCGAGCCTATGGAGAATTTTAGGTCAACACCATAAAAATGGGGGATAACCCTACAGGGAAAACATAACGCTTAGGAACCAGGAGGAAACTCTTATTGGGGAGCAAGTCGACTGACGATTGACGGGGAAACCAATGCGATCTACTAGGGAAATCAACTATCTCATCTGACGAAGATCAATACTGCTGAAGAAGCACAAATTCCGTTGGGGAGAGAAGAAACTTTGTCAGGGAAGACAAGCCGTAGGGTACCTGAATCAACTAACTCAGCTGGGGAAACGGATCGAAGCTCTATTGGGAAATCAAGAACTCCGCCGAGGAATTGAATCAACACAAATGTCTAGGGATACCCGAGGGTTAACTTCTTGGGGAACCTCTGATGTTTTGCACTCAAAGACTTCTTATCCATTGGAATGCTGTTGATATTTCTATTAATTTCTTTGAAAAATTCTTGCTTTATATATTTTTAAGAAAAAGAGATTTTGATTAAAAAATTTTTTTTGAAAAACAATGATCATAATAAAATTTAAACTATTGGCTGAAATAAATAAGAGTAGAAATATTTGGATAAAAGCTCAACTTTATTTGATAGAATGGTAGTCTGTAAATGACAAGACCCCATAGATTTTACAAAGTTGAAAATGGTAATTTTCATGGAAAAGGGTTACATTGAAATGAAATGATCCTTAATCCTTCTACCAAATTTTGATATCCATTGTGCTCTTGACCGCTGTCGGGGTGATGAATTGATGTCAACCCTTGTGCTCAATCGAATTTCAAAACACTAAAGATTAGCAAAATGCAGTTACTTGCCATAATCCCTAATTTTTGCATAAGTTGCCCCAAGGTGGGTACTCAACTTATCGGGAAATTCTTTTCTGTTTTATGTCTCGAATTTTTGCCTGGATCGCCCTTTCGGGTTTTCAATCCACCGAGATGCTCATTTTTGCCTAAGTCGGCCTTTCGGGTTTTCAACTTAGCGAGTTGTTCTTTTCTCTTTTTAGGCGAAGTATTTCTTGACTGCATCTGCGTTCAAAGGACAAGTGAACTCTTCACCATCCAAAGTTGTAAGTATTAATGTGTCATCTAAAAAGGCTCTCTTAACAACATATGGGCCTTCATAATTAGGAGTCCATTTTCCTCTAGAATCTGGTTTAAACGACAAAATCTGCTTGAGCACAAGGTCACCTTCTCTAAACACACGAGGTCTGACCTTCTTATCAAAAGCTTTCTTCATCCTTTGCTGATATAACTGACCATGACACATGGCAGTTAATCTCTTTTCTTCAATTAAATTCAACTGGTCGAACCTGGTCTGACACCATTCAGCTTCAGTCAACTTAGCTTCCATGAGTACACGCAATGAAGGAATCTCAACCTCTACGGGGAGCACTATTTCCATACCATACACAAGAGAAAAAGGGGTTGCCCCTGTTGAAGTGCGCACAGATGTACGATACCCACGCAAAGCAAACGAGAGCATCTCATGCCAATCCTTGTACGTGACAACCATCTTCTGAATAATATTCTTGATGTTCATATTCGCAACTTCAACAACCCCATTCATCTTGGGTCTATAGGGAGAAGAATTATGATGTGCAATTTTAAAGTCTTTACAAAGATCTTCCACCATATTGTTATTCAAGTTCGATCCATTATCAGTAATGATCTTGCTTGGCACACCATAACGACATATAATATGATTCTTGATAAACCTTATAACAACTTGCTTGGTCACATTTGCATACGATGCCGCTTCAACCCATTTTGTGAAGTAGTAAATTGCCACCAAAATGAAACGATGTCCATTCGATGCTTTGGGCTCAACCATCCCAATCATATCAATTCCCCACATGGAGAAGGGCCATGGGGAAGAGATAACATTCACTAGTGTCGGAGGAACATGAATCTTATCAACATAAATTTGACACTTGTGGCACTTCTTCACAAATTTGCAACAGTCAGATTCCATTGGCAGCCAATAGTAACCTGCTCGCAACATCTTCTTCGCCATTGCATGTCCATTGGAATGAGTACCAAAGGAACCTTCATGAACTTCGGTCATCAACAAGTCTGCTTCATGTCTATCCACGCATCTGAGCAAAACCATGTCAAAGTTTCTCTTGTATAGTACATCACCCTTCAAGTAGAAATTACCGACTAATCTTCTCAAAGTCTTCTTATCTTTCAAAGATGCCCTAGGCGGGTAAATCTGACTTTGGAGGAAACATTTGATGTCGTAATACCACGACTTCTCGTCTTTGATCTCTTCAACCGCAAACACATGAGCTGGCCTATCAAGACGCATCACAAACAAATTGGGAACTTCATTCCAATACTTCACTATAATCATTGATGCCAATGTTGCAAGAGCACCTGCTATCCGGTTTTCATCTCGAGGGATATGATGAAACTCAACCTTTGTAAAGAAAGTTGAAATCCTCCTCGCATAATCTCTATACGGCACCAAACCAGGTTGATTTGTCTCCCATTCTCCTTTGATTTGATTCACAACCAAAGTTGAATCACCAAAAACATCCAAATACTTAATTCTGAGATTCATGGCCTCTTCAAGCCCCATAATGCAAGCTTCATATTCTGCCATGTTGTTTGTACACTTGAAAGTCAATCTAGCTGTAAATGGTAGATGTGTGCCTTGAGGAGTAATAATTACTGCCGCAATGCCATTTCCATATTGATTAACAGCTCCATCAAATACCATGCCCCAACGGGAACCAGGTTCTGGCCCTTCTTCAAGCAATGGTTCATCACAGTCTTTTAATTTTAAGTACAAAATCTCTTCATCAGGACAATCATATCGCACTGACTGATAATCTTCAATTGGTTAGTGAGCCAAATGGTCAGCCAAGATACTATGTTTGATTGCTTTCTGAGATCAGTATTCGATATCATACTCTGATAACAACATCTGCCAACGGGAAATCCTCCCCGTTAAAGCATGCTTCTCAAATATATACTTGATTGGGTCCATTTTGGATATCAACCAAGTGGTATGATTCAACATATACTGACGCAGACGCTTAGAAGCCCAAGCCAATGCGCAACAAGTTTTCTCAAGCATAGAATACCGAGTCTCACAGTCGGTGAACTTCTTACTGAGGTAGTAAATTGCAAATTCTTTCTTTCCAGTCTCATCTTGCTAACCAAGAACACAACCCATACTATCTTCGAGCATAGTCAAATACATGATCAACGGTCTTCCTTAAATAGGTGGACACAACATCGGAGGCTAAAGAAAATATTCATTGATATTGTCAAAAGCTTTCTGGAGTTCTTTGGTCTAATCACAAGATTGATCTTTCCGAAGAAGCTTGAATATAGGCGCACATGTGGCAGTCATGTGGGAAATGAATCCGGAAATATAATTCAAGCGGCCGAGAAAACCTCTGACTTGCTTCTCAATTTTGGGCGCAGGCATCTCTTGTATTGCTTTGACCTTGGCAGGATCAACTTCAATACCTTTCTCGCTGACAATAAAGCCCAACAACTTACCAGAATGAACACCAAAAGTACACTTATTGGGATTCAAGCAGAGTTTATACTTCCTCAATCCCTGGAATAGCTTCAACAAATGCTCAACATGTTCCTCTTCACAATTGATTTAGCAATCATGTCCTCGACATAAACTTCAATCTCTTTATGCATTATATCATGAAAAGTAGTAGTCTTTGCTCTTTGGTAAGTTGCACCAGCATTCTTCAAACCGAAATGCATCACTCTATAATAGAATGTTCCCCAAGGTGTAATGAATGTGGTCTTCTCCATATCTTCGGGTGCCATCTTGATCTGATTATATCCAGAAAATCCATCCATAAACGAAAAGACTTTGAATTTAGCAGTATTTTCTACCAACATATCAATGTGTGGTAAAGGGAAATCATCTTTTAGACTGGCTTTATTAAAATCTCTATAGTCAACACACATGCAGACTTTTCCATCTTTCTTCGGCACAGGCATAATATTGGCCACCCATTGCGGATACTCAGCGGTCACAAGGAACCCGACATCAATATGCTTCTGCACTTCCTCTTTGATCTTCACAGCCATATCAGGATGCGTTCTTCTTAACTTTTGCTTGACTGGCGGGAATTCTGGCTTCAACGGCAATCTATGCTCCACGATCTCGGAATCTAAACCAGGCATGTCTTGATAGGACCAAGCAAACACATCTGAATACTATCGAAGAAGATCAATCAACCCCTTCTTGACTTCTGGACACAGTCGAGACCCATTCTTGACTTCCTTCACATCATCCTCGGAACCCAGATTGACTAACTCGAATTGCTCTTCGAACGGCTAAATGGTCTTTTCATCTTGCTCAAGAAGACCAGATAATTCATCACTTACTTCTACATCACTTTCCTCCTCGGCCTCAGACACAGGAAATTCAAAATTTGGAGAAGGAGAAGGATCATTGTATTCAATGGGGTTAGGAACCACCCTTCATAATGATTTGATATTTTAATTTTAGGGAATTGAATTTGTGACCAAATATTATGCAGATGGATAATTATATTGTTTATTTATGTTTTTTGTGATTACCATTTTCAGAATAAAGCAAAAAGTAAAAATAAACATCATATATATGGATGAACAGAATTAATTTTATTGATGATCAATTTGAAAATGCCCAAACAATGTTCGCTTCTCCCTTAGGCATAGGAGAAGGATTTAAAAACATATAAAAGTAATTACTTAGATTGATGCAAAATAACAGGAATATCAACAGCAGTCCAATTGTTGCAAGCCTTTCCATGCGTCACAAAATTGGTGCAGTTTTCCTCTTCGTCATCCTCTAGCACAGCAGCTAAGTGTTGTTCATTGCCATGAATGAACCCTCCGCTACGGAAGCTAAGTTGCATATCTTCAGACCTTGCAGTTGATGAACCTTAGTTTCAGATGAACTTAGAGAGATCTTGTTGCAGACGAACTTAGAGAGATCTTGAATGATGTATCAGATGAAGTTTCAAATTACAAGCACTTGGTTTCTCAACAAGTTGGCATTGGCCAAATCCTTCAGCATAAGAATGTTGCCTAAGTTCTAAGTCCATTTGTCCAGGATCAAGCCAACAGTCCACACAAAAGTTTTTTAGGGTTTTTATTATTATTATGTACATTAATGGTCAAAGACCACACAAACAAACAAAGTATACACAAACAAAATATATCACACAATATGGTCCAAGTGGACAAAGTGAAAATTGCATTAACATAAACAATTAGAATGATATGAACAGTGGCAAATGTAAAAAAGCTAGAATTAAATGACATTATAGTAAAGGGCTTGAAATTAAAAGTTAGTAGTTAATAGGTTAGAAGTTAGTATTGTTTTGTTTTTGCTTTTCGTTCTTAGACATTCTTTGGAGAACACTCAACTCACTTATCACAAGCATGGATCCTTGAATCAAGACATCTTCCAAACGAAGGAAAAAAGGCCAAGTTTCCATACAATACCATGAAAGAGGGGAGACTTACAATCTCACTAACTAGAATGTTATGCCTTTTATGTCACAAATTTAGTGCTATGTTAAGCAATCGTAATTGGACTTATGTAGAAGTCACAACTATTTGAGGTCGGGCAATAGAATTTTGGTGTTAATGCATGTTAGAAACATAGTATTATGAACTATACTCCTGAAACATACCACACACAAAGAATATGCAAAAGGGATGGCCTAATCTCATCCATACTCATGTTAATTTTTCAATCAACTAGCATTAGGACTTTGAGATATCATAGGCCAAATGAGATGAATGCATAAAGAAAGGGAATGAGATGAAGAGGGAGGGGAATGGATCAAAACTCAAATTGATCAAGGGAGGACTTTTACCAAATTAATATCATTCATTCATTTTGGGAGATGGAATGTACATTCCATCAATCCCCTAAATCCAATGATATTAACTTGACAAATTCAAATCAACCTTGATCAAGGCCCAACAACAAGAGTCAAACATAAACAAGTCATCGCAATTGGTCAACAAAATTATTTGACATTTATTCCAATTAAAAATACTAAAATAAGGCATTTAAATTAAATATGGTTTGTCAAATTCCTAAACCCTCATCAAAACACCAAATAAACGGCCATGAGATTTATCATAGGTCAAACAAGGTCAAAGGACCTTGGAGATATTTTTTCAGAATTCTGAAAGACTTAAAAGTATTTTTAAACAATTAAAAACAAATGAAAAATCAATTAAGTCATGAAAAATATTCATAATGATCCAAAAAATAATTTTAATTCAGAATATGAAAGAGGAAAATTTTTGAGTTTTTTTGGTGAAACTCTCATATTTTTTGGATCAATATTAAAATTAATATGATATAATGAAAATAAAAGGAATAAAAAAAAAATCAAAAAATAACCAAAAAAATGTGAGCCACTTGATCTCCCTCATTAATTTAGGTGGCAGATCAAGTGCCCACCAGCGCGCGTTCCATTGTGGTCTTGAGTCAATGCGCCACAGGAAAGGTAATTACAATGCACGTTCGTGATTAAAACAATTCAAATGAGATCAATGGCGTCCAAAGGTCGGTCGTCTTCTCCGGCGACCTTGGTCGGACTGGTTCACTCATCACCATTAAAAAAATGAAAAAGGAGGATATGACCTGGAAGAAAAAATGGCGTATAACACGAATCTGACCTCAATTCATCCTAACTCCAAGTATATTGACAGATACAAGGAGTTGAAATTTGAGGTACATGAACTGAGTTGCTTCGATTTGGCCTCAAAGCAACTCAATTTTCTTGCCTACATTGGTAGGACTTTAGACAACTAAAGAATCAAGAGAATTGAGAAAGATTGAGAGAGAATCGAAGAGATGAAAAATTCTGAAAAATACCTTCAATGTAGGTCTGGGTTCAACTGTTCTTGCCTTGACTCGTGCTTTATCTCACTCCAAATGCTTGCAGAAGTAGAATGGAATGCACAAAAGGACTTGGATCCCTGGAGTTTTGAATCGCAGAATAGTGAGAATTCAAACTCAATTTCAAGTGAAATTCTCAGGATTATCCTTTGGAATGAGAGGGTTAGAGGTTTGGGATCAAAACTGGTGCGAATGTGTGTGAAATTATGAGCATATGGAGCTCTATTTATAGCCAATTAAATTGATACTTTCACACTTGAAGTGAACTTCCAAAATTAGCAATGTGTGATGCATGAGTGCATGGGCCTATAAAGGCTGAAGTCATGTTGGAATGCTAGGAAATTGTGCATGGACGTTTGAAGTTCAATCTTGCCAAATGATGATGCAATGTTCAAGTCATGTGCAACTTATTCATTTCTTGTCCAAAATGGATGAAATTAGGCTTTTTAGAAAGGTAAGATAAAGGGGAACAACTTTAATGTTCAACACTTTTTCATTTGGAGCTGGTATCATAATGAAATTTGAGGTGGAAGTTTGGAAATTTTTAACATATCAAAATTCTTCTAAATGTCAAGCCATATGTCTCAATATTCCACCTTGCTTAACTTTTTATGTAAGCTTCAAATGAGAAAAGTGTCTTCATCAAAGTTGTATCTATTTCAAATACCTTAAAAATGTTCACCAATTTCATGTCATTTGGATTTGAAATGATAGAGTTATGCATTTTTGAAGTTTGGAAAAATCACTTGTTCAAAGGTTTAGGTCAAAAGTGACCTATAATGTAACCTCATATCACATGCTGATAAAAGATAAATTAGCCCTAACTCCAAACATCAATGTTGAATTAGAAATTTTGAATTTTATTTTGCAACTTGAAAATATTTCATCTCATAAAAATTGAGCAAGTTATGGCCTTGGGAAGTTGACTTTCAAATTAGGGTTTAGACAAAATGACCTATAATGTTTCAACATAGGAAATGAGTTTCCAAGAAAAACTAGCTCTAGGTATCAACATGAAAGTTGTTTGGAATGTCATTTAGAGTCACATTTCTCTTGGAATAATTTTTATATGGTGAAAATTGTAGGAGATAGGGTCTAGGGAGACCTAGTTTTGATCAGATGAATTCATCTGGCCAACAACCATCAACCAACTTGCTAACCTTCAATTCTCTTGACTTTATAGGCTCATTGTAGATCATATATGCATAAGATGGTGAAATTTGAAGTGTCACTTGAGAAATTTGATCAATTGGTGAGATAGCTTGTTGGAGAAGTTACTCAAGATACCTAGTCAAACTATGGTTTCCAAGGCAAATCACCCTCAAACTCTTTAAGAGAACTTGATCAATATAACATGTAGAGATCATTGGGACTCATATATGATGCTAATAACCATTCTTGTATAAATCCATGGTTGTGTTCTTTGTTCATGAGGGTCTCAAACTCTATATGTGAACTTGATAGATCAATGGGATCATGCCCTACCTACAAAAGAGGTAGGCAAATACAATGACATATTTTTGGTATTTTGGTTAGAAAAATGATAAAATACAAGTATGATATAATCACAAAGTGCTTGGTGATCTCTCCCCAAACATACCCAATAAAGGAGGGATAAGGAGGATCCCAATGTATGATCCCAATGCTAATGCATATGATGAAATTGCATGAGGGATCTTAGGGTCAAAATTGGGGTCTTACACTCTCTACCGTTGTTTCACTTTCCTGAATTTTCAGCTGGTGCCTACCTTGGAGGATTTTTATCATCTTTTGGTGATACCTATTTCTAGTAGAGTGCCTTTTAGTGGATTGGAGGAGATTCCCCGATCTAGTATTATTGCTGAAGCTCTTCACTTGAAGAAGTCTGAGATAGAGGCTCATTGGGTGAAGAAAGGAGGTTTATTTGGGTTGTCATATGATTTCCTCATCAAGGAAGCTACTGCTTTTACTCAAGCCGGTAGTGTGGATGCTTTTGAAGCTATCTTTGTGTTTCTCATCTATGGATTAGCTCTATTCCCAAACATTGACGGTTTTTTTGATGTTAATGCCATTAGACTTTTCTTGATTGGGAATCATGTGCCTACTTTTTTGGGTGATATGTATTTCTCTTTGCATCTAAGGAATTCTAAGGGTGGTGGAACGATTGTCTGTTGCATTCCTCTTTTGTACAAGTGGTTTATTTCGCACTTGCCTTAGACACCTGCTTTTGTGGAGAACAAACAATGTCTAAGGTGGTCTCAAAGACTTATGTCTCTCACTAATGATGATATAGTTTGGTATGATCCGTCTTTAAGCAGTTTGGAGATTATTGATAGTTGTGGTGAATTCTCTAATGTGCCTCTCATTGGTACACAAGGAGGAATTAACTACAACCCTACTTTGGCTCGTCGTCAACTTGGGTTCCCCTTGAGAGACAAACCTAATAACACTTTGTTATAAGGACTTTTCTATCAAGAGGGTAAAGATCCCAAACATTTGAAGCAGAAGATTATGCATGCTTGGCATAATGTGCATAGGAAAGGAAGATCTGAGCTTGGTCCGCGCAATTGTGTAGCTTTGGAAGCTTACACTCTTTGGGTGAAGAAGAGAGCTTTGGAGTTGAAGATGCCTTATCCTTGTGAAAGACCTATGTCTATGGTTGTGGTTGAGCCATTAACTCTCCCTAACCAAGATGTAGAGGAGTTGGAAGACGCGCTCGTCGAGATGAAGCATGAGAAGGATATGTGGGAAGAGCGTTTCCTTGCTTTGAGCAAGAAGCATGAAGAGTTGCAGTTGGAGTCTAAGGACAAAGATGCAGTTATTGGGCTATTAGAAGACCGAGTGACAAAGAGATAGAGAGAGCCAGAGGTTTCATCAGCTAGCGTGCCTCAGCCTTCCATTGCTTGGAAGAAGATTGTTGACCAACTTGTCCTCGAGAAGGCCTAGATGAAGGCTTCTTTTGAGACCGAGATCCGTCGCATTCGAAGGAAGTATGCTCCTACGGCCAGATCTTCTGACATTGTTGTTAGGGATCCTTAGGATGACTAGTCTCCTTTTCTCTTGTAGTTTTTAATTGGTTTCTGAAATTATACTCAGTGTAATCCTTCCAATTTATGTAAATAAAAATATATTTTAGGTCATATCAATTTTCATTTAAATATATATATTTGCAAATGATATAGTAAGTTCCTTGAAAAATAAAAATAATCAAGCATTGCATCTCATGCATCATTTGCATAAGCAGGTTTTTGCCAAATGTCTGATTGGTGTTTCTTCTGTGCTTTAGCCAAGCTGACTCACCGGTACAATACCCGAGCCAATCATCTGAGAATCATGGAGCACCTAGAGCAAGAGAACAGAGAGTTGATGGACGAAATCGCCCGCCTGACTTCCATGATGGAGTCAATTCTTTCCGCTCAGAGTCAATCTTCTCCAACGCCTACAACTCCTCCTGCGAGGACTGTTATTTCAGAGGTGGCTACCTCTATCATTCCTGTTGTTGCCGCCCATTTCGCGCCAACTATGCATGTCAAATTCCCGTGGGGAATGTCGTCCAACTTTGTGCCCGAAGGCTTTGCGCCTACCTTTGCTTCCATGCCGGCATCTACCCTGGTCATGTCTGTGCCACCTCCCATTGTGCACACGTTGCCTCGCGTAGAGGACACCATCTATCACTCCGAGCCGTATGAGGGTCCGGATGTCTATGAAAAAATGGATGAAATGTAGAATCAGTTTCTTGAGCTGGGCAAGGAATTGAAGACGCTGAAAGGTAAGAACCTATTTAGAAAGAATGTTGCCGAGTTATGTTTGGTGCCCAACGTCAAGATCCCGGTGAAGTTCAAAGTACCTGACTTTGAAAAGTATAAGGGGAACTCTTATCCACTCAGTCATCTTGTGATGTATGCTCGTAAGATGTCTACTCATACCGACAATGATCAATTGCTTATTCATTATTTCCAGGACAGTCTGACCGGTGCTGCGCTCCGTTGGTATATGTGGCTGGATAGTGCAAGCATTCACACTTTCAATGACTTGGGAGAGGCTTTTGTCAAGCAGTATAAGTATGATATAGATATGGCGTCAGAAGGACAAAGAGACATTCAAAGAGTATGCGCAACGATTGAGGGAGTTGGTGCCCAGATCACTCCTCCTTTGGTGGAAAAAGAGACAATAAAGATCTTCTTGAAAACTCTGAGTTCATTTTACTATGAACGAATGATTGCTAGTGCCCCCAGTGACTTTACCGAAATGGTAAACATGGGGATGAGGCTTGAGGAAGGAGTCCAAGAGGGACGTTTGTCAAAAGATGAGGCAATAACAAGCAAGAGGTATGGTAGTAATTTTGGTAAGAAGAAAGACAGTGAGACTAATGCAATAAGCAGTGAGAGGCAGAGGAGGCCTCAGATCAGAAGGAATCCAACATCCCGTCAATATCATCATCATCAAGTATCTTCTGCTATTCCGGTATTTTCAAATCAACAAACAACACCAGTTCAATAACACCAACGTCAACAACAACCATAACAACGAACGAACACCTACAACAACCACAATACCAACAACAATCATCAGGAACAAAACTTTGAGAGGAAGAAGTTCTCTTTTGACCTGATTCCCATGTCTTACGTAGAGCTTTATCCGTCCTTGGTTCACAAGAACCTGATCCAACCAAGAAACCCACCCCAGATTCCAGAACCACTTCCTTGGTGGTATAAACCGGAGCTCCGTTGTGCTTTTCATCAAGGAGCACCCGGACATTATATTGAAAATTGTTATCCGCTCAAGTATGAGGTTCAAAAATTGATGAAGAATGGTATGGTGTCCTTTGAGGGTCGTGCGTCGAATGTGAAAGCAAACTCGTTGCCCGCTCGTGGGAACTCTTCTGTGAATATGGTGGATGGTTGTCCTGGAGAATTTAAAGTTTTTGATGTGCGTTTCATCAGGAGGTCCTTAGTGCAAATGCATAAGGATGTTTATTTGGTAAGTGAGTGTGAGCACGACCATGACGGTTGTGTTGTTTGTAGTGTTAACCCGAGGGGTTGCGAAGTTGTGAAAATGGACATCCAGCGACTGATGGATGAAGGCATGATCCAAATTGTTCAATCCCGTCATGCAGATGACGATGTTAATGTCATAGTGGTTTTTTTCAAGCAGCCCGAGAAGTTGGTGATTCAGTATGACTCCAGTAATAGCAACAGTCAAAGATCAGTATCGCCGTTGGTAATACGGTTAGCGGGCCCAGTCCCGTAATCATCTGATAAAGTTGTGCCGTATCAGTATAATGCTACAATGGTGAAGGATGGTCAAGAGGTCCCGTTGCATACGACTAGTTCAGTGGTGAGCATTGCTGATGTTACTAAGGTGACCTGCAGTAGTTGAGTGTTTGGGTCGGTGTTCCCAAAGGATAAATAAGAAGCAGTTGTGAGTAAGAAAGTGGAAGTTCCTAGTGTAGACCCAGTTGGTTGTTCAAAAGATAAGTCTGGTGAATCCAGCAACTTGAAACCCAATGATGATGATGAGGTACTTCGGTTAATTTAAAGAAGCGAGTTTAATGTGGTAGAGCAGCTGCTCCAAACCCCCTCCAAGATCTCAGTGTTGTCTCTGCTCATGAATTCCGAAGCGCACAGAGAAGCACTGCAGAGAGTTCTGGAACAAGCCTTTGTAGAACATGATGTTACAGTGGATCAATTCGATCATATTGTGGCTAACATCACTTCTTGCAATAATCTCAGTTTTTATGATGAAGAACTCCCTGAGGAGGGAAGGAATCATAATTTGGCTTTGCACATCTCGATGAATTACAAAGAGGATGCTTTGTCAAATGTGCTTGTTGACACCGGTTCATCACTGAATGTGCTTCCGAATTCAACTTTGTCAAAGTTATCTTACCAAGGAGCGCCTATGAGGTATAGCGGTGTAATTGTCAAAGCCTTTGATGGTTCGTGCAAGACGGTTATTTGTGAAGTGGACCTTCCAGTTAAGATAGGTCCGAGTGATTTTCAAATTACTTTTCAAGTAATGGATACCCACCCGGCCTACAGTTGCTTGTTGGGAAGGCCATGGATCCATGAGACAGGAGTAGTTACCTCAACTTTGCACCAGAAGCTCAAATTTGTGAAGAATGGAAAGCTAGTGATTGTTGGTGGAGAGAAGGCACTGTTGGTTAGCCATTTGTCATCTTTCTCTTATGTCGAAGATGAGGATGAGGTTGGAACTCCATTCCAAGCCTTATCTGTTGCTGCTGGGAAGAGAGTTGGGGCACCTATGTCCTCATTGAAAGATGCTCAAAAGATTGTGGAAGAAGGAAATGTCGATCGGTGGGGGCGCATGGTAGAGGTCTCCGACAACAAAGGCAGAACCGACTTGGGGTTCCAGAAAGGTTCATCAACTGCAAGTCTGAAGATATGAAACTTAGCTTCCGTAGCGGAGGGTTCATTCTTGGCAATGAACAACACTTAGCTGTTGTGCTAGAGGATGACGAAGAGGAAGACTGCACAAATTTTGTGACGCATAGAAAGGCTTGGAACAATTGGACTGCTGTTGATATTCCTGTTATTTTGCATCGATCTAAGTAATTGCTTTTATATGTTTTAAAATCCTTCTCCTATGCCTAAGGGAGAAGTGAACATTGTTTGGGCATTTCAAAATTGATCATCAATAAAATTAATTATATTCATCCATATCTACGATGTTTGTTTTTACTTTTTGCTTTATTCTGAAAATGGTAATCACAAAAAACATAAATAAACAATATAATTGTCCATCTGCATAATATTTGGTCATAAATTCTGTTCTCTAAAATCGAAATATCAAATCATTATGCAGGTTGGTTCCTAACCCCATTGAATACAATGATCCTTCTCCTTCTCCAAATTTCGAATTCCTTGTGTTTGAGGCCGAGGAGGAAAGTTATGTAGAAGTGAGTGATAAATTATCTCGTCTTCTTGAGTAAGATGAAAAGACCATTCAGTTGTTCGAAGAGCAAGTCGAGTTAGTCAATTTGGGTTCTGAGGATGATATGAAGGACGTCAAGATTGGGTCTCGACTGTGTCCAGAAGTCAAGAAGGGGTTGATTGATATTCTTCGAGAGTATTCAAATGTGTTTGCTTGGTCCTATCAAGACATGTCTGGTTTGGATTCTGAGATTGTGGTTGAAGCCAGAATGTCCGCCAGTCAAGCAGAAGTTGAGAAGAACGCATCCTGATATGGCTGTGAAGATCAAAGAGGAGGTGCAGAAGCATATTGATGCCGTTTTCCTTGTAACCGCTGAGTATCCTCAATGGGTGGCCAATATTGTGCCAATGCCGAAGAAAGATAGAAAAGTCTGCATGTGTGTTGATTATAGAGATTTGAATAAAGCCAGTCCGAAAGATGATTTCCCTTTACCACACATTGATATGTTGGTAGACAATACTGCTAAATTCAAAGTCTTTTCGTTTATGGGTGGATTTTCCGAATATAATCAGATCAAGATGGCACCCAAAGATATGGAGAAGACCATATTCATTACACCTTGGGGAACATTCTGTCATAGAGTGATGCATTTCGGTTTGAAGAATGCTGATGCAACTTACCAAAGAGCAATGACTACTCTTTTTCATGATATGATGCATAAAGAGATTGAAGTATATGTCGATAACATGATTGCGAAATTGATTGATGAAGAGGAACATGTTGAGCATTCGTTGAAGCTATTCCAGCATTTGAGGAAATATAAACTCCACTTGAATCCCAATAAGTGTACTTTTGGTGTTCGTTCTGGTAAATTGTTGGGCTTTATTGTCAGCGAGATGTAAGTCAGAGGTTTTCTCGGCCGCTTGAATTATATTTCCAGATTCATTTCCTACATGATTGGCATATGTGCGCCTATATTCAAGCTTCTTCTGAAAGATCAGTCTTGTGATTGGACCAAAGATTTCTAGAAAGCTTTTGACAGTATCAAGGAATATCTGCTTGAGCCTCTGATTTGTCTCCGCCTGTTGAAGGAAGGTCGTTGATCATGTATTTGACTGTGCTCGAAGATAGTATGCGTTGTGTTCTCTGTCAGCAAGATGAGACTAGAAAGAAAGAATTTGTGATCTACTACCTCATTGAGAAGTTCACCGACTATGAGACTCGATATTCTATGCTTGAGAAAACTTGTTGCGCATTGGCTTGGGCTGCTAAGCGTCTGCGCCAATATATGTTGAATCATACCACTTGGTTGATATCATAAATGGATCTAATCAAGTATATTTTTGAGAAGCTTGCTTTAACTTGGAGGATTGCCCGTTGGCAGATGTCGTTATCAGAGTATGGTATCGAATACCGATCTCAGAAAGCGATCAAAGGTAATATTTTGGCTGACCATTTGACTCATCAACCAATTGAAGATTATCAGTCAGTACAGTATGACTATCCTGATGAAGAGATTTTGTACTTGAAAATGAAATATTTTGATGAACCATTGCTTGAAGAAGGGCCAGAACCTGGTTTCCATTGGGGCATGGTATTTGATGGAGCTGTTAATCAATATGGAAATGGCATTGGGGCAGTGATCATTACTCCTCAAGGCACGCATCTACCATTTACAGCTAGATTGACTTTCAAGTGTACAAACAATATGGCAGAATATGAAGCTTGCATTATGGGGCTTAAAGAGGCCATGAATCTCAGAATCAAGTATTTGAATGTCTTCGGTGATTCGGCTTTGGTTGTGAATCAGATCAAAGGTGAATGAGAGACAAATCAACCCGGTTTGGTAACATATAGAGATTATGCGAGGAGGATTTCAACTTTCTTTACAAAGGTTGATTTTCATCATATCCCTCGAGATAAAAATCGGATGGCAGATGCTCTTGCAACGTTGGCATCAATGATTATGGTAAAATATTGGAATGAAGTTCCCAATTTGTCTGTGATGCATCTTGATAGGCCAGCTCATGTGTTTGCTATTGAAGAGATTAAAGACGAGAAGCCGTGGTATTATGACATCCAATGTTTCCTCTAAAGTCAGATTTACCCGCCTGGGGCATCTTTGAAAGATAAGAAGACTTTGAGAAGATTAGCTGGTAATTTCTAATTGAATGGTGATATACTATACAAGAGAAACTTCGACATGGTTTTGCTCAGATGCGTGGATAGACACAAAGCAGACTTGTTGATGACTGAAGTGCATGAAGGTTCCTTTGGTACTCATTCCAATGGACATGCAATGGTGAAGTAGATGTTGTGATCAGGTTACTATTGGATGACAATAGAATCTGAGTATTGCATGTTTGTGAAGAAGTGCCATAAGTGTCAAATTTATGCTGATAAGATTCATATTCCTCCGACTCTATTGAATGTTATCTTTTCCCCATGGCCCTTCTCCATGTGGGGAATTGATATGATTGGGATGATTTAGCCTAAAGCATCGAATGAACATCGTTTCATTTTGGTGGCAATTGACTACTTCACAAAATGGGTTGAAGCGACATTGTATGCAAATGTAACCAAGCAAGTTACTGTAAGGTTTATCACGAATCAGATCATATGCCGATATGGTGTGCCAAGTAAGATCATTACTAATAATGGATCGAACTTGAATAATAACATGGTGGAAGCCTTTTGTAAAGACTTTAACATTGCACATTATAATTCTTCTCCCTACAAACCCAAGATGAATGGGACTGTTGAAGTTGCGAATAAGAACATTAAGAAGATTATTCAAAATATGGTTGTCACATACAAGGATATGCATGAGATTCTCCCATTTGCTTTGCATGGGTATCGTACATATGTCCGCACTTCAACAGGGGCAACCCCCTTCTCTCTTCTATATGGTATGGAAGCGGTGCTCCCCGTAGAGGTTGAGATTCCTTCATTTCGTGTGCTTATGAAAGACAAGTTGACTGAAGCTTAATGGTGTTGAACCGGGTTTGATCAGTTGAATTTGATTGAAGAGAAGAGATTAACTACCATGTGTCATGGTCAGTTGTATCAGCAAAGGATGAAGAAAGCATTTGATAAGAAGGTCATACCTCGTGTGTTCAGAGAAGGTGACCTTGTGCTCAAGAAGATTTTATCGTTCAAGCCAGATTCTAGAGGAAAATGGACTCCTAATTATGAAGGCCCATATGTTGTTAAGAGAGCCTTTTCAGGCGGTGCTTTGATACTTACAACTATGGATGGTGAAGAGTTCACTCGTCCTGTGAACGCATATGCAGTCAAGAAATACTTCTCCTAAAAAAAATAAAAATGAAAACGAAAAAGAACAGCTCGCTAAGTTGAAAACCCGAAAGGGCGGCTTAGGAAAAAATGAGCATCTCGATGGATTGAAAACCCGAAAGGGAGATCCAGGAAAAAAATTAGAGACATAAAAACAGAAAGAATTTCCCGATAAGTTAAGTACTCCATCTTGGGGAAACTTATGCAAAAATTAGGGATTATGGCAAGTAACTGCACTATGTTGATCTTTAGTGTTTTGAAAACTTGATTGAGCATAAGGGTTGACATGAATTCGTCACCTCGACAGCGGTCAAGAGCACAGTGGATATCAAGAGTTGGTAAAGGGATTAAGGATCACTTGTATTCAATGTAACCCTTTTCCATGTAAATTACCATTTTCAACTTTGTAAAATCTATGGAGTCTTATCATTTACAGATTACCATTCTATCTAATAAAGTTGAGCTTTTACCCAATTGTTTCTACTCTTATTTATTTCATCCAATAGTTTAAATTTTATTATGATCATTTTTGAAAATTTAAAATTTTTAAAGCTCTTTTTCTTAAAACATATAAAAAGCAAGAATTTTCCAAAGCAATTAAAAGAAATATGAACATCATTCCGATGGATAACAAGTCTTTGAGTGCGAAACCTCAAATGTTCCCCGAGTAGTTAACCCTTCGGGTATCCCTAGACGATTGTGTTGATTCAGTTCCTCAGCGGAATTTTTGATTCCCCAAGTAGAGCTTCATTCCTTTTTCTTAGCTGAGTTGATTGATTCAGGTACCCTGCGACTTGTCTCCCTCGACAGAGTTTCTGCTTTCCCCAGTGGAGTTTGGTTTCCTTCAGCAAAAGTGGTTGATCTCCCCATCTGATTACATGGGTTTCCCCGCCAATCGCCAGTCGACTTGCTCCCTAGTAAGAGTTTCCTCCTGGTTCCTGAGCAGTTTATTTCCCTGTAGGGTTGTCTCCCATGTTTATGGTGTTGACCTAAAATTACCCATAGGTTCGATGAGATTTCTCTTTCCTCAGCAGATTTCCTCCTTCCCTAGTTAGGGTTGAGCCTTTTTGGATTGTTGATCTCTCTGTTTTCCAGCAGTTGTCTCCATATTTTGTGGATTGACCGAGGATTGTACCGATGATTCGATTTCTTTGCGACACCTTTGTATCCTTTGTGATCGTCTTTGTCAGCATAATCATCATATACATATAGATTCATATAATTTCATATTTGCATATTCGCATATCTGATTAAATTGTTGGTTTGAGATTTTCATTCCCTGTATGGTGGTACTTGATCCCTGTATAAATTTCGGTGTCTGTCGTCCCTTACTTGTAGAGTGTCATCCCCTTAGGCAGAAATACTTTAACCTTTCTCTTCTTCCCCACTGAGTTGTTTCCTCGTGGATGATTATTACTTCAGTTTCCTTCCCAGTTGTTTATCTGGATGGAACCACTCCCCTTGAGTTATATCCTCATTGGGTTGAGTCTTGATTAACTGTTTCTTTCTAGCTCCTACCTAGATAGATACTTTGAGTTCCCTAAGAGTTTATTTCTCAGTAACTGGTAATATTCTTCTTAGCTTGCAGTTTGTTACTTCTTGCCCAATACCCGACAAAAGTATCCTTGTTTTCCTAGCAGTGGAGTCCCTAGTGGATCTGTTTCCATAGGAAGTATATCCTTGATATGTTCACCCTAACCGGTGATGGATATCTTTCTCTCTCCTGCTTGAGTCTATCCTTGATATGTTCATCCTAACCGATGACGGATATTCTCTTCTCGGTATTCTACCCAGTGAAAAGATAGTTGTAATCCCTATTCTTGTTTCCCAGGGAGTTAATCCTTGATATGTTCATCCTAATAGATGACGGGTTTCCTTCTCTTTGCGGTATTCTACCCAGTAATCGATAGTTGTAAATCCTTTTTTTTGGTTCCCCCCACAAAGTTGATCCTTGATATGTTCACTTTAACCAGTGACAGATTCTCTCTCTTGGTATTTTATCCAATAACTGATAGATATAATTCCTATCTTATCTCCTCAGAGTCTATCCTTGATATGTTCATCTTAACCGGTGACATATTTTCTCTTTGATGGTCTTCTATCCAACATTCGATAGATGTAACTCCTACTTTTTGTTCAGTTGCTTTATCCTTGATATGTTCATCTTAACCGATAACGGGTATCCTCCTTGACAATCCCATGCAAGTTTATCCTTGATATGTTCATCCTAACTGATGAAGGATTTTCTTTCATGTTGAGTTTATCCTTGATATGTTCATCCTAACTGATGACGGATACTCTCACCCTTGGTCTTCTACCCAGTAACTGGTAGTTGTAAATCCTATTCTCGGCAGTTTCCCCAGCAAGGCTATTCTTACCTAGTAACCGATAATGAATATTCCCTTATGTTGGTTCCCAATGAGTCATCCTTGATATGTTCATCCTAATCGGTGACGGATATTCTCTCTGTCAGATCTTGATTATCTCCTTACCCAGTAACAGGTAGTAGATAATAGATTTTTGCTCCTCCTATGTTGAAGTTTGTTTCTCCCCAGTTGAGTTGAGTGCGCATTTCCTTAGTGAAATCGCTTTTCCCTGCATGATTCAAGTATTTCAGTTTTATCCTGACTTACTCGCATCCCCTGCAGATGTTGTTGTTCCCCGGATGAGTCTTTTCCATGTTTGTATGGAATTCCAGTACTTTTAAGTCGAGCCTGGGCTACGCATAAATCCTTTCATCCCCCAAAGTCTCTGTCTCCCCAAAGAGTTTTCCTTATGGAATGCATTATACTCCTGCGAAACTTCGGTCTCTCTGATTTCTTTTCCTTTGTGGCAATATTTCCCCACAAAGAATTTACTTTTGCATTTCGTATCATATGCATCATGAGGTCTCTTAGGAACCAAAATTTGTTTCTATATGTTGTTATTTAAGCCCATTCTACTGAGTCGACATGAAGATTTTAACCTTCACCTCCTCAGTTAGAATGTCCTTAAATAGGGGCAGTTGTAAGACCCCAATTTTGACCCTAAGATCCTCATGCAATTTCATCATAAGCATTAGCATTGGGATCATACCTTGGCATCCTCCTTACCCCTTTTCATTGAGTTTGTTTTGGGAGAGATCACCAAACACTTTGTGATTATATCATACTCGTATTTTATCATTTTACTAACCAAAATACCAAAAATATGTCTTTGTGTTTGCCTAACTCTTTTGTAGGTAGGGCATGATCCCCATTGATCTATCAAGTTCACATCTAGGGTTTGAGACCTTCATGACAAAGAGAACAACCATGAATTGATACAAGAATGGTTATGAGCATCATATATGAGTCCCAATTATTTCTACATGTCATATTGATCAAGTTTTCTTCAAGAGTTTGAGGGTGATTTGCCTTGGAAACCCTAGTTTGACTAGGTATCTTGTGTAACTTCTCCAATAAGCTATCTCACCAATTGATCAAATTTATCAAGGGACACTTCAAAATTAATCATCTTATGCATATATGATCTACCATGAGCCTAGAAAGTCAAGAGAATTGAAGATTGGCAAGTTGGTTGGCTAGATGAACTCATCTGATCAAAACTGGGTCCCCCTAGACTCTATCTCCTACAATTTTCATCATATGAAAATGATTCCAAGATAAAACTTACTATAAATGACATTCCAAACAACTTTCATGTTGAGACCTAGAGCTATTTTTGCTTGTAAAATCATTTTCTATGTTGAAACATTATAGGTCATTTTGTCTAAACCCTAATTTGAAAGTCAACTTCCCAAGGCCATAACTTGCTCAATTTTTATGAGATGAAAGATTTCCAAGTTTCACAATCAAATTCAAGGTGTCTACTTCAACTTTGATGTTTGGAGTGAGAGATAATTAAACTTTTATGAGCATATGATATGAGGCTACATTATAGGTCACTTTTGACCTATACCATTGAACAAGTGATTTTTCCAAACTTCAAAAATGCATAACTCTATCATTTCAAATCCAAATGACATGAAATTGGTGACCCTTTTGAAGGTCTCTGAAATAGATACAACTTTGATAAAGACACATTTCTCATTTGAAGCTCACATAAAAAGTTAAGCAAGGTGGAATATTGAGATATATGGCTTGACACTCAGAAAAATTTTCAACATGTTGAAATTTCCACACTTCAACCTCAAAATTCATCATGATACAAGTTTCAAATGGAAAAGTGATGAACATGAAAGTTGTTCCTCTTGATCTAACCTTTCCAAAAAGTTCAAGTTCATCCATTTTGGACAAGAATTGTTAAGGATGCGCATGGCATGAACATGGTATCATCATTTGGCAAAGATCAAACTTCAAATCTAAACACACACTTGCCTTGCAATCCAAGTTGATTTCAGACCCTCTTACACTCATTTGTGGACCTTAAGCAATGATCTCATGGGCCTGTACACACCCATGCACCCATGCATCATCAATTGCCAATTTTGGAAAGTGAATTTGAAGGTGAAAATATCATGAGCTACAGCTATAAATAGAAGCTCTTATGCTCAGAATTGAACACACCTTGCACGCCAGCTTTGCCCCCCATTGAAACCCTCTCATTCCAAAGAAAAACATGATAAATTTCAACATGAAATTTGAGTTTGAATCTCAACTGTTGGAGATTCAAAAACTCCAGGATCCAAAGCCTTGCAACCTCATCAATCACTTCCTGCTAGCTTCTCAAGTGTGATCAGATCGTGTTTGGAGCAAGCAACCTCAAGAATTGCACTGCATTGAAGGTAATTTCCAGAAAACTTCATCTCTTTGATTCTCTCTCAATCTTGCTCAATTCTCTTGATTCTTTGGTTGTCTGAAGTCCTACCAATGTAGGCAAGAAGATTGAGTTGCTTAGAGGTCAAATCGAAGCAACTCAATTGACATACCTCAAATTTTAACTCCTCATATCTTTCTATATTTGATGAGTTAGTCAAAATTGAGTTGATATTCGTGATCTACGCCATTTTTCATTTCAGATCATGTCCTCCTTTTTTATTCTGGTGAAGGTTGAAGGTGGACCAGTCCGGTGAGGTCCCCCTGAGAAGAAGACCGTAGCTACAACTCCGGCCTTGTGTTGGCACGTCTCTAACCATAAGATCCATTTAATTTTTTTTAATCCTGAGCGTTGTTTCTAATTACCATGTGTGTTGCTCAGTTGACTAGAGACCACATGGAAAGCGCACTGGTGGCCGCTTGATCTGCCACCTCAATTAATGAGGGAGATCAAAATATCAAATCATTATGCAGGTTGGTTCCTAAGCCCATTGAATATAATGATCCTTCTCCTTCTCCAAATTTTGAATTCCCTGTGTTTGAAGTCGAGGAGGAAAGTGATGTAGAAGCGAGTGATGAATTATCCCGTCTTCTTGAGCAAGATGAAAAGACCATTTAGCCGTTCGAAGAACAGATTGAGTTAGTCAACTTGGGTTCTGAGGATGATGTGAAGGAAGTCAAGATTGGGTCTCGACAATGTCCAGATGTCAAGAAGGGGTTGATTGATCTTCTTCGAGAGTATTCAGAGGTGTTTGCTTGGTCCTACCAAGACATGCCTGATTTGGATTCTGAGATTGTGGAGCATAGATTGTCGTCGAAGCCAGAATGCCCGCCAGTCAAGCAGAAATTGAGAAGAAAGCATCCTGATATGACTGTGAAGATCAAAGAGGAAGTGCATAAGCAGATTGATGTCGGTTTCCTTGTAACCGCTGAGTATCCGCAATTGGTGGCCAATATTGTGCCTGTTCCAAAGAAAGATGGAAAAGTCTGCATGTGTGTTGATTATAGAGATTTGAATAAAGCCAGTCCGAAAGAACGATTTCCCTCTGCCACACATTGATATGTTGGTAGACAATACTGCTAAATTCAAAGTCTTTTCGTTTATGGATGGATTTTCCGGATATTATCAGATCAAAATGGCACCCGAAGATATGGAGAAAACCACATTCATTACACCTTGGGGAACATTCTGTCATAGAGTGATGCCTTTCGGTTTAAAGAATGCTGGTGCAACTTATCAAAGAGCAATGACTACTTTTTTTCATGATATGATGCATAAAGAGATTAAAGTTTATGTTAATGACATGATTGCTAAATCTATTAATGAAGAGGAACATGTTGAGCATTTGTTGAAGCTATTCCAGCGTTTGATGAAATATAAACTCCGCTTGAATCCCAATAAGTGTACTTTTGGTGTTCGTTCTGGTAAGTTGTTGGGCTTTATTGTCAGCGAGAAGGGTATTGAAGTTGATCCTTCCAAGGTCAAAGCAATACAAGAGATGCCTGCGCCCAAAACTGAGAAGCAAGTCAGAGGTTTTCTCGGCCGCTTGAATTATATCTCCAGATTCATTTCCCACATGACTGCCACATGTGCGCCTATATTCAAGCTTCTTCGGAAAGATCAGTCTTATGATTGGACTGAAGACTGCCAGAAAGCTTTTGACAGTATCAAGGAATATTTTCTTGAACCTCCGATTTTGTCTCCACCTGTTGAAGAAAGACCGTTGATTATGTATTTGACTGTGCTCGAAGATAGTATGGGTTGTGTTCTTGGTCAACAAGATGAGACTAGAAAGAAAGAATTTGCAATTTACTACCTTAGTAAGAAGTTCATCGACTGTGAGACTCGGTATTCTATGCTTGAGAAAACTTGTTGCGCATTGGTTTGGGCTGCTAAGCGTCTACGTCAATATATGTTGAATCATACCACTTGGTTGATATCCAAAATGGATCCAATTAAGTATATATTTGAGAAACCTGCTTTAACTGGGAGGATTGCCCATTGGCATATGTTGTTATCAGAGTATGATATTGAATACCGATCTCAGAAAGCGATCAAAGGTAGTATCTTGGCTGACCACTTGGCTCACCAACCAATTGAAGATTACCAGTCAGTGCAGTATGATTTTCCTGATGAAGAGATCTTGTACTTAAAAATGAAAGATTGTGATGAACCATTGCTTGAAGAAGGGCCAGAACCTAGTTCCCGTTGGGGCATGGCTACGCCAAAAACTGGAATAGACAGCGCACCTTAGAGGGCGCTTTATTACAAAAGCGCTCTCTAAAGTGAAGCGAAAAAATAAGGAGCAATAGACAGCGCACTTTAGAGGGCGCTTTTGTAATAAAGCGCCCTCTAAGGTGAAGCGAAAAAATAAGGAGGAGATAGAGGGACAACAATACATGGCGCTTTTTAGAAAGCGCCCTCTAAGGTTACCCTTAGAGAGCGCTTTTAATAAAGCGCTGTTATAAGTCCATGTGTATTTCCAGCTTATAAAGCGCTTCTGGAAAGCCTTAGAGAGCGCTTCCATAAGCGCCCTCTTAGGCCCCCTTTAGAGGGCGCTTTTTTAATAAAGCGCCCTCTAAGGTGAAGCGAAAAAATAAGGAGCAGATACCTTAGAGGGCGCTTTTAATAAAGCGCTGTTATAAGTCCATGTGCATTTCCAGCTTATAAAGCGCTTCTGGAAAGCCTTAGAGAGCGCTTCCATAAGCGCCCTCTTAGGCCCCCTTTAGAGGGCGCTTTTTTTCCACAAGCGCCCTCTAAGGTCCCCTTTAGTAAACATTAAAATTATAACATACTGCGCGTTTTGTTATTTCACTCTCTGTTATTTTCGTTCTTTTTCACGTTAGGGTTCTAAGGCGTTTTCCTTCCACCTCTGTTAGATCTACATTATTACTGCGCGTTTCCTCCTTCTACCAATCAAAGGTACACGATGCATACATTATTACTTTTACTATTGCTTTGTTTTAGCTTTGCGCAATTTCAGTTTTATGTTATTGTTTTACTATTGCTTTGTTTTAGCTGCGCGTTTACTATTGCTTTGTTTTAGCTTTGTTTTAGCGCATGCAATGGGACTACATTACCCAGTAGTTAGGGTTATACGATCTATGAACATTTGATTTTGTGTCAACACCAGTATCATTAGAAACCTAGGTCCGAATGTGTTTGAACTCTTCTGAAATTGTTTTTTATTTATTCTAATTAGTAATGGATAATACATGGATGTCTTCCAATCGATTGTCGAGAGAGTACGAGAATGGGGTATCAGAATTCGTTAAGTTTGCCGTTGCGCACGCCGAAGACCCCAGTAGAATGATATGTCCTTGCTTGGGTTGTTGTTATGGGAAACGGGTTGACGCAGTTCAGTTGACATCGCATCTAATGAGGCATGGAATTGATCGAAGTTATACATGTTGGAATTTGCATGGTGAGAAAAGTAACGAGAATGTTGAACCGGGTGATAGTACGACCTATGCCTCAAACTATAGTGGCGCAGATACATACGATTGTGATCGAGTTGAAGAGATTGCAGAAGCACTTGAAGGAGATCTTAAGGATTGTCCCGAAATGTTTGAGAGGTTGGTAAGTGATGCAGAGAAACCTTTGTATGATGGTTGCACTAAATTCACAAGATTGTCTGCGGTATTAAAGTTGTACAACTTAAAGGCGGGCAATGGATGGTCGGATAAAAGTTTCACAGAGTTATTAGCCCTTTTGAAAGATATGCTTCCTGAGGATAATGTTCTTCCCAATCCATGGCTATGTATGAAGCGTAAGTACATGATGTTGTCTATGTTGATTTCTGGACCTAAACAACTAGGGAATGACATAGACGTGTACTTGAAGCCCTTAATCAAAGATATAAAGATTTTGTGGGAGACCGGTGTGGAGGTTTATGATGGATATAGGAAAGAAAGTTTCAACTTGAGGGCGACGTTGTTTGGCACAATTAATGATTTTCCAGCATACGGAAATCTATCAGGGTATAGCATAAAAGGTCAATGTGCGTGTCCTGTTTGTGAAGATAAAACAGATTGGAAGCGCTTGGAGTTTGGTCAGAAGAATGTCTTTCTCGGTCATCGGAGATTCTTAAATTCAAATCATCACTACCGTGGATGGAGAAAGGCGTTCAATGGAGAGACAGAACAAGGCAGAGCTCCACCTATATTGACGGGTGATCAATTTTTGAAAAGGTGAAAGATTTGGATACTCAGTTTGGCAAGCCTTTTGCCCACACACTTGTCAAAAGTGGGTGGAAGAAGAGGTCAGTTTTTTTGAATTGCCGTATTGGAAGTCCTTGTATGTGAGACATTTTCTTGATGTTATGCATATTGAAAAAAATGTATTTGAAAGTGTTATTGGCACGTTACTCAATATACAAGGAAAGTCTAAGGATGGCCTTAAGGCAAGAAAGGACTTGATAGCGATGGGAATAAGAACTGAATTAGGACCCTTGAAGAAAGGAAAACGAACATATCTACCGCCTGCTGCTTATACTCTATCTAGAAAGGAGAAAAAAACATTGTGTAAGTTTCTAAGTGAAGTTAAAGTTCCAGAAGGGTACTCTTCAGATATTAGAAGACTTGTGTCTATGAAAGACCTCAAGTTAAAGAGTTTAAAGACCCATGATTGCCATGTTATAATGGAACATTTTCTCCCAATAGGTATACGTTCTATTCTTCCAGAAAAAGTAAGAAGCTCTATAACTAAGTTGTGTTCTTTCTTCAAGTCAATTTGCAGTAAGGTGATCAATCCTACGATCTTACCAATGTTGCAAAAAGAAATCGTTATTACTTTGTGTGAGCTTGAAATGTTTTTTCCTCCATCATTTTTTGACATAATGTTACATCTAGTTGTTCATCTTGTGAAAGAGACACAATTGTGTGGACCAGCTTATATGAGATGGATGTACCCTGTTGAACGTTATATGAAAATATTAAAAGGGTACGTGAAGAACCGAAGTCGACCAGAAGGTTGTATGGTTGAAAGATACATTGTTGAAGAAGCGATTGAGTTTTGTACTGAATATTTGTCTAATGTTCAGTCAATCGGACTCCCCAAGTCTCAGCTTGTCGAAAAGAAAGAAGGAAAAAATCTAATTGGAAATAAAATCGTGGCAGTATCAAGGGTCGAACGGGATCAAGTGCATTTGTATGTTCTGCACAATGAGAATGAGGTTGAGCCGTATGTTGAAATTCACAAGGATGTTCTTCGAGGTTTAAATCCCAATAGAAATGAAAATTGGATAGTACGAGAGCACAATCGATGTTTTATACCTTGGTTTAAGGATCATATTTATTCAAAGTATTATTCAGATCCCGCTTCAATAACAGAAAGGTTGAGATGCTTAGCATATGGTCCAAGTTTCCATGTTTTTTCTTATAGCGCATACGCGATTAATGGATACACATTTTATACCAAAGAACAAGATGATAAAAGTACTATGCAGAATAGTGGTGTCACCGTGGTAGCTGAAGCAATGCACATATCAAGTGTGAAGGACTTAAACCCCAAATTTGCAAATCTGTCGTATTTTGGTGTTATCGAGCGCATTTGGGTGTTTGATTATGAGAAGTTTCAGATTCCTATATTTGGTTGCAAGTGGGTTGAAAATAATAACGACATTCGAATGGATAAGTCAGGATTTTTGCAAGTGGATCTTAATAGGGTGGGATACAAAGATGAGTCTTTTATTCTAGCCTCTCAAGCTAGACAAGTGTTCTATGTCAATGATCCGAAAAGTACGAAATGGTCTATAGTTCTTTTTTCCAACAAAGTAATTGATGAAAACACTGGAGATCAAGGTGATATTGATGTTGAGATTGAATCGTTTACCAGAAATGATCAAGATGAGAATATTATATCAAATGATTCATATATTAGAAATGATCATAATGAGGGTATTTGGATCAATCCAACCGTCTGTGTTGTTAAGAGACATGTAGAACATATTCCAACCAAGAAAAGAAAGAGAACTTAGTGAAAAAGGTACAGGTCAAATGATTTTAATTGTGCTCTTTATTACAGGTAAAATGACTTTTATGATTTTAATTGTTTTTACATTTGTCATCTGATTTTAATTGTTTTCTTTATTACAGGTAAAATTGCTATTATGAAGTCAATCATTCGTGCAAGGGGCAAGGGATAATCGAAAGTATCAATTGATATTTGTTTAGATGGAGATGTTCCATTGTCGTCAAGCCTCGTTCGCGTAGATGATGATGCTGGATATTTGAAAGTATCCCTCTACGACAATGGAACATGTCCATCTAAACAAATATCAATTCTATCTTCAAAAGATAAGAGACCAAAAATATAAGGGGATTACGCAGCAAATCGAGTCAGTTGCATCAAAAAAAAAGGTATAAACACAATTATATGATATTTATGCATAGAAAATGTTAATTCTTGATCTTATACATCACCTAACTAATTATATGATATTTTAGGTTCATGCTATTGATATTGAACAAAAGAGGTTGTTGCTAAGAAGACTGCTGCTAGCAAAAAAACATACATCTCAGAGATGCTTTTGCTACTTAGTTTTATTTCTTTTTAAGTTATGAATTGGTTGTATATAGAATCTTTAGAAGTTAAACGATTATATATCAATGGATTGTTGTATATGTATGGATTGTTGTATATAAGGCTTGTTGAATGCAATGTGTGAAAAAGGGCTTCAAATTATATAGTTTTGGGTGTACTGCTTCAATATACAGGTTGTCTAAAATAAATAAAAAAATATAGCGCTTTTTAAAAAAAAAAATTTAAATAACCACCCACTTTAGAGGGCACTTTTTCAAAAAAGCGCCCTCTAAAGTGGAAACATTTAAGGGTTTAGAGGGCGCTTTTACTGGAAAGCGCCCTCTAAACCCTTAAAAGTTTCCACTTTAGAGGGCGCTTTCCAGTAAAAGCGCCCTCTAAACCCTTAAATGTTTCCACTTTAGAGGGCGCTTTTTTGAAAAAGCGCCCTCTAAAGTGGCCCTTAAAGGGCTTAAAGAGCCACTTTAGACAGCGCTTTCACTAGGAAAAAAAGCGCTGTCTTTACCTATGCCAGCGCCAGATTAGAGGGCGCTTTGAAGCGCTGTTATAGGCCAAAAAAAGCGCCCTCTTTTCCCTTATTTGGCGTAGTGTAACTACTAACTTTTAATTTCAAGCCCTTTACTTTAATGTCATTTAATTCTAGCTTTTATACATTTGTCGTTGTGCATATCATTCTAATTGTTTATGTTAATGCAATTTTCATTTAGTCCATTTGGACCATATTGTGTGATATCTTTTGTTTGTGTATACTTTTCTTGTTTGTGTGGTCTTTGACCATTAATGTACATAATAACAACAAAAACCCTAAAACACTTTTGTGTGGACTGTTGGCCATATCTTGGACAAATGGACTTAGAATTTAGACAACATTCCTATGCTAAAGGACTTGGCCAATGTCAACTTATTGAGAAACCAAGTGCTTGCAATTTGAAACTTCATTTGATACATCATTCAAGATCTCTCTGAGTTCATCTGCAACATGATCATTGTGAAGCTGTTATTTCGAACCTATGACTTGTGGAATTCATCTGTTACATGGGCTACCTTGAAGAAGATCATGGAATGGATAAGCTTGGATATGGCCATCTTTATTTGATGCCTTACTCTTCAAGATAATATAATTGTGCATTTGTGTGTTGCTTGATTCTAAAAGTCCAAGGGAATTCTGGGTTTCTATTGACATTCTTGTCTATTGGATTGCTACCCACTTGGTCAGATATTTTCAACTCTAAACTTTTAATTTTGTACATAGGATTAGTCTCTTCATCTTCTCCCCATTTCTTTAATTTCAAAATCTCTCATTCCCTTTTCAAAATCTTCTTTGTTTGAACTTATTTTGTTCTAAACTTTGACCACTTTTGCAAAAAGATAGAAACTTTGGCCTTATGCCATTGCATTTTCAAGCTTCTTTTCTTAAATCAAACTTGTAAATAAACTTAGCTATACTTGACCTAAACTTTCAAAGGCCAAAAAAGAACTAACTCATTCAAACCATTTTTAGGCCATTGTTCCTTTCAAACTTAATTTTTTTTCTTAAAAGCAATGCATCCACTTTGAAATTTGTATCCCGAACTACAAGGTTTTGATCCCTCATTTTTATATTGGTACGTAGGCACAAGACCGAAGGTCTTGCCAAACACAAAAATATAATTAATGAATTCTTTTCTCATCCCCCCATTCTATTTGTTTGTAAACATCACTTTATACCAAGTACATATGAACACAAAAAGTGCTCCCTAGGAGTACCTAGGATACTTTGGGTGCTAACACCTTCTCTCTGTGTAACCAAGCCCGTTACCTGTAGTCTCTGATATTTTATTAGTTTTGATTTGAAAACTTCTTACTTTTGGGTTTTGTTTGTACTTTTTCCCTTTTCCCTTGGAAACAATAAAAGCGCGGTGGCGACTCTTGTTATTTGATCTCTAGCTTATCCATAGCTTGATGATCATGAATTTACCGCTACATTCTTCTTCCATTTTTCTTTCACTTTGTTATTGCTTGAGGGATTTTCTTTCATATTCTTGAATAACTTTTCTTGCAATGCATGTTCAGATACCTTTTTTGAATCTCTTTGCTTCAGCCTTATCTCACGCGCCTCAAGAGGTGCTTGCAATTCTTTAAGCTTCATCTCTGACAAGTCTTTACATTCTTCAATTTCCACCACAATATGATCAACCTTAACTTGAAGATCGCTTAACACCCTCTCCACCTTCTGCAATTCATAGGTCTTTTTTCCACATGACTTCATTTGATTTTTCTAACCCACCATCTTTGAGAATAACTCAGTAATGGTGTCAGCACTTTTCTTCTACAAGGATTGCATAAAAATTGATATTCCCATCCTTAGGGTTGCTCCCCACACTAGTTAAAAACCACAAACACCCTTAGAATTTGGGAATGTACTTCCAAACGCACTTCAATTCACGCACAATCCATTCGAACATGACTTAGACTCTAATTGATGATAAAAATTGATACATAAATGCTTCTCTTAATAACTTGAAGTGTATTTACATAAACTAATGTACTAGAAACAAATGCAGAAACAAAATAGATACAGAAAGAGAGATAAATTAACATAAATAATTGTTTTTCTTTCGTTAAGGAACCAAAAATGGATGTAGTTAGATATATGGATATCTTGAATCGACGATATTGATCTCAATTAAGCTGGTGTATGGCGGGCTTGCATGGTTAGCACTCTAATACCTAAGTTAGTTCAAGATTCAAGATGAGTCTAGTGAAAAATAGGGGTCAGAAAGTGTATGTTATTTCTTCTGTGGATTGACTTTATACTTTGGGTCGAGTGGAGTGGATTTATGACGGATTGGGTCTTGTATATTTGGGTCTTTGGCCATCCTAAAATAGTTGCCTCCAAGGATTGACTAGGTACTGATTGGGTTGGGTAAGCCTTTAGCGACTTCAGCCGGTCTCCAAGACATTGTCCAAGCTAAACCAAACTTGAAACTTTTAAATTCGTTTGAAAAAGTAGTGGGAAACAAGTTGTAAGACCCCAATTTTGACCCTAAGATCCCTCATGCCATCTCATCATATGCATTGGCATTGGGACCACACTTTGGCATTCTCCTTATCCTTCATTCATTGGGTTTGCAATGGGAGAGGTCACCCAACACATTTGAGTGTATCATACTTAATTTTTCTTTATTTTACTAACCAAAATACCAAAAATATGTCATTGTATAGTTTAACTCTTTTGTAGGTAGTGCACATGCTCACATATGCTCTATCAAGCTCATACCTAGGGTTTAAGACCTTCAATGCAAGGAGCTCAATCAAGAATTGGTCCACAACGTCTCAAGACATCATATATGGATCCCTATGATCTTCACATGTTATTTTTATCAAGATATCATCAAGATATAGGAGTTTGTTTGCCATGGAAACCCTATTTCATCTGGGTATCTTATGTGACTTCTTAAATAAGTTTCTTCAACATTTGATCAAATATTTCAAGGGATACTTCACATTACATCATCTTATGCATATATGACCCTCCATGAGTCCCAAAAGTCAAGATAATGTCAAGCTAGCAAGTTGGTTCATGGTGGTTGACCAGAGAAAGTCAACTAGTCAAAATTGGGGTTCCCTAGACCCTATATCCTACAATTTTTGTCATATGAAAATGATTCCAAGAGAAAAGTTACTCTAAATTACATTCCAAACAACTTAAATTTTGAGGTATATAGCTAATTTTGCTTTTAAAGTCACTTTTTATGGTGAAAGATTATAGGTCATTTTGTCTAAACCCTAGTTTGAAAGTCAACTTCCCAAGACCATAACTTGCTCAATTTTTATTATATGAAATCCATTCAAATTCCATGATTAATTTCAAGATGTCTAATTCAAATTTTATGTTTGTAGGAAGTGCAAATTCAACATGAAAATGCATGTGCCAAGAGGAAACATTATAGGTTACTTTGGACCAATACCATTGAACAAGTGATTTTCATTAACTTCTAAAATGCATAACTCCTTCATGCTAAATCCAAATGGGGTCAAATTTGTAATCAAATTGAATAAATTTGAAAGAGATACATCTTTGATGAAGGAAAGTTTCTCATTTGAAGTCCATAGAAAAAGTTATTCAAGGTGGAAGAAGTGAACATTTGACTTGGGACTTAGAAAATTTTCAAATATGTTTGATTTCCCAAAATTCCACCTCAAATTTCATCATGATCCAAGTTTCAAATGAAAAAGTGTTCAAAATGAAAGTTGTTCCCCTTTATCTCACCTTTCCAAAACGTCCAAGATCATCGCATTTGGATTAAAATTCAGGGACTTGCTCATGGTTTCATTTTGGAGAGTGTTTTGGCAAGATTGAACTTCACATGATCATTTCCTTTTGCATGCTTGCACATGATGCATTCAGTACTCTTTACACACGAATTGGAAGTGGATTGCATCATTCTCAAGGTCCAAATCATTTCCCGTACACCATGCAAGGAGGTTTCTAATTTTATCCAAATTTCAAGTGGTGCAAATATCAAGTACATTTCCTATTTAAACAAGCTTAAGGCTTCAGATTCATCATCAACACCCTGCCCAAGCTTTGCTAGACCATTGCAAACCCTCACTGCCATAGAATTTTCTGAGATTTCTTTTGAAATCGACCTTGAACTTCACCTTCTGTTTGGAAGTTCAAACTCCATAAATTCACTTCCCTTTTCATTCCATTTGGTTTCTACAAGCAAGAGGAGGAGAGAGAAATCAAATCCAGATCATAATCAAGTGAAATTAGATCGACTCGAAGGTGATTTTCAGAAACTTCTTCTCTTCGATTCTCTCTTAATTATCCATTATTTTTGTTGATTTTTGGTTGTATGAAGTCCTACCAATGTAGGCAACAAGACTGAGTTGCTTTGAGGTCAAATTGAAGCAACTCAGTTCAAGATCCTCAAAATTCAAATCCCTGTATCTTTTCATATACTTGGAATTGGACAAAATTGAGGCCAGATTCGAGCTCCTGGGCATTTTTTCTTTAAATCCATCTCTTGTTTTTTCATTCTGGTGATGGTTGAAGGTGGACTAGTCTGGTGAGGTTCACCGGAGAAGAAGACCGGAGCTCAGGCTCTGGCGATGTGTTGGAAGCATCTCAACCATATGATCCATTTAAGTTGTTTTAATCTTGAGTATTGCTTCTAATTATCATGCGTACATCTCAGTTGACTCAGACTTTTATGGAACGCGCACTCTGGTCCATCTGATCTGCCACCTCAATTAATGAGGGAGATCAGATGGTCCGCATATTTTTGAATTTCTGAAATTCCTTTTAATTGCTTTATTTTTTATTAATTCATATTAATTTCATTATTGATCTAAAAAATATGGGACTTTCCCCAAAAAAATTCAAATATTTTTCTTTCATTTTCTGAATTAAAATTATTTTTTGGATCAATATTGATATTTTTCATGATTTAATTGTTTTTGTGTATATTTTTAATTGTTTAAAAATACTTATGACTTTTCAAAAATAGTGAAATTTTTTCTCCAAGGTCCTTTGACTTTGTTTGACCTATGATAATTCTCTTGGCCGTTTATTTGGGGTTTTGAAGAGGTTTTAGGTTTTTGATAAAACATAATTTAATTTAAATGCATTTTTATTTGATTTTTAATTGATTAAATTTGAATAAATTATGTTGAGCCATTTTTATTGACTTGTGAAGTTTGCCTATGTATTTTGGGCCTTGGTCAAGGTTGATTTGACTTTTGTTGGATTAAAATCATTGGATTTAGGGGATTGATGAAATGGTCATTTCATCTCCCAAAATGAATGAATGATTTTAATTTGGTAAAATTCCTCCCATGACCAATTTGTGTTTGCCTCATTTCCCCTCCCTCTTCATCTTAAATCTCATTATATCCCATCCCTTTCATTAACAAATGAGATATCAATATCCTAAGACTAATTGGTTCATCAATAACTTTGTGTTAGATGAACCAATACAAGGTTGGATGAGATTAGGTTCATCCTTTGATCATTTTATTTTTGTGGATGGTATGTTTTAGGAATATGGTTCATTATACCATATCTCTAACATGCATTAACACCAAAAATATTATTTCCGGACCTCAGATAGTTGTGACTTCTACATAAGTCCAATTACGATTGCTTAACATAACGCTAAATTTTGACCCAAAGGCATAACATTCTAGTGAGTGAGATTGTAAGTATCCCCACTTTCATGGTATTGTATGTAAACTTGGCCTTTTTTCCTTCCCTTGGAAGATGTCTTGGTTCAAGGATCCATGCTTGTGAATAAAGGGTTGATTGTTCTCCAAAGAATGACTTAAACAATTGAAAAGAAAAACTCCACTAACATCCAATCAACTAATATTTGACTAACTTTTAATTTCTCAGTCATTTACTTTTATGCACTTTAAAATTCAAGTCATTTATCATTTGTCATTATACTTATCATTTAACTTGTTTATTTTAATGTCATTTTCACTTTGCTCACTTGAGCCATATATTGTGATAGTATATTTTCTTGTGTACCTTGTTTGTGTTTGTGGTCTTAGGACCTTAAAATACTTAATAAACAAAAAAAACCTCTAAAATATGTTTGTGTGGACTGTTGGATTTGATCTAAGCTTTGGACTTGGAATTAGACAACATTCCCTATGCAAAAGGACTTGGCCAATGCCAACATTTCTGAAACCAAGTTCTTGTGATTTGAATTTTCATCTGATACAAGTATTGAGATCCATTTGAGTTCATCTGCTACATGGTCTTGATGCAAATGTTACTTTGAACCTGGGCCTAATGCCTTATTTTGAGCCATTCAAGGAGTATGTCATCTGATACATGGGGAAGACTATGAAGTTGCTAGCTTGGATGTGGCTATCGTTATTTAATGCCTTCATATTCATTGTGCTACTTGCTTATTGATATTACTTGATTTAAAGTCCAAAGGAAAAGTGGGTTTCTATATGACATTCTTGTCTATTGGATTGCATCCCATTGGTCAGATCTTTTCAACTCTTAACTTTGCTTAGGATTAGTCTCTTCATCTCCTCCCATTTCTTAAATTTCAAATCTCTCCCTCTTTTAAAAACCTTCTTTTACTTGTGATTTCTACACTTAGACTTTATTGCAAATTAGAAACTTTGGCCTTATGCCATTGTATTTTTGAACTCTTTTCTTAAATCAAACTTGTAAATGAACTTAACCATATTGACTTAAAATTTTAAAATTACAAAAAGAACTAATACTCATCCAAACCCTTTTTAGGCCCTTTGTGCCTCTTTTAAACTTAAGTTTTTTTTAAAAGCGACTCACTCATTTTGAAATTGATACCACAAATTACGAGGTTTTGATCCCTCATTTTATGTTGGTACGTAGGCATAAGTCTGAAGGTCTTGTCAAACACAAAAAATATAATCAATGAATTCTATTCTCATCCCCACATTCTATTTTTCTCAAACATCTTTTATACCAAAACGCATACCCAAATAAAAAGGGATCCCTAGGAATACCTAGGACACTTTTGGTGCTAATACCTTCCCTCTATGTAACTAACCCCCTAACCTGTAATCTATGATATTTTATTAGTTTTGATTTGAGAACTTCTTATCTTCGGGTTTTGTTCATACTTTTCCCTTTTCTTTTGGAAACAATAAAAGCGCGGTGGCGACTCTAGTTTTATTGATGTTAAGTTTATCCATAACTTAATGGTCTTGAATTTACCGCTACAGAAATTAAGTGGCGACTCTGCTGGGGAGTAGTCTTCAATGGGTTTAACCTACTTTTTTATGTGTATATATTTGTATACTTTACGTTTGTATATTTGTTTTGTATGATATAATCTGCTTGTTATGCTTGGTGATCTCTAAGTGATGAAATATGTTCTAACCCGAACTTGAGTGCAATTAAGATAAGAGGATGGTATAGTCATGTTCGACTTGTGTGGTGTAGTCCTTAACAAGTTGGCTTGAGAACCATCTACTTAGTGGAGACCTTTTTAGAGTTATTGATGTCACACAAGTTATTTGTGGTTAGACATTACTTTCTCTGATTTAGGGTCCGAGAAGCTGAGGACCGTAGAACATTTAACCCAATTTAGCCTATTTAGGATGTAATGAGGAGACTGTTCAAATGTAGACTTGATAATAGTTGTTACGTCATACTACACCCAGACGAGTTTCTCTTGAGAATATTATGGGTTGATGAGTCAGTCATCCTAACCTATAATATCTGATAGATGGAATTAAGACTCTGGGAACTTTTTAGAACATGATCTATAGGTTTTTATCCTTAGTACACTCCTTTAGGATGGTTCTTAACTTGACTCCATGCTCGTGACTCACAACAAACCCTTGATTCTTAGTTGATCCAATCAATTTTTGTCAATATCAATGGAACTTGGGTGTCGATAAGGTGAAAACCATGATCCTCCAAAATGGATGATTGATCTTGACAATGACTTGATTCATCCCTTGACCTTTTTTTGTTTGCCTTGTGTGTGATCCCTTACTTGTATTTGTTGTATTCATGCATTCATGCACATCATAACATTCATCACATGCAAAATAGCTTCAAGGAACTGAGATTTTATTTGTAAATATTTTTCAGACCATGGATTATGGACGAAGGAACACTAAGAAGTACAGTTTCATATGTCCTGACTTGAAAGAGTTAAGGAAGCTATCATCTTTTGTATTAGATCCCTTGGACTTCAAGCAACGTCATGGGAAGCTTCTATCTGTGTTATCTACTGATGTGGTTGAAGGACTCTTGAGTGTGTTGGTTCAGTTTTATGACCCTCTCTACCGTTGCTTCACTTTTCCTGATTATTAGCTTATGCCTATGTTAGAGGAGTATGCCCATCTCTTGGGAATACCTGTTTTTGGCAAGGTGCCTTTTAGTGGATTGGAAGAGATTCCCATATCTCATCTTATAGCTGAAGCTCTTCATCTGAAGAAGTCTCAGATTAAGGCTCATTGGGTGAAGAAATTAGGTATTTTTGGGTTGACTTCTGAGTTCCTTATAGGGAAATCTACTGTCTTTGCTCAAGCCGGTAGTGTGGATGCTTTTAAATCCATCTTTGTGTTGCTCATCTATGGTTTGGCTTTGTTCCCTAACATTGATGGTTTTGTTGATGTTAACGCCATTAGAATCTTCTTGAGTGGGAATCTTGTGCCTACTTTGTTAGGTGATATGTACTTCTCTTTGCATTTGAGGAATTATAAATGTGGTGGAACTATTGTGTGATGTGTTCCTCTTCTATACAAGTGGTTTATTTCGCACTTGCTTCATACGCATGCTTTTGTGGAAAACAAACTATGTCTAAGGTGGTCCCAGAGACTTATGTCTCTCACTAATGATGATATAGTTTGGTATGATTCTATGATGAGTAGCTTGGAGATTATTGATAGTTATGGTGAATTCTTTAATGTGCCTCTCATTGGTACACAATGAGGAATCAACTACAACCCTACTTTGGCTCGTCGTCAACTTGGGTTCCCCTTGATAGACAAACCTAATAACACTCAGTTATAAGGTCTTCTCTATCAAGAGGGTAAAGATCCCCAACATTTGAAGCAGAAGATGATACATGCTTGGCATAATGTGCATAGGAAAGGAAGATCCGAGCTTGGTCTGCGCACCTGTGTAGCTTTGGAAGCTTACATTCTTTGAGTGAAGAAAAGAGCTTTGGAATTGAAGATGTCGTATGCTTGTGAGAGACCTATGTCTATGGTTGTGGTTGAGCCATTAACTCTCCCTAACCAAGATATAGAAGGGTTGGAAGACGCACTCTCCAAGATGAAGCAAGAAAAGGACATGTGGGAAGAGCAGTTCCATGCTTTGAGTCGAAAGCATGAAGAGTTACAGCTTGAGTTCATGGAAAAATATACACTTATTGAACTTCTTGAAGACCGCTTAGTGAAGAGACAAAGAGAGCCAAAGGGTCCACCTTCCTCTAGTATGCCTCAACCTTCCGGTGCTTGGAAGAAGATTGTCGATCAGCTTGTCCTCGAGAAGGCTCAGATGAAGACTTCTTTTGAGTCCATGATTCGACGCATCCGAAGGAAGTACGTGCCTGCATCCAGATCATCTGACACCGTTGTGTAAGACCCCAATTTTGACCCTAAGACCCCTCATGCAATTTCATCATATGCATTAGCATTGGGATCATACCTTGGCATCCTCCTTACTCCTCTTGCATTGGGTTTGTTTTGGAAGAGATCACCAAGCACTATATGATTGTATCATACTTGTATATTATCATTTTACTAACCAAAATACCAAAAATATGTCTTTGCATTTGCCTAACTCTTTTGTATCAAGTTCATATCTAGGGTTTGAGACCCTCATGACAAAGAGCACAACCATGAATTGATCCAATAATGGTTATAAGAATCATATATGAGTTCCATTGATTACTACATGTTATATTGATCAAATTTTCTTCAAGAGTTTGGAGGTGATTTGCCTTGGAAACCCTAGTTTGACTGGGTATCTTGAGTAACTTCTCCAACAAGCTAGCTTACCAATTGATCAAATTTCTAAAGGTACACTTAAAAATTCATCATTTTATGCATATATGATCTACCATGAGCCAATAAAGTCCAAAGAATTGAAGGTTCGCAAGTTGGTTGATGGTGGTTGGCCAGATGAATTCATTTGATCAAAACTGGGTCTCTCTAGACCCTATCTCCTACAATTTTCACCATATGAAAATTATTCCAAAAGAAACGTTACTCTAAATGACATTCCAAACAACTTTCATGTTGGGACCTAGAGCTAGTTTTTCTTGGAAAATCATTTTTTATGTTGAAATATTATAGGTCATTTTGTCTAAACCCTAATTTAAAAGTCAAGTTCCCATGGCCAGAACTTGCTCAATTTTTATGAGATGAAAGATTTACAAGTTTCACAATCAAATTCAAGATGTCTACTTCAACTTTGATGTTTGGAGTGGAAGCAAATTCAACTTTTATGAGCATGTGATATGAGGTTACATTATAGGTCATTGTTTACCTATACCATTGAACAAGTGATTTTTCCAAACTTCAAAAATGCATAACTCTATCATTCCAAATTCAGATGACATGAAATTGGTGACCATTTTGAAGGGCTTTGAAAAATATACAACTTTGATGAAGTCACTTTTCTCATTTGAAGCTCACATAAAAAGTTAAGCAAGGTGGAATATTGAGATATATAGCTTGACACTTTGAAAAAATTTCAACATGTTGAAATTTCCAAACCTCCACCCCAAAATTCTCCATGTTCCGAGATCTAAATGAAAAAGTGTTCAACATCAAACTTGGTCCCCTTGATCCAAGCTTTCCAAAGAACCTAAGTTCATGCATTTTGGATGAGGTTTGCTAGGTTTACGCATGGCTTTAACAGGGTTGCATCATTGGAAAGAATCAATTGCACAAATTTCAGATCACAATGCCTTTCCATTCAAGCTTCACTCAGACCTCAAGTGGAATCATTTTGGACCTTTTTTCATTGCATCATGGGCCTGTACATGCCCATGCACTCGTGCCATCAACATTGCTAATTTTGGACAGATTTTTGAAGTGTGCAAATATCATTCATTCATGCTATAAATACATGACCTCTGTGCTCATTTGAACAACACCTTACGCATCAGCTTTACCCCCTTTGAAACCCTCACATTCTAAAGGAAAACCTGAAAAATTTCAAATTGAAAATTGAGTTTGAATCTCAACTGTTGGAGAATCAAGAACTCCAAGATCCAAATACTTGCAACCTCTCTAATAACTTCCTGATAGCTTCTCAAGTGTGATCAAATCGTGTTTGGAGCAAGCAACATCAAGAACTGCATAGCATTGAAGGTAATTTTCAGAAAACTTCATCTCTTCGATTCTCACTCAATTTTACTCAATTCTCTTGGATCTTTGGTTGTCTGAAGTCCTACCAATGTAGGCAAGAAGATTGAGTTGCTTAGAGGTCAAATCGAAGCAACTCAGTTGACACACCTCAAAATTCAACTCCTCATATCTTTCTATATATGTGGAGTTAGTTAAAATTGAGGTCAGATTTGTGTTATACGCCATTTTTTTCTTTCAGATCATGTCCTCCTTTTTCATTTATGCGATGGTGATGACTGAACCAATCCGGTGAGCCTCGCCTGAGAAGGTGACCGGAGGTCCAGCGCCGGTGGTGTGCTGGACAGATTCTGAGCCATATAATCATTTCAAAATGTTTTAATCTCACGCGTCCATTGTGATTACCATCCTTGCAGCATGTTGACTAGTGTGTTTGGTGGAACGCGTGTTTTAGGCCACTTGATCTGCCACCTCAATTAATGAGGGAGATCAAGTGGCTCACGTTTCTCGCATTTTCTGATTTTTGTTTTATTCCTTTTATTTTCATTAATTCATATTAATTTTAATATTGATAAAAAAAATATGAGAGTTTCACCAAAAAAATTCAAATAGTTTTCTCTTTCATATTCTGAATAAAAATTATTTTTTGGATCATTATTAATATTTTTCATGATTTAATTGATTTTGTGATTATTTTTAATTATTTAAAAATATTTTTAAGTCTTTAAAAATTCTGAAAATTTTTATCCAAGGTCCTTTGACCTTGTTTGACCTATAATAAATCTCATTGCCATTTATTTGGTGTTTTGATGAGGTTATAGGAATTTGGCAAACCATATTTAATTTAAATGCCTTATTTTAGTATTTTTAATTTGAATAAATGTCAAATAATTGTGTTGACCAATTGTGATGATTTGTTTGAGTTTGACTCTTGTTGTTGGACCTTGGTCAAGGTTGATTTGACTTTGTCAAGTTAATATCATTGGATTTAGGGGATTGATGGAATGTACATTCCATCTCCCAAAATGAATGGATGATATTAATTTGGTAAAAGTCCTCCTTTGACCAATTTGAGTTTTGATCCATTCCCCTCCCTCTTCATCTCATTCCCCTTCTTTATGCATCCATCTCATTTGGCCTATGATATCTCAAAGTCCTAAGGCTAGTTGATTGAACAATCAACATAAGTATGGATGAGATTAGACCACCTCTTTTTCATATTCTTTTTGTGTGTGGTATGTTTTTTATGAGCATAGTCAATTACACTATATCTCTAACATGCATTAACACCAAAATTCTATTGCCCGACCTCAAATAGTTGTGACTTCTACATAAGTCCAATTACGATTGCTTAACATAGCGTTAAATTTATGACATAAAAAGCATAGCATTCTAGTTAGTAAGATTGTAAGTCTCCCCTCTTTCATGGTATTGTATGGAAACTTGGCCTTTTTTCCTTCCTTTGGAAGATGTCTTGGCTCAAGGATCCATGCTTGTGATAAGTGGGTTGAGTGTTTTCCAAAGAATGTCTAAAAATGAAAAGCAAAAGCAAAATAATACTAACTTCTAACTCATTAACAACTAACTTTTAATTTCAAGCCATTTACTTTAATGTTATTTAATTTTAGTCCTTATTCATTTTCCATTATTCATACCATTCTAATTGTTTATGTTAATGCAATTTTCACTTTGTCCACTTGGACCATATTGTGTCATATATCTTGTTTGTGTATACTTTGCTTGTTTGTGTGGTCTTTGACCATTAATGTACATAATAACAACAAAAACCCTACAAACTTTTGTGTGGACTGTTGGCTTGATCTTGGACAAATTGACTTAGAACTTAGGCAACATTCCTATGCTAAAGGACTTGGCCATTGCCAACTTTCTGTGAAACCAAGTCCTTGCAATTTGAAACTTCATCTGATACATAATTTAAGATCCCTCTGAGTTCATCTGCAAGATGATCATTGTGAAGCTGTTATTTTGAACCTGTGACTTGTGGAATTCATCTGTTACATGGGCTAATTTGAAGAAGATCATGGAGTGGCTAAAGCTTGGATGTGGATATCTTTATTTGATGCATTTTCTCTTCAAGATAATATAATTGTGCATCTGTGTGTTGCTTGATTCTAAATGTCCAAGGGAATTCTGGGTTTCTATTGACATTCTTGTCTATTGGATTGCTAGCCATTGGTCAGATCTTTTCAACTCTTAACTTTAAATTTTGTGCATAGGATTATTCTCTTCATCTTCTCCTCATTTATTTAGTTTCAAAGTCTCTCCCTCCCTTTTCAAAATCTTCTTTGTTTGAACTTATTTTGTTCTAAACTTTGACCACTTTGCAAAAAGATAGAAACTTTGGCCTTTTGCCATTGCATTTTCAAACTTCTTTTCTTCAATCAAATTTGTAAATAAACTTAACTATACTTGACTTAAACTTTCTGAAAAGCCAAAAAAGAACTAACTCATTTAAAGCATTTTCAGGCCTTTTGTGCCTTTCAAACTTAATTTTTGTTAAAAGCAATGCATCCACTTTGAAATTTGTATCATGAACTACGAGGTTTTGATCCCTCGTTTTTATGTTGGTACGTAGGCACAATTCCGAAGGTCTTGTCAAACAAAAAAATATAATTAATTGAATTCTTTTCTCATCCCCCCCCCCCCTTCTATTTGTTTGTAAACTTCATTTTTGTACCAAATACATATGCACACAAAAAGGGCTCCCTAGGAGTACCTAGGACATTTTGGGGGCTAACACCTTCCCTCTGTGTAACCAACCCCCTTACCAGTAATCTCTGACATTTTATTAGTTTTGATTTGAAAACTTCTTACTTTTGGGTTTTGTTTGTACTTTTTCCATTTTCCCTTGGAAACAATAAAAGCGCGGTGATGAATCTAGTTATTTGATCTCTAGCTTATCCATAGCTTGATGATCATGAATTTACCGCTACAAAAATTAAGTGGCGACTCTGTTGGGGAGTAGTCTCCAATGGGTTTAGCCTACTTTTTGTGTGTATATATTTGTATAGATGTGATGTTTGTATATATGTATGTGTGATATAATCTGCTTGTTGTGCTTGGTGATCTCTGAGTGGTGAGATAAGTTCTAACCCGAACTTGAGTGCAATTAAGATAGGAGTATGGCATAGTCATGTTCGACTTGTGCGGAGTAGTCCTTAACAAGTTGGCTTGAGATACATCTGCTTAGTGGAGACTCTTTTGGATATGGAAATGTCACACAAGTATTTGTGGTTAGGCATTGCTATCTCTAATTTGGGTCCGAGAAACTGAGGACCGTAGAACATTTACCCCCTCTTGGCCTATTTAGGATGTAGTGCGGAAACTGTTCAAGTGTAGACTTGATAAAAGTTGTTACGCGATACTACACTCAGACGAGTTTCTCTTAATAATGTTATGGGTCGATGAGTCAATCATCTTAACCTATAATATCCGATAGATGGAATTAAGACTCTGGGAACTTTTTAGAACATGATCTACAGGTTTTTATCCTTAGTTCACTCCTTTGGGATGGTTCTTACCCAGACTCTATGCTCGTGACTCACAACAAACCCTTGATTCTTGGTTGATCCAATTAAGTCTTGTCAATATCAATGGAACTTGGGTGTTGATAAGTGTCACATTACGCGAAAAACAGGCGGGAAAAAGAAACAACAGAGCCGCCACCGTGCGTTATTTATCCCAAAAGAGGGAAAGGAAACGCTCGAGGTAAACCTGGAAAAGACATGGTCTCGCGACCAGAGAAAGATGGGATCGGGAGTCAGTTATGCGAAGGGAAGGTATTAGCACCCCTACGCATCCGTCGTACTCGACGGGATCCACGCTCAGAAAGAATAGAAGAAAGGTTGCTAAAGATACTGCTCAAACTGCACAACACTGGAAACAAACACAAATGAAAGACGGAAGAAACGGGACTCGGCAGGACATCGCATCCTGGGCCTACGTAGTTTGTCAGGCACAGACATCAGAGTCGACGTAGTTCGGGATGGGGCAAACGTGCTCGCTAGGATGTCGCATCCTATGCATACGTATCTTCTCTGACCAGAGAAGAATCAGAGCACTCGTAGCTCGGCTAACGCACGCCAAACAAAACCAACACAGGAAACCGACTGCCAATCGCTGGACTTACGTCAGACTCCACACAAACAGGCAAACATGGATACCGAATGCCAATCGTTGGACTTACATCAGACTCCGAACCAACAAACACACACACAGGAAACCAACTGCCAATCGCTGGACTTATGTCAGACTCCAACAAGCAAACAAGACACAGGAAACCAACTGCCAATTGCTGGACTTACGTCAGACTCCAAACACACACACAGGAAACCAACTGCCAAACGCTGGACTTATGTCAGACTCCAACAAGCAAACAAGACACAGGAAATCGACTGCCAATCGCTGGACTTACGTCAGACTCCAAACACACACAAAGGGTTGAAAAAGACAAAGGGCGCCCGGAGAGATCAGCTCATCTCCTGCCTATGTACCTCATCTGGTATGAGGATCAGGGCGACGTAGTTCCCCTGCACAGGGAAAGAACTTCTAACCTAACCAGAGACTGGGAAATGACAAACTAGAAGGGAGACTGACTCGAGCCTAATAGCTCTTATCCCTGGCCTCATAGCTCTTATCCCTGGCCTGGGAGAGGGTTATGCCTCATAGCTCTTATCCCTGGCCTGGGAGAGCTTGACTCAAAATAGAAAGTATGGGAGTTCAGAATGAGGGAACTCTTCTCCACATGACTGACACAACAAGATCTTGGGTTCTTATTCAAGATGCATCAACACATGGTGTGTGAGCAAAGTGAATGACACAACTGAATAGCAGGGGATGGATTGCACATCCCTTTTATCTGCCAATTGCCTCTCAAGAGGACTTTACCTGCTTGGCACAAAATTAAACAACCACAAACATTGCCTCTTAAGGAGGGCTTTAGACAGGTGCCTGCCAAAGTAACATGACATGTCTTCCAGACTACATGAAGATCAAGGAATTATACCTCAGTGGTATGCCAACCACAAGCAAGCAAAGCAAAGTTCAAATGAGCTTAAAGCAACTTAGGTACCTGTGGAAACATCTAAACCAATCAGTACAAAATCAAGACAAACAGACAACAGTCAATATCAACCAGACAGCCCAATATGCAACACATGAGCCATAAGGCAAACTCAAATGAGTTATCATCAACCTACAAAACAGCAAGTGTTAGCAATCAAAAGCAAATATCAACATCCAAATGATGAAGCATCATCAACCATGGAACTTAGGTGCTTGATCCTGAAATTCAAAGCTCACATGTAAGCAACAAACCACTAGGTCAAAGCCTAGGGTCAAAGGTGAAGAAAAAAATTAAAACAGGAGCTGAAATTCAACACAATGAAACTTCAAACACATATTAACATGTCCTAAAAAGGCTCACATCAAAATCAATCATCAAAGGCATTTCATGATCAAAAGAAGTCAAAGGCAATTTCAAGGCTCATATATGCACATCATGAATGAAAATTTCAAATCAAAACAGAAATGATTCAAATAATTCTGGAAAAAATCATGAAAATTCAAGACATCTAACATGATCAACATACAAAAAATCAGAAGCATCCAAGATCATTTGGCATGGAAATTAAATGGCACAAGTTAGACAATCAAATGTGTGACACAAATTGTCACACCATGTTAACACAAGCATAAAGCAGAAATGGTAAATGAGAAAAATACCAAACCAAAACCAAAACATCCATCAATGTGTCTAGAATCAACACGTAAAGTTTCAAGTCCATTGTATTAAAAACAAGCATTTCACAAAGGAAAGATTAAAGCAATGTCATAAATGCACATGTGTTCAATAAACCTAGAGCTAATAAATTTCCAGCCAGGCACAACTTGCAAATTCATGATCATAGAAAACTAGACAAAACAAGGATCATTTTGCAAAAAATTGGGAGTGAATTGGATCATTTTTCAATTTTCTATGATTTTTACAAGTTGATGAAAAAATGTGAAATAAAAATGACATAGCATGGCAAAAGTGAAAAATAAATTCCAAAAATCGCCTGAAGCAGGAATCGAAGTGAGGTACGCGGATCTAGCCAGTTCTGGGCACGTTCTTGGACAAGAACCCTAGCGCACCAGGCTATGAAGATCTTCATCTTCTTCATGAAGATGAAGATGAAGATGATGAACATTCATGCGCAATTTTCCGGAATTTCCAGAAACGTCCAGATTTTTACAAATTATATATCGTTGGAAAGCTCTTTCAATGTAGAATTCAAATATCATATTATCTAAGCCTAAATCTCCATGGATTTTCTGAATCGAAGCAAAGAAGTTTCTAGATCTAAACTTGAAATCATCATATCTCACTCAATTTTTATCCAAATTTCACAAAATTTATATCAAAACGATCAGCGAAGCAAGACCTACAAGAATATGTACATAAATTGCAGAATTAAATGGTTCGAAAATTGCACCTTCTTGAAGCTTTAACAATGGCAGTGGTGGATTCAAGTGTCCAAAAGCATCCAAATCCCTTCTATCAACCTTGTTAACACCTCTGAAGTTGAAATTGAAGCTTGAGATGAACTAGATCTTGATTAAATTTGAATCTCCATCATCATGTTCATGATCTTCATATACTCAATTCTTCACCAAATTTTGCAATCAATGGCTTGATCTCTACTGAATCATGATCCAAGAACACAAATATGCAATAAAAATCATGTGTTTTTTGAAGAATTTTTGAATTTGGAAGAAGAGAAATTTTGGAGGGAAATTTTGGATCTAGATCTAGAATTGTGAAATTGTGAAAATTTTGTTATAATTAATTCTTTTTGCATGCAAGCCTACGTGAACAGTAACAATGGCCATGCCTTTTCACTTAAAACCATGCTATGAACATGTTGGAATGGTTAAAAAGTCCATATGATGCACCAATTTTGAATTCATGATTTTCCCTCCAAAATGGACATGAATATGCATATGATCATATGATGAATTTTCATGCAATGTGATGAATGTTTTGGAAAGTTTATGTCATGAGAAGAATTTTGCAAAAAGAGCCACTCATTTTGGAGTCTTGGTTCAAAAGATATGGCCATTTGAAGTTTCAAGCACACTTGGCAATGATTTGACCATATCTCCTCAACCATTCACCAAATGCTCATGATCTTGGACTTTTTGGAAATGGGAGAAAGAGATATTCAACTTTCATGTTGGACAAAATTTCATTTGAAGCTTCTTTGATGATACAAGATCAAGTTGAATTTGAATCAAAAACTTTCCATTTTGGGAAACTTTCAATTATAGGTCACTTTCCATTTTTGGAAACTTTTGATCTGGCTTCAAAATCTTCAAGGTAGATGTTTGACATGTTGAATACCCTTCTTTGGGACATGAATGAAATGTCTCAAACCATTTCTCCCTCTCCTAGCCCTCAGTTGACTTGCAGTTGACTTTTATGGGCCTCAGATGACTTGGTCATGCACTGTGGACTTTGAACCTCAAACCAATGGTCAAGTTGCATCAAAATGAACCTTGGGTCATGTAAGCTCTCTAGAACAACCATAGGGCCTTTGTCTCATGGAAATGCTTTTTCTCTCTTGCACAGATGGATTCTCCTGATCAGTTTTGACTGATGAAATGCAACATGCTATGCAATGCTAATGACCTAAAAATGAAATGAATGTACAAATGGGAGGTGCAAATTTGAGGTGCTACAACTGCCCCTATTCAATCAACTGGGAACCTGAACGGATGAGAGCAACGGTTGTCAGACCTTCAAGGTACACAGGGATTGAATACCAAAGAACCGTAGAAATTTGCACTTTGCGGGGATCCAAGAAAAGAATGTTCACCAATGGCAACTTCCACTGGGATCTGATATTTACCACTGGACCAGACAAGACGTTTACCAACGACTCCATTGGGAATTTTGATTTTTTTATCAATGAAAAGGAACCAGCCAGACGTCAACGGACGAATGGGAAAAACTCAACGTTTACCGAAACCAACGGAGAGGTGACCAGACATCAACGGATGAATGGGAAGACTCGACCAAACGTCAACGGACGAACGGGAAAAGCTCGACGTTTATCGATACCAACGGAGAGGAGACCAGACATCAACGGATGAATGGGAAAGGATACAACTAGACGTCAACGGACGAATAGGAAAAACTCAACGTTTATCGATACCAACGGAGAGGTGACCAGACATCAACGGATGAACTGGGAGAAAGAGATACAACCAAACGTCAACGGACGAATGGGAAAAACTCAAAGTTTATCGATACCAACAGAGAGGGTGACTAGACATCAACGGATGAATGGAAGAAAGAAATACAACCAGACGTCAACGGACGAATGGGAAAAACTCAATGTTTATCGATACCAACGGAGAGGTGACCAGACATCAACGGATGAATGGGAAAGGATACAACTAGACGTCAACGGACGAATAGGAAAAACTCAACGTTTATCGATACCAACGGAGAGGTGACCAGACATCAACGGATGAACTGGGAGAAAGAGATACAACCAAACGTCAACGGACGAATGGGAAAAACTCAAAGTTTATCGATACCAACAGAGAGGGTGACCAGACATCAACGGATGAATGGAAGAAAGAAATACAACCAGACGTCAACGGACGAATGGGAAAAACTCAATGTTTATCGATACCAACGGAGAGGTGACCAGACATCAACGGATGAATGGGAAAGGATACAACTAGACGTCAACGGACGAATATGAAAAACTCAACGTTTATCGATACCAACGGAGAGGTGACCAGACATCAACGGATGAATGGGAAAGGATACAACTAGACGTCAACGGACGAATAGGAAAAACTCAACGTTTATCGATACCAACGGAGAGGTGACGAGACATCAACGGATGAATGGGAAAGGATACAACTAGACGTCAACGGACGAATATGAAAAACTCAACGTTTATCGATACCAACGGAGAGGTGACCAGACATCAACGGATGAATGGGAAAGGATACAACTAGACGTCAACGGATGAATAGGAAAAACTCAACGTTTATCGATACCAACGGAGAGGTGACCAGACATCAACGGATGAATGGGAAAGACTCGACCAAACGTCAACGGACGAACGGGAGAAGCTCGACGTTTATCGACACCAACGGAGAGGTGACCAGACATCAACGGATGAATGGGAAAGACTCGACCAGACGTCAACGGACGAACGGGAGAAGCTCGACGTTTATCGACACCAACGGAGAGGTGACCAGACATCAACGGATGAATGGGAAGACTCGACCAGACATCAACGGATGAACGGGAGAAACTCAATGTTTATCGGCACCAATGGAGAGGTGACCAGACATCAACGGATGAATGGGAAAGACTCGACCAGACGTCAACGGACGAACGGGAGAAGCTCGACGTTTATCGACACCAACGGAGAGGTGACCAGACATCAACGGATGAATGGGAAAGACTCGACCAGACGTCAACGGACGAATGGGAGAAGCTCGACGTTTATCGACACCAACGGAGAGGTGACCAGACATCAACGGATGAATGGGAAAGACTCGACCAGGCGTCAACGGACGAACGTGAGAAGCTCGACGTTTATCGACACCAACGGAGAGGTGACCAGACATCAACGGATGAATGGGAAAGAAATGTTACGAACATCGAAGGATGATGTCTACAGACACCAAAACAAGACCCACACGGGGATAACTACGACACTCACGGGTATCATAAGGATGACATCTACATATGTCGAGACAAGGCCAAACACCTGCCGGGGACCTTGCTGGGGAGAATCAAACTTTCCTTCCACGGGTGGGTGAGGAAAATAACCTCTTTGGGGATATCAATCCTGAATGCTGTCTGTCAAGAGTAACTGTAGCAAATGTGTCGTGCAGACGTTGAACAATGATCAGCCTCTGCTGGGGATATGGTCTAATCAGGTTTAACACATGAATGCATATGTTTGAATTTTTCTATGGCGTAATGCTCCATATTGAATGGAAATGCTACGCGATTTGAGGATGCAATGTTTACTACATGCAAGATGCAAATGATGAAAACTCCTACTGGGGAGCAAACGGATCGCTCTGCTGAGCATACAAATCTGAATAGATTCTCCAACTCTATGAGGAGACGCACTACTGGGGGTGCTTTGCTGATCTGAAACTCTGGGGACGGCAGAGGACCCAACTCAACTCTGGGGAGACTCTGTCTGGGGAACTCACCAACTTCTCAACCGTGCTGGCGAATAGCATTGCTGCTGGAGAAAGGATAAATCCCATCAAGGACAACTTCGCTGAATCCAATCCGCTTGGGGACTCCGCTGGGGGAAACAACCAATGCTCACCTCTACTGGGGATAACTTCTAATCCTTGAGCAGGATAAACTCTACTGGGGATAATCTTCACCAAGCATGATCCGCTTGGGGACTTCACTGGGGAAAACCATCAACACAAAATTCTGCTGGGAGAACTACCCACCTCAAAATTGTTGGGGAAAACATCACAACCCTGCTGGAGAAAGGCATTCACGACTATGCTGAGGATTACAGTACTTCGTACCCGACTGCTGAGTGTCGCATTACGCGAGAAACCGGCGGGAAAACGAAACAACAGAGCCGCCACCGTGCGTTATTTATCCCAAAAGAGGGAAACAAAACGCTCGAAGTAAACCTGGAAAAGACATGGTCTCGCGATCAAAGAGAGATGGGATCGGGAGTCGGTTATGCAAAGGGAAGGTATTAGCACCCCTACGCATCCGTCGTACTCGACGGGATCCACGCACAAAAGGAAGGAAAAGGTTGCTAAAAACTGCTCACAAACATCAAACACTGGCTGAAAAGAGACACAGAAAACAAAAGAAACTGACTCGGCAGGATATCGTATCCTGGGCCTACGTAGTCTGTCAGGCACAGACATCAGAGTCGACGTAGTTCGGGACAGGGGGAAACGTGCTCGCTAGGATGTCGCATCTTATGCATACGTATCTTCTCGGACTAAAGAAGAATCAGAGCACTCGTAGCTCGGCTAACGCACGCCAAAAAAAACCACACAGGAAACCGACTGCCAATCGCTGGACTTATGTCAGACTCCACACAAAAATAGGCAAACATGGAAACCGAATGCCAATCGCTGGACTTACATCAGACTCCGAACTGAACACAAACACACTGGAAACCAACTGCCAATCGCTGGACTTATGTTAGACTCCAACAAAGAAACTGGAAACCGAATGCCAATCGCTGGACTTACATCGGACTCTGAACCACAAACACACACTGGAAACCAACTGCCAATCGCTGGACTTACGTCAGACTCCAACAAAGAAACTGGAAACCGAATGCCAATCGCTGGGCTTACATCGGACTCCAACCAGAAAAGGAGAAACAACTCACACAAACAAAACAAAAGGGCGCCCAGAGAGATCTGCTCATCTCCTGCCTACGTACCTCATCTGGTATGAGGATCAGGGCGACGTAGTTCCCCTACGCAGGGAAAAGGGACTAGCCTAACCAGATACAAAGGGAGACACAAACTACTAGGGAGACTACGACTCGAGCCTAGAAGTTGTCATGCATCATAGCCCTATGTTAAGGTTTCTATCTAACTTGCACAGGAAACAAGCTAACCTAAAACATGACTTGCACAGGAAGCAAGCCAAACTAACCCTAACTTGCACAGGAAGCAAGCTAAACTAAAAAGCACAAACATACAAGCACAAGTAGCACACACTATATGCAATCAGTTGGCTCAATCAAGGTTAGGTTTTAGTCGAGGGGTCATATCAACCTCGACAAACAAACCACTGTAACAGGGTGATGTTAGCTCTTAACCCTAACATTGAGAGTTAGGGTGAAGCAGATGAAATGGGAAGTGAGGGGTGTGCCTCACAGCTTTTATCCCTGGCCTGGGAGAGCTTCAGACAAATGAAAGTGTGGGAGTTCAGAAAGTTGGAACTCTTCTATCCACATGATTGACACAACAAAGATCTTGGACTATTATCCACAATGCATCAACACAAGGGGTGTGAGCAAAGTGGATGACACACTGAGTAGCAGGAGATGGACTACACATCTCTTGTATCTTCCAATGCCTCTTCACTTAGGAGGTCTTTGATATGTATAGGGCACAATGATAAATAATCACAAACATTGCCTCTTAAGGAGGACTTCAGACAGGTGCCTGACCACATAACAGGCCAGGTCTTCCAGACTACATGAAGAAAAGAAATTATACCTCAATTCTCAAGCTATCAAGCAAAGCAAAAGCAATTTCACAAAGGAACTATAGCAACTAAGGTACCTGAAAACAATCTAACACAATCAGTATACAAGTCAACAAAAGTCAAACAGACAGACTAGTGGTCAACAGTCAACAGTCAACAGTACACAATTAAACAGACAAAGCAACAAGGTGCAAGGCACAAGCTCAACTCAAATGAGCTAAATCACCGACAAAAAAATTCAATGTTAATCAACATCAACCAAATAGGCAACTCAAGCCAATGAATCAATTCCTCAAGGCCATATGCTTCTTGTCCTGAAAACACAACTCAACCATAAGCACAAACCACTAGGACAAGGCCTAGGGTCAAAGTGGGAGAAATAATTCAAAACAGAACATGAAAATTGGCATGAATCAAGCTTAATCAATTAGGAACAATATCCAAGTGGTCTCATATCAATAGCATCAACCAAGTTCATTTCACAAAGCACATAAGGCAAAGCATGCAAGTTGAAAGCTCATTGAAGCAAACAGAATGAACCAATCCACATCAACTCAAAAATGGTTCAATAAATCCCAAGAAAAATCATGGCTAAACAGCACACATCAAATGATCAACACACCAAATATCAGGGCATTTGGACAAGTTTAAGCATGGCAAATAAATTCCATAAGGCAAGGCAAGCACAAACAAGCTCAATTAGGGCACAAAATGATACATCATCTTAGCACAAGCCTAAAACAGAATCCAAACATGATAAATGTCTCAAACCAAAGCCACAATAAACTTCAAAGTGTCTAGAATCAATGTGCAAAATTTCAAATCCATATGATAAACATCAAGCATTTCCCAAATCATTGAAGTTCAACACTCATCAAAAGTTCAACAATGGTTAACCAGCAAAGAAAATCTCAAACAAATCAGAAATGGATCCAACAATTCCACAAAAATTCATGATCAATCCTAACATCCAGAATAAACATCATGAAAAACATCACATCATTTGGCATTTATTTGGCATGGTAAAGAAAATCAACAAATTGAGCAAGCAAAGGTGTGACACACATTGTCACACCTACATTAAACAGATCATATCTCAACAACCATAAATGCTAAAATTGCAAACTCAACACCAAAATGACCCTAAAGATGTCTAGTTTAAGCATGCCAAATTTCACAATCATTGGATAAAATCTCATCATTTCACAAGCAAAATGGCAAGGCATGTCAAGAAAACACATGTATGAACAATCTCTAAGCAAAATTAAAATCCATGCATGCACAATTTCTGGAAAAATCTTCAAAAAATAGTAGACATCATGAGGAACAAAATGCAAAAAATCCCATCTCAATTGGATTAATATTCAGGGAGATATGAATTTTGAAATGAATGGAAAAATAAAAAAAAACATGAATAAGCATACATAAATGACATGGAATAACATGAAATAAAATGCAAAGCAAATCTTGAAACCATCCTCAGCCAGATTCGAACCGTGTTACAATTTAAACTTGGCGCCCTTAAGTGAAACTCTGCGTTTCACTTAAGTCTACATGGCAATGAGAAGCGCGTTATACCAATCATTCAGCCAAGTAATCCTTACGTGGACCAATACATGGAGGCAAACAGAAAATCACATGCAAAATGGCGCTCACAAGATCAAACGCTATTCTGGAACGAAAAACCCTAGGTCTTCATATGTGTTCATTAACATTCATACACTCAAGAACACTCATGCACAGAAATTTAAATCCAGCACACCATCTTGTAGATCTTGCAACACACATTCATAATCCATACATAATTTAACCTAGTTCTAACCAAACAAAGCAAATCGAAGCAATGAAGAATCACATGTCAATCTTTAAAGCAGCATAACTCAATCAATTTAGCATGGAAATCAATGATTCAAAGCTTAATGCACTTAGGGATGAAAGATCTACCAGAAGCATACAATAATTTCGTGAATCTTGGAATTCGAAATCTGACCTTCAAGAGAATGCAAAACTGGATTCGGTTGATTCAAGCCTTGCCAAGTCCAAACAGTCCTTCTTTAGCTCTTGTATGATGATTTGCATAAAGGTTTGGAGCTCAATTGTGCTTGATGTTGCTCAAATCCTCAACTGCCATGAATGGAAGCTTGCTTCAACAGTTCCAAATGTGCACGAAATCCTTGAATTCTTGCTTCCAAAACACTCAAATATGCTTCCAGGTGAAGAATGAATCAAGAAATATGCAGTGTGTTTGAAGAAATTCAAAGAAAATTGAGAGAGAAAATTGAGAGAGAAAATTTGAAGAAAAATTTTAGATCTGAAAAATGGATGGCCTCCTTGCTGAAATCTGTTAGGGTTTGCACTTTATACCCCCTCCTAATCATGTCCTTAATCAGGTTTAAGCTTATGGCAAATGGATTAGCAAAATATGAGAGTGTAAGTGCAATTTGGATAATGCACCCCCATGCATGAAATGAATGGAACAGTGCACGTTTTTGGGCTTGAATCCACTCAAAATTCTGTTTGTAAGACAATGGAAGTGTTGCCATGTGTAAACAATGCATTATTTTAAAATTTGAAAATTCCATCCAAAAATCAAGTGAAAAATCAAATGATTATGTGATGGAAATACATGGCTTATGATGCATGATTTGGATAGTATATGTCAAGACATGAATGTTGCAAAAAGAACCACTCCAATTGGCCTTATGGTGTGAAAGTTATGCATGTTTGAAGTTCAAAATCACTTGGCAAAGATTGATCCATATCTTTTCAACCACACATGAGAAATTCATGTTCTTGGACTTTTTGGAAAGGTGAGAGCAAGATCTTCAACTTTCATGTTGGACAAAATTTCATTTGAAGCTTGCTTGATGATGTAATATTGAGGAGAAAACCTTTCCATTTTTGGCAATTTCAAATTACAGGTCACTTACTATTTTTGGAAACTTTTCATCTGACCTCAAATTCTTCAATGTTGATGTTTGAAATGTCAAATGAGACTTGTATGGACATGAATGAGACCTCTCTAACCATCTCCCACCTTCAAATCCATGATTGCATTGACTGTTGACTTTGGTTGACTTTCTAGGGTTTCAGATGAATAGCATCTTGACTGTTGAGCTTTGAACCTTCAATCTTTGGCCAAACCACTTCAAAATGACCCCTAGGTCACATGAACTCATTGAATCAACCCTAGGGCTTTGCTTCCATAGGAAATTCACTTGCTTGCTTGCACAACTAGATCTCCTGACCAGTCTTGACTGATCTTTCCTGATGACTGTTGACTATGCAAATGTTAATGCAATGTTAATGACCTAAAATGAAAATGTATGTACAAAATGGGAGGTGCAAATTTGAGGTGCTACACTGAGGAACAGACTACTCACTGATACCTCCGTTGGGGATACAACATCCTTCAAACTCAGTGGGGACCAACAGTCTTCAGACTAGTTGGGGACAGACCAACTCTCGGGCCTGTTGGGGAACTAAAAATCCTTAGACCTGATGGGGATAGAATATCCTTTGAACCTGCTACCCGACTGCTGGGGAATAACAGTTCTAACAACTTTCAGACTTGCTTGGGGAAACGGCCACTCTCAAGCCTGCTGGGGAAACATCCTCAACCCTTAGGAACAATCTACCCACCGATACTTCCAATGGGGATATGGAAACCTTCAGGCTCGCTGAGGAGACACCGATCTCGAATCTGCTAGGGAGATAACACCCTCAAACCCACTGGGGAGATACGACCTATTTGACATGGAACGCCCATCGATTCGTCGAACACTGGCATTCATCATCCAACCATAATGTCCACTTTCCACTTTTGAGAGCTCCCAGACTCATCTGGTCTCTTCTGATTCATCACCTAATATTCTCGTCTCTTCTTTGCTTTGAGACGAATGATCTCCTCAGATTCGGGCTAACTCTCTAATCTTCAGACTTTGAAGAGTCTTCTTGATTACCCTCTAGGATCGTCGTCCTTCTTCCACCGTCTTTTCGCCGTTCTTCTATCCCTTGCCCCTGATTGGACTCTGCGGGTATCTCTTGTCAAAGGGCTTCACAACCTGCGAGTGAGTGAAAATATCTAACAGCATCTGCAAAAGAGATCGCTAGATAAAAACGTTCCCCAGGCGTGCCAAAATTCCAACACTTAGGCCACTCAAACTTCCGAATAAGATTTCCAGATTCCAATCTTATAAGCATGCATCGGAAGGGATCTCTATGTTTCAAAATGCAAATATTCTTATCAAAAATAAACGAATGTTTTCGCAATCAAAGCGGTAATGAAGACAAAAACAAAATTATTTGGCTGAACATGCATTTTATTGACTGAAAAAAGGTGGCTCAGAACTGAGCAACGCACGGGAAGCAATCCCTGAAAAGAGGTGATCGCGCACAAAAGGAAATATCTATCCTAATGGCAATGTGAAACCGTGATCTCATCGGGTTTCAACTCGGTTACACCCCATATGTCCTCAAGACTTTCCACATTTTCTGTCTTCTGAACAAGACGCTTCCGATCGATTTCTGTCGGGGATTATCCAAGTCATATCCAAAGCACAAACGACCATGCTAGACGCAGTTGTTCGTTTCATTCCCTCTTTTGCCTGGACCGCCCTTTCGGGTTTTCGGTCCACCGGGATACCCTTTTTAGCCCAAGCCGCCCTTGTGGGGTTTTCGACTTGCCGGGTGTACAGTTTTTCCTTTTATCCCTAATTTTTGCCCGAACCTTTTCTCTTTTTTCTTGGTTCGCCGGGATGCCCTTTTTTGCCTGGACTCTTTTATTCTTTTTGTCCAGCGGGTCAATTTTTACGAAGTATTTTTTAACTGCGTCCGCATTCCCGAGGGATGGAAAATCTTCTTCATCCGTGGTCGTCGACAACAAGGCTCTGTCAGAGAAAACCTTTTTGACCACGAATGGGATCCATAACTGTATATCCACTTGCCCCACGATCGCCTTGAGGAGGAAGGATCCTTTTCAATACCAGCTCTCCCACGTGGTACGCACGAAGTTGCACTTTTCGGTCAACAACACGGTTCATTCACTGGGTACAACTGCCCCATGACAAGTAACTGCCAACCCTTTTTTTCAATCGGGCTCCCTTCATACCGAGTCCTTACCCACTCGGCCTTTTCTAATTTCTCGTCCATCAGGACTCTCCACAATGGGATCTAAACCTCAGTAAGTAATACCACTTCTATCTCATACACGAGCGAGCGCGGCGTTGCCCCAATAGACGTACGCACCGAAGATCGATACCCAGGATACAAGCTTCGTACTCAGCCACCATTGTTGGTGCATTCAAATGTTATCCGGGAAACAAAAGGAATGTGGGATCTTTTCGACGTAACCAAAACGGCACTAACTCATCCACATTAACCTCCCCCCATCAGACATCAGAGTCCGTTCGGATTCAGGGTTAGGCCCCTCCTCCGGGATCGGTTCCTCACAATCTTTCAATTTGAGCACCTCGAGATATCCTCATCAGGGAACTCAAACTTCCTTGGTTGATAATCCTCAATGGGTTGCGGGGTGATGTAATCGGACAATACACTCCCCTCGATTGCTTTCTGAGAGGTATACTAAATATCGTATTCAATCAAAATCATTTGCCCTCTCGCAACCCGTCCGGTCAATGCTAGCTTCTCAAACACATACTTGATCGGATCCATCTTGGAAATCCACAAAGTGGTATGAACCAGCATATAGTGTCTCAGTCGGCGAGCAGCCTATGCCAAAGTACAGCAAGTTTTCTCGAGCAGTGAATGTATTGTTTCACAGTCGGTAAACTCTTTGCTAAGGTAAATTGCATGCTCTTTTCGACCAGACTCGTTATGCCGACACAATACGCACCTCATAGACACCTCGAGGGCTGTCAAGTACCAGATTAACAGTTGTTTCTTCCATAAGAGGCATCAAAATTAGAGGTTCCTGCGACTTATTCTTTTATCTTTCAATGCCCTTGGCAATCATTATCCACCTGACCGTTTAATCTCTTTTTGTTTTCGGTTCAGGCATTTCTTGCATTGCTTTTCCCTTTTCTTTTCTTTTCTTTCTTTCTTTTTTTTTTTTTTTAGCAGGATCAACCTCGATTCCTCTTTCGTTCACAATAAGTCTCAGCATTTTATCGGACAGCACTCCACAAGTGCACTGATTCGGACTTAACCTCAGTCTGAGTTGTCTCAACCGGTCAAACAACTTGCCCCGGATCCACGAGATGCCCCTCTTCTGCTTGGGACTTTGCTATCATGTCATCAACATAGCATTTTATTCCACGATGAATCATATCATGAAACAAAGTCACCATGGCACTTTGATACATGGCACAGGCGTTCTGCTTCACTAGAGGACAGTCTTCTCTCAATGGTAGCTTGTGCACAACGACATCGGTATCCGACCCTGGCATTTCCTGACACGACCAGACGAAGGTATCCACATGCTCTTTCAACAGGGCTACCATTCTGCTCTCGACTCGCCTCTGAAGCGGCCCCAATTTTCACTTCCTTTCTGACCTCGGCGGTGCTTGGAATAACAATCTTGAATCGCTCCTCGTGCGGTTAAATCACCTTCTCCTCTTATTTCAACAACCTGGCTAATTCCAGCAGATCACAATCTTCTTCGCCTTATTCTTCGGCATGATAGATCGGATTGTCGAAGTCATACAGAGGTGTAACCGAATTGTTATCAATGAGATCAGGAGGATAGTCTCTTTTGAGGTCGGAACAAGACGAATCAAAAGGAAAGAAAAATGAAAATAAACATTGCCATTTTTATTTTTTTATTTTTAAACTGCAAAAATAAATGAAAGACAGGGAACACCGTTTTTAATCACAAAAACATCCATTTATTAATGATGCAAAATGTTGCACAATGAAACACATGAGATGACCCTTACAATGGACCATTACGTTTCGGGCAAAACATATGGCTTTCATGCAAACAGAATTTGAAAAACAGAAATACTACTCTTCATGATGAGTGACAGTGGTGATCTTTGAGGCCTTCCCGTTCCCTGGTACGCACGATTTTATCCACGAGTCAAGCTCGCAGTCACTGTCAATCTCTTCACCCACTGTACAGGTGTGACCTGGATCCAACATTCCGGCACTGACGAATGTGAACGGTTGACAACGTCCTCTATTTTGTCTAGACGAGTCTTGGTCTGGCTGATAGCCAACCCCGAACATATCTGTTTTCACCACAATGTCTATGATCTTTCCCCAGCCTAGGGCTTCTCCGTTCTTCACCACTTCCATGGCCTGCTTGTAAGAAGAAATGGACAGCTTCTTCTTTTTCTCAACTAGAATGGCATCCTCTACCTTGACGATTTCAACTGCCTGACTTGGTGTTTCGAATTTCTCACCGTCCATTTCTACTTTCATCATTCTCTGGATCGTTTCCCCCATCACTACACACCCATTTGTGGCGACGACCGCACAACAGTTATCAACACTAGGGAGTGCCCCACTCTTCATCAGATGTTTTGGGACCACAGACACTGAAGTTTTTAACTGATCCCCCTCAGTCACCTCTGTTCCTCTCTTGTCCTTTGACATCACCTTCACCCCCACGGGACCTGGCACGGGGTTAGCGTTAACATTCAGTGTTGGCGCCAAACTGATGGCCTTAGAATCCACCATGTCCTGGACGGCATGCTTAAAAGCTCTACAACCCTCAATGTTATGTCCTGGTGCCCCAGAGTGGAACTCGCACTTGGCATTCTCATCGTAGTTTGCAGGTCTCCGATGCAATTCTACAGGAACCAATATCCTTGGCCGAACTAACACAAGATCCCTCAACCTCTTGAACAGAAGGGTATAAGTCACGGGTGGCTTATCAAACTGACGATCCGTCGCCCCCTTCTTCACTTGGCCCTTAGCTTTCTGTGCTTTCTGTCGAGGTGGCGGTTGTTGCTGTTGTACAGGTGGATTACAACCAGGAGTGGTTACAGTGGCAGCATAAGGGTGGTAACGATCCTTACCGCGTTCTTTCTTGGCCTGCACACCACCTGATTCAACCTCATTCTTGAGCTGACCATTGCCAGAGGGCTTCTTTACTACGGATGATGGAGCCTTTCCCTGAACTTTCTCCTTTATCATCCAGCTTTCAATCCTATCCAACCTCTCAGCAATTGCTTTCTGCCCCAAGGCAAGTCCTTGCACGACTTTGAACAACTCCCCCATCATCTCTTTCAATTCGAGAATGTCGGCGTTAGGTGGATCCATCAGTCTGAGATATCTGAATGGAAGAGCCATGCGCACCGGTTAGATACTGACACCTACAAAACAGAAAACTGGTTAATATGACTCACACATGCAATGTCTATCCGTATGAGGCATTGTCCTTTAATTCTGGTTTCATTGAGATGGATAACATTTCAACAATAACATTGACATCTGGATGTCTCTCAACCGGAATCTCAATCAAAAATGGACCCTGAGTACGAATAGACATGGGTTAAATGCAGATGGATGCGAAATGGGAATGATGCAAATGCATGCAGGCAGGTCACTGTGCCATCTTCCAAGTCATCTGAGGATCAACTGTACTGGACCGGTCTCTGAACTGATTACAATCAACTGAGGGCCCGAGTAACCATAAATCCAACTTGGGGAGTTCCGAAATAAACGGAACCTGGGGATATATCACTATCATCACAGGAAATCCACTGAACGGATGACAACCAAATCCTCTGAACAAGTATCCTCAAATTCAACCCGGGGATCCGAAATAAACGGAACCCGCTGATAGATATCACGGACAGAATTCTGGCGTGTCAGAAGTAAGTACCCATAAGTTCATCTGAACCATAGTCACCATCAGTACCTGCAAATGATTCAATCCCTCCCCACTCACGGGTGTCATCTAGGCCAGGGTAAGGTCAAGAGAAACGCAGGATAAACAACCCTTTCAAGAATATCATCCTGTACACACCCGATGTATATACCGATAATACCCCATCAGAGTCTGAACTGCTCGTGATATCATGTTCCACTAAGTGGCGCAATACCACCCGCTTCCCATGAATCACTCTATTCCTAGGTGTCCTAAAGTTCACTCATAGCCTGGGTATTGGGCCTTTTACCTCATGTAACTCCCATCCAACAGAGAAACAGAGACACAGCCAGCACAATGATAACTGATGCATGCAAACATAAATGCAAACATAAACAATCACAACATAATCATAAATGCAATAAATAAAGCAGTAAAGCAACCAGCATTATCCTAGAGAGCGCTAGGATTGACTCGCTTAGGGAAGATGGACCAGCAAGAGGTCAACTTCTCTTTATTCCCTTGTGGAGTCGCCAGCTGTCGCATTACGCGAAAAACCGGCGGGAAAAAGAAACAACAGAGCCGCCACCGTGCGTTATTTATCCCAAAAGAGGGAAAGGAAACGCTCGAAGTAAACCTGGAAAAGACATGGTCTCGCGACCAGAGAAAGATGGGATCGGGAGTCGGTTATGCGAAGGGAAGGTATTAGCACCCCTACGCATCCGTCGTACTCGACAGGATCCACGCTCAGAAAGAATAGAAGAAAGGTTGCTAAAGATACTGCTCAAACTGCACAACACTAGAAACAAACACAAATGAAAGACGGAAGAAACGGGACTCGGCAGGACATCGCATCCTGGGCCTACGTAGTCTGTCAGGCACAGACATCAGAGTCGACGTAGTTCGGGTAGGGGGAAATATGCTCGCTAGGATGTTGCATCCTATGCATACGTATCTTCTCTGACCAGAGAAGAATCAGAGCACTCGTAGCTCGGCTAACGCACGCCAAACAAAACCAACACAGGAAACCGACTGCCAATCGCTGGACTTACGTCAGACTCCACACAAACAGGGAAACATGGAAACCGAATGCCAATCGCTGGACTTACATCAGACTCCGAACCAACAAACACACACACAGGAAACCAACTGCCAATCGCTGGACTTATGTCAGACTCCAACAAGCAAACAAGACACAGGAAACCAACTGCCAATCGCTGGACTTATGTCAGACTCCAACAAGCAAACAAGACACAGGAAATCGACTGCCAATCGCTGGACTTACATCAGACTCCAAACACACACAAACGGTTGAAAAAGACAAAGGGCGCCCGGAGAGATCAGCTCATCTCCTGCCTATGTACGTCATCTGGTATGAGGATCAGGGCGACATAGTTCCCCTACACAGGGAAAGAAGTTCTAACCTAACCAGAGACTGGGAAATGACAAACTAGAAGGGAGACTGACTCGAGCCTAATAGTTATCATGTAATCCACAATGGCCCTAGGTTGAGGTTTCTATCCTAACTTGCACAGGAAGCAAGCTATCTAAACAGCACAATCAAACAAATACAAGCACAATAAAGCAAGCACACACACTATATGCAAACAATTGGCTCACACAAGGCTAGGCTGTAGAAACAAGCCAACTGGAATGGGGTGTTTTTAGCTCTTAACCCTAACATTGAGAGTTAGGGTGAAGCAGATGAAATGGGAGATGAGGGTTATGCCTCATAGCTCTTATCCCTGGTCTGGGAGAGCTTGACTCAAAATAGAAAGTGTGGGAGTTCAGAATGAGGGAACTCTTCTCCACATGACTGACACAACAAGATCTTGGGTTCTTATTCAAGATGCATCAACACATGGTGTGTGAGCAAAGTGAATGACACAACTGAATAGCAGGGGATGGATTAGATATCCCTTTTATCTGCCAATTGCCTCTCAAGAGGACTTTACCTGCTTGGCACAAAATTAAACAACCACAAACATTGCCTCTTAAGGAGGGCTTTAGACAGGTGCCTGCCAAAGTAACATGACATGTCTTCTAGACTACATGAAGATCAAGGAATTATACCTCAGTGGTATGCCAACCACAATCAAGCAAAGCAAAGTTCAAATGAGCTTAAAGCAACTTAGGTACCTGTGGAGACATCTAAACCAATCAGTACAAAATCCAGACAAACAGCCAACAGTCAATATCAACCAGACAGCCCAATATGTAACACATGAGCCATAAGGCAAACTCAAATGAGTTATCATCAACCTACAAAACAGCAAGTGTTAGCAATCAAAAGAAAATATCAACATCCAAATGATGAAGCATCATCAACCATGGAACTTGGGTGCTTGATCCTGAAATTCAAAGCTCACATGTAAGCAACAAACCACTAGGTCAAAGCCTAGGGTCAAAGGTGAAGAAAAAAATTAAAACAGGAGCTGAAATTCAACACAATGCAACTTCAAACACATATTAAGATGTCCTAAAAAGGCTCACATCAAAATCAATCATCAAAGGCATTTCATGATCAAAAGAAGTCAAAGGCAATTTCAAGGCTCATATATGGACATCATGAATGAAAATTTCAAATCAAAACAGAAATGATTCAAATAATTCTGGAAAAACTCATGAACATTCAAGACATCTAACATGATCAACATACAAAATATCAGAAGCATCCAAGATCATTTGGCATGGAAATTAAATGGCACAAGTTGGATAATCAAATGTGTGACACAAATTGTCACACCATGTTAACACAAGCATAAAACAGAAATGGTAAATGAGAAAAATACCAAACCAAAACCAAAGCATCCATCGATGTGTCTAGAATCAGCATGTAAAATTTCAAGTCCATTGGATTAAAAACAAGCATTTCACAAAGGAAAGAGTAAAGCAATGTCATAAATGCACATGTGTTCAATAAACCTAGAGCCAATAAATTTCCAGCCAGGACCAACTTGCAAATTCATGATCATAAAAAACTAGACAAAACAAGGATCATTTTTCAAAAAATTGGGAGTGAATTGGATCATTTTTCAATTTTCTATGATTTTTACAAGTTGATGAAAAAATGTGAAATAAAAATGGCATAGCATGGCAAAAGTGAAAAATAAATTCCAAAAAACGCCTGAAGCAGGAACCGAAGTGAGGTACGTGGATCTAGCCAGTTCTGGGCACGTTCTTGGACAAGAACCCTAGCGCACCAGGCTATGAAGATCTTCATCTTCTTCATGAAGATGAAGATGAAGATGATGAACATTCATGCGCAATTTTCCGGAATTTCCAGAAACGTCCAGAATTTTACAAATTATATATCGTTGGAAAGCTCTTTCAATGTAGAATTCAAATATCATATTATCTAAGCCTAAATCTCCATGGATTTTCTGAATCGAAGCAAAGAAGTTTCTAGATCTAAACTTGAAATCATCATATCTCACTCAATTTTTATCCAAATTTCACAAAATTTATATCAAAACGATCAGCGAAGCAAAACCTACAAGAATATGTACATAAATTGCAAAATTAAATGGTTCGAAAATTGCACCTTCTTGAAGCTTTAACAATGGCAGTGGTGGATTCAAGTGTCCAAAAGCATCCAAATCCCTTCTATCAACCTTGTTAACACCTCTGAAGTTGAAATTGAAGCTTGAGATGAACTAGATCTTGATTAAATTTGAATCTCCATTATCATGTTCATGATCTTCATATACTCAATTCTTCACCAAATTTTGCAATCAATGGCTTGATCTCTACTGAATCATGATCCAAGAACACAAATATGCAATAAAAATCATGTGTTCTTTGAAGAATTTTTGAATTTGGAAGAAGAGAAATTTTGGATCTAGATCTAGAATTGTGAAATTGTGAAAATTTTGTTATAATTAATTCTTTTTGCATGCAAGCCTACGTGAACAGTAACAATGGCCATGCATTTTCACTTAAAACCATGCTATGAACATGTTGGAATGGTTAAAAAGTCCATATGATGCACCAATTTTGAATTCATGATTTTCCCTCTAAAATGGACATGAATATGCATATGATCATATGATGAATTTTCATGCAATGTGATGAATGTTTTGGAAAGTTTATGTCATGAGAAGAATTTTGCAAAAAGAGCCACTCATTTTGGAGTCTTGGTTCAAAATATATGGCCATTTGAAGTTTCAAGCACACTTGGCAATGATTTGACCATATCTCCTCAACCATTCATCAAATGCTCATGATCTTGGACTTTTTGGAAATGGGAGAAAGAGATCTTGAACTTTCATGTTGGACAAAATTTCATTTGAAGCTTCTTTGATGATACAAGATCAAGTTGAATTTGAATAAAAAACTTTCCATTTTGGGAAACTTTCAATTATAGGTCACTTTCCATTTTTGGAAACTTTTGATCTGGCTTCAAAATCTTCAAGGTAGATGTTTGACATGTTGAATACCCTTATTTGGGACATGAATGAAATGTCTCAAACCATTTCTCCCTCTCCTAGCCCTCAGTTGACTTGCAGTTGACTTTTATGGGCCTCAGATGACTTGGTCATGCACTGTGGACTTTGAACCTCAAACCAATGGTCAAGTTGCATCAAAATGAACCTTGGGTCATGTAAGCTATCCTGAACAACCATAGGGCCTTTGTCTCATGGAAATTCTTTTGCTCTCTTGCACAGATGGATTCTCCTGATCAGTTTTGACTGATGAAATGCAACATGCTATGCAATGCTAATGACCTAAAAATGAAATGAATGTACAAATGAGAGGTGCAAATTTGAGGTGCTACAATAAGGTGTAAACCATAATCCACCAAAATGGATGATTGATCTTGACAATGACTTGATTCATCCCTTTACCTTGGTTTGCCTTGTGTGTGATCCCTTATTTGTGATTGTTGCATTCATGCATTCATGCGCATCATAACATTCATCACACGAAAAATTTAAGGAACTGAGGTATTATTTGCAAATATTTTCTAAACATGGATTGTGGACGAAGGAACACTAAGAAGTACAGTTTCATATGTCCTGACTTGAAAGAGTTAAGGAAGCTAGCATCTTTTGTATTAGATCCCTTGGACTTCAAACAACGCCATGGGAAGCTTCTGTTCATCTTGTCTGCCGATGTGGTTGAAGGACTTTTGAGTGTATTAGTGCAGTTCTATGATCCTCTTTACCGTTGTTTCAGTTTCCCAGATTTTCAGCTTGTGCCTACATTGGAGGAGTATTCTTATCTTTTGGGGATACCTGTTTCTAGTAGAGTTCCTTTTAGTGGATTGGAGGAGATTCCCCGATCTAATATTATTGCTAAAGCTCTTCACTTGAAGAAGTCTGAGATAGAGGCTCATTGGGTGAAGAAGGGAGGATTGTTTGGGTTACCATATGATTTCCTCATCAAGGAAGCTACTGCTTTTGCTCAAGCTGGTAGTGTGGACGCTTTTGGATCTATCTTTATGTTGCTCATTTATGGATTAGCTTTGTTCCCTAACATTGACGGTTTTGTTGATGTTAACACCATTAGAATTTTCTTGATTGGGAATCATGTGCCTACATTGTTGGGTGATATGAATTTCTCTTTGCATCTAAGTAATTCTAAGGGTGGTGGAACAATTGTCTGTTGTATTCCTCTTCTGTACAAGTGGTTTATTTCGCGCTTGCCTCAGACACCTGTTTTAATGGAGAACAAACAATGTCTACGGTGGTCTCAGAGACTTATGTCTCTCACTAATGATGATATAGTTTGGTATGATCCGTCTTTGAGCAGTTTGGAGATTATTGATAGTTGTGGTGAATTCTCTAATGTGCCTATCATTGGTACACAAGGAGGAATTAACTACAACCCTGCTTTGGCTCGTCGTCAACTTGGGTTACCCTTGAGAGACAAACCTAATAACACCTTGTTAGAAGGTCTTTCCTATCAAGAGGGTAAAGATCCCCAACATTTGAAGTAGAAGATTGTGCATGCTTGCATAATGTGCATAGCAAAGGAAGATCCAAGCTTGGTCCGTGCAATTGTGTAGCTTTGGAAGCTTACACTCTTTGGGTGAAAGAGAGAGCTTTGGAGTTGAAGATTCCTTATCCTTGTGAAAGACATATGTATATGGTAGTGGTTGAGCCATTAACTCTCCGTAACCAAGATATAGAGAAGTGGAAGACGCACTCGCCAAGATGAAGCAAGAGAAAGATATGAGGGAAGAGCGTTTTCGTGCTTTGAGCAAGAAGCATAAAGAGTTGCAGTTGGAGTCTAAGGACAAAGATGCACTTATTGAGCTACTTGAAGACCGAGTAACGAAGAGACAGAGAGAGCCAGAGGTTTTATCTTCTAGCATGCCTCAAACTTCCCTTTCTTGGAAGAAGATTGTTGATCAGCTTTTCCTCGAGAAGATTTAGATGAAGGCTTCTTTTGAGACCGAGATTCAACGCATTCGAAGGAAGTACGCGCCTTCAGCTAGGTCTTCTGACATTGTTGTTAGGGATCCTTAGGATGACTAGACTCCTTTTCTCTTGTATTTTTCATTTGTTTTATGAAATTATACTCAGTGTAATCCTTCCAATTATATAAATGAAAAGATATTTTTGGTCATATAAAAAATTATTGCAATTGTTGATATATATATATATATATATATATATATATATATATATATATATATATATATATATATATATATATATATATATATTTGAAAATGATATAAGTAAGTTCCTTGAAAACAAAAATAAATAAACAAGAATTGAATTTCATGCATGTGCATAAGCAGGTTTCTCTTTCGCCAGATGTCTCATTGGTGTTTCTTCTGTGCTTTAGCCAAGCTGACTCATCGGTACAACACCCGCGTCAATCATCTCAAAATTATGGAGCATCTAGAGCAAGAGAACAGAGAGCTGAAGGACGAGATCGCCCACCTGACTGCCATGATCGAGTCAATTCTTGCTGCTCATAGTCAATCTTCTCCAACGCCTGCAACTCCTCCTCCTCAGAGGATAGTTATTTCGGAGGTGGCTACCTCTACCATGCATGCTGCTACCGCTTATTTTGCACCCACTATGCCTGTCGTATTCCCATGGGGAATGTCTTCCAACTTTATGCCTGAAGGCTTTGCGTCTACTTTTGCTTCCTGTAACACCCCAAAATTTGCCCTCCTCATTCATGCATTCATTTAGCATTTCATCATGTCAATCAGAATTAGATCCGAAAAAAAAAATTTACAAAAATAAATAAATAAATAAATAAAAAAAAAAAAATAATAAAATATAAAAGAAAAATTTTGGACTTGGGTCTCTCTCATCTGAGCCCACAGGTCCACAAAATCAGGTTATAAATTCAGAGTTTCAGTGAAAGAAAATTTTCATTCTATTCCTATTACCCTGGCTGGAGGAAAAAGATAGTGAGAGAAAAAGGGAGAGAAGCAAAATACTCTGAGGTTTCCTTGGAACAAAACCCTGGACAAAACCTGAAGAGAAACCTGACAGAGAACTCAGAGCAACCCCCAAGCAACTCTGAAAGGTTCATTCTGACTCACACACTTTCAGCTCAAGCAAACCCTAACATTGGTTTACAAATCCAGCCGTGCCATTTGATTTTTCTTCTCCAATCAGGTTTGCCCTTATTCCCATTACCTTTATGCTCTTAATTTGGATCACCTGAATGTGTGAGGTAACATTAGGTTTTTGCCCACGGGTTTATAATTCTGTATGAATGTATAAACAATGCCTTGAATGCTTAACCGTTTAATTTCTGAAGTGTATGCCACAGGGTTTGAGGTTTCTGAAACCATACTGTTATCCATGAAAAAAATGCTTATGGTGTTTCACTAACCCTTTTGTTGAGTTTTTGTGAGGGCTCACATGACTTTTACAGGGATAACTTGCGTGGTTTCCCACTTTATTTGTGGGATAACCCCTGGAGGTTCATTCTGATTACCTGTACTGACCCACTTTCTTTGATGGCATTAGCTTGGGAGATCCCTGGGTTTCTTACTCCTTTAATTGCTGTTACTTCGGATCTTTATCCGTGTGGTACTTTTACCTCCTTTCCGCATTTTATCGCTTTCTTAGCTGGAAGACCTCGATAGGAGGCATTTGTTTTCTTTTGTTTATTTAGTTCTGAGCCCCTTGTTGGCACATTTACTTTATACATGTTTGTTTTGTATGTGTTCGTATCCCTGCAGGTAGCGCGGTTCCTTCATCAAGGACTGCCTTTTTGCCCTTGAGCATCCCAAACCCTAAAACCCAAAGCAACACGTTAACTCCTTCTACTACAGGCGAGTAAGTCTCCAAAGGTCGAGCATCCGGTAGATTGCGTAGTGACGTCGTTCGTCCAAAACCCAATCCATAACCCCGTAGTTAGCCGAACTACGACTTGCTCTGATTCTCATTCCAGATGAGATACGTAGGCATAAGACGCGATGTCTTAGCGAGCACACATCCCCCAACCCATAGGTCAGCCGAGCTACGAAGACTCTGATTCTCATATTCAGATGAGGTACGTATGCAGTGGATGCGACATCCGCGCGAGTCATTTTCATTCAACCCTTTTTTTTGGTAAACAGCACAAGATAAACTCACACCCTTTAGACGAAAACTACAAAAGTGGATCCCGTAGAGTACTACGGATGCGTAGGGGTGCTAATACCTTCCCTTTGCATAATCGACTCCCGAACCCAAGATTTGGTTGCGAGACCCCGTCTTATCCTTTCCTTTTTCAAGTTTACTTCGAGCGTTTCCTTTCCCTCCTTTGGGATGAATAACGCACGGTGGCGACTCTTCTGTCTTTTTCTTTCGCCGGTTGTTTTTTTTTTGCGCACTGTATTTTTCAAGTTGCGACAGCTGGCGACTCTGCTGGGGACTAAGAAGTTGACCTCTTGCTGGTCCATCTTCCCTAAGCGAGTCCCTCCTAGCTTGTGTGATTTCTTGTTTATTGGGTGTTCATGCTTTTGTACATTTATTTGCTTACCTGCTTGCATGCATCTGTTGTATCTATTGGATCTGTTTGTTTGTTTGTTGGGATGGGATGTTCTATGAGAGATAAGCCCATTACCCAGGCTTGAGTATACACACAGGTTTTAGAGTGGATGATCATGAGGCTTGCGTGGCATGTTCCTACGTTAAGTCGTTCGTGAAGAACCACACCCAGACGAGGTTTCTTTTGGATATATTATGTCCTACGGATGTTCCGTAACGACATGATGTTCCTTTAGAAATCGTCGACTCTGGTGACCATTTCCCGAGAACTCAGTCGAGGCCTCTCCTCCGAGACGTGATTATGTTAGCTCTGGTGGGCGCATTCTCGCTGATTAATCTGAGGACCCCGAGACTGGGAACTTTCTTTAGGATGTCCTGTTGAGGGGAGTCAGTGGAGGTCTTTTATCCCGTAATAATGCCAAACCTTCAGTGGTAAACGTATTATTCGCGACTGAAGGGCTGAAGCTGACGAACTTCTGTTCTTAGAACCTACCAGTGAGGGGTGGGCTAAATTCAGGAAACCTTAACCTCCAACCAACCCGGTTTTCTGGAGCAGAGTTTTGGTCTTGTATTATATTCCTCAGTGAATTTCTTTCCAGGAAGTGCAACCTGACAGATGTTCAAGCGGATCCATCAATTCTGATTGACATGCCTTTGCATTGCATAACATCATCTGCATATTTGCATCCAACATCTCATGCTTATTCATTTGCAGGGTATTCCCTTTCAAAACGGGGGTGCCTTAAAACTGAACAAGCAGTGCATCGCATACCATGCATATTAACCCTTGTCTGTTTTGCAGGTGTCACCGCAGTGTCTAATGTTTGTTCCCTGTATCAGGCAGTTATTGGTCCCAAGCGAGTTCACAGATACCCGACAAAGGAAAACCGTCCACGACTAGCGATGGACCAAGTACAGAAAGAGCTGGCTGATATGCGTGAAAGGATGGATCAGTTCATGACATTGATGACTGGTATGGCAGCAGGTCAAGAAAAGCTGAGGGAATTGGTTGGGCAACCGAGGCCTGAGGTGGAGATACTAAATGCTGAGGGAAACCGTGGTAACCCTGGGAACGCTGATAACCCTGTGAACACTGGTAACGCGGGTAACGCAAATGCTGATGGAAACCCGGGTAATGTTGGCAACACAGGGAATGTTGGAAATGGTATTGGCGGAAGGTACAATGTGAATCAAGGAATTCGGATTAACGGGCGCCCCGTTACTGAAGATTATCAATATGATCAATTTTCTTTGCACGACGAGGCCCTCGAGACCACTCGCCGTATGGATGAGCTTGCTGAGAAGCTCAAATCTTTGGAGTCTCAAAATTCCTTAGGCTTTGATGTCACAAATCTTGGTCTGGTTCAGGGAGTAAGGATTCCTCACAAGTTCAAACCCCCTACTTTTGAGAAATACAACGGGGCTTCTTGCCCACGCACTCATCTCCAATCTTATTTGGGAAGGTTGGGAGCTCACACGGAAGATGAAAAGCTGTGGATGTACTATTTTGAAGACAATCTAACTGGAGCTTCTCGTGAATGGTATTCTCATTTGTCTCGTACTACCATCAAGAGCTGGAAAGACTTGGCAGAGGCTTTTGTCAAGCAATATCAATACAACTTGGACATGGCTCCAAATCGGACCTTGTTGCAAGGTATGTCCTAGACTGCCAAGGAGACCTTTAGAGAATATGCTCAGCGTTGGAGACAGATTGCTGCGTCCGTCCAACCCCTTATGTCTGAAAGGGAGATGGCGGACATGTTCATGAACACTCTTCAAGGCAATTATATTGAGAGATTGGTTGCTTGCCCGTCAATCAGCTTTGCAGAGATAGTAATTGCTGGAGAAAGAATCGAGAGTCTATTGAAGATGGGCCGAATTCAAGACAATAGTGCTTCCAACTCATCAGGTCCCAAGAGACCATTTGCTGGTAACGGTCAGCGAAGAAAAGAAGGCGAGGAAAGCGTTGTGTATGCCGGCAGAGGCAGGAGTAAAGGACGCCCTAATTATTATCAAGATCAAGTGGCCGCAATCACTATTCCAACACCTGTTCCTCAACCGCAATATCATTCGCAACAACAACCCAGGTACAACAATCAACAACAAGGAGGTAATCCGGGTCAGCAGAGACACTATCAACAACGTCCAAGGCAGACGGACCGGGTCATCGAGCCAATCCCAATGCCTTATTCAGTATTACTTCCCAAGCTGATTGACATGAATCTGGTTACATTGAGAACTCTGGCCCCACCAATCGATCCCAATAATTTGCCTAGAGGTTATGATGTCAACGCCAGATGCGCTTTTCACTCCAACGCACCTGGCCATACTACAGATAATTGCAAGGCTCTCCAGTTAAAGGTACAAGATTTGAGAGATGCCCAGGCTATCAATTTTGCTCCGGTGCCTAATGTTATCCAGAACCCGATGCCGGCTCACAGCGGGCAGAGGATTAATGCTGTTGATAGTGGGGAAACTTTGAATTTGGTTTCTGATGTGACTAAGGTGAAGACTTCGCTATCGGTGGTTAAAGACCGACTTCTGAAAGGACAGATTTTCCCGGGCTATGGGGAAGAATGCAGAAATTGTCAAGCTGCCGAAAACGGATGTGACAGTTTGAGAAGGGGTATTCAGCAGCTGATAGATGAAGGTTGTCTTCAGTTCGATCAGGCCCGTCCGGTGAAGAATGATGTATCGACGGTGACGTTTTATTTCACTCCTGAAGAAATATATGTTCCCAAGAGACTCGCTCCGACAACAATATATTTCCCAGAAAGTACAGAACCAGCAGCGGTGAACATCGAAAGTTCAGCACCAGTCGCAATTTACTCTGACAGCCCTGAACCGACTTTGGTTGGTCCAATCACCATCACGGTACCAGGACCTGTTCCGTATGAGAAAGATAGTGCTATCCTGTGGCACTATGGGGTTGATATCTACTGCCAGGGGCAGAAAGTTAACGAAGAAGACATTGACATTGGTAGCTCCGCTGTAGACAATGTTGGAGGGGTTGGTGGCTTCACTCGCAGTGGACGTCTATTTGCACCATCAACATTACGCGCGAATACTGAAGCCGAGGCAGCTGCCAAGGCTAAAGGGAAATAGGTATCCACCGAAGAGGTTACTACTGAGGAAGATCCTCCTAAGACCGCATTCGAGAAGGAAGTGGATGAGTTTATGAGGATTATCAAGAAAAGTGACTACAAGGTAGTCGACCAGCTAAATCAGACACCCTCAAAGATCTCCATTCTCTCACTATTGTTGTGCTCTGAGGCGCACAGAGCAGGCCTTGTTGAAAGTACTGAATATGGCCTATGTTCCACCGGAGATAACTGTTAACCAGCTGGAGTCGGTAGTTTCCAATGTAAACGCTAGTCGGGGGCTAGGTTTCACCTATAATGACCTGACACCTGAGGGCAGGAATCACAACAAAGCCTTGCATATCACAATGGAGTGCAAAGGGGTGGTGCTTTTCCATGTTTTGGTTGATACAGGCTCTTCTCTGAATGTTCTTCCAAAGAAAGCCTTAATGAAGTTGGATTGCGATGGCATCATCCTGAGGCCAAGTAACTTAGTTGTGAGGGCTTTTGATGGCTCTAAGAGAGCTGTTTTTGGCGAAGTTGAGTTGCCAGTTAAGATTGGACCCCAGGTGTTCAAGAGCACCTTTTATGTGATGGATATCCAGCCTGCCTACAGTTGTCTGCTAGGTCGGCCTTGGATTCATGTTGTCGGTGTTGTTACTTCTACCCTCCACCAGAAGCTCAAATATGAACTAGAAGGTCAGATCGTCGCTGTATATGGTGAAGAGGATATTTTTGTTAGCCACCTGTCTACATTTAAGTATGTAGAGATGGACGGCGAGATGCATGAGATGCTGTGTCAGGGCTTCGAAACTACAAACATCAATGAGGTCGCGCCCGAAGCTGTCTTTTCACCTGAGTTTGAGAAGTTCGGGACTTCTATCTCTTCATACAAGCAAGCTGTCGAAGTGGTTAAAGCTGGTAATGCCCAAGGTTGAGGCAAATTTGTGGAGCCAGTCATCAAAGAAGACAAGTTTGGATTGGGGTATGCTCCGGGATCTCAGAAGAATGAAACTGGTACTCTCTCCAGCGGGGGTTTGGTTTCCCCCCACATCGTCAATGCTGCAGATGAAGACAAGGCTGACAGCGACTGTGACTTATATAGCTGGATTCCCCTGTGTGTCCCGGGAGAAAAGCTCGACAATTGGTCGTCTGAAAAAACCGTCCGGGTTACTCTACTGAAAGAGTGATTTTTTATTGTTTTCCTTTATTACATGCATAATAAAGTCTTACACTTTGCCCAAGGTGTAACGGCTCATTTGTAGGGCCATCCATTTAGTTACGTTTCGCAATTATTTTTATCATCAATAAAGGACAGCTTTTGCAAACAATTTTGTGTTCTCTTTCTTTCAGTTTTTTTTACTTTTACAAAAAAAATGGCAATGTTTCTTTTTTCATTTTTTCTTTCTTTCCAAAAAAAAAATCTCTCATTCTAAGGTAAAGCATGATCCTTCATCATGCAGAGCCGACCACTCGGATCTCACTGCTAACGACACTGCTATGGCCAAGTATGACTTCGACAATCCTATCTATCAAGCCGAAGAAGGGGCTGAGGAAGATTGTGAATTGCCTGAAGGGTTAGCCAGATTGTTGAAACAGGAGGACCGAGCTATTACACCTTATCAGGAGGTGGTTGAGACCATCAACGTTGGTACCGCAGATGACAAGAAAGAGATCAAGATCGGGGCCAGTCTACAGGCCGAGAGGAAAGACCGTTGATCATGTACTTGACTGTGTTAGAAAGGTCAATGGGTTGTGTGCTCGGTCAGCATGACGAGTCAGGTCGAAAAGAGCATGCAATATACTACCTTAGCAAAAGTTTACCGACTGTGAACAAAGATACTCATTGCTCGAGAAAACTTGCCGCGCTTTGGCATGGGCTGCTCGCCGACTAAGACAGTATATGTTGACTCACACGACTCTATTGATATCAAAAATGGATCCAGTCAAGTATATTTTTGAAAAGCCATCACTTACCGGAAAGGTTACTAGGTGACAAATGATACTGACAGAGTATGACATCCAATACACTTCACAAAAAGCCATCAAGGGAAGTGTCTTGCAGAGCAACCGATTGATGATTACCAACCTATGAGATTTGACTTTCCTGATGAGGACATCATGTTTCTCAAATCGAAAGATTGAGGGGAACCACTCCCGGAGGAGGGGCCTGACCCTAAATCCAAATGGGTTATGATGTTTGATGGGGCGGTCCACGTCAATGGTCGCGGAGTTGGTGTAGTGTTGATCACACCCGAAGGGGGTTCATATGCCATTTGGTGCCAGAATAACTTTTCCCTGCACCAACAATGAATCCAAATACGAAGCTTGTATCCTAATACTTGAGGAAGCCGTCAATATACAGATTAAAACCCTGGATGTATACGAGGATTCAGCTTTGGTCATCCATCAAACCAACGGGAAATGGTGCTATGCTGGAACTACGTACCCAGAATTGACGTATCTCGGTCAGAGACGAATGAAGAAAGCATTTGGTCAGAAAGTGCGCCCTCGGGGGTATCAAGTCGGTGAATTGGTACTCAAAAGATTTCTTCCTCCCAACACATATCACATGAGCAAATGGACACCAAACTATGAGGGTCCGTACGTGGTTAAAAGGATTTTCTATGGCGGAGCTTTGATGCTAACAACCATGGATGGCGAAGGATTCCCGTCCCCTATTAACTCAGACGCAGTTAAAAAAAAAATACTTCGCATAAAATAGACCCGCTGGACGATAAAAAGAATAGTCCAGGCAAAAAAAGGGCATCCCGACGAACCAAAAAAAAAGAATAAAGAGGTTCGGGCAAAAATTAGGAATATAAAAAAAGAGTACACCCGGTGAATCAAAAACCAAAAAGGGCGGCTCAGGCAAAAATGGGTATCCCGGTGGATTGAAAACCCGAAAAGAGGGCGATCCAGGCAAAAGTTAGGGAATAAGCGAATGACTGTGATTCGAGTTCATCAGTGTTATATCACCGTTTCATTCAATCCGGAAATCTTCGAAGGTTAAAGATCGACTAATCATCCACTTCAGAAAGCAAGATGAGCAGAGCGTCTTGAGGACATACGAGCTATAGCAGAGTCGAAACATGGTGGGACCCTGTATCCACGTTGTCATTAGGATAGTTCTCTTTTTATAGCGATCACCTCTTTTCAGGGATCAGCTTCTTGATACCCTCGCCTATTCCTGGCACAAATTTTCTCCCCAGTAAGAGTCGAAGAATTCAGTTAAAAAGCCTCCTTATTTTTCATTTATCAGTTTGTTTGCAAAAATGTCAGAATTTTTGATAAAACATATTGCATATGAACATAATGGTGGCTTTTGCAGATGATTTGCACAGGAAAACATTTAAAATTGCTTTGAATGTGCTTAATCCCGGACGGTGAATTCAAACCGAGTAATTCCCCCGAGGCATACGTGTATTTTTGGTTGCAGGTCACAGGAACCGGATGCCAAGTCATGAATCCTCATCCCCAAGCGGTTGACAAAGTCTCTCCTCAGCAGAGCATGTTCCCCAACAGAGTTGACAGTATCCAGACTGTCTATCCCCAGTAGAGTTGACAGTATCCAGACTATATATCCCCAGCGGAGTTGATAGTGTCAGACTGTATCTTCCTAGCAACAGCGGAGTGGTTGCATAACCAACAGATGAGAGGGTGGCGTTCCCAGTGTTCATCTCATTCCCCAGCAGATTATTTTTAATAGATTTGTTAATCCCCAGCTTGAGGGCGATTAGCAAGTTCATATCCCCAACAAAGGCCGTTTCCTACGACATTTCCCCAAGAAGTGTTTTCCCCACAGACTCTCCTCACAGAGCCTTGCCGAACAAAGTTTCCATAGTTGATACTCCCCCCGCAAGGTCAACTTTTCAAGCAGCCAATTTATTTTTGGTGGCTCATTGGTCCCGGCAGACGGATCATTCCCCACAGAGCATTCAAGGATTGATACAGCGATCTGTTCCCTACCGGAGTTTGCTTCCCCAAGCAGATTTCTTTTTACACCATGCATAACATTTGCATTTGCATGCATATCATATCAAGCATACACATAAGCTGATAAACAGGTTCTTCCAAGCAGACTGAAGAATTACTTTACAACCAAGGTCATGAGATCCAGCCAGAGGATCAAGCGTGAGTGATCCAGCCTGAGGGTCGTTTTGAAGATTCAGCCTAAGAATCGTTTTCCAGTGATCCAGCCTGAGGGTCATTTTGAAGATTCAGTCTGAGAATCATTTTCCAGTGATCCAGCCTGAGGGTCATTTTGAAGATTCAGCCTGAGAATCGTGTTCCAGTGATCCGGCCTGAGGTTCATTTTGAAGATTCAGCCTGAGAATCGTGTTCCAGTGATCCAGCCTTAGGGTCCATTTCGAAGATTCAGCCTGAGAATCGTGTTCCAGTGATCCGGCCTGAGGTTCATTTCAAAGATTCAGCCTGAGAATCGTGTTCCAGTGATCCAGCCTGAGGGTCATTTTGAAGATTCAGCCTGAGAATCGTGTTCCAGTGATCCAGCCTGAGGGTCATTTCAAAGATTCAGCCTGAGAATCGTGTTCTAGTGATCCAGCCTGAGGGTCATTTCGAAGATTCAGCCTGAGAATCGTGTTCCAGTGAGCCAGCCTAAGGCTCAATTTGAAGATTCCCCAGTGAAGTCGCCTACAAGCTTTATTTCCCCAGCAAGCCCAAGTCTAATTGAGGAGTCGCTACAACATGTTCTAGCCCGAAGAATATGTACGAAGCCCAAAAGTGGAATATTCTCGAAGCTGCATATCTAATATGAAGGTTGGGTGTAGATTTCAAAAGAGGGTCAACCAGTGCATGCCTCAGATGCGGGATCCTAATGACGGGAATTTATCATCAAAACAATCCAGATCTAGCCAGAAGATCGAAGTAGATTCAGCCAGAGAATCGAAACAAAGAAGATCTAGCCAGAAGATCGAAAATCGCAACAATTCAAATCTAGCCAGAAGATCGAAGTAGATTCAGCCAGAGAATCAAAGGAAATAGATTCAGCCAGAGAATCGAAACGGAGGAGATCTAGCCAGAAGATCGAAGAAGATCTAGCCAGAAGATCAAAATTGTATCCAGCCCGAGGATCAAAATTAATATCCAACCAGAGGACTAAATTGAGTATAGGTTCAGCCAGAGGATCGAAACTCCAGATTAAGCCAGAGGATCGGAAGAAAAATAAACAGCACGGTGTATTTCCGCGTTTTTGTGGTGAACTAGGAGCGCAAATTTTCGGTCTGTCTTTGGTATTCAATCACAGCTCACCCCGTTTGTCTGATAAGTTGTTTGCTTTCATCCTACTCGGTTTAGCTGATGATTGAATAGGGGCAGCTGTAACACCCCAAAATTTGCCCTCCTCATTCATGCATTCATTTAGCATTTCATATTGCATTTCATCATGTCAATCAGAATTAGATCCGAAAAAAAAAAGAAAAAAAAATTTTACAAAAAAAAATAAATAAATAAAAATAATAATAAAAAAATAAATAAAATATAAAAGAAAAATTTTGGACTTGGGTCTCTCTCATCTGAGCCCACAGGTCCACAAAATCAGGTTATAAATTCAGAGTTTCAGTGAAAGAAAATTTTCATTCTATTCCTATTACCCTGGCTGGAGGAAAAAGATAGTGAGAGAAAAAGGGAGAGAAGCAAAATACTCTGAGGTTTCCTTGGAACAAAACCCTGGACAAAACCTGAAGAGAAACCTGACAGAGAACTCAGAGCAACCCCCAAGCAACTCTGAAAGGTTCATTCTGACTCACACACTTTCAGCTCAAGCAAACCCTAACATTGGTTTACAAATCCAGCCGTGCCATTTGATTTTTCTTCTCCAATCAGGTTTGCCCTTATTCCCATTACCTTTATGCTCTTAATTTGGATCACCTGAATGTGTGAGGTAACATTAGGTTTTTGCCCACGGGTTTATAATTATGTATGAATGTATAAACAATGCCTTGAATGCTTAACCGTTTAATTTCTGAAGTGTATGCCACAGGGTTTGAGGTTTCTGAAACCATACTGTTATCCATGAAAAAAATGCTTATGGTGTTTCACTAACCCTTTTGTTGAGTTTTTGTGAGGGCTCACATGACTTTTGCAGGGATAACTTGCGTGGTTTCCCACTTTATTTGTGGGATAACCCCTGGAGGTTCATTCCGATTACCTGTACTGACCCACTTTCTTTGATGGCATTAGCTTGGGAGATCCCTGGGTTTCTTACTCCTTTAATTGCTGTTACTTCGGATCTTTATCCGTGTGGTACTTTTACCTCCTTTCCGCATTTTATCGCTTTCTTAGCTGGAAGACCTCGATAGGAGGCATTTGTTTTCTTTTGTTTATTTACTTCTGAGCCCCTTGTTGGCACATTTACTTTATACATGTTTGTTTTGTATGTGTTCGTATCCCTGCAGGTAGCGCGGTTCCTTCATCAAGGACTGCCTTTTTGCCCTTGAGCATCCCAAACCCTAAAACCCAAAGCAACACGTTAACTCCTTCTACTACAGGCGAGTAAGTCTCCAAAGGTCGAGCATCCGGTAGATTGCGTAGTGACGTCGTTCGTCCAAAACCCAATCCATAACCCCGTAGTTAGCCGAACTACGGCTTGCTCTGATTCTCATTCCAGATGAGATACGTAGGCATAAGACGCGATGTCTTAGCGAGCACACATCCCCCAACCCATAGGTCAGCCGAGCTACGAAGACTCTAATTCTCATATTCAGATGAGGTACGTATGCAGTGGATGCGACATCCACGCGAGTCATTTTCATTCAACCCTTTTTTTTTGGTAAACAGCACAAGATAAACTCACACCCTTTAGACGAAAACTACAAAAGTGGATCCCGTAGAGTACTACGGATGCGTAGGGGTGCTAATACCTTCCCTTCGCATAACCGACTCCCGAACCCAAGATTTGGTTGCGAGACCCCGTCTTGTCCTTTCCTTTTTCAGGTTTACTTCGAGCGTTTCCTTTCCCTCCTTTGGGATGAATAACGCACGGTGGCGACTCTTCTGTCTTTTTCTTTCGCCGGTTGTTTTTTTTGCGCACTGTATTTTTCAGGTTGCGACACTTCCATGCTGGCATCTAGCCCGGTCATGTCTGTGCCTCCTCCCGTTGTGCACACCTTACCTCGTGTAGAGGACACCATTTATCACTCCAAGCCGTCTGAGGGTCTGGATGTCTACGAGAAAATGGATGAAATGAAAGATCAGTTTCTTGAGCTGCGCAAGGAATTGAAGACGCTAAGGGATAAGGATTTATTTGGAAAAAGTGTTGTTGAGTTGTGTTTAGTGCCCAACGTCAATATCCCGGTGAAGTTCAAAGTGCCTGACTTTGAAAAATATAAAAGGAACACTTGTCCGCTCATTCATCTAGTGATGTATTCTCGTAAGATGTCTACTCAGACCGATAATGATCAACTGTTGATTCATTATTTCCAGGACAGTTTGACCGGTGTTGCACTCCGTTGGTATATGGGATTAGATAGTGCAAGCGTTCGTACTTTCAATGACTTGGGAGAGGCTTTTGTCAAGGAGTATAAGTACAACATGGATATGGCGCCTGATAGAGACCAGCTAAGGTCTATGACTCAGAGAGATAAGGAGACATTTAAAGAGTATGCGCAGAGATGGAGGGAATTGGCTGCCCAGATCACTCCTCCTTTAGAGGAAAAAGAGATGACAAAGATCTTTCTGAAAACTCTGAGTTCATTTTATTATGAACGTATGATTGCTAGTGTCCCCAGTGACTTTACCGAAATGGTAAACATGGGGATGAGGCTTGAGGAAGCGGTCCGAGAAGGACGTTTGTCAAAAGATGAAGCATTGTCGAGTAAGAGATATTGCAGCACTTTCAGCAAGAAAAAGGACAGTGAAGCAAATACAATTTCGAGTGGGAGGCAGAGGAGGCCTCAGATCAAAAGGAATCCACCATCAGGTCAACATCATCATCAAGTATCTTTAGTTATCCCTGTGTTTTCTAATTATCAGTTAACACCAGTTCAACAACCACAACGTCAACAACAACAACCACAACAACGAACAAACACCTACAACAATAACAATACCAACAACAATCATCATCAACAAAACTTTGAGAGGAAAAAGGTCTCTTTCGACCCGATTCCTATGTCTTATGCAGAATTATACCCATCTTTGGTTCTCAATAACCTAATCCAACCCAGAAACCTGCCGCAAATTCCAGAACCACTTCCATGGTGGTACAAGCCTGAGCTCCATTGTGCTTTTCATCAAGGAGCACTCAGACATGATATCGAGAATTGTTATCCGCTCAAGTATGAGGTTCAAAAGCTGATGAAGAGTGTGTCATACGGTGAACTGACTTTCTGTATGTTTTTAATCGCAATGTCGCGGTTAGCAAGAGTCGCCACCGACTTTTCTTTTATCCAATAAGGAAAGGTGGAAAAGAACAGGAAAGACCTTAATTTAGATTCTTAGGTTCGGGAGGTACATTATACAAAGGGAAGGTGTTAGCACCCTTTGCATCCATGGTTATCCATGGGCTCTTAATTTCTCAATCATTTATGTTTTTCTAGTTTGAAAAAGTGGTTGGGAAATGTGTAGGAAATGTTTTGAAAAGGAGAATTTAACTTTGTAATGATTCTTGAATGAATGTATACAAAGTGGTTATCTCGTTTAGTTTTGAAAATAGTTTAGAAAAATATAACTCGGCAATGATTCTAGTGCGAATGTATGCCAAGTGGTGATTTTCTAATGGAGGTTTTGAAAGGTGTAAGGTGTGAAAAGTAGTTTTAAATTGTGAATAAGCAATTAAGAGTTATACCTATCCGAGGTCTTTCCGGGCATTTCCTATCCTTATGAGGGTAAAACTGTCCTTACTATTGAGAAGTAAGCAGTTTTATCCTTTGGATGTAGAAGGGTCATCGAAGGGTCATCGATTGGTCATCGATTGGTCATTGAAGGCAACAGTTGTGAGGATACCTCAGCATTCGAAGGGACGACCATCATTTAACCGTAGGCTACACCGAAGGGTCATCGAGGGACAAAGGCAACATTCGAGGGACTATGATGATTTAACCGAAGAGTCTTTGCTAAGTGTATCCCCATATTCGCGGGACATGACCATAATACCATAATCGTAGGGTAACAAAGAGAGGTCCGAGATCACTTATTTAAAGGAAAAGTTTTACAATTAATTAGGTAACCGTAATCAAGTAGGTAATTAGGTCCATATTAAAATCAATACATTAAGATCAATTAAGCCATTAGGGTGGATCTTCGCCATGAAATGAATACATTAAAATCAATTGAGTAATTCAGGGTGAATCTCCATAAGGATCTCCCACACATAAAGTGGGATACCTAGCCGGCCGTTTCCTCGGGAATATGTAAACCTTTGCACAATTCAACACACGGGTTAGAGCACCAAAGTAAAGTACAATTGAAAATTGCACTACAACACAACAGTCATAATCTCAGGCCAAATGATGCAGAATTATAATAAATCTTGGTTAGATAGACATAAGGCAGAATAGAAAAAAAACAAAGCAGCCGCTGTCCCGTTCGCCTCTGCTTCGCCTAGCGAAGGCTCAGCGAATGCTCGCTACAGGCTCGCTTAGCGATGTGATAGCGAGCGGCCACGGGTTTGGAGTTTGACAGCAGCATGACCTTCGAAAACCTGAACTGGTATGGCACTTGATTACAGGAACAGCATGGACAAACATTCATGATATTCAAGCATATTTAAATTCGCATGTGAAATCAAATTACATATTCGAAACTTCAATCATGATGCTTTATGTATATAGAGATTACCGATTAAAAGTATAAAACGATAGTGATGCGCAAACCTGCTTGCAACTAAGCTGCTATGTTGAAGAGACTGATCGCTTTTGGTATCGGATGGAGTTGGGCGGCGGTAGCTTCGGAGCGGATGAGCTGCCTTCAGGGTTTCCTCCTTCTGAATTCTCTGGATTAGCAGGGTTTCTATGCCAGGGTTTCTATACGTCCTTCTCTGTCCGTCTTGGTCTGTCCATTTTCGTGGCTGAAGTGCCAGTATTTATAGTGAGCGTGGTGACCTAATGGGCTCAGAATGAAGCCCAGAATTTTATGTTATCTGCCAGCTTCGCTAGGCGAGCGTGTAGCGAACGTTCGCTAGGCGAAGGATTTGCTCGCCTAGCGAGCAGGCCAGTTTGGGCCATTTTCTGGATTGGGCCACTCGTGAGCTGGGCCTTTGTTCCTCTAAGATCAGTGTCATAAAAATGAGTCGGAGTACCCTGAAAAATGTCTTGAAATATTAATGGGCAAATTTTGGGGTATGACAGCTGCCCCTGTTCAATATTCTTGAATCGAGAGAGTAGAATGGTATGTGCACCATTCGTGGTCTGGAGGTGGAAGATTATTGAACACTAAAATGCCTCAAAAATTTGTGCTGGTCAACCAGGAGCTAGTCTTGATGGAGATGGGCTTAAAGATGCCATCCAGGGAATTTGATGATGAGAACTTCAGAGTGCGTCGTACATTAGACGATATCTGAAGACATGGGTGTCGTACCGAGTCATACGATAGACCATATAATGAGTCATCCATTATGCTGTCGACTTCGCTGGGGAGTCAGAGTGTGTTACACGCTGCTGGGGGTAAGGGATCAGAATGGATCATATGCTAGACCGTATCTGAATACCAGAGTGAGTTGTTCATCAGGCGGATGACTTTGTCGAGGATGAAAAATCAGAATGGATCGTACGCTTGATCGTCTCTGAGTTGCAAAATGAGACCTCCATTAAGCGGGTGATTTCACTAGGGATAGAAGATCAGACCGGATCGTATGCTAGATCGTATCTGAGTTGAAGATCCAAATGGGTCTTATGCTAGACCGTATTGGAGTTGCAGGATGAGTCGTCCGTTAGGCTGTGTCTGATGATGAAAGGGGGTAGTCGTACGCTAGACTACACTTCAGAAATATACAGTACACTAGGTAGCATCTGAGGAGATGAAGGTCTAACTGGGTCGTACATTAAACGGTACCTGAGCAGAATGAGCCGTCCATTAGGCTGAATCTGACGATGAAAGGGGGTAGTCATATGCTAGACTACACTTCAGAAATATACCGTACACTAGGTAGCATCTGAGCAGATGAAGGTCTAACTGGGTCGTACATTAAACTGTATCTAAGCAGAATGAGCCGTCCATTAGGCTGAATCTGATTATAAAAGGGGGTAGTCATATGCTAGACTACACTTCAGAAATATACCGTACACTAGGTAGCATCTGAGCAGATGAAGGTCTAACTGGGTCGTACATTAAACCGTATCTGAGCAGAATGAGCCGTCCATTAGGCTGAATCTGATTATAAAAGAGGGTAGTCATATGCTAGACTACACTTCAGAAATATACCGTACACTAGGTAGCATCTGAGCAGATGAAGGTCTAACTGGGTCGTACATTAAACCGTATCTGAGCAGAATGAGCCATCCATTAGGCTGAATCTGATTATAAAAGGGGGTAGTCATATGCTAGACTACACTTCAGAAATATACCGTACACTAGGTAGCATCTGAGCAGATGAAGGTCTAACTGGGTCGTACATTAAACCGTATCTGAGCAGAATGAGCCATCCATTAGGCTGAATCTGATTATAAAAGGGGGTAGTCATATGCTAGACTACACTTCAGAAATATACCGTACACTAGGTAGCATCTGAGCAGATGAAGGTCTAACTGGGTCGTACATTAAACCGTATCTGAGTTATTGAAGGTCAGAATGGATCGTACGCTAGATCGTATCTGAGTTGAAGGAGTCATATGTTGGGCTGAATCAGAACGAACCGTACGTTAGGCTGAATCTGATAGTATTTGTGTATGTTGTATCTGCGATAAATGTCTGGGATGAGCTTATAGATGCCATCGTTAGGAGGATGTCAGAATGAATGTTGACATGGAGTATAGTTGAATCCTGAATGTAATTGATAAAGCTGTCCGTCTGAATGGACCTTTGTTTTGACTGTATCAAGAGGATAATTAACCTGAAAAATAAAGTTAGCTTCATGCCATGTCATGATGCATGAGATGCAAATGTTGTATGCATGCGTGTGCTGTGAAATGATGTAATGGGTGAATTATGCGTCTGGAATAAATGAGAGCATTGTATACATGTATATGTTAGGAAATGACGTAATGTATATGATGCGGAATGAAAATTGTATGTAGGTATGTGATGTGAAATGATGTAATGAATGCACTATGTGTCTGAAACGTTCTTCCAGGGGACTCTACTGGGGAAATAAATCTCACTCTTCTGGTCGGAGATATTTGTATTGATGACCCTTCCTTAGCTAGGGGTATTTGACTTTTATCTGATGGCAGAGATATTCAACAGAGCCTGGCTGGGGGTAGAAGAGATGACCAGTCTAGTGATGCCAATTTCTTCTGGGGAATAACTGGCGTTGCCGAGGAATCGAATTAGCAATGGATTCATTGGGAAGCGTGATTAGACCTTCTCCTCGATCCTGAAGTCGTGTAGTAATTGCTATTACTATTCTAGGCATGCATTTTTGGTAAACATTGATCATATTCAAATGCATAAATCAATTCAAAGTAAATCAATGGACGTTTACGCAAACAAAACAGAAAAGGTAAAACAAAAGCATCTTTTTGGAAATGAAATTGTATTGATTTTGAAAGAGGGCCTGTAAACAGGCAATTTGTGTACAAGGAGACAGAAATCCTAGTAAGAGGAAATCGTCAAGAAAACAAAGAGAAAGCTATGCAGAAAAAGGTCCTATTGATTTTAATTCCACTACTGTCATTATGTCTTCAAGCATCTCATCTCCTGCTGTCGGATAGAAGTGATTAGCTTGTTCAGTCCTTTGAACTTGGTTGAAGCAGACAGAGAACGGGGCCTAGTCATACGCTTTAATCCCTAATTTTTGCCTGGACCGCCTTTTCAGGTTTTCAGTCCACCGGGATACCCTTTTTTGCTCAAGCCGCCTTTTCAGGTTTTCGACTTGCCGGGTGTACGTCTTTATATGTTTATCCCTAATTTTTGCCCGAACCCTTTTGGTTCGCCGGGATGCCCTTACTTTTGCCTAGGTACGTCGACCTAGCGAGTCTCTTTTATGCGTAGTATTTTTTAACTATGTCAGCGTTCACAGGATGCGGGAACTCTTTGCCATCCGTTGTAGCAAGCATCATGGCTCCACCAGAGAATACCTTCTTAACTACAAATGGCCCTTCGTATGTGGGAATCCATTTGCCCCTGGGATCACCTTGTGGTAGAATGATACGCTTGATAACTAAGCCGCCGATTTGGTACACTCGTCTCTTGACCTTTTTGTTGAATGCCTGGGTCATGCGCTTCTGATATATCTGCCTATGACAAACAGCCGCGAGTCTCTTCAATCAAATTTATCTGATCGAGTCGAGTCTGAATCCGTTCATCTTCATCTAAGCCCGCCTCTTTCATGATTCTTAGAGAGGGAATCTGAACTTCCACTGGTAAGATGGCTTCCATTCCATAAACTAAAGAGAACGGAGTTGCCCCTGTCGAAGTGCGCACTGAAGTGCGATAACCGTGGAGAGCGAATGGTAACATCTCATGCCAGTCTTTGTATGTTACTGCTATCTTTTGTATGAGCTTCTGGACATTGTTAGCAGCCTCCACGGCGCCGTTCATCTTTGGCCGGTACGGAGAAGAGTTATGGTGTTTTATTTTGAACTGCGTGCAGAGTTCGGTAATCATCTTGTTGTTCAAATTAGTACCATTGTCAGTGATAACTCTTTCAGGAGACAGCAGGTTTCTCAAATAGATATTTGATAGAATCCATCTTAGAAGTCAATAAAGTGGTATCATTCAACAGATACTGTCTTAGTCGGCGAGCAGCCCAAGCCAAAGCACAGCAAGCTTTCTCGAGCTGTGAGTATCTTGTTTCACAGTCGGTACCTTTTGCTAAGGCAGTATATGGCATGCTCTTTTCGACCAGACTCGTCATGTTGCCCCAACACACACCTCATTGAATTTTCTAACACGGTCAAATACATGATTAGAGGTCTTCCTTCAACTGGTAGCATCAGAATTGGAGGTTCTCGGAGATACTTCTTGATTTTGTCAAAAGCTTTTTGGCATTCATCATTCCATACCATCTCTTGATTTTTTCTCAGTAATTTGAAGAGGGGTTTGCAGGTAGCAGTCAAGTGTGGAGTGAATCGGGCAATGTAATTCGAGTGCCCCAAGAAACCTCTGACTTCTTTCTTGTTTATTTCAGTACCCAGATTTACAATTTCAATTGATTCCTCATGCGGCTGTATAGTCTTTTCTTCTTGCAGTAGTCGGGCAAGTTCTCCAGGGACTTCACAATCTTCCTCGCTTCCATCCTCGGCTTGGTAGATCGGATTTGCAAAGTCATAATGAACAGTAGCAGAGTCATTACCAACAGGATCCAGAGTGGATATGGATCGGCAAATTGTTACGTGAGTGTGTGGAAGAAACATAGCTTGTTTGAAAAATGACAGGAAAGATAAAGAGCGCAATATTTGAATGCAAAAAGTCCATTGATTTATTGAATATGAATATGCTTATGAAAATGACAAACCCTTAAAATTAGCTATTATGCCCCGGGTATAGACACAATGCTTTTGAAATACTAAAATAACAATTACTCCCGACTAAAGGAAATCGGGATAGTGTCTTCAGCCTTCCAATTATTGAGTCCGTCACCAATTGTTGGGTAGACCCAGCTATCCAGGTCGCAATCGCTGTCAGCATCCTCTATAGCATTAAGAGTTTTGTCATGATTAGGCAGAGGAGCAGTGATGACCTTAGGAGTCTCAGGCGGATCCAATTCAAATTCTCCGGCGTCGATCATATCCTGAATTTTATTCTTCAACGACCAACAATCGTTCGTATTATGCCCGGGGCTATCGGAGTGATACGCACACCTGGCGTCGGGATTATAACTAGGAGAAGTAGTGTTGGGTTTTGCAGGAGGATCTCTGAGGGTAATTAAATTTGCTTTTAGCATACCCTGCAGTGCTTGTGCTAAAGTCATATTGATCTTCGTAAACTGCCTTCTTCCCGGGTTAATGTGCCTCACAGATTTCTTGTCTTTTTTCTTCTCGAGCAAGAGAGCCTTCAGTTCTTCCTGCCCCTTGGATAAGTTCAAGATCATCTCCTGGAGTTGAGCATTCTGAGCATGGAGATCTTTGACAGTCTGTCCGAGGTCCATTTTTCTGTTTGCATGAAAATCGTGAGAACATTGATCCCTTTAGAACACCTGTTATGCAATGTTATGTTATGCAATGTATGAAATGTTTTCAAGGACTTTTGGAATTTAACTTTGCATAAACTACCAAAAAAAGGAAACTTTTTTTTTTTTTTTTTTTTACAAAATAGAGCAAAGTTAAATCCCTAAGTCCTCGAAATGGTTTGTTCAATGCCCTGATGTTATGATGATGTTATGATGTTATGATGTTAAGTAAATAACAAGCACAAGCAAGTCACACAACCATCATTCCTAAGTTTTAAGGCTTGCATGAGTTCCATAGGTAAGTACCCTCCCCACTGAAGTTTGGTTGGTTCAACCTGTCCTAGAATAGTAACCGGGTTCTAGAAGGATCTCAGATCATCGACCTTTCTTTAAGTCCACTTCAGTGCAACGCCAAGTGGTTGACCAAAGCTTCCCTAAAGTCCAATCTCAAAGAGTGTAGTATCGAGTCTCAACCAACCCCAGTCGGAACCGAAGTCAGTTATCTCACTACTTTCTAATGGCTAGGATGAGTCAATTAGGGTTCTAAAGGTCTGGTTAATGCGTTGATGACACCACGCGAATGCCAAATTTTTCCTCAAATAAACATGAGGAACATCAGGACATCCAAAGTGTCACATTAACCGTAGCCATCATTTTAACCATTCCAGTATACGCCGGATAGTCGCGATGATCTATTGCTACTTACCTAAGGTACACTAGATCCGGGTGTAGGATCTTTCACTCAAAAATTCCCTTAAAAGAAGGAACAATTTGAAAACATATATGATTTTTTAAGGTGACCTCTCTTTGTCATCCCCAGCAGAGTCGCCAGTTCTGTCATACGGTGAGCTGACTTTTTGTATGTTTTTAATCGCAATGTCGCGGTTAGCAAGAGTCGCCACCGACTTTTCTTTTATCCAATAAGGAAAGGTGGAAAAGAACAGGAAAGACCTTAATTTAGATTCTTAGGTTCGGGAGGTACATTATACAAAGGGAAGGTGTTAGCACCCTTTGTATCCATGGTTATCCATGGGCTCTTAATTGCTCAATCATTTATGTTTTTCTAGTTTGAAAAAGTGGTTGGGAAATGTGTAGGAAATGTTTTGAAAAGGAGAATTTAACTTTGTAATGATTCTTGAATGAATGTATACAAAGTGGTTATCTCGTTTAGTTTTGAAAATAGTTTAGAAAAATATAACTCGGCAATGATTCTAGTGCGAATGTATGCCAAGTGGTGATTTTCTAATGGAGGTTTTGAAAGGTGTAAGGTGTGAAAAGTAGTTTTAAATTGTGAATAAGCAATTAAGAGTTATACCTATCCGAGGTCTTTCCGGGCATTTCCTATCCTTATGAGGGTAAAACTGTCCTTACTATTGAGAAGTAAGCAGTTTTATCCTTTGGATGTAGAAGGGTCATCGAAGGGTCATCGATTGGTCATCGATTGGTCATTGAAGGCAACAGTTGTGAGGATACCTCAGCATTCGAAGGGACGATCATCATTTAACCGTAGGCTACACCGAAGGGTCATCGAGGGACAAAGGCAACATTCGAGGGACTATGATGATTTAACCGAAGAGTCTTTGCTAAGTGTATCCCCATATTCGCGGGACATGACCATAATACCATAATCGTAGGGTAACAAAGAGAGGTTCGAGATCACTTATTTAAAGGCAAAGTTTTACAATTAATTAGGTAACCGTAATCAAGTAGGTAATTAGGTCCATATTAAAATCAATACATTAAGATCAATTAAGCCATTAGGGTGGATCTTCGCCATGAAATGAATACATTAAAATCAATTGAGTAATTCAGGGTGAATCTCCATAAGGATCTCCCACACATAAAGTGGGATACCTAGCCGGCCGTTTCCTCGGGAATATGTAAACCTTTGCACAATTCAACACACGGGTTAGAGCACCAAAGCAAAGTACAATTGAAAATTGCACTACAACACAACAGTCATAATCTCAGGCCAAATGATGCAGAATTATAATAAATCTTAGTTAGATAGACATAAGGCAGAATAGAAAAAAAAACAAAGCAGCCGCTGTCCCGTTCGCCTCTGCTTCGCCTAGCGAAGGCTCAGCGAATGCTCGCTACAGGCTCGCTTAGCGATGTGCTAGCGAGTGGCCACGGGTTTGGAGTTTGACAGCAGCATGACCTCCGAAAACCTGAACTGGTATGGCACTTGATTACAGGAACAGCATGGACAAACATTCATGATATTCAAGCATATTTAAATTCGCATGTGAAATCAAATTACATATTCGAAACTTCAATCATGATGCTTTATGTATATAGAGATTACCGATTAAAAGTATAAAACGATAGTGATGCGCAAACCTGCTTGCAACTAAGCTGCTATGTTGAAGAGACTGATCGCTTTTGGTATCGGATGGAGTTGGGCGGCGGTAGCTTCGGAGCGGATGAGCTGCCTTCAGGGTTTCCTCCTTCTGAATTCTCTGGATTAGCAGGGTTTCTATGCCAGGGTTTCTATACGTCCTTCTCTGTCCGTCTTGGTCTGTCCATTTTCGTGGCTGAAGTGCCAGTATTTATAGTGAGCGTGGTGACCTAATGGGCTCAGAATGAAGCCCAGAATTTTCTGTTATCTGCCAGCTTCGCTAGGCGAGCGTGTAGCGAACGTTCGCTTGGCGAAGGATTTGCTCGCCTAGCGAGCAGGCCAGTTTGGGCCATTTTCTGGATTGGGCCACTCGTGAGCTGGGCCTTTGTTCCTCTAAGATCAGTGTCATAAAAATGAGTCGGAGTGCCCTGAAAAATGTCTTGAAATATTAATGGGCAAATTTTGGGGTATGACAGAGTGGAATGGTGTCCTTCGAGGACCGTGCGCCGAATGTCAGCAATAGATCAGTATTGTCGTTGGTTATACGATTAGCGGGCCCAGTCCTGTATTCATCTGATAAAGTTGTGCCGTATCAGTATAATGCTACAATGATAGAAGGTGGTCAAGAGGTCCTGTTACCTACGACTAGCTCTGTGGTGAGCATTGTAGATGTTACCAAGGTGACCCGCAGTGGTCGTGTGTTTGGGCCGGTGTTCCTAAAGGATAAGGAAGAATCAGTTGTGAGTAAGAAGGTGGAAGTGCCTGTTGTAGATCTAGTTGGTGTTTCAAAAGGTAAGTCTGGTGAATCCAGCAATTTGAATGCTAACAATGATGATGAGGTACCCCGGTTAGTCAATAGAAGTGAGTTCAATATGGTGGAGAAGCTGCTCCAAACCCCCTCAAAAATCTCAGTGTTGTATCTGCTCATGAATTCTGAAGCGCACAGAGAAGCACTGCAGAGAGTTCTAGAACAAGCATTTATAGAACATGATGTTACAGTGGACCAATTCGATCATATTGTGGCTAACATCACTTCTTGCAACAATCTTAGCTTCTGTGGTGAAGAACTCCCCGAGGAGGGCAGAAATCATAATCTGGCTTTGCACATTTCTATGAATTGCAAAGAGGATGCTTTGTCAAATGTGCTTGTTGACACCGGGTCGTCACTGAATATGTTGCCGAAGTCAACTCTGTCAAAGTTATCGTACCAAGGAGCGCCTATGAGGTATAGTGGAGTAATCGTCAAAGCTTTTGACAGTTCACGCAAAATAGTTATTGGTGAAGTGGACCTTCCAGTTATGATAGGTCCGAGTGATTTTCAAATTACTTTTCAAGTAATGGATATCCACCCGGCCTACAGTTGCTTGTTGGGAAGGCCATGCATTCATGAGGCAGGAGCTGTTACTTCAACTTTGCATTAGAAGCTCAAATTTGTGAAGAATTGAAAGCTTGTAATCGTTGGTGGGGAGAAGGCGCTATTAGTTAGCCACCTGTCATCTTTCTCTTATGTTGAAGCTGAGGATGAGGTTGGAACTCTGTTCCAGGCCTTATCTATTGTTGTCGAAAAGAGAGTTGGGGCACCTATGTCCTCGTTGAAAGATGCTAAGAAGATTGTGGAAGAAGGCAATGTTGATCAGTGGGGGCGCATGGTAGAGGTCTCCGATAACAAAGGCAGAACCGGTTTAGGGTTCCAGCGAGGTTCATCAACTGCAAGGACTGAAGATATGCAACTTAGCTTCCGTAGCGGGGGGTTCATTCATGGAAATAAACAACACTTAGTTGTTGTGCTAGAAGATGACGAAGAGGAAGACTGCACCAATTTTGTGACGCATGGAAAGGCTTGCAACAATTGGACCGCTGTTGATATTCCTGTTATTTTGCATCGATCTAAGTAATTGCTTTTATATGTTTTTAAAATCCTTCTCCTATGCCTAAGGGAGAAGTGAACATTGTTTGGGCATTTTCAAATTGATCATTAATAAAATTAATTTTATTCATCCACATCTATGATGTCTTGTTTTTAATTTTTGCTTTATTCTGAAAATAGTAATCACAAAAAACATAAATAAATAATATAATTGTCCATCTGCATAATATTTGGTCACAAATTCATTTCTCTAAAATCAAAATATCAAATCATTATGCAGGTTGGTTCCTAAGCCCATTGAATATAATGGTCCTTCTCCTTCTCCAAATTTTGAATTCCCTGTGTTTGAAGTCGAGGAGGAAAGTGATGTAGAAGCGAGTGATGAATTATCCCGTCTTCTTGAGCAAGATGAAAAGACCATTTAGCCGTTCGAAGAACAGATTGAGTTAGTCAACTTGGGTTCTGAGGATGATGTGAAGGAAGTCAAGATTGGGTCTCGACAATGTCCAAATGTCAAGAAGGGGTTGATTGATCTTCTTCGAGAGTATTCAGAGGTGTTTGCTTGGTCCTACCAAGACATGCCTGATTTGGATTCTGAGATTGTGGAGCATAGATTGTCGTCGAAGCCAGAATGCCCGCCAGTCAAGCAGAAATTGAGAAGAAAGCATCCTGATATGGCTGTGAAGATCAAAGAGGAAGTGCATAAGCAGATTGATGTCGGTTTCCTTGTAACCGCTGAGTATCCGCAATGGGTGGCCAATATTGTGCCTGTTCCAAAGAAAGATGGAAAAGTCTGCATGTGTGTTGATTATAGAGATTTGAATAAAGCCAGTCCGAAAGAACGATTTCCCTCTGCCACACATTGATATGTTGGTAGACAATACTGCTAAATTCAAAGTCTTTTTGTTTATGGATGGATTTTCCGGATATTATCAGATCAAAATGGCACCCGAAGATATGGAGAAAACCATATTCATTACACCTTGGGGAACATTCTGTTATAGAGTGATGCCTTTCGGTTTAAAGAATGCTGGTGCAACTTATCAAAGAGCAATGACTACTTTTTTTCATGATATGATGCATAAAGAGATTAAAGTTTATGTTGATGACATGATTGCTAAATCTATTGATGAAGAGGAACATGTTGAGAATTTGTTGAAGCTATTCCAGCGTTTGATGAAATATAAACTCCGCTTGAATCCCAATAAGTGTACTTTTGGTGTTCGTTCTGGTAAGTTGTTGGGCTTTATTGTCAGCGAGAAGGGTATTGAAGTTGATCCTGCCAAGGTCAAAGCAATACAAGAGATGCCTGCGCCCAAAACTGAGAAGCAAGTCAGAGGTTTTCTCGGCCGCTTGAATTATATCTCCGGATTCATTTCTCACATGACTGCCACATGTGCGCCTATATTCAAGCTTCTTCGGAAAGATCAGTCTTGTGATTGGACTGAAGACTGCCAGAAAGCTTTTGACAGTATCAAGGAATATTTTCTTGAACCTCCGATTTTGTCTCCACCTGTTGAAGAAAGACCGTTGATTATGTATTTGACTGTGCTCGAAGATAGTATGGGTTGTGTTCTTGGTCAACAAGATGAGACTAGAAAGAAAGAATTTGCAATTTACTACCTTAGTAAGAAGTTCATCGACTGTGAGACTCGGTATTCTATGCTTGAGAAAACTTGTTGCGCATTGGTTTGGGCTGCTAAGCGTCTGCGTCAATATATGTTGAATCATACCACTTGGTTGATATCCAAAATGGATCCAATTAAGTATATATTTGAGAAACCTGCTTTAACTGGGAGGATTGCCCATTGGCAGATGTTGTTATCAGAGTATGATATTGAATACCGATCTCAGAAAGCGATCAAAGGTAGTATCTTGGCTGACCACTTGGCTCACCAACCAATTGAAGATTACCAGTCAGTGCAGTATGATTTTCCTGATGAAGAGATCTTGTACTTAAAAATGAAAGATTGTGATGAACCATTGCTTGAAGAAGGGCCAGAACCTAGTTCCCGTTGGGGCATGGCTATGCCAAAAACTGGAATAGACAGCGCACCTTAGAGGGCGCTTTATTACAAAAGCGCTCTCTAAAGTGAAGCGAAAAAATAAGGAGCAATAGACAGCGCACTTTAGAGGGCGCTTTTGTAATAAAGCGCCCTCTAAGGTGAAGCGAAAAAATAAGGAGGAGATAGAGGGACAACAATACATGGCGCTTTTTAGAAAGCGCCCTCTAAGGTTACCCTTAGAGGGCGCTTTTAATAAAGCGCTGTTATAAGTCCATGTGTATTTCCAGCTTATAAAGCGCTTCTGGAAAGCCTTAGAGAGCGCTTCCATAAGCGCCCTCTTAGGCCCCCTTTAGAGGGCGCTTTTTTAATAAAGCGCCCTCTAAGGTGAAGCGAAAAAATAAGGAGCAGATACCTTAGAGGGCGCTTTTAATAAAGCGCTGTTATAAGTCCATGTGCATTTCCAGCTTATAAAGCGCATCTGAAAGCCTTAGAGAGCGCTTCCATAAGCGCCCTCTTAGGCCCCCTTTAGAGGGCGCTTTTTTTCCACAAGCGCCCTCTAAGGTCCCCTTTAGTAAACATTAAAATTATAACATACTGCGCATTTTGTTATTTCACTCTCTGTTATTTTCGTTCTTTTTCACGTTAGGGTTCTAAGGCGTTTTCCTTCCACCTCTGTTAGATCTACATTATTACTGCGCGTTTCCTCCTTCTACCAATCAAAGGTACACGACGCATACATTATTACGTTTACTATTGCTTTGTTTTAGCTTTGCGCAATTTCAGTTTTATGTTATTGTTTTACTATTGCTTTGTTTTAGCTGCGCGTTTACTATTGCTTTGTTTTAGCTTTGTTTTAGCGCATGCAATGGGACTACATTACCCAGTAGTTAGGGTTATACGACCTATGAACATTTGATTTTGTGTCAACACCAGTATCATTAGAAACCTAGGTCCGAATGTGTTTGAACTCTTCTGAAATTGTTTTTTATTTATTCTAATTAGTAATGGATAATACATGGATGTCTTCCAATCGATTGTCGAGAGAGTACGAGAATGGGGTATCAGAATTCGTTAAGTTTGTCGTTGCGCACGCCGAAGACCCCAGTAGAATGATATGTCCTTGCTTGGGTTGTTGTTATGGGAAACAGGTTGACGCAGTTCAGTTGACATCGCATCTAATGAGGCATGGAATTGATCGAAGTTATACATGTTGGAATTTGCATGGTGAGAAAAGTAACGAGAATGTTGAACCGGGTGATAGTACGACCTATGCCTCAAACTATAGTGGCGCAGATACATACGATTGTGATCGAGTTGAAGAGATTGCAGAAGCACTTGAAGGAGATCTTAAGGATTGTCCTGAAATGTTTGAGAGGTTGGTAAGTGATGCAGAGAAACCTTTGTATGATGGTTGCACTAAATTCACAAGATTGTCTGCGGTATTAAAGTTGTACAACTTAAAGGCGGGCAATGGATGGTCGGATAAAAGTTTCACAGAGTTATTAGCCCTTTTGAAAGATATGCTTCCTGAGGATAATGTTCTTCCCAATCGAACATATGAGACCAAAAAGATGTTGTGCTCTATTGGCATGAGCTATGATAAGATACATGCATGTCCAAACGATTGCGTTTTGTTTCGAAATGAGTATGCATCGTTAAATGAGTGTCCTAAATGCGGTGTCTCGCGATTTAAGAACAAGTTGTCTCCAGCAAAAGTCTTGTGGTATTTTCCTGTTATTCCGAGATTTAGACGCATGTTTCGTAGTGAAACCGATTCAATACACTTGACCTGGCATGCAGATGAAAGAATTATAGATGGAAAGTATCGACATCCGACAGATTCACCACAGTGGTTGAAAATTGATAATGATTATCCTGAATTTGGAGAAAAATCAAGAAACCTTCGCATGGCATTATCTACTGATGGAATGAACCCACACGGTATCCAGAGTATCTCACACAGTACATGGCCTGTGATTATTATGATTTATAACCTACCTCCATGGCTATGTATGAAGCGTAAGTACATGATGTTGTCTATGTTGATTTCTGGACCTAAACAACCAGGGAATGACATAGACGTGTACTTGAAGCCCTTAATCGAAGATTTAAAGATTTTGTGGGAGACCGGTGTGGAGGTTTATGATGGATATAGGAAAGAAAGTTTCAACTTGAGGGCGATGCTGTTTGGCACAATTAATGATTTTCCAGCATACGGAAATCTATCAGGGTATAGCATAAAAGGTCAATGTGCGTGTCCTATTTGTGAAGATAAAACAGATTGGAAGCGCTTGGAGTTTGGTCAGAAGAATGTCTTTCTCGGTCATCGGAGATTCTTAAATTCAAATCATCACTACCGTGGATGGAGAAAGGCGTTCAATGGAGAGACAGAACAAGGCAGAGCTCCACCTATATTGACGGGTGATCAAATTTTTGAAAAGGTGAAAGATTTGGATACTCAGTTTGGCAAGCCTTTTGCCCAGACACTTGTCAAAAGTGGGTGGAAGAAGAGGTCAGTTTTTTTGAATTGCCGTATTGGAAGTCCTTGTATGTGAGACATTTTCTTGATGTTATGCATATTGAAAAAAATGTATTTGAAAGTGTTATTGGCACGTTACTCAATATACAAGGAAAGTCTAAGGATGGCCTTAAGGCAAGAAAGGACTTGATAGCGATGGGAATAAGAACTGAATTAGGACCCTTGAAGAAAGGAAAACGAACATATCTACCGCCTGCTGCTTATACTCTATCTAGAAAGGAGAAAAAAACATTGTGTAAGTTTCTAAGTGAAGTTAAAGTTCCAGAAGGGTACTCTTCAGATATTAGAAGACTTGTGTCTATGAAAGACCTCAAGTTAAAGAGTTTAAAGACCCATGATTGCCATGTTATAATGGAACATTTTCTCCCAATAGGTATACGTTCTATTCTTCCAGAAAAAGTAAGAAGCTCTATAACTAAGTTGTGTTCTTTCTTCAAGTCAATTTGCAGTAAGGTGATCAATCCTGCGATCTTACCAATGTTGCAAAAAGAAATCGTTATTACTTTGTGTGAGCTTGAAATGTTTTTTCCTCCATCATTTTTTGACATAATGGTACATCTAGTTGTTCATCTTGTGAAAGAGACACAATTGTGTGGACCAGCTTATATGAGATGGATGTACCCTGTTGAACGTTATATGAAAATATTAAAAGGGTACGTGAAGAACCGAAGTCGACCAGAAGGTTGTATGGTTGAAAGATACATTGTTGAAGAAGCGATTGAGTTTTGTACTGAATATTTGTCTAATGTTCAGTCAATCGGACTCCCCAAGTCTCAGCTTGTCGAAAAGAAAGAAGGAAAAAATCTAATTGGAAATAAAATCGTGGCAGTATCAAGGGTCGAACGGGATCAAGTGCATTTGTATGTTCTGCACAATGAGAATGAGGTTGAGCCGTATGTTGAAATTCACAAGGATGTTCTTCGAGGTTTAAATCCCAATAGAAATGAAAATTGGATAGTACGAGAGCACAATCGATGTTTTATACCTTGGTTTAAGGATCATATTTATTCAAAGTATTATTCAGATCCCGCTTCAATAACAGAAAGGTTGAAATGCTTAGCATATGGTCCAGGTTTCCATGTTTTTTCTTATAGCGCATACGCGATTAATGGATACACATTTTATACCAAAGAACAAGATGATAAAAATACTATGCAGAATAGTGGTGTCACCGTGGTAGCTGAAGCAATGCACATATCAAGTGTGAAGGACTTAAACCCCAAATTTGCAAATCTGTCGTATTTTGGTGTTATCGAGCGCATTTGGGTGTTTGATTATGAGAAGTTTCAGATTCCTATATTTGGTTGCAAGTGGGTTGAAAATAATAACGGCATTCGAATGGATAAGTCAGGATTTTTGCAAGTGGATCTTAATAGGGTGGGATACAAAGATGAGTCTTTTATTCTAGCCTCTCAAGCTAGACAAGTGTTCTATGTCAATGATCCGAAAAGTACGAAATGGTCTATAGTTCTTTTTTCCAACAAAGTAATTGATGAAAACACTGAAGATCAAGGTGATATTGATGTTGAGATTGAATCGTTTACCAGAAATGATCAAGATGAGAATATTATATCAAATGATTCATATATTAGAAATGATCATAATGAGGGTATTTGGATCAATCCAACCGTCCGTGTTGTTAAGAGACATGTAGAACATATTCCAACCAAGAAAAGAAAGAGAACTTAGTGAAAAAGGTACAGGTCAAATGATTTTAATTGTGCTCTTTATTACAGGTAAAATGACTTTTATGATTTTAATTGTTTTTACATTTGTCATCTGATTTTAATTGTTTTCTTTATTACAGGTAAAATGGCTATTATGAAGTCAATCATTCGTGCAAGGGGCAAGGGATACTCGAAAGTATCAATTGATATTTGTTTAGATGGAGATGTTCCATTGTCGTCAAGCCTCATTCGCGTAGATGATGATGCTGGATATTTGAAAGTATCCCTCTACGACAATGGAAGATGTCCGTCTAAACAAATATAAATTCTATCTTCAAAAGATAAGAGACCAAAAATATAAGGGGATTACGCAGCAAATCGAGTCAGTTGCATCAAAAAAAAAGGTATAAACACAATTATATGATATTTATGCATAGAAAATGTTAATTCTTGATCTTATACATCACCTAACTAATTTTATGATATTTTAGGTTCATGCTATTGATATTGAACAAAAAGAGGTTGTTGCTAAGAAGACTGCTGCTAGCAAAAAAAACATACATCTCAGAGATGCTTTTGCTACTTAGTTTTATTTCTTTTTAAGTTATGAATTGGTTGTATATAGAATCTTTAGAAGTTAAACGATTATATATCAGTGGATTGTTGTATATGTATGGATTGTTGTATATAAGGCTTGTTGAATGCAATGTTGGAAAAGGGCTTTAAATTATATAGTTTTGGGTGTACTGCTTCAATATACAGGTTGTCTAAAATAAATAAAAAATATAGCGCTTTTTAAAAAAAAAATTTAAATAACCACCCACTTTAGAGGGCGCTTTTTCAAAAAAGCGCCCTCTAAAGTGGAAACATTTAAGGGTTTAGAGGGCGCTTTTACTGGAAAGCGCCCTCTAAACCCTTAAAAGTTTCCACTTTAGAGGGCGCTTTCCAGTAAAAGCGCCCTCTAAACCCTTAAATGTTTCCACTTTAGAGGGCGCTTTTTTGAAAAAGTGCCCTCTAAAGTGGCCCTTAAAGGGCTTAAAGAGCCACTTTAGACAGCGCTTTCACTAGGAAAAAAAGCGCTGTCTTTACCTATGCAAGCGCCAGATTAGAGGGCGCTTTGAAGCGCTGTTATAGGCCAAAAAAAGCGCCCTCTTTTCCCTTATTTGGCGTAGTGGTATTTGATGGAGCTGTTATTCAGTATGGTAATGGCATTGGGGCAGTGATCATTACTCCTTAAGGCACACATCTACCATTTACAACTAGATTGACTTTCAAGTGTACAAACAACATGGTAGAATATGAAGCTTGCATTATGGGGCTTGAAGAGGCCATGAATCTCAGAATCAAGTATTTGGATGTCTTTGGAGACTCAGCTTTGGTTGTGAATCAGATCAAAGGTGAATGGGAGAAAAATTAACCCGGTTTAATACCATATAGAGATTATGCGAGGAGGATTTAAACTTTCTTTAGAAAGGTTGAGTTTCATCATATCCCTCGAGATGAGAACCGTATGGCAGATGCTCTTGCAACGTTGGCATCAATGATTATGGTGAAGTATTGGAATGAAGTTCCCAATTTGTCTATGATGCGTCTTGATAGGTCAGCTCATGTGTTTGCTATTGAAGAGATCAAAGACGAGAAGTTGTGGTATTACGACATCAAATGTTTCCTCCAAAGTCAGATTTACCCGCCTGCGGCATCTTTGAAGGATAAGAAGACTTTGAGAAGATTAGCCAGTAATTTCTACTTGAATGGCGATATACTGTACAAGAGAAACTTCGACATGGTTTTGCTCAGATGTGTGGATAGACACGAAGCAGTCTTGTTGATGACGGAAGTGCATGAAGGTTCCTTTGGTACTCATTCTAATGGACATACAATGGCGAAGAAGATGTTGCAAGCAGGTTACTATTGGCTGACAATGGAATCTGACTGTTGCAAGTTTGTGAAGAAGTGCCATAAGTGTCAAATATATGCTGATAAGATTCATGTTCCTCCGACACTATTGAATGTTATTTCTTCCCCATGGCCCTTCTCCATGTGGGGAATTCATATGTTTGGGATGATTGAGCCCAAAGCTTCGAATGGACATCGTTTCATTCTGGTGGCAATTGACTACTTCACCAATTGGCTTGAAGCGGCATCGTATGCGAATGTAACCAAGCAAGTTGTTGTAAGGTTTATCAAGAGTCAGATCATATGCCGATATGGTGTGCTAAGTAATTTTTCTCCCTACAGACCTAAGATGAATGGGGTTGTTGAAGCGGAAAATAAGAACATTAAGAATATTATTCAGAAGATGGTTGTCACGTATAAGGATTGGCATGAGATACTCATGTTTGCTTTGCATGGGTATCGTACATCCGTCCGCACTTCAACAGGGGCAACCCCTTTTTCTCTTGTATATGGCATGGAAGCAGTGCTCCCCGTAGAGGTTGAGATTCCTTCATTGCGAGTGCTCATGGAAGCCAAGTTGACTGAGGCTGAATGGTGTCAGATAGGGTTTGACCAGCAGAATTTAATTGAAGAAAAGCGGTTAACTACCATGTGTCATGGTCAGTCATATCAACAGAGGATGAAGAAAGCTTTTAATAAGAAGGTCAGACCTTGAGTATTCAAGGAAGGTGACCATGTGCTCAAGAAGATTTTATCTTTCAAACCAGATTCTAGGGTAAAATGAACTCCTAATTATGAAGGTCCATATGTTGTTAAGAGAGCCTTTTCAGGCGGTGCTTTGATTCTTACAACTATGGATGGTGAAGAGTTCAGTCGTCCTGTGAACGCAGATGCCGTCAAGAAATACTTCGCCTAAAAAGAAAAGAACAACTCGCTAAATTGAAAACCCGAAAGGGCCGCTTAGGCAAAAATGAGCGTCTCGGTGGATTGAAAACCCGAAAGGGCGATCCAGGCAAAAATTAGAGACATAAAATAGAAGATATTTATCCCGGTAAATTGAGTACCCCACCTTGGGGAAATTTATGAAAAAAATTAGGGATCATGGCAAGTAACTGCATCTTGTTGATCCTCAGTTTTGAAGACATTCTTAAGCATGTCATTTGGTGTTGATTCATCTTCAACCAAAGGCAAGAGCACGGTGGATGTTGAAGTATGTAGAAGGATTAGTGATCATTGTATTTTATGTAGCCATTTTCCATGTAAATTACCATTTTCAACTTTTGTAAAGATCTATGGAGTCTTGTCATTTACAGGCTACCATTCTATTAAATAAAGTAGAGTTTTTTGCCCAATTGTTTCTACTCTTATTTATATTTCAACCAAAATAGACTTAAATTTTATGATGATCATTTTGAAATTAATTTTTAAATCAAAATCATGTTTTCTTAAATAATAAAACCAAATGCTTTTTAAGAGCAATCAATTTCATTTAAGGAACATCAACAGCGGTCTGAAAACCGGTAAGCCCTAAAATACGGAGCATTGTTGGTTTTCCCCAAGCAGTTGGCGTGAGCTCTATTTTCTCTCCAGCGGCATTCCAGCATCACTAACCGAGTTTTGTTGGTTTCCCCAGCCAAGTTTGCAAATGCCTCCCTTGATTTGTAGACACATCTTCTCAGCGGTTTGAATAAGATCCAGCACAAGATTTTGATTCCCCTCAAGTCTATAGCGGATTTCATTCAGCATTGATTCTAGAGCAGTATGTCTGATCCTCTGGAAGGTTGTATCCCATTTGATATGGTGTTGACCTAATATTCCCCGTAGGGTTGATAGTGCAGATTTTCGGTAGATCTTGTTCTCTTCCCCAGCCGGGGTTGAATCTGTCAAATAGATGATTCTCATTCTCCCTTTACCCCTCTTTCTCTAGTTGGTTCCCTCCTGTTGATATTGGTCGAGTGTTGTATTAACGATTCAGACTAGTGACCTTTGCATCCTTTGTGATCGTTTTGTCAGCATAATCATCATATATACATATACATATACATACATATTCATAGATTTCATTATTGCATTATTATTTGCACTTTGTGATCCATTATTTCCCTGATTCTCTACTAAGGTGGCATATTTTTGTTTCCCACGCATATTTGGTATGTCTGTCCTCTTTCAACTATAGAGTTTCAGCCCCTTAAGAAGAAAGAATTTAACCTTTCTCATTTTCCACTGAGTTATTTCCTCGTGGATGATTTTTATTTCAGTTTCCTCCCAGTTTATCATCTGGATGAAACCACTCCCCCTGAGTTATGTCCTCATTGGGTTGAGTCTTTGATTGACCGTTTCTTTCTAGATCTTACCTAGACAAATGTTTTTGATTCCCTGAGAGTCTATTGCCCAGTAACTGGTAATGATTTGTGAGTATTTTACTTTTGCCCAATACCCGGCAGGAGTAATCTATTTCCCTCCAGCGGATTCGTTTTCACGTTTCCCCATGAAGTCTATCCTTGATATGTTCATCCTAACCGATGGCGGATATTTTCTTCCCCTGCTTTGAGTTTATCCTTGATATGTTCATCTTAACCGGTGATAGATATTCTCTTTTTGGTATTCAATCCAGTAAAAAGATAGTTGTAATCCCTATTTCATTCCCAGAGGGTTAATCCTTGATATGTTCATCCTAGCCGATGACGAATTTCCTCCTCTTTGCGGTTTTCTGCCCAGTAACCTATAGTTGTAAATCCTATTTCCCCTTTTGCGGAGTCTATCCTTGACATGTTCATCCTAACTGGTGACGGATATTCTCTCCTTTGGTATTTTATCTAGTAACCGATAGATATAATTCCTATTTTCTCCCCTCGGAGTTTATCCTTGATATGTTTACCCTAACCGGTAATGGATATTCTTCCTAATTCCCTAAATGGTTTATCCTTGATATGTTTACTCTAACCGGTAACAAATACTCTTCCTATTTCCCCAGGTGGTCTATCCTTGATATGTTCATCTTAACCGATGACGGATATTCTTCCTTTGAGTTTATCCTTGATATGTTCACTTTAATCAGTGACGGATATTCTCTCTCTTTGGTGTTTTGCCCAGTAACCGGTAGTTGTAAATCCTATCTTGGCTTTTACCCAGTGGTTTATTCTTAACCAGTAGTTGGTAATGAACACACCTCTTGTTTCCCTCAGCGAGTCATCCTTGATATGTTTACCCTAAGCGGTAACGAATGTCCTATCTGACAGATTTTGTTATCTCCTTACCCAGTAACCGGTAATGGATAATATATTTTTGTTGCTCCTGTGTTGAAGTTATTTTCTTCCTCAGTTGAGTTTGATTGCGTGTTTCCTTAGTAAAATCGTCGTCCCCTGTTTGGATCGAGTATTTCAGTTTTGTCCTGATTTACCCGTTTCGCCTGCAGATTTTCCTTTACCCCTAGCTGAGTCTTTCCTTTGATTCATTCTCATGGAATCCCTCGTGTCCCCCAACAATTTTTTAGTCGTAGTCTGACCTACCCACAACCTTTTCATTCCCAGAGTCTCTGTCTCCCCAATGAGTTTTCCTTTTGGAAAGCATTGTGCTCCTGCGGATTTTCAGTCTCTCCGGATTCTTTTCCTTTATGGCAACATCTTCGCCACAAAGATTATTTTTAGCATTTTCATATCATATGCATCATGAGGTCTCTTCGGGACTGAAATTTGCTTCTATTGTTGTTATTTAAGCCTGTTCTACTGAGTTGATACGAAGATTTTAACCTTCATCTCCTCAACTAGATGTTCTTAAATAGGGGCAGCTGTAAGACCCCAATTTTGACCCTAAGATCCCTATTGCCATCTCATCATATGCATTGGCATTGGGACCACACTTTGGCATTCTCCTTATCCTTCATTCATTGGGTTTACATTGTGAGAGGTCACCCAATACATTTGATTGTATCATACTTCATTTTTCTTTATTTTACTAACCAAAATACCAAAAATATGTCATTGTATTGTTTAACTCTTTTGTAGGTAGTGCACATGCTCACATATGCTCTATCAAGGTCATACATAGGGTTTAAGACCCTCAATGCAAGGAGCTCAATCAAGAATTGGTCCACAATGGCTCTATACATCATATATGGATCCCCATGATCTTCACATTTTATTTTTATCAAGATATCATCAAGAGATTGGAGTTTGTTTACCTTGGAAACCCTATTTCATTTGGGTATCTTATGTGACTTCTTCAACAAGTTTCTTCAACATTTGATCAAATATCTCAAGAGATACTTCAAATTAATTCATCTTATGCATATATGATCCTCCATGAGTCCCATAAGTAAAGAGAATGTCAAGCTAGCAAGTTGGTTCATGGTGGTTGACCAGAGAAAGTCAACTGGTCAAAACTGGGGTTCCCTAGACCCTATCTCCTACAATTTTTGTCATATGAAAATGATTCCAAGAGAAACGTTACTCTAAATGCCATTCCAAACAACTTTCATGTTGAGGTCTAGAGCTTATTTTTCTTGGAAAGTCATTTTTTATGGTGAAAGATTATAGGTCATTTTGTATATACCCTAGTTTGAAAGTCAACTTCCCAAGACCATAACTTGCTCAATTTTTATGAGATGAAATCCATTCAAATTCCATGATCAATTTCAATATGTCTACTTAAATTTTGATGTTTGGAGGAAGTGCAAATTCTACTTGAAAATGCATGTCCCAAGAAGAAACATTATGGGTCACTATGGACCAATACCATTGAACAAGTGATTTTCTTTAACTTCTAAAATGCATAACTCCTTCATGCCAAATCCAAATGAGGTAAAATTTGTGACCAAATTTAAGAGGTTTGAAAGTGCTACGACTTTTATGAGGAACGTTTCTCATTTTAAGTCCATAGAAAAAGTTATTCAAGGTGGAAGAAGTGAACATTTGACTTGGGACTTAGAAAATGTTCAAATATGTTTGATTTCCCAAATATTCACCTCAAAATTCATCATGATCCAAGCTTCAAATGAAAAGATTTTCAACGTGAAAGTTGTTCCCCTTTATCTCACCTTTCTAAAACATCCAAGATCATCTCATTTGGATTAAAATTGAGTAACTTGTGTATGGCTTCATTATGGAGAGTGTTTTGGCAAGATTGAACTTCACATGATCATTTCCTTTTGCATGCTTGCACATGATGCATTCAGTACTCCTTACACACGAATTGGAAGTGGATTGCATCATTCTCAAGGCCCAAATCATTACACATGCACCCATTTAAGGAGGTTTCTAATTTTATCCAAATTTCAAGTGGTGCAAATATCAAGTACATTGCCTATTTAGACAAGCTTAAGGCTTCAGATTCATCATCAACACCCTGCCCAAGCTTTGCTAGACCATTGCAAACCCTCACTGCCATAGAATTTTCTGAGATTTCTCTTGAAATCGAGCTTGAACTTCACCTTCTATTTGGAAGTTCAAACTCCAGAAATTCACTTCCCTTTTCATTCCATTTGGTTTCTACAAGGAAGAGGAGGAGAAATCAATCAAATCCATATCAAAATCAAGTGAAATTAGATCAACTCGAATGTGATTTTTCAGAAACTTCTTCTCTTCGATTCTCTCTCAATTCTCCATTATTCTTGTTGATTTTTGGTTCTCTGAAGTCCTACCAATGTAGGCAACAATATTGAGTTGCATTGAGGTCAAATCAAAGCAACTCAGTTCAGGATCCTCAAAATTCAACTCCCTGTATCTTTTCATATACTTGGAATTGGACGAAACTGAGGCCAGATTCGAGCTCCTGAGCATTTTTTTCTTTAAATCCATGTCTTGTTTTTTCATTTTTGTGATGGTTGATGGTGGACCAGTCCGGTGAGGTCCACCGGAGAAGAAGACCGGAGCTCTGGCTCCGGCGATGTGTTGGAAGCATCTTAACCATATGATCCATTTAAATTGTTTTAATCTTGAGCTTTGCTTCTAATTGCCATGCATGCGTCTCAGTTGACTCAGACCTTTGTGGAACACGCGCTCTGGTCCATTTGATTTGTCACCTAAATTAATGAGGGAGATCACATGGTCCACGTATTTTAGAATTTCTGAAATTCCTTTTAATTTCTTTATTTTTCATTAATTCATATTAATTTCATTATTGATCCAAAAAATATGGGACTTTCACCCAAAAAAATCAAATATTTTTCTCTTTCATTTTCTGAATTAAAATTATTCTTTGGATCAATATTGATATTTTTCATGATTGAATTGTTTTTGTGCATATTTTTAAATGTTTAAAAATACTTCTGACTTTTCAAAAATAGTGAAATTTTTCTCCAAGGTCCTTTGACTTTGTTTGACCTATGATAAATCTCTTGCCCATTTATTTGGTGTTTTGAAGAGGTTTTAGGTTTTTGATAAAACATAATTTAATTTAAATGCATTTTAATTTGATTTTTAATTGATTAATTGTGAATAAATTATGTTGAGCCATTTTTATTGACTTGTGAAGTTTGATTATGTATTTTGGGTCTTGGTCAAGGTTGATTTTACTTTTGTTGGATTAAAATCGTTGGATATAGGGGATTGATGAAATGTACATTTCATCTCCCAAAATGAATGAATGATTTTAATTTGGTAAAATTCCTCCCATGACCAATTTGTGTTTTCCTCATTTCCCCTCCCTCTTCATCTTCAATCCCACTTTATCCCATCCCTTTCATTGACCAATGACATCTCAATATCCTAAGGCTAATTGGTTTATCAATAACTTTGTGTTAGATGAACCAATACAAGTATGGATGAGATTATGACCATCCTTTGATCATTTTCTTTTTATGCGTGGTATGTTTTAGGAGTATGGTTCATTATACCATATCTCTAACATGCATTAACACCAACAAATTTATTGCCCGACCTCAGATAGTTGTGACTTCTACATAAGTCCAATTACGATTGTTTAACATAGTGCTAAATTTTGACCCAAAGGCATAGCATTCTAGAAAGTGAGATTGTAAGTCTCCCCCCTTTCATGGTATTGTGTTGAAACTTTGCCTTTTTTCCTTCCCTTGGAATATGTCTTGGTTCAAGGATCCATGCTTGTCAATAGAGGGTTGAGTGTTCTCCATAGAATGACTTAAACAATTGAAAAGAAAAACTCCACTAACATCTAATTGACTAACATTTGAATAACTTTTAATTTCAAAGTCATTTACTTTTGTGCACTTTAAAATTCAAGTCGTTTATCATTTGTCATTATACATATCGTTTAACTTGTTTATTTTAATGCCATTTTCACTTTGCTCACTTGAGCCATATATTGTGATTGTATATTTGCTTGTGTACCTTGTTTGTGTTTGTGGTCTTAGGACCTTAAAATACTTAATAAACAACAAAAAACCCTAAAAAATGTTTGTGTGAATTGTTGGATTTGATCTGAGCCTTGGACTTTGAACTAGGCAACATTCCCTATGCAAAAGAACTTGGCCAATGCCAACATTTATGAAACCAGGTTCTTGTGATTTGAATTTTCATATGATATAAGTGTTGAGATCCATTTGAGTTCATCTGCTACATGGTCTTGATGCAAATGTTACTTTGAACCTATGCCTAATGCCTTATTCTGAGCCATTCAAGGAGTATGTTATCTGATACATGGGGAAGATTATGAAGAAGACTATGAAGTTGCTAGCTTGAATGTGGCTATCTTTATTTAATGCATTGCTCTTCATTGTGCTACTTGCTTATTGATATTGCTTGATTTAAAGTCCAAAGGAAAAGTGGGTTTCTATATGACATTCTTATTTATTGGATTGCATCCTGAAATTCTGGTATCGGATATGAGATGTCGAAGGTAATGTCACGACACTAATATCTGAGTTACACAAACACGAGAAAGATATAGAATGGTAATGCAAGAGACACAAGCAATTGTTAACCCAGTTCGGTGCAACTCACCTACGTCTGGGGGCTATCAAGCCAGGAAGGAAATTCACTAAAATAGAATCAGTTCAAAGACTCTCCGTACACTTCAACAAGTTACAGTCTTTCTCACCTAATCTCTACCCGTGCAATTTCTACCTAAGCACTCTTAGATATGAGAACCCACTCACTTCCCTACAATCACACCTGTGATCTTAAACAACAATCCCTTAAGAAAAGAAAACACTTTTCAATAACACACTCTTGATTTTACTTCACAGTTTCAATCAAGAAGACACACACTTGATCTTGCTTCCCAACTTTGATCAAGTAGACACACACTTGATCTTGCTTCACAACTTTGATCAAGTAGACACACACTCTTGCTTAACAGCTTTAGAGTGACAAATTACAACCACAAATCAGTCCAATTCAATCATCAAAAGATGACTTGAATGGCTTACAAGTCTCACGACTAAACAGACACAAACCCTAGCTCTCTCTCTATATTTCGCTCAATATTGGTTGTGTTGTAAAACAGGTTTTCTAAGTCCCTTTTTATAGAAGCTTTCAGCTGGGCTTGGACATCTTGAAAACCCTAAATCTATTTTCCATTTAAATCTTTTCATAACAGCTGGTTAGATCTCCTTGGAAAATAAGTAAATCAGGTTGTAATCCTTGATTGAATGCGCCTGCAAATCAGATCTTCAATCATACATCGATTGCCATTAATTGTGCAATCACAAAACAGATAACATTCACTCTGAATGTTCTATGTACAGGATGTCATGACATCGGGTCTGACATCCTGGAATAATTCCTGCACAATTCCATTTATAACTTCCAGCAGGTACAAACATATCAGATGCCATGACATTGTGTATGACATCTTGAAACAATCTTGCATGATCATGTGTTTCATTTAAACTCCAGCAGGTACACAATACCCGATGCCATGTCATTATGTATGACATTCTGAAACAATCCTGCATGATTATGTTCTTGAACTCCAACATGTACATAGGATATCTCATGTTAAGACATCACACATAACATCTTGTGAACACTCTTTGTTTTACCAAAATTGCTGCCAACACTTAGAACCAACACACTCCCCCTTTTGAAAATTTTGGCTAAAACATATGTCTGTCCTTTTTGTTCACAAGAAAACTATCAGCAGTTAAACAACAGTTTAAACAACAGCAGAAGCAAACACAATTACTAGATATAGTCACTAGTAATACACACTTGCACAAGGGTACTTCTCCTCCCCCTAAATTTGTGTAACACAAACAGAATTACTAGTTATGGATGCAACTAGTAAGACACACAAATGCACAAGGGTACTCCTTCTCCCCCTAAATCTGTGCACACAGCAAACATCTTCCATGAAAATAACAGCACTGTAACCACAACACATGTAACAGCCAGAGTGTCATTCTGACATCTGCTTCAACATCAACACATGTGCACCATATCAGATATCCCCTTTGACATCTGTAAACAGAACAACATTATGTTTTAACACCTGTGCACTTCCTTCAATAATAGATGTCCTTCAGCTACATACAGCTCACAGTTCCATAACTTTAACTGCTTCCACATCAACACTTCTCCCCCTTTTTAGTCAAAATTGACCAAAGGTGACCAATTAGACAAAATAAATGTCAATTAGCCTAGCAGAGAATGTCAGATCAGATGTTATAACATTAAAAATGGTAAAACATAATTGTTCAGGAGATATAAACCATAATCATACACAGCTATGATAGCTGAGATAATGAACAAATCCATGGAACTCATTAAGAGCCCAAAATATTATAAACAGGCATCAATGAGGACTGCCATAAATTACACATTTAAAAAAAAACAATAAAACTTCAGCATCCAGACACAGCAGTACCAGAACAGCTTCCATAACATCAGTCACAAGAGCCACACCAAGAACAGCACATCTCATACAGTTTTCAACTTCAGTCTTCAACACAAAAAAAGGGGGGGACCATTAATCAGAGGAAGAAGTATCACCTTCACCTTCAGGGTCTTCAGAGCTTTCAGAGTTGCCACTAGATTGGGCTTTTGACCTCTCTCTTGAGGTATTGACATCTGAATCCTCACCAGCCTTCTCCGTTTCTTCCTTTTCCAGGCTACAAATAAGAACCTCTAAAGCTTCTTTTCTTGCCTTGGCCACCCTTATACCATTATCCAATTCCTTGCAGGTTTCTTTTAATTGATCAATTAAGCTCCCTTGAGATGTAGGCTCTCTCCTGGAAAATGTCATGACAACATCATTGACATGACTTCCTTCAAACAACTTATAATGAATGGATAGTGGGGGCTTTCTTCTGCTTGGAATGTCACTAGTACTTAGAATGCCTGGTTATTGGCTCAAGATAATACCACAAATAAGGGATGGGAAGGCAATGGGCAACTTCACAGCATTTGTGGAGGCATGTCTGATAATTTGGTCAAAAATGAACCTACCAAAGTCATAGTTTATCCTGGTTCCAATTGCATGAATGATTCTTCCAAGACCAATGGAGATGGTAGAGATATGATTAGTAGGCACCCAGTTGGCTGACCCAATCTTGTGTAAGATGGCATACTTGGCAGTTAGCTTGCCAGCTGATAGGTGATTCCTACTAGGCCATTCCTTAACTTGGCCAGCTGTAATAGTCCTGCAGACCTCATTGTCTGTAGTCTCTAAGTCCACTCCTCCATCAGTTCCTCTCCCTAGGAACTTGTTGATGATGGTTGGTGAGAATCTCACACACCTACCCCTTACAAAAACTTTGCAAAATTCCCTGCTGCTCCTTTCAGAAATCTCCTCAGGGATATTCACAACAAATTCTTTTACCAACCCCTCATAACATTGGGGCAGAGCAACCACAGTCTTCATCAATCCAGCATTTTTGATCAAATCCATGACTTCCTTCACCTCAACATCCTCTTTTCCCAGCTCTCTTTCAACCGCTACCCTCCTCTGAATGACAAACTTCCATTTTGCAGCACCATCTTCTAAGTGAAAAGAGATGTTGTCTAAGTGCACAACTACAACTTTTCCTGGAGACTTCTTAATAACCTGCCTTTTTGCAGGGGAGATGTCTAGGACATCGTCTTCGATATCCTCATCAGAGTCAGAACTCTCTCTTTCTTTCCTCTTCTTAACCTCAACCTTGCTCCGTGATTTGGAGGGTCCTACACCAGCAGTCTTCTTCCTAGTCCTGGCTGTCATCATTTCAGCCACAGTTTTCCCTTTTCTAGTCTTCAATTTCCTAGTAGCACTTGGTTTTACATGGTGAACCATGGTGTCATCCTCTTCCTCTAAACTCTCTTCCTCCAAATCAATACTATCCTCAACAGTTTCAGGAGACATGCTAGCTGGTTTCTTGCTAGGTAAATTTTTACCAAGAGAACATAATCCCTCAATAGCTACTTCCTTTTCTGACTTAGATCAGTCATCATCTTTCTCAGCTTGGGTTTCCACCTCAGTAGAGGGGTCCCTTCTGGACAGAGGGGTAAAAATATCCTTAGCTGCATGTTCTTCATTCAGAATCCTAGTAACTAGGTTTCTTATGGTACGATCAGTAAAGTGCATGTCCTCTTTATTAGGAGATTTTTCAGGAATGTTACCTTGCTTAGTTCCAGCCATGGAAGAGGGGCTTGGGGCGTCACCTGGTATCCTACAAAGAGGAGTAACGCCCATCACGTCTTCATCTAGAAACTCCATGGAGGGAGTTCTTGTATGATGAGAGGGTTTTGAACTAGACGATGATGGATGTTGAGACATGTTGTTGAACTTTTGAAGGAAATTTCTTTGCCCTAGCAGAGGTTCTCTGAGTAGTTTGATGAAGATGGAAAGAGTTGTGTTCAGGTAGAGCGTGCAAATGGCATAGATACTATTTCCAATGCTAGGGAATGATTTATTATTAATATGGCTTTTTCTTTTAATTGGGCAGACAATATTTTTGTTACCTTTTCCACTCCGTATTAATTGCCATATTTTCTCAAGAGTCCAAATCCCTAATTTCCCTCTTACATATTCAAATTGATTATCACTCAAATCCCTTGCAAAGTTGTCAGCTGATTGCATTTCATGCTTTAGAGCTATGAAATTGTCTTCCACAAATTTTCTAATGGAGTGATGACAGCAAATAACGTGCTTGATCCAACCATGCTGACTAGAAGTTTTGGACATAGTTGTAGCATTCAGGTTGTCATAATACAATGTCATGACATCGTGTGTGACATTGTATGCAACCATCAGTAGTTTCAACCAGCCCTGTTGAGAGCAGCTGATACCATCTGCTTTATCTTCAGCATAAACACCATTTTCATCTCTCAAATATGTAGGAGCAGGTGTCCTTTCACTCACTATCTCAATCTTCACAACATTGCTCTTGGCACTTTTTCTTTGAGATGGATACATAGGTCCTTCTATTTTCTTGACTTGTAGCCCAAGTTTAACAAAGCTCTTTCCAACTTCAGATTGCATATGACTAGTAACATGTTCACCCATCTGATCCAACCTCCTATCTATTTGAGCCATCATGAGCTTTTCTTCTTTGAAAGTGATGTTGAGTCTGAGCTCCTGGTGTTACATCCTTGTCTGACATTTCCCACAGATTTGTCTTTCATCACTCTTGAGAGTCCCTCTAACAGATATACTCATTTTCATTCCTTTGACATAGGAACCCTTTAAGGAATAACCAATTTTCCACATGTAACAATTGTCATTGGTCCTGATTCCTTTCATGATCACTTCACTGTCTTTGTTAGTAATCAGGCATTGAGTTTTGGTGAAGTTAACATTCAGACCTTGATCACATAGTTGACTGATGCTTATTAAATTTGCAGTCAAGCCCTTAACCAGTAGGACCTTGTTCAGTTTAGGCCCTCCAGGACAATCAAGCTTGCTTATCCCCTTGATTTCATCCTTTGCTCCATCACGCAAGGTTACATAGCTTATGGTATGAGGATGAAGTCCAGTTATCAGGTCTTTGTTTCCAGTCATGTGTCTGGAACATCCACTATCAAAATACCACTCTTCTTTGGATGAGACTCTGAGGGGAACGTGAGCTATTAGACTTGTAACATTAGTTTTAGGAACCCAATGCTTCTTGATGATAGGCATGTGCTGTTTGGGTTTGGGTTGATAGTGATTCTGATGATGAACAGGGCTAGGATAACCATACAGCTTGTAGCAGAAAGGCTTCAAGTGACCAAATTTCCCACAGTAATGGCATCTCCATCTTTGATGTTTCCCCTTCTGCTGTCTTCTCCTCTGGTGTTGTGACATATGATGTGACATCACAGGTTTACTTTTATTATGGATGCATCTAGGTTTGACTAGAGGTTTGGCACCAGTGTAATTGCTCTCAGGCTTTGACTCATTATACCTAATCCCAGATTTGTCTCCTGTTATTTGTCCAGTTCGGAGAATCTTGTCTAAGGAGTCAGATCCATTGCTTAACATCCTTACATACTTGGTCATCTCTTCTAGTTTAGAATTTATGAACATAGCTTCAGTTTTCAACTTAGAGATGGTTTTCACATGGTCCACCTTCTCACTCTCTAGCTGTGTTATCTTCTGACTTTCAGCTTGTTAATTTTCATCTAGCTTGGCATTCAGAACCACTGCTTCTATTTGTAATTTGGAGATGGTTTCCAAGTATTCTACCTTCTCATTCTCAAGTTGAGTTATTTCCTTCTTCTGGCTTTCAACCTGTTTGCACAGCTCTACACTTTTGTGACACAGCTTTTTATAGGTAGAGGCCAATTCTTCAAAGCTTACTTCATCATCACTTAAGTCTTCATCAGATCCCCATCTTCCTGTCAAAGCAGTCACAAAATTTGCAGCTTCCTCTGTTTCACTCTCATCAGACCAAGTGGCAGCAAGACTCATTTTCTGCTTCTTGAGGTAGGTTCCACATTCAGTCCTGATGTGTCCATACCCATCACATTCATAGCACTGTACCACTTTTCCTTCTTTGGGCTTCTCATCTGATCTTGCTCTTCTTCCAGCATTGTTGGATTTACTGGTGTCAGATGAGATGTTCTTGATATTTGCCTTAGATCTTACATCCATCTTTTTCAACAGTTTATTGAACTGTCTTCCCATCATTGCTACTTTATTGGCCAAATCTTCATCAACCTCCTGATTCTTTTCCTCTTCTGTGTTTGACACAAAGGCCATGCTTTTGGTTTTCTTTTCAAAACCATCATTCAATCCCATCTCAAATGTTTGGAGGGAACCAATTAGCTCATCAACGCTCATGTTGGAAATGTCTTGAGACTCTTCTATGGCAGTCACCTTCATAGCAAATCTCTTAGGGAGTGGCCTGAGTATTTTTCTTACCAGTTTTTCATCTGTCATTTTCTCTCCCAGGGATCCTGAGGCATTAGCAATTTCAAGGATACTCATGTGAAATTCATGAATATTTTCATCTTCTTTCATCCTTAAATTTTTAAACTTGGAGGTGAGCAGCTGAAGTCTAGACATCTTTACCCTATAGGTGCCTTCATGAGTGGTCTTGAGAATGTCCCAAGCATCTTTGGCCACTTCACAGTTGTTTACCAACCTGAAAATATTCTTGTCTACCCCATTGAATATTGCATTCAATGCTTTAGAATTTCCAAGAGATAGATCATCCTCCTCCTTGGACCATTGCTCTTCAGGCTTCTTCTCAGTAGTGGCTTCTCCTTCTTTAGTAATTACAGGATGCACCCAGCTTGTTAACACAGCCTTCCAAGCCTTGTTATCAAGAGATTTTAGAAAGGCTACCATTCGAGGTTTCCAATAGTCATAGTTAGAACCATCCAAAATTGGTGGCCTGTGAACAGATCCTCCATCTCTCTTCATTGTACCAGAAAGTATTGTCCCTAGATCTCACCTAGAACCAGAGCAGGATGCCTGCTCTGATACCAATTGAAATTCTGGTATCAGATATGAGATGTCGAAGGTAATGTCACGACACTAATATCTGAGTTACACAAACACAAGAAAGATATAGAATGGTAATACAAGAGACACAAGCAATTGTTAACCCAGTTCGGTGCACACCCGGTGAATATTCTGATGTTGAAAACTTCACCTGAAGGGGTGTAACACTGGTGGAAACTTCTGACATGGTGAAGTAAGGCTATGTAAACACATAAGTAGTGGGTAGTCCCTCCATTCTAGGTATAGTGGAAGAAACAGAGGTTGTCCACCTCGTGGTTGATGATCCTCAATATTTGTCAGTTGTTCCTGTGGGTCTGGAAAAAAGGATATACAGCTCCTTTGATGATCGTCCGGTCTAGATTTATAAGTGCATGTTCACAAGGATGGGACTACGACTTCCTTTCTCCGATTTCGAAGTGGTCGTCCCAAAATATTTAAAAGTGTCTCCTTAATTTCATCCAAGGTCCTAGTCCTTCCTGAGGGTATTTAATTTATGTGTCGAACATAAGTATTAGAATCCTTTGCTCCGTTTTTTTTCAATATATTTTATCAGGTCCAATCCTCTTGGGATGAGTACGCAACCAAGGGCTCATTAGCTTTCACATAGACAACTCTTGGTTTGGTCACTTCACCCAGGACTAGGGAGATTTCCTGGGTTGCTTCTTACTAGTGAAGTATCGTACACCGGAGGCCTACCTCACTTTTTGCTACTCCGCTGTCGGGTCATCCCGCTTCTGCAAAGACTCATTTTTGAAGTATTGATATCCATATCATTTCTTTCAGGACGTTCTTTCCTACCCTACTAAACCATGGCTATTTTACTCTAATGGGGGTGATGATGAAGGAAGACCTCCGCTTCTAGTTTAAAGGTCCCATCTATGGGAAGGGGTTTGGCCTTAGTGAGGTGCCCTCTACCAAGGTGAGAAGGAGACTGATTGATACCTAAGCCATTGTTAGTGATATCATCTAGGAAGTGATTTTTTGTGAGGTCGGATTCTTAGTTTTTTTTACATGTGTGATTGCATTTTTCAAATAAGATTGACAAGTTGAAGATATTATATGATCTTGCTAACTTCCAAGGCCTTAAGGTTACGGTTCCCCCTTCGATAACCATTGCTCTTACTCTGACCCCTGCTCCCATCTTAGCTGTCGAGACTCCTACTTCGGCATATGAGGTAGACCATCTTGTTTATGTTGTGACCACTCTGACTGTAGGGGAGGTGACTTTGTCTCCAATTCTAACAAAGAGGGCCCATGATGAATACCAATCCAATCCCCCAAAAGAATTCTCTCTTAAACGAACTTGTCTTTCTGAGGATGATGCTTTATATGAGGTAACTTCATTCTTGTAGATGCCCAACATTTTCTCATATTGACATGCCCGTACTCACAAAATATGGCCTAAATGGGCAAAGTGAAAATGACTTTAAAGTAAACAACTTAAATGGTATGAATAATGGAAAATGGATAAAGCTTAAAAATTAAAGTGCATTAAAAGTAAATAACTTGAAATTAAATGTTAGTTGTTAGTTGATTAGTGTCGCACCTCGAAAAAAATATGGGGATACGACTTCAAAGCGAAGCGCGATCGTACGCTCGCAATGATGGACTGAACAGAGTCGCCACCGAACTTTATTTATTCCTAAAAAGGAAAGGGGAAATATCGATAAAACCCAAGACAAAAGAAAGGATAAGATATGGTCATCGCAACCAATATCCGGGTTCGGGAGTCGATTACGCAAGGGAAAGGTATTAGCACCCCTCACGTCCGTTGTACTCAACGGGAACCATTAGGTCAGTTGTGTGCGTTAATGTTAGTTTGAAATGTTAGGCTTTTAGAATTATTAGGTGGGAAAGAAAGAATAGAAGAGAGAAGAAATGTTTTTGGATTTTTTAACGAAGGACTAAACCTAAGTTTTTTATTAGTGAGCCTGACAAGATTTACAAATCCTGCTCCTACGTATCTCAAAAGAGAAATCAAGGCTTACGTAGTTCTGGGTAGAAAAATGTTTTGTTTGTTGGTCGATTTTAGCGAAAGCTATATTGTATTAATCGACAAAAACATCGTTTTACCCAAAACAGATGAGGAGTGGACGCGTACCACACATCGAACGGATTTATAAATCTACATTCGGAAAAGTGTCATTTATCTCTACTCAACAATCGTGGCCGAAACATTGTTTTGTATCACTTAAGACAATATATCTTTCATTTATGAAAAAGGTTTTTGATTAATCGCACGGCGGCGAGAAAGAGTTTGATTGGTTGGATGTATTTTGAGTGATGGCGAGAACTTGGATGAGCGAGATATACATCTCGAATCCTAGCCTCAAGAGTGCACGGTATACACCATGTTCCATTTCCATCTTTATTGAAAGAGTTTAAGATAGGAATTAAGTATTTTGGAATTTGATTGAGAAAGGGTTTGAAGAAACCGCATTGACAATTTTAGGCGATGGCGAGAGTTAAGATTGGCGAGGCATACGTCTCGAATCTTAACCTCAGGAGTGCATGGTATACACCATGTTCCATTTCCACCTTTATTGAGAAAGTGTTAAATAAGAATTAGGTATTTTGAGTTTTGTTGTGAAAATGACTTGACCTAGATCAAGTATTGATGGACGTTTAAGAGAAATTTGAATGAGTGTTTGAAAGAAAACAAAGTGGATAAACTTGGATGATGGCGAGAGCTAGGATTGGCGAGATATACATCTCGAATCCTAGTCTCAGGAGTGTGTGGTATACACCACGTTCCACTTCCATCTTTATTGAAAAGGTCTTAATTATGAATTAATATTTTTTGAGTTTTTGATTATGAAAAATGGCTTGACGTTGGATCAAGCATTTGATGAAGTTTTTTTTGAAATGGGATGGAATAGGAGGGAAAGGTGAATTGATTTGTCTATTGAGAAAATACTCGACGTTTGATCGAGTCATTTATTTTTGTATTTTTTGAAATTGTCGATTTTATTCTTGTGTTAGTAGCTTAACTAAACAACCAAACAATAAAGAAATAAAATAGTACAGGATTATTACACATCGGGGGAGTGGGGTACATCTTGTTAAATGGGGATTAAAAAATCGTGAAATAATTAAATCAGGCCCAAACAACAAATAATGCAATGCATGAGTGTAAGTGCAAGAGAACCGGCTTATTGTAAGAAAGCCCAAGAGTAAGCTATGTGAGGTTGATGGCGATGCTTAAAAAGCAATCGACTTACAAGGGTGTGAAAAAGGGGTCGATATTAAATCGAGGAAAGTATGATTTTTTTTTATAGTTTTCAAATGGTTTCGAACACATGATGCAATTAAAAGAAAAAACAAATCTATGTTATTAAACAATAATAAAAACTATGAGTAATAAAGCATAAACGTAAAAGAAAAATGTTAAAAGAAAAAACTACACATAGGGGGTATTGAACCCACTACACTAAAGACCTAGACACCAACCCCCTCCACCAAACCACTTACTAACTAATTGTTATCTTAATACTAACTTAAATATATAAACTAAGATAAATTAGAAAAAGAATTAAAAACTAATAAATAAATAAAAAAACTGTTGGTCTACTAGTAATTAAACCCAGCCGCATGGCTGTTGGGTTTATAATGAGGAATAAATTGGAAATGGTAAAAAAGAATCATAGTTAATTACCAATATTAATATCTACAACCAAAAGTCACTAAATGGGATTAAAAGGTTTTTTTAACCAGACTTAAAGTGAATAATAAATAAAAAGAGAAAATGAAACGAGTTGGACAGAACTCTTCCTCTCTCAAAGCTCTCAATCCCGTCCTCTCCGTCGCTCTCACCATCTCACGATTTTTCTCACCTGTCTCTCTCAATCTCACGATCGTTTAACCTCACTCACCGCCGCTCACTCATCGCCGCTCACTCATCGCCGCTCACTCACCTTTCTCACTCATCGCCGCTCACTCCTTCTCTCACCCTATAACGCAAGGGTCCAAGGTTTAAGGAGAAACAAGAAGAAGAAAGGCTCACCTTTGGAGAGAACTACGGAGACGATGAAGATTCAAACCTCTCCCCTTCGCCTCTTCAAAAGGTTTATTTTTGATTGATTTTTTGATTTAGGGTTTTCTGTTTGGACGCCTCCCTCTCTCAATTTTTCCGTCCTTTTGATTAGGTTTTTTTCGTTCTATTTATGTTCACAGCTAGGGATTTGGTTTGATGCTCAAAAGCTCAAAGAAGCAAATTCCAGAAGTGCTTTTTCTGCTCAAAAATGAGTTTGTCCTCTTTGATGCTATTTTCCGGAAACGGTAATATGGACTCCTGCTTTCTCTTCGCCTTTCGTCTCTATTCAAATTTGGAATTTTTTGGAATTTTACTGCTTGATGGTTATCTTGTTTACTGCAGTGAATATTGGTTAACGCAGGAATGGCTGAGGTAATGAATATGTGGAAACTGCTGTACCAGGGCTGCTTTGAAAACGGAACAAATGTATGTTGTTGCCTTACTGTAGTACTAGTTGCCGAAATCGGAGATGATAAGTTGGCAGTTGCAATTGAAGAAGAGCTCTGGAAACTTCGTCTATCAAGTGCTAAGTTTGCTTTGTAAAAGGATTCTTTGGTGCTTCTATGCTGCATCCACTCGTGCTTGGATTGCTTGAAGGGGTTGGAGATGGGTTTGGGATGCTGCAGGCTTGGTTTCACGGTGCTCCGGCTAATGAATAGGCTGTTTTACCAGGTTAGTAATGGTCTGATTTTTAACTTGCTTCAGTGGCCAGAAAACAACATGGTTGGACCAACACTTAATGAATTTCAGTGTAAAATGCAGGCTTGCTCTCATCGTCAACCAAATCCAAGCCAATAACCTGAGATTGAATTCGCCAAAGCGATGAAATGTGCTCTTGTGTGTGTAAACATCCAAAAGATCAACATTGAGGTTGTATCCGGTCAAACCACAGCTTCTGCTATGGATTAATGGGCATTTCCTAATTGGCTTGTTTGAAGACAAAGTGCTACAGAATTGGCGTTGTTGGGCTGTTGATGAGTAGAGTCATACTGTTGAAATCTCATAGAGATTTTTGGAATATTTCATTCGGATCTGGCAGGTAATTCTCTTTCATGGTTTGTAACTTTTGGTATAATTCTTCTAGCCAATCACCCCACTTAGTTGTTCAGTTTGTATTGTGGAATCTACATAAGTTGTGGGTGTTTCAGGAAGAGCTCTTTGGGATTAATGTAATTGTTTTTGTTGATCAAGAGCTCCAATGCCTGCACATATGTTCCATCACCCGGGGACTTTGAAACTGCAGCAGCAGCACCAGATGATTCGGAGCTTGGGAAGGTGCGGCCTCCCATAACAACATGCTATCTTCAAGAGGATTGAGTTCATCTGGACTATTAATATCAATTCCATTCTCTAGAAGTGGCAGTAGAATATTGTAGCTTGACTTCGGTACCAATGATGCTCTAGATATCACTTCTTGTAACACAAGATGAGCAACTCATTTAAAAGAGAATTTGAATAACAGTTGCTAATAGAGCATAACTGGTTTGTATGTTTCGATTCCAAACTGTAATTGTAATCTTTTACCACAATATAATGGTGGTCCCACTCTAAGGTACTCAGAATTGTTACTGAAATAACCCTGTAGGTACTCAGAAACGACTTTAACCCACTTTGGTTTGTACAAACACCATTGACCATGCCAACAGAGTTTCCATTATTCATAACATTAGATGGAACATGGAATGATATTGATTTGAATTGGGATTGAAATATTGTATGGTTTAAGTGAAAATGTGAATTGATGTAGGTTGGATCAAGTGAATGCCAAGTCCATGTTTATGGTTTTAAAATGTTTGTCCTTTGGAAGATGACTTTGTAATTCATGAAAATGTTGTAATGCTATTTTGATTTTGAAATGTACTATGGATATAAAAATGGATTTTTTTATAAATAATCCAAGACTAATTTAAATATCAATTTAGATAATAATAAAAAATCAGTAGAAAACCCAATTAAAATCAAATTAATCCAATAATTTATTAAAATTACCTTTGACATCAATTCTAACATCTATTTGAAAATTAAAATCAATTAGAGTTTTGAATCATTAGTAAAAATAACAATTAAAATTAAATTGAAATTTGGGAATTAAACTTAATTTGAAATTAAAATCAAAAATTGAAAAATTCAAAAGTCAAAATGATTATAATCCATTTTATAGTCAAAAGCACCATGATCAAAAAGGAATAGACAATGAACAATGTGTAACAAAATATGGATTTGGGAATGAATGTATGCAAATGAACTTTAGGCCAAATGCCAAACAAAAATAAAAATTCAGGATCAAAATCGGGGTATGACAATTAGAAGTTAGTATTGCTTTTGCTTTGTTTTTTGTTTAAGTCATTCTTTGAAGAACACTTAACCCACTTATCACAAGCATGAATTCTTGAACCAAGACATCTTCCAAAGGAAGGAAACAAGGTCAAGTTTCCACACAATACCATGAAAGGGGAGACTTACAATCTCATTAACTATAATGCTATGCCTTTTGTGTCACAAATTTAGTGCTATGTTAAGCAATCGTAATTGGACTTATGTAGAAGTCACAACTATTTGAGGTCGGGCAATAGAGTTTTGGTGCTAATACATGTTAGAGACATAGTATGATAAACTATGCTCATGAAACATGCCACACACAAAAAGAATATGCAAAATGGGAGACCTAATCTCATCCATACTTATGTTGATTTTGCAATCAACTAGCCTTAGGATATAGAGGTATTATAGGTCCATGACATGAATGGATAAAGAAGGGGAATGAGATGAAGAGGGAGGGGGAATAGATTCAACACAAATTGGTCAAAGGAGGATTTTTACCAAATTAAGATCATTCATTCATTTTGAGAGATGGAATGTACATTCCACTAATCCCCTAAATCCAATGATCTTAACCTAGAAAATTCAAATCAACCTTGAACAAAGCCCAACAACACAAGTCAAACTCACAAAGTCAATTAAAATGGCTCTACACAATTTATTTGGTATTTAAACAATTAAAAATACTAAAAATATGCATTAAATTAAATTATGGTTGGTCAATTTCCTAAAACCTCATCAAAACATCAAAGAAATGGCCATGAGATTTATCATAGGTCAAACAAGGTCAAAGGACCTTGGAGAAAAAAATTCATAATTTTTGAAAACTTAAAAGTATTTTTAAGCAATTAAAAATATTCACAAAATCAATTAAATCATGAAAAATATTAATAATGATCCAAAAAATAATTTTAGTTCAGAAAATGAAAGAGGATTTTATTTAAATTTTTTTGGTGAAACTCTCATATTTTTTGGATCAATATTAAATTCAATATGAATTAATGAAAATGAAACAAATAAAATGAAAATCAATTAATCAGAAAAAATGTTGACCACTTGATCTCCCTCATTAATTGAGGTGGGAGATCAAGTGGACCAAAACATGCGTTCCATCATACACTAGAGTCTGTGCGCCACACCAATGATATTTAAAAGGAACGCTCGTGATTAAAACAAAGTGACTTGATCATATGGCTCAGAACCTATCCAGCTCATCACCGGAGCAAAGCATCGGTTGTCTTCTCAGGCGACCTTAGCCAGACTGGTTCTCTCATCACCATCACAAAAATGAAAAAGAAGGACATGATTTTAAAGTAAAAATGGCACTGATCACGAATCTGGCCTCAATTCATCCTAACTCCAAGTATATTGAGAGATACATGGAGTTGAAATTTGAGGTACATGAACTGAGTTACTTTAATTTGACCTCAAAGCAACTCAATCTTCTTGCCTACATTGGTAGGACTTCAGATAACCAAGGATCCAAGAGAATTGATGAGAATTGAGAGAGAATCTAAGAAAAGAAAAAATATGGAAAGTACCTTCAATGTTGTGCAGAACTTGATCTCTCTTGCTTTAATTCTTGTTTGATCTTACTCAGGAAGCTTGCAGAAGTGGCTTAGGATTGAAACAAAGCTTTGGATCCCTGGAGTTTTGAATCTCCAAATAGTGAGATTCAAACTCAATTTTCAAAAGAAAATTCTCAGGTTTTCCTTTCAAATGTGAGGTTTAGAGGTCTTGGATCAAAGCTGGTGCGCAAGGGTCCCTAATTCTAATGCAAGAGACTCTTATTTACAACTGAAGCAAGTGATATTTGCACCTTCAAAGTTGTTTCCAAATTTGGCAATTGAGTGATGCATGCTTGCATGGTCGTGTACAGGCCCATGAAGCTACTCAATTAAGTCCATAATCATATGTAATTGAGTCTGAAAGTGGATTGGAATGCAAGGAAAAAGTTTGCAGTTGTTTGAAGTTGATCCTTGCCAAATGATGATGCTATGTTCAAGCCATGCGCAGACCATTCAAACCTTGTCCAAAATGAATGAAATTGGACTCTTTGGAAATGTTAGATCAATAAGAATAAATCTTATGTTGAACACTTTTCCATTTGAAGCTTGTATCATGATGAATTTTGAGGTAGAAGTTTGGAAATTTCAACATGTCAAAAAAAATTCATAGTGTTAAGTCATATGTTCACTTATTCCACCTTGGCTAACTTTTTTAGTGAGCTTCAAATGAGAAAAGTGTATTCCTAAAAGTTGTAGATCTTTCAAAAAAATTCAAAATGGTCACATCTTTGACCTTATTTGGATTTGTAATGAATGAGTTATGAATTTTTGAAGTTGAGGAAAATCACTTGTTCAATGGTATTGGTCCAAAATGACCTATAATGTATCCTCATATCACATGCTCATAAAAGTCGAATTAGCTCTCCCTCCAAACATAAAAGTTGAAATAGACACCTTGAATTTGATTGTTCAACTTGCAAATCTCTCATCTCATATATGACCTGACAACGCTGGTGAATAATCATGGAGAAAAACTCTTCAGAATAGGTTCATGTATGACCTGACACCGGAATAAGGGTTCAACAACAGGTTCATACATGACCTGAATGGTATTGAACAAACAGAGAAAAATCTTCAGAGCAGGTTCAAGTATGACCTGACACCGGAATAAGGGTTCAACAACAGGTTCATACATGACCTGAATGGTATTGAACAAACAGAGAAAAATCTTCAGAGCAGGTTCAAGTATGACCTGACACCGGAATAAGGGTTCAACAACAGGTTCATACATGACCTGAATGGTATTGAACAAACAGAGAAAAATCTTCAGAGCAGGTTCAAGTATGACCTGGCACTGGAATAAAGCTCAACAACAGGTTCAGATATGACCTGAATGGTATTGAACAAAAGTTGGAAAAACTCTTCAGAGCAGGTTCAAGTATGACCTGACACCGGAATAACAACAATTGGACTCCGACCGTAAGCAATGGACTACAACCAGCTTTTAACGGATTTTGCCAATAACAATTGGACTTGAAAATGACTGCGAAAACCGGATGTTGGTTTAAAGATACCAAAGACAAAACGGAATTAGAGGTCCAAGGACATAGGATCAACGACAAGACCTAGGTCAATGCAAAATGAGCACGAAGTACATTTCGGCTATGCATGATTTGAATGCATGATATATGAATGATCATGATTATGAGAATGCTGACACTTAGCAGACTGGGTGTTTGTAGGGACAGAGATTCTGATTCCTCAACACGAATAACTCATACTCGTATAATTAACAGGCGCATCCAGAGGAGAAACTATCATGACTGACAGTTATAAATAATCAAAGGTCCATCCTTCTAGAGGATTCATAAGTTGTACTCCATGGAGACTTTTGTTGGTGATCCTGGAGTATTTATGCAAACTTTGAGCCTTTCGGGGAAACAAATGTTTTTCCTTCGATTTTCACATGTATCAAAGTAAATTTGTTCTAAGTTTCAAATTCTTTTTCCAAGTTTCAAAACTTCATTATTAACAAATAAATGACATTTTGCATAACAAAAAAAGCATAGATGAACACAGACTAACAATGATTGGGAAAAACTTGTATTTTATTCAAGAATGGTAGCACACAAATGGCGTAGCTCCATAGAGTGTTACATTTTTTTTGAAAAATGGCAATAAGGAAAGGTTTACATTGAACTCAATGACCACTAACATCCCTACTAGATATGATTCCCCCAAAACCTTGCTCCTAAAGAGAGTGACTGGATTAATCTTCCACCTCAAATTCTTCGGTGTTAATCAGTAACAACTGATGCAGTTTATGCCTTTATGCCCCTAACTTTTGCCTAGATCGCCCTTTCGGGTTTTCAATCCACCGGGGCGCTCTTTTTTTGTCTAAGTCGTCTTTTCAGGTTTTCACTTAGCGAGCTACCATTTTTATTCATCCCTAACTTTTGCCTGGACTGCCCTTTCGGTTTTTTCAGTCCACCGGGATACCCTTTTTGCCTAAATCGCCCTTTCAGGTTTTCGATTTAGCGGGTTTTTATTAGGCATAATATTTTTTAACTGCATCAGCGTTCACAGGGTGTGAGAGCTCTTCATCATCCATAGTTGTGAGAATCAAGGTGCCTCCGGAGAAAGCTTTCTTCACAACATATGGGCCTTCATAATTGGGAGTCCACTTCCCGCGTGAGTCCTTATGTATTGGCAAGATCTTCTTAAGCACGAGGTCTCCTTCTCTGAATTCCCGAACACGTACTTTCTTGTCAAAAGCCCTTTTAAGCCGTTTTTGATATAATTGTCCATGGCACAAAGAAATCAATCGCTTCTCATCTATGAGGTTCAACTGATCAAATCTATTTTGAATCCACTCAGCCTCTTCTAGCTTGGTCTCCATCAAGATTCTCATTGAAGGTATCTCTACTTCAATTGGGAGAACTGCTTCCATCCCATATACCAAAGAGAACGGGGTTGCCCCTGTTGAAGTGCGGACGGAAGTCCGGTATCCATGCAGTGCAAAGGGTAGCATTTCGTGCCAATCCTTATAGGTTTTTACCATTTTCTGCAGGATCTTCTTGATGTTTTTATTAGCGGCTTCAACAGCGCCATTCATCTTTGGACGATATGGTGAAGAGTTATGGTGCTCAATCTTAAAGCTCTCGCATAACTCTTTCATGGTCTTATTGTTCAGATTCGTCCCATTATCTGTGATGATCCGGCTTGGGATTCCATAACGGCAAATGATCTCTTTCTTGAGAAACCGTGCCACCACTTGCTTTGTCACATTAGCATAAGAGGCGGCTTCTACCCATTTGGTAAAGTAATCAATGGCAACCAGGATGAAACGGTGACCATTGGAAGCTTTAGGCTCGATGGCGCCAATCATGTCGATGCCCCACATTGAGAAAGGCCAAGGTAACGTCAAAACGTTTAGTAGAGTCGGAGGCACATGTACCTTGTCGGCATAGATTTGGCATTTATGACATTTTCTAGCATAATTGAAGCAGTTGGATTCCATGGTCAACCAGTAATAACCAGCCCTCAAAATCTTCTTGGCCATGGCATGCCCATTGGCATGAGTCCCAAAGGATCCTTCATGAATCTCCTTGATCAACATGTCCGCTTCACGTCCATCCACGCATCTGAGCAGAATCATGTCGTGATTTCTCTTGTACAACACACCATTGCTCAAGAAGAATTTGGATGCTAACCTCCTCAATGTTTTCTTGTCAAGGGTTGTCGCATCTGTTGGATATTCTTGATTTTGCAAAAAGCATTTGATGTCGTGAAACCAGGGTTTACCATCGGCTTCCTCTTCAACTGACTGGCAGTAGGCAGGCTCAACTTTCCGCTCGATCTGAATGAGAGGTGCTTCATTATGGAATCTGACTTGGTACATTGAAGCCAACATAGCCAAAGCATCGGCGATTTGATTCTCAGTTCTCGGAATATGACGGAAAGTGATTTCGTCAAAGTATTTTATTAATTCCATGACATAGGCACGATACAGGATCAACTTGGTATCACGGGTTTCCCATTCGCCCTTGACTTGGTATATCACCAAGGCTGAGTCTCCACATACTTCGAGGATTTTGATTCGGAGATCAATTGCTGCTTCAAGGCCTAGGATGCACGCCTCATATTCTGCTATATTGTTCGTGCAATCAAAACACAACCTTGCTGTAAAAGGAGTGTATCCACCATTCGGATTCAACAGGACAGCTCCTACGCCATGCCCCATGTAGTTGGAGGAACCATCAAACATGAGCTTCCACCGAGATCCGAGCTCAGGTCCTTCATCAAGTCCTGGGACTTCACAGTCTTTCACTACCATAATGTCTTCATCCGGGAAGTCAAACTTCAACGACTGGTAATCTTCAACGGGCTGGTTTGCCAGGTAATCAGACAACACACTCCCTTTTATGGCTTTCTGAGACACATATTGGATGTCGTACTCAGATAGTAACATCTGCCAACGGGCGAGTCTTCCAGTCAAAGCATGCTTTTCAAAGATGTACTTTATTGGATCCATTTTTGAGATCAACAAAGTAGTGTGGCAAATCATGTATTGTCTTAGACGACGAGCGGCCCATGCTAAAGCGCAACAAGTTTTCTCTAAGAGTGAATATCGGGATTCACAATCGGTAAACCTCTTACTCAGATAATAGATGGCATGTTCCTTTCGACCGGTTTCGTCGTGTTGTCCCAACACACATCCCATTGATTTTTCAAGCACAGTTAAGTACATAAAGAGTGGTTTCCCCTGGACAGGTGGAATTAGAATAGGGGGCTCTTGCAGGTATTGTCCGATTTTCTCAAAAGCCATTTGACAGTCAGAGTTCCATTCGACTGCTTGATCTTTTCGAAGCAATTTGAAGATAGGCTCGCATGTAGCAGTCATATGAGATATAAACCTAGAGATGTAGTTCAAACGTTCCAGGAATCCTCTAACTTCTTTCTCTGTACGCGGAGCAGGCATTTCTTGTATTGCCCTAACCTTCTCTGGATCCACCTCAATTCCTCGCTGACTGACGATGAAGCCAAGCAACTTTCCGGATCGGACACCGAAGGTGCATTTAGCAGGATTTAGTCGTAGTCGAAATTTCCGAAGACGCTCAAATAGCTTTTGCAAGTGGTCTATGTGATCCTCTTCACTTTGAGATTTTGCAATCATATCATCCACATAAACCTCAATTTCCTTATGCATCATATCATGGAAAAGGGTGACCATTGCTCTTTGGTAAGTTGCCCCAGCATTTTTGAGACCGAATGGCATTACCTTGTAGCAAAATGTTCCCCAAGGGGTGATGAATGTGGTCTTTTCCATGTCTTCTGGATCCATCTTGATTTGATTATAACCCGAGAATCCGTCCATAAAGGAGAAGACTGCGAACTTAGCAGTGTTGTCTACCAGAGTGTCAATATGTGGCAGGGGAAAATCGTCCTTTGGACTAGCTTTGTTTAAATCCCTATAATCAACACACATCCTGACCTTGCCATCCTTTTTGGGTACTGGCACAATGTTGGCTACCCATTGAGGGTACTTTGCAACTGCTAGAAAACCGGCATCAAATTGACGTTTCACCTCGTCACAAATCTTCAGAGCCATGTCGGGTCTTGCTCTTCGGAGCTTCTGCTTCACTGGCGGACAATCTGGCTGTAGAGGTAACTTGTGGACAACAATGTCAGTATCTAAACCTGGCATATCCTGATATGACCAAGCAAATACATCCACATATTCATGTAGCAACTTGATCAATCTTTCCTTGATGCTTGCCTCAAGTGTAGTCCCGACTTTGACCTCTTTTTTGTCTTCCTCGGTGCCAAGGTTGATTGTTTCCACTGGTTCTTGATGTGGCTGAAGGGCCTTTGACTCGTGCTCGAGCATCCTTTCCAGTTCTTCTGGGAAATCACAATCTTCCTCACTCTCCTCTTCCGCTTGGTAGATGGGGAGTTCAAAATTATAGGAAGTAGCGGGGTCATCGAATTCAACTGGTTTATTGATTATTCTGCATGTTTTTTAATGATGGGTTTTTTTAGAAAAATGGAAATAAAAAAAATGCAAAAGAAGTAAAAAAATATTTTTGTAGTTTTCTGAAAGGATTGCCATTTTAAGAAAAACAACAGATAAAATGAACGACGAGATTTTGAACAAAATTCTCTTTATTTGTCATAATGATTTTTTTGAAATTCAAAAGGGGCCCTACAAATGATCCATTAGCCTTGGGCAGAGCTAAGGATTTTCAAAAAACACAAAGGAAAACAACAATTACTTTGACACAGGAAAAACTTCTGGAATCTCAACCGCTTCCCAGTTTGTCAGGGTTGCTTCACATCGGTATATCAAATTTGATGTCTCTCCATCTTCAGTGTCATCTTCCACTGCACCAACTTGTTCTCCATGGATAAATCCTTTGCTCAGGAAAACTTCTTGTATGCTCCGCACACGGTCCTTTGCAGGGACCAGGGCTCCTCCGCTAGCAGAAGGTTTGTACCCCAAACCAAAACGGTCATTTTTCTCATCGACGTTGATGACTTGCCCCTAACCTGCAGGGCCTCCACTTTCAACTGCTGATTTTGCACTCTTCAAAGAAGCGAATGACAAACTAGCTTTCTCAACAGGATCCTTAACTTCTTCAAGTGTGGCATTGGATATTTCAAGGGCTTGAAAGGAAGTTTTTAAGGCATCCTCATCGGCCTCAATGTAACGGAAAGAGGAGAGTTGACTGATGATAAAATCTTCTTCACCCGAGACAATGACGAGCTTGTTATCGACAACGAACTTCATCTTTTGATGTAGAGTAGAAGTCACTGCCCCAGCAGCATGTATCCATGGGCGTCCCAAAAGGCAGCTATAAGCCGGATTTATGTCCATGACTTGGAAATTGATGGGGAACACATGTGGCCCGATCTGTATTGGTAACTCTACCTCTCCAACTACTGTCCTTCGCGAACCATCAAATGCTTTCACCACAAGCGCACTAGGTTTCAACTCTGAACCTTGATAAGACAATTTAGCAAGTGCCCTCTTTGGTAGAACATTGAGGGACGATCCAGTGTCAACTAAAACTCTAGCCAGAGCATCTTCTTGGCACTTTATGGATACATGCAGAGCGCGGTTGTGATTCTTCCCCTCTTTGGGCAGCTCTTCATTACTGAAGCTTAGAGTGTTGCAGGCTGTGATATTGGTGACCACTCCATCGAATTGGCCGACCGTTATATCTTGGGTAACATGAGCCTGAGCAAGCACTTTCAGCAGAGCCTCCCTATGAGCTTCGGAATTCAGAAGCAAAGACAAGATAGATATTTTTGATGGTGTTTGATGCAACTGATCAACTATCTTGTAGTCAGATTTCTTTATTATCCTTAGGAACTCACTTGCTTCATCTGTTTGCACAGCCGGCTGTGCCCCTCCATGTTCTGGGGTAGGATTTACATTTACAGCTCCCCTTGTCGGCTCTTGAGGGTTCACATCAAAATTGGGAGTATAAATCCGACCACTGCGGGTCATCCTGCTTGTTCCTGCGATGTTAGTGATGTCGGCGTCAACATTTTCAGCAACTTCGTGCTTTCCATCTACCACTCCATCTACCATTGTTATGCCGTACTTCCAGGGTACTGTCTTGGTACTTTCAAAAGGAAATGGTGTAGGCATGCATACCACCACAGGTGACGGATGAACATCATCTCTTCTGTGATAAGTTACCTCAAACGGTTCTGGTATATTAAAAACGGGTTCAATGACCGAAACTTCCTCATTTATTGCTGGACCAGAAATTTGTAAAACACCTTGATTCATCAAATTCTGAATGTCATTTCGTACCACTTTACATCCTTTTGACTGAATGGCACATTCCTCACAACTATCGTGACATGCGTCAATCAATCTAGCCCTCACCAATCCTGCATGAAGCGCTAGCAACGGAGTTTTAACATCTTCTACGTTCTTGATTACACACACATCAGAAACATCCTCGACAGCATTGACATCACCATGTGCTGGCAAAGGGTTACTTTTGACATTGGGTCCGACGTCTCGAAATGACAGAATCTTCTTTTCAACCAGGTCTCGCACAATATGCTTTAAAGCATAACATCCTTCTAAATCATGTCCAGGGGCACCCCCATGGAAAAGACAATGAGCATCTGGATTGTACCATGGCGGTAAAGGATTTGGTGGAGGACCCAAAGATCTGGGAGTCACTAACCCTTTCTGTAGCAATGATGGGTACAATTCAGTGTATGTCATAGGGATTGAAGCAAACGGAAGTCTACTTCTCTGTACCCTATTTTGATTTTGAGGATTTTGTGGACGAGGAGCCTGTGCCCTCGGCTGTTGATAAGCAGGTGGCGCTGGTGCCTGCTGGTATATTGGCGCTTGTTGAGCGGGTGGATAAACAGAAGCTTGTGATTGGTTAAAATTTGGCGTGACAGCTGCCACATACGGTTGTTGGACATATTGTACTGGATAAGTTGGTTGTTGTTGAGAAAATTGATGTTGTTGAGTAAATTGGTGTTGTTTCTTCCATGAATGACTCCTTCTTTGACTGGTTGACACTGCATTCGTATCCCCCTCCTTCTTTCTTTGAAATCCTCCAGGAAACTTTTTGACATTACTACCAGATGTTTCAGAGGTAGTCGTCATCTTTCCATTCTTTAATCCAAGTTCGACCTTTATGCCTACAGCGACCAGGTCAGAGAAACTTGCAGACACACTACTTACCATTCTTTCATAAAACACAGGTTTAACTGTATCCATGAACCAATCCGCTAATTCCTTCTCAGCCAGAGGTGGTTCGACTTGCGAGGCCACTTCCCTCCATCTTTGTGCGTATTCCTTAAAAGACTCCTTGTCTTTCTGGGACATGCTGAGCAGTTGTCTCCTATCTGGGGCCATATCCATGTTGTACTTGTAATGTTGGATGAAGGCATCAGATAAGTCTTAAAAACAACGGATCCTACTCTGATCAAGGCTTAAGTACCACTTGGAGGGAGCACCCCTCAAGCTGTCCTGGAAGCAATGTATCATGAGTTTATCATCCTCCACATGTGCAGCCATTTTTCGATAGTACATAATGAGGTGACTCTTAGGACACGAGTGGCCCTCATACTTATCGAAATCTGGGGTCCTGAACTTTGCAGGGATCACAAGACCGGACACCAGGCACATCTCCTTAGTTGTAGCACCAAAAACTTGGTCACCTTCCATAGCCCTCAATCTCTTCTCAAGCAGCTGGTAGTTCTCCTTCATCCCTCTTAGGTCCTCCTGCCTTTCCTCATCTTCATCTGAAAAGTCTGGAGCGTGTTGTTGATCCTCAAAGTAGGGTTGCACATGCGCACGAACGAGAGGAGGTGCGAACGTGTGGACCACAGGATGATTTTCATTGATGGTCGGTAGAGGGGCCGTTTGCTGAGCGGATGGTGCAAAACCAGGTGCACCTTCAACTGTAGGCGTGAAACCGGGAGGTAAACCATAGGTTGGCCAGGTTGTTGGTACCGTCCTTGCAGGTTGGGGTTCAATCGTTGGACCTGCGATTTCAGAAACAACCGTTGTTTGGGTATCTAACTTTGCCCTGATGACTTGTAATATTTCCATGACCTGCCCCATGTTTCCACGCAGGTCTTCGAGCTCTGAGCTCACTCGCTCCAATTCATGCTCCTGATCTGCCATCCTTTGACGAGCTCGGGCACGAGTATTATATTGGTGTTGAAAATTCAGCGTGAAACTGGAGGAAGAAAGGACAGAATGAGACTTTGTTTTGAAAATGCATGAATGTATGTATGGATGCATTTTGTTTGCAAATCTCTTGGTTAGTTTCAATCATTCATTTCAAAATGTCACAACACTTGTTCGCAAATATTTAAAATAATAAGGAAATGAAACACAACAAAATGAATCTCAAAAACGATTTTTAATTAATCTCATATCCAAGTTCAAATACAAACAACGTGCTCATGGTTTATGGGCTTTCCGAACCGTAGCAAGGTCGGTAGTTAACCCTTCTAACATTGCCTTACAAAACTTAATGAAATTATAGACTTGATGCGGGGTGTTTTCTGGACACATGCACCAATCAGCTTCTTGCAGCTTCTCAGGTAGTTCTTGCATGATGGAACTCGCAAATCCGGACAGCTTCAGAAATTTGCCCTTCCACTCAATGTAGAGCCCTTGGAGATCTTGGATAATGTGCACGTCTTCAGCCTTTGTCACCTCTATGTCCCTATAGAGGTTTCTCCAATATCTGCATTCATTTAGCAACACCATATAGGCAGCATCTTGATCCCCACCTTCAAGTGCCTGGATTCTAGCATCGGCTCGATCCAAATGATGTTTCAACCGTGTGCACACTCTTTCTGACTCTTCGGTCTTCAGCTTCTCACGTTCCAGAGTATCCTTGTATTTCTGAATGGTATTCTCCAGCTCACGAGTACGAATCTCGGAAATTAGCCGTGCTTCTCTTTTCATCTCAAGGGTCAGCTCCAAAGTCTTGTTGAGTTTCTGAATCCGGAGTAGAGCTCTATCCAACTCCTCTTCCTTTGATTTGAACACAGATTTAGTGCTATAGAGTGCTTGTCCAAACTTCTCCCTCCTCGCTTCAGACTCTCTAGCTCTCTTGTTGGAGACTTCAAGCTCTTTGTCCTTCTTTTGTTGATCGTCCTTCAAGTTCCCATTCTCTATCGAGACTCGGCCAAGCTTGATTCTCAAATCAGCATTTTCTAACTCTAACTCCTTGATACGGTTGTTGAGCTTCTCTATATCTTCAGGTAATATGGGTTCTGGCTCAGGAACCAATGGATAGATGGAAGGATCAAATGGATAAGGGAGTTTAATCATCTGAACCCTCTCTCTAACCCAACAAGTGTAAGGCTCTTGGGCAATGACATTTCTCTTACCCAACTCCTTACCCTTTCTGATGACTGCTTGCCAAGACCTCTTGATCTTTTTCACCATGGGATGATCCGCTTCAATACCATGTAAGATGAAAGGCTCTAGAGCTTTAGCTTCTGGAGGGCCATTCATAGGGTACCCATGCTGCCTCAGAGATAGCACGGGGTTATAGTTGATGCAACCCTTGGTTCCTATCAACGGCACATTGGGGAAGTCTCCAATGCTGACAATCACATTCTCGGTTTCCCAATCCCTGATATACCACTTAACATGACTGGAAGTGAGGGAAGCTAACTTCTGGAAGGGCTTGAGTTCCTTTGAGACAAAAGGACCCTCTTCGGGCATGTGGGATCTAAACCAGGCGTGCAACAACTGCGCACAACATAAGACAATTCCTCCCTTCCTCTCATGACGGTCATGGAGAGTGTAGTAGAGATCTGCCAAGAGGAACGGTACAGGGTTACCAGAGAGGAAAATTCTCACCGCCAGGTGGTCCACGAAATGGTCAATATTTGGGAAGAGGACTATCCCATATATCAACACGGCTAACACAGCATAGAAGGATTCCCAATCTCCTTCTTTTTCCATCTTCTTGGCCTGATCTTCCAAGAACTTCCTAGAAAAACCACTGAAAGGTCCTTTCACATCCCAATTATCCACGACTTCAGAAACTTTCAGACCCAAAGCTGAAGCTATTCTCTTGGGAGGAATATCTTCATCAAGCTTAGGAAAAGGATTGTGATCCTTCAAATTCCGACCTATGATCCTCTCAACCTCCTCCAAAGTAGGAGCCAACTGGAAGTCAGAAAATGTGAAACAACGTAGAGGTGGATCATAGAACTGAGCAATAGTCACTGCGGTCATCATGTCCATCTTTTCATTCAGGATGTCCAGAATTCTTCCATAGTTTTATACAAAGCTGTTGAGTTTGAGTGGTGTTATTTTGGCACTCAACTTCTGCAGGCTGGTAAGGTCCACGTTCTTGTATTTGAACTAAAAAGTGCCTCTTCTCTTAGGATTCATCTTGCTAACAAGTCTTGGACTCCTGAAATAATGCGAAACAACTAAGAGTTTTGCTTTTTATGCATATGCAATGAATGAATGGATGCAATGTTTTTTTTTTTTTTTTAGGTTCAAAGGTCCGAGGTATGGATAAATTTGATTGCTTTTCCAAAATGGGGTTCTCACCGGGTATGATCTAGGGCTTTTGTTACAAAGGATCCCCAGAGTCATTGATTCACAAGAATGTTTGACGCTTACGGAAAATACTTCCCGGTCGTCAACTCCATCGAGGGAATCTATTCTGGGTGAGGTTCTCGTACCGACTCTTACGAAGTATACACCTCGCGAGTCCGTACTACGCAACCATCGACTGGGTTCTAGACAGGATACTCAGAGTCATGGATTCAAAAGACTGTTTGACGCTTACGGAAAATACTTTCCGGTCATCAACTCCATCTGGAGAATCTATTCTGAGCGAGGTTCTCGTATCGATCCTTACGAGGTATCCACCTCGAGAATCCATACTACGCAACCATCATTTCTAGTTGGCCAAAGGTTTAATGTTCTAAAAGGTCCTTAGAGTCATGGACCCCTTTGAAACATCGAAGCTTACGAGGTATACACCTCGGGCGACAATATTCGCAAAAGGATCTACTCTAAGTGAGGTTCTCGTACCGACTCTTACGAAGTATACACCTCGGGAGTCTGTACTACTCAACCATCGTCCTATCTTATGTTTTTTCACTCTAGACTCGGGTGTAGAGTCTTTCCCACATGGTTTGGAATCAAATACCCAAGTACCAACAATCGCAATAGAACCAATATTCAACAGATATATCAATATAATAATAAAGATAGTAAAAAAGCAATAAATAAGGAAAAGCCACACAATTAAACAAACAAAGGCACACAAACGTCCTAACTAGGCTTGACTCACTTAGGGATTTGTTTTCCCCAGTGGAGTCGCCATCTGTCGCACCTCGAAAAAAATATGGGGATACGACTTCAAAGCGAAGCGCGATCGTACGCTCGCAATGATGGACTGAACAGAGTCGCCACCGAACTTTATTTATTCCTAAAAAGGAAAGGGGAAATATCGATAAAACCCAAGACAAAAAGAAAGGATAAGATATGGTCATCGCAACCAATATCCGGGTTCGGGAGTCGATTACGCAAGGGGAAGGTATTAGCACCCCTCACGTCCGTTGTACTAAACGGGAACCATTAGGTCAGTTGTGTGCGTTAATGTTAGTTTGAAATGTTAGGCTTTTAGAATTATTAGGTGGGAAAGAAAGAATAGAAGAGAGAAGAAATGTTTTTGGATTTTTTAACGAAGGACTAAACCTAAGTTTTTTATTAGTGAGCCTGACAAGATTTACAAATCCTGCTCCTACGTATCTCAAAAGAGAAATCAAGGCTTACGTAGTTCTGGGTAGAAAAGTGTATTGTTTGTTGGTCGATTTTAGCGAAAGCTATATTGTATTAATCGACGAAAACATCGTTTTACCCAAAATAGATGAGGAGTGGACGCGTACCACACATCGAACGGATTTATAAATCTACATTCGGAAAAGCGTCATTTATCTCTACTCAACAATCGTGGCCGAAACATTGTTTTGTATCACTTAAGACAATATATCTTTCATTTATGAAAAAGGTTTTTGATTAATCGCACGGCGGCGAGAAAGAGTTTGATTGGTTGGATGTATTTTGAGTGATGGCGAGAACTTGGATGAGCGAGATATACATCTCGAATCCTAGCCTCAGGAGTGCACGGTATACACCATGTTCCATTTCCATCTTTATTGAAAGAGTTTAAGATAGGAATTAAGTATTTTGTAATTTGATTGAGAAAGGGTTTGAAGAAACCGCATTGACAATTTTAGGCGATGGCGAGAGTTAAGATTGGCGAGGCAGACGTCTCGAATCTTAACCTCAGGAGTGCATGGTATACACCATGTTCCATTTCCACCTTTATTGAGAAAGTGTTAAATAAGAATTAGGTATTTTGAGTTTTGTTGTGAAAATGACTTGACCTAGATCAAGTATTGATGGACGTTTAAGAGAAATTTGAATGAGTGTTTGAAAGAAAACAAAGTGGATAAACTTGGATGATGGCGAGAGCTAGGATTGGCGAGATATACATCTCGAATCCTAGTCTCAGGAGTGCGTGGTATACACCACGTTCCACTTCCATCTTTATTGAAAAGGTCTTAATTATGAATTAATATTTTTTGAGTTTTTGATTATGAAAAATGGCTTGACGTTGGATCAAGCATTTGATGAAGTTTTTTTTGAAATGGGATGGAATAGGAGGGAAAGGTGAATTGATTTGTCTATTGAGAAAATACTCGACGTTGGATCGAGTCATTTATTTTTGTATTTTTTGAAATTGTCGATTTTATTCTTGTGTTAGTAGCTTAACTAAACAACCAAACAATAAAGAAATAAAATAGTACAGGATTATTACACATCGGGGGAGTGGGGTACATCTTGTTAAATGGGGATTAAAAAATCGTGAAATAATTAAATCAGGCCCAAACAACAAATAATGCAATGCATGAGTGTAAGTGCAAGAGAACCGGCTCATTGTAAGAAAGCCCGAGAGTAAGCTATGTGAGGTTGATGGCGATGCTTAAAAAGTAATCGACTTACAAGGGTGTGAAAAAGGGCTCGATATTAAATCGAGGAAAGTATGATTTTTTTTTATAGTTTTCAAATGGTTTCGAACACATGATGCAATTAAAAGAAAAAACAAATCTATGTTATTAAACAATAATAAAAACTATGAGTAATAAAGCATAAACGTAAAAGAAAAATGTTAAAAGAAAAAACTACACATAGGGGGTATCGAACCCACTACACTAAAGACCTAGGCACCACCCCCCTCCACCAAACCACTTACTAACTAATTGTTATCTTAATACTAACTTAAATATATAAACTAAGATAAATTAGAAAAAGAATTAAAAACTAATAAATAAATAAAAAAACTGTTGGTCTACTAGTAATTAAACCCAACCGCATGGCTGTTGGGTTTATAATGAGGAATAAATTGGAAATGGTAAAAAAGAATCATAGTTAATTACCAATATTAATATCTACAACCAAAAGTCACTAAATGGGATTAAAAGGTTTTTTTAACCAGACTTAAAGTGAATAATAAATAAAAAGAGAAAATGAAACGAGTTGGACAGAACTCTTCCTCTCTCAAAGCTCTCAATCCCGTCCTCTCCGTCGCTCTCACCATCTCACGATTTTTCTCACCTGTCTCTCTCAATCTCACGATCGTTTAACCTCACTCACCGCCGCTCACTCATCGCCGCTCACTCACCTTTCTCACTCATCGCCGCTCACTCCTTCTCTCACCCTATAACGCAAGGGTCCAAGGTTTAAGGAGAAACAAGAAGAAGAAAGGCTCACCTTTGGAGAGAACTACGGAGACGATGAAGATTCAAACCTCTCCCCTTCGCCTCTTCAAAAGGTTTATTTTTGATTGATTTTTTGATTTAGGGTTTTCTGTTTGGCCGCCTCCCTCTCTCAATTTTTCCGTCCTTTTGATTAGGTTTTTTTCGTTCTATTTATGTTCACAGCTAGGGCTTTGGTTTGATGCTCAAAAGCTCAAAGAAGCAAATTCCAGAAGTGCTTTTTCTGCTCAAAAATGAGTTTGTCCTCTTTGATGCTATTTTCCGGAAACGGTAATATGGACTCCTGCTTTCTCTTCGCCTTTCGTCTCTATTCAAATTTGGAATTTTTTGGAATTTTACTGCTTGATGGTTATCTTGTTTACTGCAGTGAATATTGGTTAACGCAGGAATGGCTGAGGTAATGAATATGTGGAAACTGCTGTACCAGGGCTGCTTTGAAAACGGAACAAATGTATGTTGTTGCCTTACTGTAGTACTAGTTGCCGAAATCGGAGATGATAAGTTGGCAGTTGCAATTGAAGAAGAGCTCTAGAAACTTCGTCTATCAGGTGCTAAGTTTGCTTTGTAAAAGGATTCTTTGGTGCTTCTATGCTGCATCCACTCGTGCTTGGATTGCTTGAAGGGGTTGGAGATGGGTTTGGGATGCTGCAGGCTTGGTTTCACGGTGCTCCGGCTAGTGAATAGGCTGTTTTACCAGGTTAGTAATGGTCTGATTTTTAACTTGCTTCAGTGGCCAGAAAACAACATGGTTGGACCAACACTTAATGAATTTCAGTGTAAAATGTAGGCTTGCTCTCATCGTCAACCAAATCCAAGCCAATAACCTGAGATTGAATTCGCCAAAGCGATGAAATATGCTCTTGTGTGTGTAAACATCCAAAAGATCAACATTGAGGTTGTATCCGGTCAAACCACAGCTTCTGCTATGGATTAATGGGCATTTCCTAATTGGCTTGTTTGAAGACAAAGTGCTACAGAATTGGCGTTGTTGGGCTGTTGATGAGTAGAGTCATACTGTTGAAATCTCATAGAGATTTTTGGAATATTTCATTCGGATCTGGCAGGTAATTCTCTTTCATGGTTTGTAACTTTTGGTATAATTCTTCTAGCCAATCACCCCACTTAGTTGTTCAGTTTGTATTGTGGAATCTACATAAGTTGTGGGTGTTTCAGGAAGAGCTCTTTGGGATTAATGTAATTGTTTTTGCTGATCAAGAGCTCCAATGCCTGCACATATGTTCCATCACCCGGGGACTTTGAAACTGCAGCAGCAGCACCAGATGATTCGGAGCTTGGGAAGGTGCGGCCTCCCATAACAACATGCTATCTTCAAGAGGATTGAGTTCATCTGGACTATTAATATCAATTCCATTCTCTAGAAGTGGCAGTAGAATATTGTAGCTTGACTTCGGTACCAATGATGCTCTAGATATCACTTCTTGTAACACAAGATGAGCAGCTCATTTAAAAGAGAATTTGAATAACAGTTGCTAATAGAGCATAACTGGTTTGTATGTTTCGATTCCAAACTGTAATTGTAATCTTTTACCACAATATAATGGTGGTCCCGCTCTAAGGTACTCAGAATTGTTACTGAAATAACCCTGTAGGTACTCAGAAACGACTTTAACCCACTTTGGTTTGTACAAACACCATTGACCATGCCAACAGAGTTTCCATTATTCATAACATTAGATGGAACATGGAATGATATTGATTTGAATTGGGATTGAAATATTGTATGGTTTAAGTGAAAATGTGAATTGATGTAGGTTGGATCAAGTGAATGCCAAGTCCATGTTTATGGTTTTAAAATGTTTGTCCTTTGGAAGATGACTTTGTAATTCATGAAAATGTTGTAATGCTATTTTGATTTTGAAATGTACTATGGATATAAAAATGGATTTTTTTATAAATAATCCAAGACTAATTTAAATATCAATTTAGATAATAATAAAAATCAGTAGAAAACCCAATTAAAATCAAATTAATCCAATAATTTATTAAAATTACCTTTGACATCAATTCTAACATCTATTTGAAAATTAAAATCAATTAGAGTTTTGAATCATTAGTAAAAATAACAATTAAAATTAAATTGAAATTTGGGAATTAAACTTAATTTGAAATTAAAATCAAAATTGAAAAATTCAAAAGTCAAAATGATTATAATCCATTTTATAGTCAAAAGCACCATGATCAAAAAGGAATAGACAATGAACAATGTGTAACAAAATATGGATTTGGGAATGAATGTATGCAAATGAACTTTAGGCCAAATGCCAAACAAAAATAAAAATTCAGGATCAAAATCGGGGTATGACAATTAGAAGTTAGTATTGCTTTTGCTTTGTTTTTTGTTTAAGTCATTCTTTGAAGAACACTTAACCCACTTATCACAAGCATGAATTCTTGAACCAAGACATCTTCCAAAGGAAGGAAACAAGGTCAAGTTTCCACACAATACCATGAAAGGGGAGACTTACAATCTCATTAACTATAATGCTATGCCTTTTGTGTCACAAATTTAGTGCTATGTTAAGCAATCGTAATTGGACTTATGTAGAAGTCACAACTATTTGAGGTCGGGCAATAGAGTTTTGGTGCTAATACATGTTAGAGACATAGTATGATAAACTATGCTCATGAAACATGCCACACACAAAAAGAATATGCAAAATGGGAGACCTAATCTCATCCATACTTATGTTGATTTTGCAATCAACTAGCCTTAGGATATAGAGGTATTATAGGTCCATGACATGAATGGATAAAGAAGGGGAATGAGATGAAGAGGGAGGGGGAATAGATTCAACACAAATTGGTCAAAGGAGGATTTTTACCAAATTAAGATCATTCATTCATTTTGAGAGATGGAATGTACATTCCACTAATCCCCTAAATCCAATGATCTTAACCTAGAAAATTCAAATCAACCTTGAACAAAGCCCAACAACACAAGTCAAACTCACAAAGTCAATTAAAATGGCTCTACACAATTTATTTGGTATTTAAACAATTAAAAATACTAAAAATATGCATTAAATTAAATTATGGTTGGTCAATTTCCTAAAACCTCATCAAAACATCAAAGAAATGGCCATGAGATTTATCATAGGTCAAACAAGGTCAAAGGACCTTGGAGAAAAAAATTCATAATTTTTGAAAACTTAAAAGTATTTTTAAGCAATTAAAAATATTCACAAAATCAATTAAATCATGAAAAATATTAATAATGATCCAAAAAATAATTTTAGTTCAGAAAATGAAAGAGGATTTTATTTAAAAAATTTTTTTGGTGAAACTCTCATATTTTTTGGATCAATATTAAATTCAATATGAATTAATGAAAATGAAACAAATAAAATGAAAATCAATTAATCAGAAAAAATGTTGACCACTTGATCTCCCTCATTAATTGAGGTGGCAGATCAAGTGGACCAAAACATGCGTTCCATCATACACTAGAGTCTGTGCGCCACACCAATGATATTTAAAAGGAACGCTCGTGATTAAAACAAAGTGACTTGATCATATGGCTCAGAACCTATCCAGCTCATCACCGGAGCAAAGCATCGGTTGTCTTCTCAGGCGACCTTAGCCGGACTGGTTCTCTCATCACCATCACAAAAATGAAAAAGAAGGACATGATTTTAAAGTAAAAATGGCACTGATCACGAATCTGGCCTCAATTCATCCTAACTCCAAGTATATTGAGAGATACATGGAGTTGAAATTTGAGGTACATGAACTGAGTTACTTTAATTTGACCTCAAAGCAACTCAATCTTCTTGCCTACATTGGTAGGACTTCAGATAACCAAGGATCCAAGAGAATTGATGAGAATTGAGAGAGAATCTAAGAAAAGAAAAAATATGGAAAGTACCTTCAATGTTGTGCAAAACTTGATCTCTCTTGCTTTAATTCTTGTTTGATCTTACTCAGGAAGCTTGCAGAAGTGGCTTAGGATTGAAACAAAGCTTTGGATCCCTGGAGTTTTGAATCTCCAAACAGTGAGATTCAAACTCAATTTTCAAAAGAAAATTCTCAGGTTTTCCTTTCAAATGTGAGGTTTAGAGGTCTTGGATCAAAGCTGGTGCGCAAGGGTCCCTAATTCTAATGCAAGAGACTCTTATTCACAACTGAAGCAAGTGATATTTTCACCTTCAAAGTTGTTTCCAAATTTGGCAATTGAGTGATGCATGCTTGCATGGTCGTGTACAGGCCCATGAAGCTACTCAATTAAGTCCATAATCATATGTAATTGAGTCTGAAAGTGGATTGGAATGCAAGGAAAAAGTTTGCAGTTGTTTGAAGTTGATCCTTGCCAAATGATGATGCTATGTTCAAGCCATGCGCAGACCATTCAAACCTTGTCCAAAATGAATGAAATTGGACTCTTTGGAAAGGTTAGATCAATAAGAATAAATCTTATGTTGAACACTTTTCCATTTGAAGCTTGTATCATGATGAATTTTGAGGTAGAAGTTTGGAAATTTCAACATGTCAAAAAAAATTCATAGTGTTAAGTCATATGTTCACTTATTCCACCTTGGCTAACTTTTTTAGTGAGCTTCAAATGAGAAAAGTGTATTCCTAAAAGTTGTAGATCTTTCAAAAAAATTCAAAATGGTCACATCTTTGACCTTATTTGGATTTGTAATGAATGAGTTATGAATTTTTGAAGTTGAGGAAAATCACTTGTTCAATGGTATTGGTCCAAAATGACCTATAATGTATCCTCATATCACATGCTCATAAAAGTTGAATTAGCTCTCCCTCCAAACATAAAAGTTGAAATAGACACCTTGAATTTGATTGTTCAACTTGCAAATCTCTCATCTCATAAAAATTGAGCAAGTTATGGCCTTGGGAAGTTGACCTCCAAATTAGGGTTTAGACAAAATGACATATAATCGTTCAACATAAAAAATGACTTTACAAGCCAAACTAGCTCTAGACCTCAACATGAAAGTTGTTTGGAATGGCATTTAGAGTAACTTTGCTCTTGGAATAATTTACATATGATGAAAATTGTAGGAGATAGAGTCTAGGGGACCCCAGTTTTGGTCAGATGAATTCCTCTGGTCAACCACAATCAACCACCTTGCAAACTTGTAATTCTCTTGACTTTTCAGACTCATGGGAGATCATATATGCATAAGATGATGAAATTTGAAGTGTCCCTTGAAATATTTGATCAATTGATGAAGAAGCTTGTTGAAGAAGTTACTCAAGATACCCAAATGAACTAGGGTTTCCAAGGCAAACCAAATCCAAACTTTTGAAGAATTCTTGATCAAAATAACATGTGAAGATCATGGAGACTAATATATGATGCCTAGAGCCATTGTGTATCATCTCTTGGTTGAACTCTTAGCAATGAGGGTCTTAAACCCTAGATGTGAACTTGATAGATCAAAGGTGATCAAGTGCCCTACCTACAAAAAAGTTAGACAAATACAAAGACATACTTTTGGTATTTTAGTTAGTAAAACTGATAAAATACAAAGTATGATACAATCACATGGTGCTTGGTGATCTCTCCTAAAACAAATCCAATGAATGAGGGGTATGGAGGATGCCAAGGTATGATCCCAATGATAATGCATATGATGAGATAGCATGAGAGATCTTAGGGTCAAAATTGGGGTCTTACAAGTACCATACCTATAATTTATTTAGGTAATGCATGCATGTGAAATAAAAAAGAAAGAAAGAGAATGAGTGAGCAACTTACCAACGCATTGGAGATGGGCTTCAAATAAGTGCAATGCAGTGGAGTAGATACATGATAAACTTCAATGCAATGGATAAAAGCTATGAAAATGCTTAAAATGAGAAGATCAAGCCTTTTAAATGCAAATGAGGAGTGATCCTTCGTATCCCCTATTTTTTCTCTTTTACATAAATAAAAATGTGAAGGGAGAGAAAAAGGCAAAATTTACTTAAACATAGGTGTCTTCATTCCAATCCACCTAAAAAACTTTCAAACTTTGGATGTGAGTAACTCCTAACATGTAATGAGTAATCCAATAAGTGAAACGATAAAAAATTTGGATTCATTTTAAAACCCACGTTTTGCTTGCTATTGGACCCAATTGACATTCAGCAATAATAAATTATTAGAAAAGTTCTCAATAATATATCCGATGTATTTTTAGAGACTTTGAAAGAACTAAATTTTATCTCTTTTTAGAATGAATTCTTTGGACTCATTTTATGATTTTACATGTATATTTTGTATTTTTATTTGTGAAAAAAATTGAACGTAGACGTATAAAATCCGTAGGTAAAATCAAGATATACTACGAAATGAAGTTTTTAGAAAACTCTCTTTTGTAGAAAAAAAAAACTCACAGATAAGTTTACAAGTAAACTTTAAATTTATTTTTTTGAATAAAAAAATACAGATAACTTCACATGTAAAAATTTAAAATCACAATTTACATTTGGAAATGTATTGTAAAATTAAGATGTAGGGAGAATCCTCTAATTAAATAATTCAAATACTAAGAAAACAAATTTGAAAAAAAAAACAATGTGTGCTTCCACAAAAGAAATACACACTGCTCTCTTTTCTAAATTCCTCTAGCCTGATGGAGGCCAATAAAGCTCTAAAGGAAACTGACATGGGTTGAGAAACTTTACTTATTCATTCTTTAGCATTTGGACCCAACTAAGTCAAACAAGATAAATAAACCCATAACGTGAAAGCATTAAAGGTTTGATAAAGAAAACTCAAATATATTATAAAAGAAATTTTATTTTTTAATTTTATTGAATAATTAATGTACAGTATAATAGAACAGATATATATAATAGAGCAGATATAACATATGTATTGATAATTTAATAAATTTAAAAAATTTACTTTCTCTTATAAATATAATAAAAAATATATTGTCTGAATAGATATTTTATTAGATTCTCTCATTTTTAAAAAATATTTGTCTGAATAGATATTTTATTATCTTCTTTTCTTTTGTCATATGAAGCAAATTGAAAAAATATTCCTCTAAAAAAATATAGATTCTCTCATTTTTAAATTTTCAAATTTTGATCAATAGATTTGAATCTTTGATGTGAAATATAGTGAAATATAATGTAGCCATTTTTTTATTTTTCATTTTTTTATTATAATAAGGATTAACTACTTTAGCTTTTTTTATAAATTTTTTAAATGTTATGTTGACTTTTTTTAAAATAAGAACATTTTCAAATAAAATATCAAAATAATCAAAACTTTAAAAAATATATCAAAATAATCGACTTTTTTAACTGATGTCCCAATTAGGGGTGTTAAAAAAACTGTGAACCGAACCCAACCACTGAACCAAACTGAACTGAAATTAAAATAATTGAACTGTTATATTTGGTTAGTGAACCGAACCATATTGTACTAACGGTTCTAGAGCGGAACCGAAATTGAAATCAAACCGAATCAAATTGAAAATGAAAATTTGTTTTAAATTTAAAAAAAAAATATTTTAAAAAAAAATTAACGGTTCGTTTCTTTAACAAATGGTTCGGTTTGTAAAAATTGTCTTCTAACGGTCCGGTACGGTTCGGAATTTCTAAACGGTATATCAAACCAATAGTTTTGGTTCGATTTGGTTATGAGTAAATTAAAATGGTTCAGTTCGGTTCGAGTAAATTTTAACTATGGTTTGGTTCGGTTCGGTTCAATTTTCTCATAAAACCATACCATGAACAACCCTAGCGCCAGTTGAATTGACGCATCCAATTAACCTAGAGAGGAGGCGTCATTGGAGCTGGCACATGCTTCCAATGGCTTTGCACCTAGGCATCATGTCTCTTGGCGCATGTATGTGTGGTTTAGTGTGTGCGCTAGAGGTATGCAAAAAAAACCGGTTATTCATAATCAAATTAGTATCCAAATTGTTCCACTTTTAAAACACGAAACCAAATGCTAAAATAAAAATTTGGGTATCCATTTTGTTATCCAAATATAAACCGTTATCCATTATAAAAATTTGGTATTGTTATTGGATATCCAAATTTTACTATGCGTTGAATTTTTATATTTGTCTATTTTCATGTTTTATTACATTATAAATCAATTTTATATTTTAAATTTTTTTAAATTTCATAAAAAAATTATTTTCAAAGTAAAATTCATAATTCTTTTTTCTTTTCACGAAAAATATAATATTTGGAATTTTTTTTTTCGAAAAAATTATATTTGATATTTTTTTTTTCAAATAAAATTATTATTTTCATCTAAATAAAAAAAATATTTTTTTATCAAAAATATTTTGTACTTTTTTCAGTAAAAAAAAATTCTTTTTAAAAAGAAATCGATTTTTTTAAAATAATTTTTTTTTGATAATTTTTTTAATTTTCAAAAAGGTTATTTTTTCAAATTTTCAGAATAAAATAACTTTTATTTTCAGAAAAAAAATAATTAATTTTTTTTATAATTTCAGAATATAAATTATTTTTTATTTTCGATTCCCATTTTTATAAAATAATTTTTTTTCAGTTATTTTTATTTTTTGGAATAATTTGTTTTTTTTATTTTTTTTCATTTTCAAAATATAATTTTATTATTTTCAATTTTTTTGGATATATTTTCTTTTCTTTTTTCTAAATATTTGTTATTTTTTTTGTATGTTTTTTAAATTTGAAAAGAAAAAATATTTTAAAACCTCATAAAATTTGTTTATGTTTTTAAATTTAAAATTTAATATTAATTTAAAGAAAATAAAATTAAACTTAAATTAATATAATTTTGATTAAAATCAAAACACATTTAAAATCGGTTTTGAACCGGTTCGGAATTTTAAATTGGTTTTTGTGAGAAGTGGTTTGGTTTATAAACCATAACCATAAAAATGAATTGGTTAATATTAAATGGTTATCCATGCACACCCCTAGTGTGCGTCCATGTATCTGGCACATGCATTGCCATGTGTGTGTGGCGCCTGAAGCTTTGGCGCATGCATTTCATGGTTCATCTATAAATAACATGTGCATCTACCATATTTTTGCAGACTATTTCTTTCCCTTCAATACCATTTTCTTTCATTTTACTTCAATCTCCTTCTTTAACCATGTCTGAATACATTCACAAGAGAAATGTTGATTTAATTTTTTCAGCAGTTGCATCTCCAATAAAGATTCGACTTTGGAATATAGATTCGTTTGAACGTCTTAATCGAACGTTGAACCGTTGGTTAAATAGAGAAATTAAAGATGGTGATTTGATTAGAAGAATTCACTAGCTTGAGTCCACGTTCAACCAAAATGGAGAAGCGTGTGAATGAGTGAATATTAAGATTGACATAGACGTTCACAAGATGATGTATAATATGTTCAAAATTATTTTGATGGTTGTAATCGCTTAGTTATAATAATGGTATTTTATTTGTTGTAGTATGTTATGTTATTGTTTATATGTTGCTTGTGTGTTGAATGTGTTGTATTTATTTGTGATGGTATTTCCTCACAAAGTTATCATATGAAATAAATATTGTTTTTAATATAAAACAAAAGAGGTACATGTAAAATTATCTTGTTGTGCTTGTTCCAACACTGGGACAATTAGTACGATTGTGACCGGATTGACGACATGAACTACATAATCGAACCATTTTGTTCGTTATATCCATTTCGGTTCGAATACGGGTGTTGTTTGGGCGGCCCTTTTTCTTTCTTCGCATAACTTCATTGTGCCAGAGAATGTCCCCTTGATATTCAGGTCAGTAATCCTCTTTTGCAATAACTGAAAAGCTAATTTTGTAAATATTGGATATGCTTATGACTTTGTAAATGCCAGATAGTAAGTAGGATGGATCCCGTCGAACCTTTGAACATGCCGCAATGACATGGGAGCAGAGCATACGAAAGACTTGGGATTTTCCGCAGTCGCACCAACCTCTATATAGTTCTAGTATGTATTGTCCTATCGGCATGCCTTCATTGTGATCCATTGACTCAACAACAATGTACCAACCTTTAGTGCGGTCAAACACCGTGACCACGTGTGTGTTAGCTTTGGCAGCTTCGTGTCTAATGAATTTCATTGAAGCATCACTGAACAAGTGCCCAAATTGTAACGCTGAACTCCATTTGGAACGTCTGATCTCAAACAACGCCCCTAGCTTAAAATATGTTGCTTGCACTAAAGTGGTTATAGGTAGGTTTCAAATTCCTTTGAAGACAGAGTTCATTGATTCCACAAGATTTGTTGTCATGTTGCCCCAACGTTGACCGTTATTTGATGTCTTCACGGTAGTGTTTTAAAGAAGGTTCTGTTATGCATAATCTATGTTGACAACCTTCTTCCGCAATGTTTTGTCTTTGATCTCCCGCATAAAATTTTGAGCGATATGTCTAATATAGTAGACATGCATCGACGGAGGATCCTGCCAGCCATTATCAATGTTTTTATAGGCACTCACTATTGAAGGCTTCCTGTCAGAGATCAAACATAAGTTAGGTTGAGGAGCAACGTGAAATAAGAGATTTTTTAGGAAAAAACTCCATCCCTCGACAGTCTCCCCTTCAACTAGGGAAAAGGCAATTGGAAAAATGTTGTTGTTGCCATCAGTAACGTTCCTTTTATATTTTTCGTACAACCATGTACCATCAATTTGTATAATAGATTTACATAAATCAAAACCTTTGATGCATGGTTGATACGCCCAGAAGAGACAATGGAATATTCCATTTCCAAGAGCACAAGTCCCGTCTGGGGTATACGCCGACAACGTTTTCAACTTGACAATAGTCCCTGGAGCATATTGTTTAAGAGCCACCAAGTATTTTGGAAGTTATTTGTAAGACTCCTCCCAATTGCCATACACTTTTTCAACCGCCTTTGTCCTAGCTATCCAAGCCTTCCTGTATGATGGAGTATAGTTGTATTGTGTTACAATATACGAGATTATTATACTCACCTTTAATAACGGATTGTCGCTAATGACAGATAAAATTTCATCGCATATTAATTGAGAGTTAAGTTTGTGATGGTCTTGCATTGGGTTCCTGAGCATGCACGTGTGAACTGGACCCATGGATCCAATCTCCCAAGAATCACTCCTCTTCCAGTAAGAAGTTGGCAACCTGAAAAGTCATCCTTCATTTCTACAATAAATTTTGTACCTCATTGCATTAGTTCTACCAACTTTGTATCTCACATGCATGCTCCTTATCTCATGCTTCACATGTTGCATAAATATTCACATGCTGCAACACTATCTCATTTATAAATACGGAAGCAACTCACAACATTCAACATCTGTAACACTAACAATCAACCTCTACAACACTCCACCTTTACAACATTCAACCTCTGCAACATTATGTCTCTATTGACTATGGGTGATGAACATCGAGGAACAATCGACAATATCTCGACATTTGTATGTTATTACTTCTTCTTACTTATTTTGTACTTATTTCTTACTTATGTTTTTATTGTTTATTACTTCTTATTACTTTATTTCTTACTTATGTTTTATTAGGACCCAAAACGATTACATTGTCGTGTACATGGATATGTACCCCACGATCCTTTGATAGAATCATATATTTGAGGATGTGGTTTTGGTAATCTCCTTAACATAGTCTCATACTCGGTTGACTATAAATTTATTCTTGCTTTGTTGGAGAGATAAAGACCTGAGACCCACACATTTCACCTTCCTTTCGGTGAGTGCCCCTTTGTGTGACGACCAAGCTACGAGAGAGACTTCTGGTCAAGCTAGGGGTCAAGGTATTAACTTAAAATATCTCAAACAATATTATGCGAGTATAACATTGACCGAAGAATCTACTGGGTATGAAAAAATAATTAAAGCTCAGTGTTATATTATGATTCTATTTGGTAATTTTTTATTTCCCGAAAGTATTGGTAATACGGTAAATATTATGTATTTACCGTTGTTATGAAACATAAATAAGGTAAGCACATATTGTTGGGGTTCAGCTATTTTGGCCCATCTATATAGTGCGTTGTGTAAAAATTCCAAAAAAAAACACTTGTACGCTTTATTCATGCGCATATTTTCTACAAGCATGGGGTTGGTCAAGAATGTCTTCACTCGCCCCGGTAAACGAGAAGTCATTCATATTCCCCTTTGCAACAAAATAAGTTTAGAACTTTACCATCTAATTTATTAGACTTTATATTACAACTAACTGTAAATAATATTTTCCAAATGTTTTTGATCTAGGTGGTCAGTTAGAGGGATGAACTACAACAGGTGTCAGAAACACGCTGTAATAGTCTATCGCAATCTATTGGACCAAACGATGTAATACTCCTACACAACTCTACTTTTGATTTAAAACTAATTATCAAATTCCACATCATCTAATCATGTCATATTCTTGTACAATTTATCTGGATGTCATATTTGGCTCTTGATTATTAGGTTAACCATGGTGATGATGCAGTTTGGACAGCAAAAACATCAATTATTCGGTTCACTACTGTGGAGATGCACCAGAGTGACCAGGTAAAACTGCAGTTCGACATGCAGTAACAAACTCCAGAACCTCTGACGTGTTTGGGAGATTGGCATCAACAAAGAGTCGATGCCTAATGGGATTATTCTGACTAGAGAGACTTCACAAAAGAGATGTGTCGTCATTGGAGGAATTGACGACAACACATCTTAAACGAACCGGTCATACAGGGTGCTAGACCAACTCAACAGTATATGGCATGGTTTAGGTTGGTTACAACAACACAATTTATGTCTGAGCCAATGTATTTGATTGATTTACACAAACTAGCTTCATCATCATACACCCAACAACAAATCCCCGTCCAAGAACAATGTTAACCCACCCAAACCCAACGACCAACCTCACACCATCACCCTACCATATACACCCAACTTAGCAACCCATTCATGCCACACACCCAACCTCAAAACCAAGAATCAAACCCTACCCACCAACAACCATACGCAACCACCACAACAGTCTATAGCCCAAATGATTCATACAATTCATGTCATCGTAGCCCCCCACTAATGATCATCCAAACATCTCATCACCACAACACCCAACCATTGTTTGACTATAGTACACCCCATGAACCATTGATTCGTTTCCAAACCGATTCAATGTCCCAATTCGGGCAACCATATTGTCCACGATTCACCCAACCACAACGACCTAACTACGACAACATGGGGGCGTTTTAATTGAGCGGATCATTGAATTTCTTGTCAATTCCATGTAATTTTTCATTATATTATAAATATAATTTTTATTTTCAGTATTTTTCTTAATTAATTATAAAATTAACATTTAAATTTTTTATAAAAAAATTAAAGGTGCATGCGCCATATGCCTTGATGCATACACTATATAGTGTATGCATGTGCCAATGCATGTGGCACCATACATGAATGCGCCAAGAGACATGACGGCTAGGTAAAAAGCCATTGGGAGCATGCGCCAGCTCCAATGGCGCCTCCTCTCTAGGTTAATTGGATGCGTCAGTTCAACTGACACATCAGTTAAAAAAATGTGGTTATTTTGGTATATTTTTTCAAATTATGGTTATTTTGATATTTTATTTGAAAATGTTGATTATTTAAAAAAAATCGATTCTGAAACACACATAAATATATCCGAAGAACAACATCAAACATAAAAGATGCAATACATTCAATGTACAATCAATTGCAACAAGACAGTCACCTTGTTTGAAACAATGGAGTTGTTGACATGTGTTAAGATGATGATAGTGATTGTAATAAATATATAATAGGATTATGGTAATTAAAGAAGAAGTTTATACATGAGCGCTCATATATATATATATATATATATATATATATATATATATATATATATATATATATATATATATATATATATATATATATATATATATATATATATATATATATATATATATAATATATATATATATATATATATATATATATGCTATCGCACGAGATAACACGAGTTTGTTTTATATATTTTTGTTAAGTTAAATGTTAATAAAATATAAAAATATATAAAGTTTAATTGACATACTTAAAATTAAACAATCTAAATAGTAGAAAATATGTTTTTTTATCAAATGTCTAAGCATTTTCAATGTAACTAAATAAAATGATTATGATCATCATGGTTTGATTTCTAATCCTTTTTAAAAGGAGTCGTTCACAAAGTTGTAAGGTTGGTCAGGTTTGCATCATTTTTGGGAAGAAAATCTCATAATATGGTGTTACGCCTTGAGTAGATATGGTACCTATAAGTACTTTGACGCTCAAATAAGTATTAATGTAAAAGTATATGGAGATTGTGTACTGCGATTTGATGCTTCTTTCACTTTTTACAGGTGAATTCTAGGATTTCTAAGAGATTAGAACCTTCTTGTAATGGATAATCGTCTAAATGATCATGTGTCAGAGTATCATTTTTTCTGTTATATGATGGTCATTCTTGAATCGTTTGTTTGGATGAGATTTTTTTGTTAGGACGAGTCTACATTTATTTTCAAGGTCCTATAGCCTTTCTCGGGTTCATAATTAGTGGAATGGTGTCTCTATCAAATGTCACCCGCCTGGTGTCATCGTAATATCTTCATTATTTGGTCACATGATCCTTTTGTCTCCATTTATAGTTAATGAACCTAGTATGTTTGTCATGGATCAAATGCGTTATTGGGCCATTTAATATATCTTTGGTCTAGGTGAGAACAATTTCGAATATGTGTACCAAATTGTCAATATTAATTGTTATAAATTTAAAGTATATATTTGATTTTTCGATTCAAGTATTTATCTTAGTTTTTTTTATTTTTTATCAAAAAAAATATTATTTCCGTCATTTCTAAAAATATATTTATCGATGAAAATTTTATCTTGTTTTTTTTATATTAGTCATGACAAGTATTTGTCTCATTTGTTTATCTTATTTTTGTTTTAATTCTTGACAAGTCATCCACTAATATTGCAGACATGTCTTCACCATTTTTGGACTTCTTTCCTTTGTTCTTCTTCCACCTTTCTTTGATTTATTCTAACATATTGAATTTTGCAAGTGTTTATTCATCCTGTTTTTCAGTTTCTCTTTCAGCTACCTTCATCTCGTGGATTTCAAGAGTACTTTGCAGATCTTCAATCTTCATGATATCCAAGTCTTTCGTCTCTTCGATGTTCATCGTTATGTGATCAAAGAAGGGAGGCAATGTTATAAAAATAAATAAATGACTTTCACCTTATTGAGAGATTCACCATATTTCTTCATTTAGTTTGTCAAGGTTAGCAATCTTGAGATATATTCACCTATCTTCTCATAATCTTTCATTTAAAATAGTTCAAGTTGCCTCCCCAATGCTTGTAGCTTGACTTTCTCGACTTTGACATCACCACCAAAGTATCTTTCAATCTTGTCTCATGTTACTTTGGAACTAACTTCACCACCAATTTTCTCAAACACCTTTGATTCAACACTTTGATGAATGATAAATAGAGCATTGCAGTCTCTTTTCTTGTTAGTTTCCCTCTGTGTTGCAGTTGCATCTTCGGGTAAATCTTCAACACCTATTTTCACCATATCACAAACATCTTGTGCAACAAAGATCACATTCATTTGAGTCACCCATTTTTCCCAATTCTTGACATCAAGAACAGGTAGGTGTGTTGCAAAAATTTTGTAACCCACAATGATTGATTTCTATTACAATCACATGTGTTTCTTATGATCAATAAAACTCTAGATATCAATTTTTTACGAAAAATAAATTTAAGAGAGAGAGAGAGAGAGAGAGAGAGAGAGAGAGAGAAAGAGAGAATTGACAAGGAATTATAAAATTGAGATATAATAATTTATTTGTATTGAGTTTGAGAGTTGTTTATATATAATACATGTATTACTTATTCAAAAAGTAAATGTTAAAACCAAACTAAAAACTGAAAACAAACACCTCTGACATATGAAGCTCAGACATTGCCATTCACACACTGTGTCGTCGTGTCGGACACGTGTCCGACAGGGATACGCGTACGACACTCGTACGACACGTATCTGACACATTTTTGATGTGTCCAATGAAAAAAATTGAATCGCAACGGGCACGAATACGACACCTTATTTCAAATAAAGGACACAACTCATCTCAAAAAATGAATTAAAAAAAAGTCCAACATAAAAATGTCTAGAACTGAAAAAAAAAAGTTTTTTACCTTTCATATTTCACTTCCCTACTATAAAAACAACACAATTAGAATTTCTTTTTTTTTTTTTTTGCATATTCCACTATTCTGTCTCCCTCTACAAGGTTTTTCTTTATCTTCCCATTTTTTTCATCTTCGCGGCACACCTCTACTTCAGTCTTCACAAGATTTTTTCATCTTCTCCATCTTCTATTGTAAATTTTTATTATATTTTTCTAGATGTTTCTGGATTTTTATTCTTCTCAACCGCACTATATAGACATTAGATGACAGTGGATTTCTTGAAGGTACTAACATATCTTTGGATAAGTTATGTTTTAGAGGTTGATTTTCTCAACATGGAGTGACTATGATATGATTTGTATCATTTTGTTTTGACTGATTTATGTTTTTTTACGTTGATTGAAAGAAGTAAATTTAAATAAATATAAATTTTACTTATCATTTAAAACTCTTAATAAGTTGTCCTCGTGTTCGTGTTCTATATTTTTTACATTAACAGAATCCTCATACCCGTATTCGTGTCGTGTCCTATGTCTATGTTCGAGTTTGGGCTTCATAGTCAGTAACTAACTCTTTTTAGTATAGCAAACTTATACTACGCTAGTTTTTGGATTACACTCGATCAATATTTTATTATTATTATTATTACTTTTTTATTGAACTATAGGAATGTCTTTTATTCTCTTTTTTATATGAAGATTACGTAGAAATTTAACCTATTTAACTTAGAGGGGACATATACTATCCCATGATAACACATGAAGAAAAGTTGTAAACTCTACCTAAAGAAACTATCAAAGATCAAAGAACTCAACTCATTATTTAAGAAAACACTAAGCACTTTATGCATCGATCACAATACAACACTACTAAGGTATACATATTAGTCTTTAGCAAGAACATCATGTGCGCGATATGGAGCCATAATAAAGTCATTTCCTATTCACACTAAGAAATATGGTGCATATGGTGCGAGCCCGACCTCTGCTTGGAAAAAATGGGTCTCCTATCGCAATTCAGACCATTATGAAGAAATTGCGATGTCAAAACAAGGACTTTATGTTCACACATTTGGGATGCTCCATTATTGGAGAACTTCATCCAACTCACATGAAGAATTTTGATGAGAGACAAGATCCCCAAGAATATCTTACAATCATTAACACCTTAATTGAAATAATAAGTGTCATCAAAACACTTGAATTCAATCTCATTTTAGTTACTCCCAAGAAATTTGTACTTCCTTACTACATGAACCTACCTTATCACTTTTTTTATATTCAAATTTATTAAAGCAAAGAGCACTGGCGGAACTGAGGGGGGACGTGGGAAGGCCACGACCACCCCTCAACTTTTTATTTTTTTTTAATTCATATATATTAAATTCCTAAAACATCCTTATTTTAAACTAAAATTATTTTTTATTTTTTATTTTTCATTCAAAGTTAGGTTAAAATACAGATAAGGTAAAAAGCTCATACCTTTCCTTTCTTTCTCATATGGGTTTGCTACCGGCACCGAAATCGGAACAGATTAAAGTGATCAGCATCTAACAGGTAAAAAACTTTATTCATTCTTCTTTTATAAAAAGTAACAAATTAAAGTGATTGCTTGATTTGTGTTTTTGAGATTTTTAGGATTCTTCTTTCTTGATGTGTTAAAATAATCTATATGAGGTTTATTAAGCCAATTCATAACACTGTAATTTACAAATATAGTTATACACTGTAATAAGGTTTGTTTAATCATTGTTGCTGCTAATTTCTAATAGTGAAGTTACCGGTATTTGAAAACGGATTAAAGTTGATTAATTAAGTTTATTATTTTTTTCTCTTTTAATTTTTATGTTCTCTAAATTGATTTTTGGATCTGATATGATATTATAGGAAGAGTAAAGATGAATAATAGGAAAATTGATTCTTTTTTCAAAAGGAAAGCATGTGAAATTGAAAGAGAAGAGAGATATGAAGAAATTATAATCCCGACATCCGAATTTGAAACAGTTCTTGAGAATCCAACAGTTGAAGAGCATCATGGTTTTGAAAATTCTTTGGAACGCGATCCTGGAAAGCGTCCTCCGATTTGGAAATATCCACCAAATCAAGTGGATGCAATACGAAGAGCTTATCTAAAATGGGGTCCATATCAAATTCATTTAGAAAACTATCCTTTGTCCGGTAACGAGGATCATCCGAGAAGGTTTCAACATACTTGGTTTAGCATATTTCCATCATGGTTAGAATATTCACCATCTGAAGATGCCGCATATTGCTTACCATGTTACCTTTTTAGAAAAAAACTAAGTGGACGTCCCGGATCACTTGTCTTTATTTCTATGGGTTTTAGAAATTGGAAGAAAGTTAGGAATGGAAAGCATTGTCCCTTTCTTAAACACATAGGGAAGGATCCTTGCTCACCATACAACAATGCAATGAAAGCTTGTCAAGACTTGTTGAATCAAGATGGTCATATTAGAAATGTTATTCAAGTGAAAAGTTCAAGTCAAAGAATGAATAATCGGTTACGGCTCAAGACTTCAATTGACATTGTTCGTTGGTTAACACTACAAGCTTGTGCTTTTAGGGGTCACGACGAAAGTAGAAAATCAATAAATCAAGGTAACTTTCTTGATTTATTGAAACTTTTAGCATCCTACAATGATGAAGTTGCAAAAGTTGTGTTGGAAAATGCTCCACAAAATTGCAAGTATACTTCACATCAAATTCAAAAAGAGCTCTTGCAAATTCTTTCTAGTAGGGTGAAAAAGAGTATTCGTGAGGAAATTGGTGATTCCAAATTTTGTATCGTTGTTGATGAAGCTCGTGATGAGTCAAAAAAAGAACAAATGGCTCTTGTATTAAGATTTGTTGATAAAGTTGGTTTAATACAAGAGAGATTTTTTGATGTGGCACATGTTAAAGACACCACATCTTTAACTCTTAAGGAAGCAATATGTGATATACTTTCTCGACATAACCTTGATGTTTCTAACATTCGTGGCCAAGGGTATGATGGTGCTAGCAATATGAGAGGAGAATGGAATGCTTTACAAGCCCTCTTTATGAAGGATTGTCCTTATGCATATTATGTTCATTGTTTTGCTCATCGATTGCAACTTGCATTAGTTACATCATCAAGAGAAGTCAAACCTGTTCATAAATTTTTTGAGAAGCTGATCTTTGTTGTGAATGTTGTTTGTTCTTCTACAAAGTGTCATGATGAGTTACAAGCTGCCAAATTAGAAGAAATTGTTTATTTGTTAGAGATTGATGAGATTGTAACTGGTAAAGGTGCAAATCAAGTTGGTACATTGAAACGAGCTAGAGATACTTGTTGGGGATCACATTAAGATTCAATTTCTAGCTTGATAAACATGTATGAAGCAACTTGTTTAGTTTTAAATTTTTTTTGCAAAAGATAGAGGGAGTTATGCTACACGTGGGGATGCAGATAGTTGTTACAATTACTTGAAGGCATTTGATTTTATATTTATTTTACACTTGATGAAAGAAATCACGGGAATAACAAATATGCTTTGTCAAGCCTTACAAAAAAAAATCAAGATGTAGTTAATGTTATGAACTTGGTTCGTTCAACAAAACATCTTTATTCAAGGTTTGAGAGAAAATGGTTGGGATATATTGTTTACTAAAGTGGTATCTTTTTGTGAAAAGCATGGTATTGAGATTCCTGATCTTAATGATGTTCATTCAACAACAAGATTTGGACGCTCCCGTCTTGAAGAGAATAAAATCACAATTCAACATTACTTTAAAGTTGAAATCTTTTTCACTACCATTGACAAACAGTTACAAGAGTTGAATAGCAGATTCAGTGAGCAGGCAATGGATTTGTTAACTCTTTCTTGTTCTTTATCTCCTAAGGATGGATATAAAGCTTTTAGCATTGATACTATTTGTTCTTTAGTTGAAAAATATTATCCTATGGATTTTAGTGATCAAGAGAAGAATAATTTTCAATTTCAACTCCAACATTTTCTATTTGTTGCTCGTCAAGCATCAAACTTGAATAATTTATCAACTATTCAAGAACTATGTTCATGTTTGGTTGCATCTGGACAGACTGAAACTTACTTCTTGATTGATAGACTACTTCGTCTTATCATGACTCTTCCCGTTTCTACGGCCACAACTGAGAGGTCTTTTTCAGCAATGAAAATTATTAAGAGTAAGTTGAGAAACAAGATGGATGATGGGTTTCTTGGAGATAGCATGACAATATATATTGAAAGGGAGATTAGTGCAAGCATTAGTTCGGAGTCAATTATTGACGATTTCAAGTCACTCGGAACGCGTAAAACATTACTTTAAGGTAATTTTAAGTCATGTAATTTAAATTTTTAGTAATTAACTTTGTATTTATTTTAACTTTAATGTTTTATTTAAAATACTATTTATATTTTATTTATAATCTTTATTTTACGTTAACGGTCATCCCAAATTTTTTTATCTGACTCCGCCACTGACAAAGAGTACAATAAAATCAATCCTTATTTATCACTTTATAATCAAATACAATGATTTCGCATGAAAATTGAACTATCAATTTTGAGCGAGCAACAACAAAATTATCACATATAAGTCTTTCTAATATTTTTTAAGGACATTATAAAACCTTAAAATATGTCTATTTTATGAATTCAAGTTATGGATCGTAAATCCATATTAGGGTGTAGTGCATACAAAATAAAAAGTTTAATGAAATTTGAAATAATGTAATCAACATGTTCATAAAGAAATTATAGATACTACAATTTAGTAAATTCTTCCATCAAATAAAATCATCATAAAAAAAAAATAGTATTAGCAAGATCATCTAGACAAGTATTTTTTCCCGCTACATATGTAAGAGACATTAAACTAAAAGCTTTAAATTATAATAAAGAAAATATATCATCTATTCTCTTCGTCGATGTCTTCTTTGAAATTTTCACATTTGTTAAGATAATGATTAGTTATGTTGATTTCAATGATAAAATAAATATTATTTATAAAAATAATCTTATTAATAATAAGTAGTGTGCATGAATTAAAATATAATGAAGAAGGATAAATTAGTGAAAATAAATAATAAATACTACATTAATTTTTTAAATAGACAAATAATTTACGATAAATAAAAATAAAAAAGATGACATTGAGGGAGGGAGTAATTTGGATCTTCTAAAGGACCATCTTTAAATTAATAAAAAGAAGTTTAATAAACAAACATGAAATCTTATTTAAATCTAATAAAAGTTTTAATTGAATACCAAAAAAAAATTATTATGTTTTTTTAAAATGTCTTTTTAAATATTAAGAAATAAAAAATTATATTTTAAACTCAAACCACAATATATCAATTGTTCTTCAAAACATATAAATCCTTAAAAATTAACTAAAGCAACACTTTTACTTTTGAGTTAGACAGAAATTCATAAATCCATATTAGCTTAAAGAATATTAATCAATGTAATTATTTTAAAACAATTATATTGTCATACATACAATTTAGTCATTATTTTCACAAATATATGTGCACGTGCGTAAATAGGTCATCTTAATAAGACAAAAATAAGTGAGTAATATAAATAGAGAGAATCCAGACTTACATATTTCTATATAAAAAAACAATAAAGAAAAACATACAAACGCATATGACATCAAGAAAAAATGCACAAGAAAACAAAAACCTTGCAATGGGATCCAAGAGAAATGCAGTCATAATGTTGGGACTAAGATCTAGCTCTCTATTATTTTATTTTTATCTATGGCTGTTTACAATTATTATTTTGAAGTTTTAACCAACACTACATTTGTATTGTTTTTAATATACTCTATTTATTTGATAGAAGTGAAAAATAAAAATATTAAGAGGGTCTAAACAACAAGGGAGGCATCTTTGCTCTTCCTTCGATGTTTCTTCTTTGATTAGAGTGAAGTCTGATCACTACCTTCTCCTTATGGAGGTTCAGCTTCCGGGACTAAGACACCTATCTCAATTCAAATTCTTTAAGATGCGGTCCCTCCATGAGTCTTGTATGCAGCTTATTTCAGACACATGGAAGACTCATGTGATTGGTTTCCCCATGTACATCTTTTCTGATAAGCTCAAGATGTTGAAAGGAAAATTGAAGACATGGAACCATGAAATTTTTAGTAATGTTCCTGACTTTATCAAGGAGGGTCAAAAAGACTTATAGGACATTTATGGTCAAATTCAAACCTCAAGATACAATGATAATTTTGGTACCTTGGAGAAAAATGCTTAGATAAGGATTGAAGATGCCCTTAAGAGGCAAGATTGGTTTTCGAAGGAGAAGGCTAGGATGAAGTGGCATGCTGATGGTGATTTTGTGGGTTAAGGACAATACTATTGTACCATATTGTCTCTTATATGCAAATTGTTACATAAAGAGATAGTTGCAATTCGCTATTCCAATTATATCCTCCAACGGATCTTTTAACTGCATGTATAAAAAAGAATTGGAAGAATGGAAGAAGTTGCTAACGCTTACGCTATTAAACATACACACGCTCTCTGCTAAAGTATATTATTTATGTCTATATTTTTTGTAAACACACAAGAGTTATTACTCGTTATTGTATGAAGATATTCATTGTATTTAACTTGTGTTAATCTTCTTTCTTAGAAGCAATACTGAAGCTAGCGAAAATATACCTGAACGCATCGCATGCTCGAAGATACAACAGAGTCGCCATCAAACTTTATTTATTCCCGAAGGAAAGGGAAAACATAGATAAAATCCAGGGGAAGAGAAAAAGGATAAGGAAGTCGGTTATGCAAGGGGAATGTATTAGCACCCATCACATACGATGTACTTAACGGGAACCATTTTAGTTGTACTTGCTCGAATGAGTGTTATATCTAAAGATTACTCGCGAAAGAATAAAGGGAAAGGAAAACAATAGATAAAATTCTCGGAGAGGATTAGGGCCCTCATGCCTACGTATCATTATAATGCAATAAGGAATTCAAAGCTCTGTAGTTCATGGAATTAATGGTGAGAGATGAAAGAAGAGTGATATCAAATATGGTTTGAACCAAAGAATAATGCTGTTTGAACCCATAGGGTAGGTATATCTGAACCAAGGAGGAAACAAGCATATTGGTCGGAAAATAAAGGGTATTGCCTATATCGATCAGGCTTCAAGGTAAGTAAACATGGTTCTTGGTTCAGAGGAAGACATTGGTTATTAGCCCAAAAATATATATGGAGCTCAAAGAAAAAGTGTATTTGACTCAAAGAAAGAGTATATCACATGGAGTGAGTGATTGGTAGAACATTTTGAATGAATATAGTGAATAGAGTGATCGAGAGTAATAATCAAAGTAGAAAGAATTGAAAGACCGGGTAAAGTAGTGAAATGTAGAATTTGGAACTAAAGGATAATGGTGTACTGGAATCCATAAAGGGAATGAAATTTGTACCGCATGGTATAAATGGAATCCCAAAGAAATATGATATTCGGTTCCAAAGAAAGACAATATGTCACTGAGATGAATGGTTTAATGATTGAAGATAGATGATATGGATCATGAAAGATATGGATGGAGCCCTAAGGCCGGAGAAAAGGGAATAAATAGGAATGTGCTCGCTAAGGATTCACATCCTCGTGCCTACGTATTCTCACCGTGCAATGAGAAAGTCAGAGCTTCGTAGTTCGTGGAACTAATGCGGAACAAGGATAGCAAAAGATTGATTTGATAAGAAGTGATGAAAAATATAACCTGTACCAAAAGACAATGGTAGCATGGGACCCCATAAAGGTAAATGAACTTTGAACCAAAGAGTAAACAAGCATGTCGATCAAAAAACAAAGGAATTAAGTGTTGGGCATCAAGACAAATATTTAATGGTTCACAAGGTGGGTACTAATAAGTTTTCCTAAAAGGATATGTATGGTACCCAAAGGAAAATGATGTTTGATCTAAGGAAATAATATATCACTCTAGGAGAACAGACAATCTGAAACCAAAAGATAATGGTATATTGAATCCATTACGGAATAAACTCTGAACAAAAGAGTAAAGAGGCATATTGCCAAAAAATAAAGGAATTAAGTGTTTGGCATCAAGAAAAACATCTCTTGGTTCGTGAGGATGAGCCTTGGAATTGTCCTAAAAGGATATGCATGGAATCCAAAGATATAAGGTATTTGGTTTCAAAGAGAAGTCAGTAAATCACTATTGAGGCATGGTAATGATTTGATAATGGAAAAGAATAAATAAATGTGCTCGCGGAGGATCTAAGTCCTTCTGTCTGCGTATTCTCGTCGTGCAATGAGAAATTCAGAGCTTCGTAGTTCAGAAAACTAGTGGAACAAAGACAACAAGAGATTAATAAGGAAATAGAGATGGTAATGAAAGATGAATAAGACTTGGCAGTTATTAGAACTGAACCACACTAAAGTCTATGACTAAAGGTGAATACGATGAGTAATTGTTTCATTCATCTTATACCCAAAGATATTCAGAATGAGTTAAGGAATTCTCCATACTCACTCCTTCTTTACTACTTAAGGCTCATGGCATGTGATTCTCATCATAACTTTCAAGTTGCTAAGGAAGACTATCATTGTTGCTCGTTATGATGAATACTTGTCAATCATATGATTCAAAATGCACTAAAGTCTATGAACAAAGACAAATACCTTGAGCAATTAGGTCATTTATCCCGTACTCAAGGATACTCTAGAAAAGAATAGGAATACTCCAATCTCATAATTTTTTGTTACTTAAGTATCATGGTGTGTAACTCTTATCATGATTAAAAAGTGTTAATGAAGGTTATTATTATTGCAATGTAGCTTGTGAAGAGATATTTGACAATGATTTGGTTCAAATTATGCTAAAGTCTATTAATAGAGATGAATACAATGAGTAACTGGGTCATTCGTCTCGTACCCAAAGATATTCAGAACGAGTTAAGAAATTCTCCACTCTCACTCCTCCTATATTGCTTAAGGCTCATGTCACACATCTTAAATCATGATTGACAAGTGTTAACCTTTTTTGTGCTTGAGAAGTAGTCCACTATGTCTTGTATTGAATGAAGTCTTGAAGTCTTGATCTTGAATCTTGAGGTCTTGAGCTCCTGATATCCCAATACAGTTTGAACACAAAGGACTTACCTTATCAAGTGATCAAGGGTTTTTTGATCACATAATCAGAGGGAAAAAGTTAATTGAAATGTACAATCTAAAGGGTTAATCAGTCAATCTAAACTTACTGATTCTATACAATCCTAAACTAGGGGAACATACAGTAGTTAGTATCAAATTAATCAGAGAACTCAGACATCAATATTCACATGGGAAGAAATAGATTAAAATGAACCATTAAACCTAAACCAAACCTAAACTAAGGGAGCAAACATAATCATGAACTTTCTAAATCCTAGGGGTAAAATGGTCATTATCCACAAATTGATTAATGTTGAATTAATTTCTAACAATTAATTCTAATTAAAAATCCACCAATCTTAATTAAATCTACAAAATTAACGCAAGATTATATATTTTAAAAAATGTAAAGAGTCATAAAAAAAACATATGAAAAATGTACTAACAATGGTTAGAATTGCTAAATAGGGGTATGAATCAGCTTATGGCGCATGGGCCTAGAAACGAGACCCAATTCCATTTACACAAGGCAGTGGGGGTTTACAACTGAAATCCACATCTATGCTAAGTAAACATGCCAAAGGGTCCAAAATAAGGCCCACGAGGAGCATAATCAACAATGCCCCAAAGAATGGCAAAAGAACGTGGCATTGGAAATGTGATCAACGCGTAATTATGAGTTAAATAATCATTATGAATCATCAATTGTCAGTCTTGGAAATTAAACATGGCTTAATGCATTTTAATGGCCTTTAATCACACGTGATAAATATGGCATTAAACCACTTATAATCAATAATTTTAAAAGACGCATCTCCCTCCTTCTCAGACCTACCGCTTCACCAAAGGTGAAATGCCGTCGTGTCGGAGGCGACGAAGCGATCTAAACACAAAATCATCACCATCAAAATATTCTCCATGAAACCTTCTCTCTAAATCCCCAAGACAAACTTTCCGATTCCCACTATGCTATTCAACCGAAAATTAAAAGCACAAGAACCCTAGATCTTTGATACGCAAATTAAACGAAAACCAAGAGGAATCAAGGCCCTTGCGTTAGGGCTTCAATTCCTTACACTAACAACTACATGACGAAAATGAATTCAAGGAGAATTAGTGAATGCATCATACCTACGAAACAAAGAAGTGTTCCAAATTTTGTTTAAATTGAAGATGATGATGCTGAACAAGAATACCAAAGCTTCTTCAGGTACGAATTCCTCGAACTCTTGATCCTCTCTTGGTGTTCTTCTTCTTCTTCTTTGTGACTATAATTTATAGGATGAAAATTGATCGTTGTTGTTGTTGCTAAACATTCTTAATGTTGTGTGGTGTGAGATTGTGGGTGATTGAGGGATACACGTGGGATTGCAGGGGCTTAGCTCTTGTTGTTTCAGAGCTTTAGGGAGAGGCTCTGAGTAACAATGGAGATATGAGCTCTGAAGTGAGTTTGAGAGAGAGAGAGAGAGAGAGAGAGAGAGAGAGAAAAGGATTGGGTGTGTTTTCTGTATGATCCTATGAACTTGTGTTGATGAACTGAATTTATAGACCGTGATTCTGTTAGAAATTCAGTTGAAATTCACCTAAAATGAATCTAAAATGCAGAAGTTAATTAGAGTTAATTAGTTATGAAGGTTGTTATGACAGTTAGTTGGTGAAGAAATTTTTTGTTAGGATGTTGGTTAGGGGATAAACTTGAATGATTATGTTATGAAGTTTAGTTTGGATTGCTTCAGTTAAGTGTTAGACTTTGCTAGGATCAATTTCATATTAATTCCATTTTAATTGCTTTATTTTCATTAATTCATATTAATTTTAATATTGATCTAAAAAATATGGGACTTTCACCAAAAAATTTGAAATATTTTTCTCTTTCATTTTCTGAATTAAAATTATTTTTTGGATCAATATTAATATTTTTCATGATTTAATTGTTTAAAAATACTTTTAAATCTCCAAAAATAATGAAATTTTTTCTTCAAGGTCCTTTGACCTTGTTTGACCTATGATAAATCTCTTGGCCATTTATTTGGTGTTTTGAAGAAGTTTTAGGTTTTTGATCAAACATAATTTAATTTAATGTATTTTTAATTGATTTTTAATTTGTTTAATTGAAAATAAATTGTGTTGAGCCATTTTTATTGACTTGTGAAGTGTGACTATTGTGATTGGGCCTTGGTGAAGGTTGATTTGAATTTTGTTGGATTAAAATCATTGAATTTAGGGGATTGATAAAATGTACATTTCATCTCCCAAAATAAATGAATGATTTTAATTTGATAAAATTACTCCCATGACCAATTTGTGTTGATTTCATTTCCCCTCCCTATTCATCTTCAATCCCATTTTATCCCATCCATTCCATTGACCAATGATATCTCTATATCCTAAGGCTAATTGGTTGATAAACCAATATAAGTATGGATAAGATTAGATCCATCCTTTGCCATTTTATTTTTGTGTGTGGTATATTTTAGGAGTATGGTTCATTATACCATATCTCTAACATGCATTAACACCAAAAAGTTTATTGCCCGGCCTCAGATAGTTGTGACTTCTACATAAGTCCAATTACGATTGCTTAATATAGCGCTAAATTTTGACCCAAAAACATAACATTCTAGTAAGTGAGATTATAAGTCTCCCCCCTTTCATGGTATTGTGTGGAAACTTAGCCTTTTTTCATTCCTTTGGAAGATGACTTGGTTTAAGGATTCATGCTTGTGAATAGAGGGTTGAGTGTTCTCCAAAGAATGACTTAAACAATAAAAAGCAAAAGTTCACTAACTTCTAATCAACTAACATTTGACTAACTTTTAATTTCAAGCCATTTACTTTTATGCACTTGAAATTCAAGTTTTTTTATCATTTGCCATTATTCATACCATTTAACTTGTTTATTTTAATGTCATTTTTACTTTGCTCACTTGAGCCATATATTGTGATTATATTTTTATTGTATATACTTGTTTGTGTATTTTGCTTGTGTTTGTGGTCTTTTGACTTTAAGATACTTAATAAACAACAAAAACTCTTAAAAAAATTGTGTGGGCTATTGGATTTGATCTGAGACTTGGACTTAGAATTAGGCAACACTCCCTAAGCAAAAGGACTTGGCCAATGCCAACTTTTCTGAAATCAAGTGCTTGTGAATTGGATTTTCATCTGATGCAAGTATTGAGATCCCTTTTGAGTTCATATGCTACATGGTCTTGATGTAAATGTCACTTTGAACACGTGTCTAATGCCTTATTCTGAGCCATTCAAGGAGTATGTCATCTGATACATGGGGAAGATTATGAAGAAGACTATGAACTTGTTAGCTTGTATGTGGCTATATTTATTCGATGCCTTTGCTCTTCATCTTTCTATTTGTGTATTGATATTGCTTGATTCTAAAGTCCAAGGGAAAATTGGATTTCTATATGACATTCTTGTCTATTGGATTGCATCCCATTGGTCATATCTTTTCAACTCTTAACTTTTAAATTTTTGCTTAGGATTAGTCTCTTCAACTCCTCCCATTTCTTAAATTTCAAATCTCTCCCTCTTTTCAAAATCTTCTTTGCTTGTGATTTCTAAACTTAGACTCTTTTGCAAACTAGAAACTTTGGTCGTATGCTATTGAATTTTTAAACTCTTTTTCTTAATCAAACTTGTAAATGAATCTAATCATATTGACTTAAAATTTCAAAAAAAATAAAATAATTAACACCTATTCAAACTCTATTAGGCCTTTTGTGCATCTTTTAAAATTAAACTTTTTTTAAAATCAATTCACTCACTTTGAAATTGATACCACGAACTACGAGGGTTTGATCCCTCATTTTACGTTGGTACGTAGGCACAAGTCCGAAGGTCTTGTAAAACACAACAAAATATAATTAATGAATTCTTTTCCCATCCCCACATCTATTTATTGCAAACATCTTTTATACCAAGACACATAAACACATAAAAAAGGGCTCCCTAGGAGTACCTAGGACACTTTGGGTGCTAACACCTTCCCTTTGTGTAACCAACCCCCTTACCTGTAATCTCTGGCATTTTATTAGTTTTGATTTGAAAACTTCTTATCTTTGGGTTTTGTTCGTACTTTTCCCCTTTCCCTTGGAAACAATAAAAGCGCGGTGGCGACTCTGGTTTTATTGACGTTAAGTTTATCCATAACTTAATGGTCGCGAATTTACCGCTACAAAAAGGCGCTCAGGAAAGATATTAGAAAATTGAAAAGTTGGCATTGATCGTTGTGACTACTGCAAGTAAAATAAAATCATATTTCTAGGGGAACTGTGTGATGGTCAAAACTAACTATCCCATTTTCCAGATCTAGAAGAAACCAAATTTGGTGAGTATGATGGTGTCTTGGTCCATTGAGCTATATGTATATGATATCCATTTCCTGCCCATATGAAGTATAAAATTGATGACCTCTTGGCAAGTGTACCGATAATGTCAAAGTAATAATTAAAAAAATTGTCTCCACGAGGATTGGATTTAATAAGAAAATTATGTGCGATTGAAAATAATAAAATGGGGTTTTAGTTAGGAAAGCGGTTCTAAAACGAGATGAAATTCTGGTATCAGATATAAGATGTCAAAGGTAATGTCACGACACTAATATATGTTAACACCCAATGGATAAAGATACAGAATGGTAAAGCAAATAACACAAGCAGTTGTTAACCCAGTTCGGTGCAACTCACCTACGTCTGGGGGCTACCAAGCTAGGAAGGAAATTTACTAAAATAGAATTAGTTCAAAGACTCTCCGTACACTTCAACAAGTTACAGTCTTTCTCACCTAATCTCTACCCGTGCAATTTCTACCTAAGAAATCTTAGATATGAGAACCCACTCACTTCCCTACAATCACACACCAGTGATTTTAAACAACAATCCCTTGAGAAAAGAAAATACTTTTCAATTACACACTCTTGATTTTACTTCACAGTTTCAATCAAGAAGACACACTCATGATCTTGCTTCACAGCTTTGATCAAGAAGACACACACTCTTGCTTAACATCTTTAGAGTGACAAATTACAACCACAAATCAGTCCAATTCAATCATCAATGGATGACTTGAATGACCTACAAGTCTCACGACTAAACAGACACAAACCCTATCTCTCTCTATATATTTCGCTCAGTATTGGTTGTGTGTTCAAACAGGTTTTCTAAGTCCCTTTTTATAGAAGCATCAAGCTGGGCTTGGACATCTTGAAAACCCTAAATCTATTTTCCAATCAAATCTTTTTATAACAGCTGGTTAGATCTCCTTGAAAGATAAGTAAATCCGGTTGTAATCCATGATTGAATGCGCCAGCTAATCATATCTTTAATCATACAAAGATTGCCTTTAATTGTGCAATCACAAAACACCGACATTCATACTGAATGTTCTGTGTACAGGATGTCATGACATCGGGTCTGACATCCTGGAAAAATCCTGCATAATCCAATAATTCCTTTTATAACTTCCAGCAGGTACAACCATATCAGATGCCATGACCTTGTGTATGTCATCTGAAACAATCCTGCATGAACATGTCTTTCATTTAAGCTCCAGCAGGTACATCCAATATCAGAAGCCATGGCATTGTATGTGGCATTCTGAAACAATCTGGCATGAACATGTTCTTGAACTCCAGCAGGTACAGGATATCTCATGTTAAGACATCACACATAACATCTTGTGAACACTCTTTGTTTTACCAAAATTGTTGCCAACACTCAGAATCAACTAACTCCCCCTTTGGCAAATTTTGGCTAAAACATATATCTGTCCTTTTTGTTCACAAGGTAAACTATCATCAGTTAAACAACATAACAGTCGTTTAATCAGCAGCAGAAGCAAAACAATTACTAGCTATGGCTACTAGTAATACGCATATGCACAAGGGTACTTCTCCTCCCCCTAAATCTGTGCAACAAAAACAGAATTACTAGTTATGGATGCAACTAGTAAGACACAGAAATGCACAAGGGTACTCCTTCTCCCCCTAAATATGTGCATACAACAAACAGTCTCCATGAACATAACAACTACTGTAACTCCAGCACCTGTACCAGCCAGAATGTCATTCTGACATCTGCTTCAACAACACCACCTGTGCACCATATCAGACATCCTCTTTGACATCTGTAAACAGAATAACATTTTGTTTTAACACCTGTGCACTTCCTTTAAAAATAGCTGTCCTCCAGCTATATACATCTCACAACTTCCACAACAGCTTCCATATCAGCACTTCTCCCCCTTTTTAGTCAAAATTGACCAAAGGTGACCAATCAGACAAAATAAATGTCTATTAGCCTAGCAGAGAAAGTTAGATCAGATGTTATAACATTAAGCATGTTAAAACATAATATTCAGGAAGTACAAACCATCATTATACACAGTTGTGATAGTTGAGATAATGAACAAATCCAAGGACCTCTTTAAGAGCCCACAACAGGCATCAATGAGGACTGCCACAAAATACAATTTCCAAAAAAACAATAAAAACACCAGCCTTCCAAACAGCAGACCAGCTTCCATCAATCTTTCCAGCACACCTCACAGACTTCACCTTACCAGTCTTCAACACAGGCAGGAACCATTAATCAGAAGAAGAAGTATCACTTTCACCTTCACCTGTATCTTCACCTTCACCTTCAGAGTCTTCAGAGCTTCCAGAGCTGCCACTGGATTGAGATTTTGATCTTGCATTTGAATCCTTACCAGCCTTCTCTACTTCTTCCTTTTCCAGGCTATAGATAAGAACTTCTAAAGCTTCTTTTCTAGCCTTGGCCACCCTTATGCCATTATCCAATTCCTTATAGGTTTCTTTTAGTTGATCAACCAAGCTCCCTTGAGATGTAGGCTCCCTTCTGGCAGATGTCATGACATCATTGACATGACTTCCCTCAAACAGCTTATAATGAATGGATAGAGGGGACTTTCTCCTGCTTGGAATGTCACTTGTACTCAGGATGCCTGGTTGTTGGCTCAGAATAATGCCACAAATAAGGGAGGGGAAGGCAATGGGTAACTTCACAACATTTGTAGAAGCATGTCTGATGGTTTGATCAAATATGAACTTGCCAAAATCATAGTTAACCCTTGTCCCAATTGCATGAATGATTCTTCCAAGACTAATGGAGAGGGTAGAGACATGATTAGTAGGCACCCAATTAGCTGAACCAATCTTGTGTAAGATGGCATATTTAACAGTGAGCTTCCCAACTGATAAGTGATTCCTACTAGGCCATTCCTTAACTTGGCCAGCTGTGATAACCCTATAGACCTCATTGTCTGTAGTCTCTAGGTCCACTCCTCCATCAGTTCCTCTTCCTAGGACCTTGTTGATAATACTTGGTGAGAATTTTACACATTTTCCCCTTACAAACACCTTGCAGAACTCCCTGCTGCTCTTTTCATAAATATCCTCAGGGATATTAACAATAAACTCTTTTACTAACCCCTCATAACATTGGGGTAGAGCTACCACAATCTTCATTAGTCCAGCATTTTTGATCAACTCAATTACTTCCTTTACCTCTACAACCTCTTTTCCAAGCTCTCTTTCAATAGCTACTCTCCTCTGAATGATAAATTTCCATTTTGCTGCACCATCCTCTAAATGAAAGGAGATATTGTCTAGGTGCACAGCAGCAACCTTTCCAGGAGACTTCTGAACAACCTGCCTTTTTGTAGGGGAGATGTCTGGGACATCGTCTTTGACATCTTCCTCAGAGTCAGAGCTATCTCTTTCTTTCCTTTTCCTAACCTCAACTTTGCTCCAAGATTTTGAGGGTCCTATACCAACAGTCTTTTTCACTCTTCCTGTTCTCATTTTAGCCACACTTTCCCTTTCCTAGTTCTCAGTTTCTCAGCTACACTAGGTTTTACAAGATTAACCAAAGGATCATCCTCTTCTTCAGAGCTTTCTTCCTCTAGGTCAATAACCTTCTCCTGAGACATATTCGCTGGTTTCTTGCTAGGTAGGGTTTTACCTAGAGAGCATAGCCCTTCAGCAGCAACTTTATTTTTTGATCTAGATGAGTCATCATCTTTATCAGCATGAGGTTCCTCCTCAGAAGAGGGGTCCCTTCTGGACAGAAGAGTAGAAACCCCTTTGACTTCATGCCCTTCACTTAGAATCCTAGTGACTAGGTTCCTTATGGCACGATCAACATAATGCATGTCTTTTGGAAGAGAGGAGTTACCAGAGGTATTACCTTGCTTATCTCCAGCTTTGGAGGAGGGACCTGGGGTGTCGCCTGGTATCATGCAAAGTGGAGTAACGTCCATCACGTCTTCATCTACAAAATCCATGGAGGGAGTCTTTGCATGGTGAGAGGATTTTGAACCAGATGATGATGGATGTTGAGACATGTTGTAGAACTTTTGAGAAAAGTTTCTTTGCCCTAGCTGAGCTTCTCTGAGAAGTTGAATGGAAATGGAGGTTGTTGTGTTTAGGTAGCGTGTGCTAAGGGAATAGATACTATTTTCAATGCTAGGGAATGATTTGTCATTAATGTGGCTCTTTCTTTTAAAAGGGCAGACACTATTTTTATTTCTTTTATTTTTCCATTTTAATTGCCATAATTTCACAAGAGTCCAAATCCCTAATTTTCCTCCCTCATATTCAATTTGAATTTCACCCAAATTCCTTGCAACCCTGTCTGCTAGTTCCTGTCCATGCTTTAGACTTCTGAATTTGTCTTCCACGAATTTTCTAATGAAGTGATAATGGCAAAAATAGTACGTTGTCCATCTGTGCTGAGTCTGATTTTTGGACCTAGTTTCATCATTCAGGTTGTCATAATACAATGTCATGACATCGTGTGTGACACTGTATGCAATCATCAATAGTTTCATCCAACCCAGTTGAGCCCAACTGCTTCCATCTTCTATACCTTTCAAATGTGTAGAAGCAGGTGTCATTCCAATCTTATCCACATTGTTCCTGGCCTTTTTGTTTCTAGATAAACATAAAGTCCCCTGTGGCCTAGTCCCAGCAGTTCCATTCTGCCTATGACTGGTCATATGTCCACCTATTTGATCTCACCTCTCAGTTTTTTAAGCCATCATAACCTTTTCTCCTCTGAGCTTCTGGTGTGACATCTTTGTCTGACATTTCCCACAGACTTGTTTTTCATCACTTTTGAGAGCATCTATACTCATCCAATACTTTAAGGGATAATCCATTTGAGAGCTCCACCTATAGCAGTTGTCTTTGGTCCTGATTCCTTTCATAATCACTTCACTATTTTTGTCAAAGATTAGACATTCAGTTTTGGTGAAGTTAACATTCAGACCTTGATCACATAGTTGACTGATGCTTATTAGATTTGCAGTCAAGCCCTTAACTAGTAGAACCTTGTCAAGTTTAGGAGCTCCAAGATAATCAAGCTTACCTGTTCCCTTGATTTCACCTTTTGCTCCATCTCCAAAGGTTACATGGCTTATGGCATGATGATGCAGATCAATTAGCAGGTCTTGGTTTCCAGTCATGTGTCTGGAACATCCACTATCAAAGTACCATTCTTCTTTGGCTGAGATTCTGAGGGGAATATGAGCTATTAGACTAGTAACATTAGTCTTAGGAATCCATTGTTTCTTAATTATAGGCCTGTGTTGTTTGAGTCTAGATTGATAGTGATTCTGATGATGAGTATGCCTAGGATAACCATACAGTTTATAACAGAACGGCTTCAGATGACCAAACTTCCCATAGTGATGGCATCTCCATCTCTGGTGTTTCCCTTTCTGCTGTTTTCTCCTTTGATGTTGGAACATATGATGTGAAATCACAAGTTTACTTTTATTATGGATGCACTTAGGTTTGGCTTGAGATTTGGCACCAGTGTAACTGCTCTCAGGTTTTGAGTCATTATAGCCAATTCCAGATTTGTCTCCTGTTACTTGTCCAGTTTGGAGAATCTTGTCTAAGGAGTCAGATCCATTGCTTAACATCCTTACGTACTTGGTCATCTCTTCTAGTTTAGAATTTAGAAACATGACTTCAGTTTTAAACTTAGAGATGGTTTTCACATGGTCTGCCTTCTCTCTTTCCAGCTGTGCTATCTTCTGACTTTCAGCTTGTGGATTTTCAACTAGCTTGGCATTCAAACCCACTGCTTCTGTTTGTAACTTGGAGATGGTTTCCAAGTATTCTACCTTCTCATTCTCAAGTTGAGTTATTTCTTTCTTCTGGTTTAAAACCTGTTTGCTTAGCTCTACACTTTTATGACACATTTCTCTGTAGGTAGAGGCCAATTCTTCAAAGGTTACTTCACCATCACTTGAGTCTTCACCAGATCCCCATCTTCCTGTCAAAGCAGTCACAAGATTTGCAACCTCCTCTGTATCACTCTCATCTGACCAGGTGGCAGCAAGACTCATCTTCTGCTTCTTGAGGTAGGTTCCACATTCAGTTCTAATGTGTCCATACCCATCACATTCATAACACTTTACTTCTTTTCCTTATTTGGGCTTCTCCTCTGACCTTACTCTTCTTCTATTGTTGATGTCAGGTGAGATGTTCTTGACATTTGCCTTGGATCTTACATCCATTTTCTTTAACAATCTGTTGAACTGTCTCCCCAACATTGCAACTTCATTGGCCCACTCTTCATCCACATCTTAACTGTTTTCCTCTTCTGTGTTTGATATGAAGGCAATGCTTTTGGTTTTCTTTTCAGTTCCATCATTCAATCCCATCTCAAAGGTTTGGAGGGAACCAATTAGCTCATCTACCCTCATGTTAGAAATGTCTTGAGACTCTTCTATGGCAGTCACCTTCATCGCAAATCTCTTAGGAAGTGACCTGAGTATTTTCCTTACCAGTTTTTCATCTGTCATCTTCTCTCCTAGGGCTCCTGAAGCGTTAGAAATTTCAAGGATACTCATGTGAAATTCATGAATGTTTTCATCTTCTTTCATCCTTAAGTTTTCAAACTTGGAGGTGAGCAGCTGAAGTCTAGACATCTTTACCTTAGAGGTGCCTTCATGAGTGGTCTTGAGAATGTCCCAAGCATCTTTGGCCACTTCACAGTTGTTTACCAGCCTGAAAATATTCTTGTCTACCCCATTGAATATTGCATTCAATGCTTTAGAGTTTCCAAGAGCAATATCATCCTCCTCCTTGGACCATTGTTCTTCAGGCTTCTTCTCAGTAGTGGCTTCTCCTTCTTTAGTAATGACAGGATGTACCCAACCTGTTAACATAAGTTTCCAAGCCTTGTTATCAAGGGATTTCAGAAACGCTACCATTCGAGGTTTCCAATAGTCATTGTTAGAACCTTCCAAAATTGGTGGCCTATGAACAGATCCTCCATCTCTCTCCATTGTACCAAAAAGTATTGTCCCTAGATCTCACCCAGAACCAGAGCAGGATGCCAGCTCTGATACCAATTGAAATTCTGGTATCAGATATAAGATGTCGAAGGTAAAGTCACGACACTAATATCTGTTAACACATAATGGATAAAGATACATAATGGTAAAGCAAATAACACAAGCAATTGTTAACCCAGTTCGGTGCAACTCACCTACGTCTGGGGGCTACCAAGCTAGGAAGGAAATTCACTAAAATAAAATTAGTTCAAAGACTCTCCGTACACTTCAACAAGTTACAGTCTTTATCACCTAATCTCTACCCGTGCAATTTCTACCTAAGCACTCTTAGATATGAGAACCCACTCACTTCCCTACAATCACACACCAGTGATTTTAAACAACAATCCCTTGAGAAAAGAAAATACTTTTCAATTACACACTCTTGATTTTACTTCATAGTTTCAATCAAGAAGACACACTCTTGATCTTGCTTCACAGCTTTGATCAAGAAGACACACACTCTTGCTTAACAGCTTTAGAGTGACAAATTACAACAACAAATCAGTCCAATTCAATCATCAATGGATGACTTGAATGACCTACAAGTCTCACGACTAAACAGACACAAACCCTAGCTCTCTCTCTATATTTCACTCAGTATTGGTTGTGTGTTCAAACAGGTTTTCTAAGTCCCTTTTTATAGAAGCATCCAGCTGGGCTTGGACATCTTGAAAACCCTAAATCTATTTTCCAATCAAATCTTTTTATAACAGCTGGTTAGATCTCCTTGAAAAATAAGTAAATCTGGTTGTAATCCATGATTGAATGCGCCAGCTAATCATATCTTCAATCATACAAAGATTGCCTTTAATTATGCAATCACAAAACACCAGACATTCATACTGAATGTTCTGTGTACAGGATTTCATGACATCGGGTCTGACATCCTAGAAAAATCCTGCATAATCCAATAATTCCTTTTATAACTTCCAGCAGGTACAACCATATCAGATGCCATGACCTTGTGTATGTCATCTGAAACAATCCTGCATGAACATGTCTTTCATTTAAGCTCCAGCAGGTACATCCAATATCAGAAGCCATGGCATTGTATGTGGCATTCTGAAACAATCCTGCATGAACATGTTCTTGAACTCCAGCAGGTATATGATATCTCATGTTAAGACATCACATATAACATCTTGTGAACACTCTTTGTTTTACCAAAATTGCTGCCAACACTCAGAATCAACACGAGAAATTATAAGGATGAACATATTTTATGTGTGTGTGTGTATGTGTGTCTGTGTCTATGTGATTTATCCATTATACTTACAAAAATACCCTTGTGTCTTTACAAAACATTGATCACTCAGACAGACACGGTCAAAACAACTTTCACACTTCCTCTCTTTCACACTCTAAAGCTTCAAGTTTTTTGCTGGATATACCAATCATATAAAAACTTCACTTAAACCTTATATTATATGAAGTTTTATATATATTCAAGTTAGTCACCATCATCAGAGAGTTATGGAGATCGTAAGTCCTAATTTTTCACTTTAGCTTGATTTAAAAGGATATCTCAACCACATTGTGCATATTTTACTGCTTGAGTTAGATTTAGTAGTTGATTGACTTCATGTGTTGTGATAATAAAAACCACTTCTCTTGTTATACTACTTCAGGTGTTGTCATCATTAAAAATATCAAAGCTAAGAAGTTGCTTCTTAAGTCTTGTTATCCGTTGACTTTATCATCTTCGATCACTTTCTTGATTATACCTGCAAGCATATGGTTCCACATTTTCTCCCTTTTGATGATGACAAGTCATCTGTCATGGATATGGTAAAATTAAAAGAAGGTAGATAAAATTTAGAGTGGTTAAACTCTCCCTCCCATGAGTATAAAGTATACTCTACACCCCTGAAAGATACTTCTCCCCCCTTTGTCATAATAAAAAAGGTGGGTAAAGATGAAAGATGGAAATTTAAATATGCAAGAACATTTTTCAAATAGTCAATTATATTACTAAGAAGGGAAAACCTTATCTGATTAATTTAAAAGAGTAAAATTTAATTTACAGAAAGCATGGAAATTTGTAAGAATTCAAAAATGTGGGAAAGACAAAATTTTAAACACACTCAAAATCTAAAAAACACATAAGTTAGATTATTCTTCATTATCCTCATCATCATTGGTGAACATCCCTGGAGGTAGATGTATCAAGTCTTGGGCAATGTGAAAGGCAAAAAAGTTGATATTTTCATTTGTACTCTTAAGTATCTTGATGATTGTTGTACTCCAAAATTTACCCTCTTCTTTTTAACCTTACTGGTTTATGTTTCATCATTATATTCATATGTTTCATCATCATATTCATTCATGCATATCATTGGTTTTATGGTTATGGGATCGAGACATCTCTCTTGTGACCTTATTCAAGCTTCAGAAGGAATAAGGGTGATAATCAATGAAAAGTAGGTTGAGCTATCCCCAACTTCATGATCATTCAAGCTACAAAGGTTTTCTCATGCCCTAAGACATCTCAAATGGTCCATTACCTTATCAGTTGATTGAGAATTATAAGATATTTGAAGCTGATCATATTATTGGATCATCTTCATCATATTATTGTGCAAGGCATCTTTGCTCACAAGTTTCCCCGTTTTCCTTAGGGGAATCAAGGTTTCGAGGATGTGCACTCATCTTTGTCGTTTTGGTTTGAAATTAGGGTTTGTGATAAAATCAGTTAATTTTTGAATTTTTGAGCAAGACTTTATTCCATGATATTCTATGTGTCCCTAAGTGTCTATGTGTAAAAGATTTGCAATCAATTCCATTCATAGGAGATTCAATTGCTCAGGCGATTATTGGTTTGATTCAATTGGGGAAAAGTCAACTGAGTAGGTAAAAAAAGTCAAATTTTGATTCCTTGGGTCAATATTGTGTTCCTTAAGTCAAATATGGTTTATGATTAAAATTTGATCAATAAAAGTCAAGAGATTCATCAAAATTCAAGAGTTATGGTTAGTTACTTAAATTGGAAATCAGGGTTTTGAAACTTGCTATTTTTGACAAGTTTAATGTTAATGAGCAGCTACTTTCATGGCCTTTGTTCTCTATGATCAAGATTCCAAACCAAATTGAACTTAACATGATTTTTGTTCTCCTTTCTTCAAGCTTTAAGGAGATACCAAGATTGAACCATTTGGATCATTATGGCTCTAGTTATGATTGTTGAAAGTGAGGTGTTTCAAATTCACTCAATTGTCCCAACACTTAGAAAATTTCTAAGTGTCCCAAGTCAGGGTTCCCCAGCATGTTCATGGAAGTTTTTAAGGATATTAGGGGCTCCATCTCAATTTGTTTCCAACATGAAAGTTATAATGTTAAATCTCCCCTTTCCATTGATTCCAAGAGCAATTCATTTGGATAGCCACAAATCAAGATATCACCATCACAAGCTATGACCTTGGATTGTTTGATTGGGTTTTAAACTTAGTGAAAATTTTCTAAGTATTTGGTCATTCCAAACAACCTGCTTCATGTCCAATTTTCACAAGGTTACAGGTTTCATTTAGATTCAACCTCAACATGAAAGTTGTAGGGCATTATCTCCTTTCCAGTTTTGCTTCAAACATTTTTTTTTATTTTGTAGCTTGAGGAGCAAATTATGGACATGGCAAGTTAGGTCCTCAGAATGACCTTTATGTGACACTTTAACATGCAATCATAAGCAATCATCTTCGTGCCTACTTTTGAAGGATCTCTAGGTTTTGTTTCAATTTTCCTCCAACATCAAATATGCTCCCCTCTTTCCAAAATGTCCTATCTCACTCCATTTGGCCAAGAGGCCATAGAGTTATTTTGGTTCAAAGATGACATGTTTCAATCTCCATTACCAAACTTTTTGGTTGAAATTATGCATGATGTTACATTCCCTTGCAGCAAGCTCTGTTCCACACGACCAACACACATTCCCTTTGCCTTAACTAGATCAACAACACATGATTTGAGTGCTTGCAAACCATGTCCAAACTTGGCCAAAATGGGAAATGTTTGTGATTGTCTTTTTCTCTCTCCACTGAGTCACACAATATTGAGCCCTCTCATTCCATATCATGCTGCCAAAAATGACATAAGACACACATTCCATACAATCAAAATGCAGCCTTGCATGCCAACCTTCATTTTTGCATAAGCTGACAAACTTACCCTTCAACGGTTTTGTCCCAAAGCAAGGCATGACACCTCATCATAAGCATGGTATTTAAGCTAACTTTAACCTAATTGTGAAAGAGAGATCATTGAGGAAAGAGAACTCAGGAGTTGCAACACTGAACTTGAGGATTTCATTTTTCCATTTCTGAGTTCATCTTCACTACTCACTTATCATCATTTCGGTTTCCAGAGGAATACCAAACTCCATTTGCTTTGTTTCTACAGCTCCTTCAAGCTCAAGAAGCATTGGATATTCTCCACTAGGTAAGTCATTCTCTCATTGAATCTCCTCTATTTTTAAGATGCACATGCCATGAATTATTTAAGAATGATGTTTGAAGTTGGCCAACATGTTATTTTCGTTGAATTACTTCAATATATCATGTTTGAGTTTGCTGAAATTTTGGAAGTAATGTGTTTTCCTCAACTTTCACACCTTATTTCTCCATGATCCATCCATGTTTGTAAGTCTTTTTTAGGATATTATTGTAGTACTCCATGAGATCTAAATTTTTGTTTTTTATTCCATTCATTTTTATGCATTGTGTGAAGAGTTATTTGGATTAGAAGTGAACATGTTGGATTCGTGTTTAGGGTTTATTATTTGCATGATCAGAGGTTGAGGATGAGCGCTAGCAGGCTGTGATTGGTTGGGTTTAATTTTTGTCCGCTAGTGACTTAAGTGGAACATGACCTCAGTCGGTCATGTTCACATGTTTTTTGTACATTTCATTTTCTTTTTAAACGTCATGTTTCAACAACCGGGTTTTGAATGGTTTGGAGTTTGGGCATGAGGATTTCGCTTTCTCCACCCCTCCTGTTTTGGGCCCATGTGCATATTTCAATTGAATTCAGTTCATTTCACTTTTGCTTATACGCCCCCTTGCCATTTTCACTTATTTAATTTATTTTGTTTCTTTCTAATTTATTTAAATTACTTTCCTTATGCCGAAAATTCCCAATTAATTCATAGTTCTTATTTTGATTATTATTTATTTTTGATTTATTTTAAATATTTATTTTAATTATTGTATTTAATTAGATTTAACTAATTTAATTTGTTTGTTAGGGTTTGATTATTGATTTTCCCATTTGAATTTTGACCTAATATTTTGTACACTTTTAGACACATGAACATATGCCATCTGGTTTTCAATTGGCATAAAGATTAATAATTTGAAGTTATTTTTTAGTCTTATTTTGGGATTTGGTTAGGTTTTATCAACTATTGATTCATTGTTTGAATGATAGTTTTGTTTTAACACTTGTGCATATAATTTTGAATATATCTTTGGGACATTTTAAGTGTATGGTTTCATCTTGTTATGCATAAATTCTCATAATTTTTCTATGCTTTTAGCCATTTTTCTGGTATTATCCAAGCAAGGTTGTTTCTTTGTGATATACATTGCATCTAATTAATTATTTTGGAATGCACTTGTGCAACCATGTGGGATATCTTTCTCATTATCTCTTGACCTCATCATCATTTAGAGGTCTTAAATTCATCCATGTGACCCCTTTTAAGTATTTCCAATTGATTTTCCTTTGATTGATTGCCTTGAATTCTATTTGCTTGCTTTGAGATCATAGTTTGGATTGTGTCTTGTGCATTCCAATTTGAGTGCTATAGTCCAATTGGATTTGTTTCCCCTTGTATACACTTTTGATTTCTTTGGTATTGGTATCCTTATACTTTGCTCTTATGATTCTTTGAATGGTATTCCATTGCCATTCATCATGATGACACATTAGGATCTACATTCTTATTTTTCTTAACCTAAGTTTGAGTTTGGTAGATGGTGAATCTCTTAGGAGCTTGGGATCCATCCTTGTGTATTTTGAGGTTATTCTTATTTCATTTCTTTATGTATCAATTTCATTTTATATTTCCCTTTTACTTTGGTTGAACAAAGGATTCCTTGCTTGGATGATGTCCCCCTTTTGACTTGCTAGTTGTATATAAACTTTGAGTTTATTGGTTTGTTGATACCTCTTGAAGTTTAGAAGTTGTATTTGATGTTTGGAAGAGGATTTTGTTATCGCCCCATGACTTATAAGCATCCCTCTTTTAGTCTTTGTTCATCTTGTTGATTTTTCATAAAGGATTCCTTTTCTAGGATGATATCTTTACTTATTTATCAAGTTGTTTAACTTTGATGTATATGTGAAGTTTTGGTGACTTACCTTGTTACTCTTGAACCTCATCTTGAGTTAACGTTTTATACAAGTCACACATCCCTTGATGTCATGTGTGTACCTTAATTGTTTGATTGCTTTTTTCTTAAGCTTCTTTGAACTTGTGTGATTATTTGCCTATCTTTTCGCCTATCTGGGAGCATAGCTTGTGTGATTCATCCATGATGCTTGAGTGACTTGTATATGGTGTTTAATATGTTATATACTTCTGACTTATGTGATTTGATACCATTTTCCCCATAATTCTACTTCATCTATATTTGCTTGAAGTTCATTAGCCTTAGGAGCATGACTAGGGTTTGATTTTGATTATTACCTGTCTTAACCTTTGAGTATGTTTTGATATGGTATCTTGAGTTTCCTTATGTATTGATGCTATGTTTTTTATATCAAAATCCTATTTTATGTCCTTTTCTATGTCTAAATTGTCCACACACTTGTGTGCGTTTTGTCGCATTACGCGAAAAACCGGCGGGAAACGAAGAACAACAGAGCCGCCACCGTGCGTTATTTATCCCAAAAGAAGGAAAGGAAACGCTCAGAGTAAACCTGGAAAAAGCATGGTCTCGCGACCAAAGAGAATGGGATCGGGAGTCGGTTATGCGAAGGGAAGGTATTAGCACCCCTACGCATCCGTCGTACTCGACGGGATCCACGCACAAAAGGAAGGAAAATTGGTTGCTAAAACACTGCTCAAACACACATTTACACAGGCTGAAGGAGACACAAGAAAACGAGAGACTGAACTCGGCAGGATATCGCATCCTGGGCCTACTTAGTCTATCAAGCATAGACATCAGAGTCAAAGTAGTTCGGACTGGGGAAACGACGCATGCTCGCTAGGATGTCGCATCCTATGCATACGTATCTCCTTTGGACGAAGGAGAATCAGAGCATTCGTAGCTCGGCTAACACGCACACAAACAAACACAGGCAAAGGCAAACATGGAGCCTGAATGCCAATTACTTGACTTACATCAGCATCCGAACCAAAACACAAGCAAGGAGGCAAACATGGAGCCTGAATGCCAATCACTGGACTTACATCAGCATCCGAACCAATCAAACCCACACTGGAACCCGAACGCCACTCAATGGACTTACATCAGCTTCCAAGCACACAACAACACAAAACAAAGACACAGGCGCCCGGAGAGATCTGCTCATCTCCTGCCTACGTACCTCATCTGGTATGAGGATCAGGGCGACGTAGTTCCCCTACGAAGGGACACAGGACTAGCCTAACCAGATGACAGAGGGAAACACAACTAGGGAGACTACGACTCGAGCCTAGCTGTTATCATGCAAAGTTGTCCCTAAGTCAAGGTTTCTAGCTAACTTGCACAGGAAGCAAGCCTATCCTATTCAACACAAGTAAACAGCAAATCAAGCATTCACAAGTAGCACACACTATATGCACACAAATGGGGCTCAATCAAGGGGTAAGACTGCAAGAGCAAGTCATCTGTACTGGGGTAGTGTTAGCTCTTAACCTTGCCATTGAGGGGCTAAGGTGAAGCTGATGAAAGGTGAGTGAAGATAAGACTTCACAGCTCTTATCCCTGGTCAGGGAGAGCTTCAGACAAAGGAGTGTGGGTTCAGAAAGGAGGAACCCTTCTACACTCAAGACTCTGACACAACTGTACATTGTACAAGATCTTGGGTTTGTGTCCCAATGCATCAACACAGTAGTGTGAGCAGAGGGACGACTCAACAGAATAGCGGGGGATAGATTGCATATCCCTTGGGTTCCGCCAATTGCCTTAATCAAGGTCCTTACCTGCTTGGGGACAAAAATAAACAAACACAATCATCGCCTCTTAAGGAGGACTTCAGACAGGTGCCTGGCCAAGTAACAGGCCAGGTCTTCTAGACTACATGGAGACAAGAGAGTCTACCTCAATGCAAATTGCTTAGCAAGCAAAGCAAAGCAATGTGAGCGACTAATGTACCTGAAATCAATCAAATACAGTCAGTACTCAGACAAACCAAACAGCAAATGATTCACAGTTAATTACATACAGACAGACACAAGCCAATGCACAATGTGCATAGCACAAAGCTCAAGTGAACCAAGCACCCTACAACACAAACAAGTTAGTTTACAATAGTCAAGTGAAACAATTCAACTTGCGTTAATTCCTTTTAAGCACTTTACTTCTTAACCTGAAAAGTCAAAGTCAAACTCAAACATGAGTAATAGGACCACTAGGACAAGCCTAGGGTCCAAAGGATGGAAAAAATGTAAAACAGCAAGTGAAACATAACCAAAATCAAGGTTCATCAATTAAGAAGAGGATCCAATTGGCCTCACATCCAAACTATGCACTAAATTAATTTCATGCACAAATTAGATCAAGTTAGGCAAATGTGAATCATATATGAGCAAACAGAATGATCTCACTCAAACAAATACCTAAACAGCTCAATAAATTCCACAAAAATTCCAGCCTAAACAGGACACATTCAATGAACTACATATCAATTTTCATGCCATTTGGATAACAGGAAGTAGGTCAATGAAAATCATAAAGTCAGCAGAAATCCAAACAAGTCGACACATGGTAGCAAAATGAGCATCAACTTCAATCAAGTTCCAAACAGTGAAAACAATTAAGAAATGAGTGGGACCAAAGCCAAACTACACCTAAACATGTTATGAATCACTCCATCAAATTTCACATTCATATGATATAGTATGAGCATTTCATGAGACATGGAAAACAAACACTCAAACAAAGACCAAAAATGTCTAACCAGCAATCAAAAATCTCAATTAAATGGAAAATGAATCAACAATTCATACAAAAATTCATGGTGAAACTAGACATATACAAGACACAGCATGCAAAATTTGAGATCAATTGGAAAAGCCTAGGCATGTCAAATAAAATCATGAAATTGACCTAACCTAGTGTGACACAAATTGTCACACTCAACTTGCACACATCATATCTACCAAACCAGAGATCCAAAATTCACAAACTATACATCAAAATAACCAGCAAGGAGTCAAGAATTAGCATGCGAAATTTCATTCAATTTGGATAATGTATGAGTATTTGGTGATCAAAATGGTAAAACATACAAATATGTCACACATGTCAAAGATCCCTAAGCCATTCTAAAATTCTACCAAGCACAACATGAACTATTATGCCTAAAAAATTCTAGAGAAAAATTGGGATCTAACAAAAAAATTGCCACCTAATTTGGACTTAAATTGGATTTTATAAGAATTTTTTAAGATTTGTTAATTATGTGAAATAATTATTTAAGGATTAAATTAATTAATTGAAGCGAATGGCAGTTTTGTAATTTCTGAAGCCAGGCCAAAAACGACGTAGTACTCATTAATTCGGTGTCATCACGCGATTGGTGGAATTTGGAGGGAAACAGGTTTTTGAAAACGCCATGCTGCGAAACGGATTGAACACGCTTATTTTCCAGAATTTTGAAGTTCATCAGCGTGTTCTTGTGTTCTTGAGTCCAAAATTCGGTTACGCTCAAATTGCAACGAAAATGCACAAATGATATATGGATGGAAAGTTCTAAACATGTACATCACAAATATCATCATCAAATCATCCAGAAGTTCATGTACAAGGCGAATCGAACGAAAGAAATTTTGACATGCAATCTTTAATCCTAGATTTCTCTCTCAATAATTGATTAAAATCGAAACTACAAGCATCTTAGCACTCTACAAACTAAGACCTACAAGAAGCACATCGCAATTTGGCAAATAGTTAGATTCGAATTCCAACCTTGATCGATGGCAGTTGTGAAATCTTTGCTCCTTTTGATCCAATTCGCGAAAACAGAAGTAGTATTAAGCTGTAGGAGGTGAATGATGAAGAAACTTCAGCTCAAACGTGCAAGAATCCACGTGAATTCGCGACTGCCATTGGAGATGATGCTTTCAACAGTTGGTTTTTAGCTCGTCTTTCTCCTCCAAATGCTTCAAACAGAAGTTATACAAGACCTGCACATGAAGAATTCACCAAGAAATTGCAACAACATTCATGAATTATTGACGAATTTGGAAAGAAATGTGAAAGTTCAAAGTGAAGAAAGTGAGAGAATTGTGAAAGTTTTTCTGTTTGGATCTTGAAAAATGATTAGTGCTTAAGCAATACAGTTACAATTATCTATTTATACCTCTCCCTAATCCAAAATTAATTAAGATTAAGCAAATGGCAAAGATTAGTGTTAATGTGCAATTTTAAGCTTTGGCCAAAATGCCCTCTCTTAAACCAACTGATTTTTCTGTCCAACCTTGGTTCAAACAGGTCCTAAATGACATTTGGAAGGTGTTGCAAAAAGTCCCATTTCAAAATTCCATGTATTTCTCAAATTGGACCATTTTGCCCTTGGATTTTAATTGTTGCACTTGAAAATTGACCTTTTTGTATGAAGACTTTTGGTAAAATATGATGATGGATTATGAAAGTACACATCAAATGTGATTTGCTCAAAGAAAAACCATCCAATTTGGCCATTCCATGTGAAAGTTATGGCACTTTGATTTTGGGCATTTTTGGAAAATGAATGGATCATATCTTGCCAACCACACATGGGAATTTCAAGTTCTTTGACTTTTTGGAATGGTGAGATCAAGATCTTCAACTTTCATGTTTGACAAAATTCCATTTGAAGCTTGTATGATGAAGTTATTTTGAGGAGAAAAAGTTTCCATTTTGGGCAGCTGAAATTACAGGTCACCTGCTATTTTTGGAAACTTCTGATCTGACCCCCAAATCTTCAAACTTGGTCTTTGGTATGTCAAATGAGACTTATATGGACATGAATGAGGCCTTTCAAACCATCTCACACCTTCCAATCCATAAAATCAGGCACAGTTGACCACAGTTGACTTTCTAGGGTTTCTGGTTGACTGAACAATGACTGATGACTTCTGAGCATCCAATCTTTGGCCAAACCACTTCACCATGATCCTTAGACCATATGAGCTTGATAAATCAACCATAGGGCTTTGTTCCAATGAAAATAGCACATGCTTGCTTGATTGACCTGATCTCCTGACCAGTTTGACCTAATTCATCAGCTGAGCTTGCACTTGGGCAAATGGACAATGCAATGTTATGCAGCGGCCTATGTTATGCTATGACCTAATATGAAATGAATGTACAAAAGGTAGGGTGCAAATTTGAGGTGCTACAGCTGCCCCTATTCAATCAATTGGGAACCCGAAGGGATGAGAGCCACGGCTGTCAGACTTTCAGGGTAAACAGGGATTGAATACCAAGAACCGTAGAAATTTGCACACTGCTGGGATTTGTCTCTTTTCTGTTTTTCTTCTTTCAAAAGCACAACCATATCCAGACATCGACACACGATGAATGGGAACAGAAATCTCAACTAGATGCCAGCGGACAACTAGGAAAAACTCAACGTTTACCAAGACCAACGGAGAGGTAAATCAACTCTACTGGGGATAACCAGGAAAGGATACAACCATACGTCAGCGGACGTAATGGGAAAAACTCGACGTTTACCAAAACCAACGGGGAGGTGAATCAGCTGGGACGACCAGGAAAAACTCGACGTTTACCAAGACCAACGGAGAGGTAGCCAGACATCATCGGATGAATGGGAAGACTCGACCAGACGTCATCGGACGAAAGGGAGACGCTCGACGTTTATCGACACCAATGGAGAAGGAGACCAGACATCATCAGATGAATGGGAAGACTCGACCAGACGTCAACGGACAAAAGGGAGAAGCTCGACGTTTATCGACACCAACGGAGAAGGAGGAAACTCGACCAGACGTCAACGGACGAAATGGGAGACTCAACGTTTATCGACACCAACGGAGAAGGAGAAAGCCACTTCATGAGGGAAAGGCACCACAACCGGAAACCGAATAGGACGTCTACTGGGGATTCTGGCTGGGAAATCAACCAGACATTAATGAATGACTGGGAATAGGGTATACAACCAAACGTCATCGGACGAATGAGAAAAACTCGACGTTTATCGAAACCAACGGGGAGGTAAATCCGCATGGGGAAAGGTACAACTAGACATCATAGGATGACTAGGAAAAACTCGACGTTTATCGACACCAACGGAGAGGAGGGAACTCTGAGGGGAATCAACAGTCATTAATGAATGATCTGTGAGGGGCAAGCAACTATACGTCATCGGACGCATAGGAAAAACTCGATGTTTATCGACACCAACGGAGAGGAGGAATCTTCTGGGGACGACCCTGTGGGGAAAGATATCAACCATACGCCAACGAACGCATAGGAAAAACTCGACGTTTATCGACACCAACGTAGAGGAGAAAACTCACTGGGGATCAAGGTCACGGCAGCGAGCAAACAGGAAGGAACACCAAGGATACCGGGTTGTAGGTATGAAACGGGTGACCGACCAAAGCGTGAATTGGTTTGTGTTCCGAAACACTCAACATCCTGAAGAGGGCTAGAAAAGCGATCTTGTTAAAGGATGGACATTCGATTCCACAGGGAATACGAATCTTACTCTGCTGGAGAAAGCAATCAAAAGACTGACCAGGGAGTGCATGAGATATATTATCTATAGCCGTCGAAACGTAGATAACATACTCGCATGGAAGATTATCCATAACCGGATTGGAGGTTGTTAGATGGATAAATCGACCGACATCATCCTGAAGAGAGCGAGCAAAGCAATCTTGTTAAAGGATGGACATTCGATTCCGAACAAAGGAATACGAATCTTACTCAACTGGGGAGGACGACTTCGACCCAAGAGCGCATGAGATATATTATCTATAGCCGTCGAAACGTAGATAACACACTCGCATGGAAGATTATCCATAACCGGGTTGTAGGTTGTTAGATGGATAGATCGACCGACATTATCCTGAAGAGAGCAAAGGCAAACTTGTTAAAGGATGAACATCCGATTCCACGAGGAATACAAATCTTACTCTGCTGGAGAAAACAATCAAAAGACTGACCAGAGAGTGCATGAGATATATTATCTATAGCCGTCGAAACGTAGACAACATACTCGCATGGAAGATTATCCATAACCGGATTGGAGGTTGTTAGATGGATAAACGACCGAAAAGAAAGGCATCGGGGTACCAGGACTAGGTATGCAAAAGATGACCAATCAAAAGAGGATGAATTTGCTTACTCGGAGCAAATATCCGAAAGGAAGGGGAAGACCCACTGGGGACAATACTGCTTGATCAAGGCAAGTATCCAGAGGGGACAAGACTATCAATACTGCAAACGGGGTACTGATAACGGCAAAGAGGGGATTACATCTACCGGTTTGTAGGCGGAAAACCACGGAAAAGTAACCGTCATCAATCAGGATGAGCACAAAGGCTCAACTCCACCAAGGGGAGAACGTGGGATTTTACAACTACCAGCTAGTAGGTAGAAAACCACAAAGATAGGACTTACAGCTACTGGTTTGCAGGTAGAAGCCAACAAACAGAATGAACCACAAAGGCTACCTCTGCTAGAGGATGAAAGTGGGATTTTACAACTACCGGCTTGTAGGTAGAAAACCACAAAGATAGGACTTACAACTACCGGTTTGTAGGCAGAGGCCGCAAATTCCGCTGAGGACAAGATGAATGAGTGCCGGTTAGTGAGAAACTATCCATTTATGCCCCAGGAAAAAAACAGTCAATAGGAAGCCAATTTAGGATCGATCCAAAAAGGCATACTGGATCAAGACTCATCCTAATGAGGAAGGAACTCAATAGGGCAAACCCATCCCGTTAGGGAGGGAACGGAAGCAACCGTCATCCACGAGGATGTATCTCAGTGGGGGACGCAGAAGGAATGGTAGACACTTTCTGCTTAAGGGGTAGACTCTACATGGAGAGATCGGACACACCCACATCTGCTAGGAGGCTACTGGGGGAAGAAACAGGTTTTCCTTTCACCAACGGATGAGGAAATAAACCTCTCGGGGGGTACCAATCCTGAATGCTGTCAGGAGCAACTGTAGCAAATGAGCCATACAGATGTTTGAACAATGCTCCACCTCTGCCGGGGATACGATCTGATGGGTCAACACATGAATGCATTCGTTTGAATCTTTCTATGGTGTAATGCTCCATATTGAATGGAAATGCTACGCGATTTGGAGGATGCAATGATTACTATATGCAAAATGCAAATGATGAAAACTCCGCTAGGGAGCCCACTGATCAAACACTCCAACTCCGTGGGGAGACTCTGCTTGAAGAAATCTGCTTGAGGAAAACTCTGCAGGGAGAGTACCGACTTCTCACTCATGCTGGAGAATGGAGGTACCAAGAATCAACCAGATCTCTGGTGAGGATAGATAGACATTGATAAAGTTCCTCCTGTCAACAACTCTGCCGAGGACCTATCCGAGAAAATACCGGATTACTGGGATGTCAACCCTCCAAATACTGAATCTTCCGAAGAAAAGCACCCATGCCGGGGAGAAGAGAAGATTGCTCTGCTGGAGAGACGAAAGCTAAAGTCTTCAGTACACCTTCTGCTTAAGAACCGCCCCATGAAAATGTTCCACCAGCAACCTTGCTGAGGATGCCCCACGACAGGGCTCAAACAACACTCTACTGGGGATGCCCCACAATAGAGCTAACAGGGGCTTGGAGGAAGAATGTTGCACTGCCGGGAACATGAAGATAAACAACTTCAACCAACACTGCATTGAGCAACCTTGCTGAGGAGAAACCAAAAGAGGTTCGACAGGAGAAAGATAAAGTAATGCTCGAGATACGAACAAATGTCTTACCTGTTGGTAATCATACCACCCTCGGGAGAGCACTACGGATCTCCTAAGTATCCTTCCATCATTGTGAACGTTCACTTTGTTTAAGAACAATTTTTTTGAAAAATTTGTTTATTTTGAAAACAATGTTACTTTATCAATTAAACATGCAAAACATTTGTTGAGTCGAAACAAATAAAAGTGCAAATAATTGGATAAAAGCTCAAATTGATGTGATGGAATGGTAGTCTGCAAAGGGCGAGACTCCATAGATCTGTACAAGTTTGAAATCGGTGATGTATATTGGAGAGGGCTACATTGAACATAATGACCTTTCCTCTACCATTCCGAATTTTCGATGTATTCAAAGCTTCAGTCGATAACGAATCGAGAATTCCTGACAGATGACGGATATAGAGCACAGTCTTGTCAAGATGCAGTTACTTGCCAAATCCCTAATTTTTGCCTAGATTGCCCTAGTGTGAGGTGATCAATCTAGCGGGATGCACATTCTTTTTTCAAATGTCTCTAACTTTTGCCTGGATCTCCCTTTCGGGTTTTCAATCCACCGAGACGCTCCTTTTTGCCTAAGTCGCCCTTTGGGGTGTTCGACTTAGCGAGCTATTCAGTTTTTTTTTGCTATTTTAGGCGAAGTATTTCTTGACTGCATCTGGATTCACAGGACGAGTGAACTTCTTTATCCATTGTTGTAAGTGTCAAAGCATCGCATGAAAAGGATTTCTTGACAACATATGGACATTCATAGCTGGGAGTCCACTTGCCCCTGGAATTGAGCGCGAAAGACAAGACTTTCTTGAGCACGAGGTCACCTTCTCGGAACACACGAGGCTTGACATTCTTATTGAATGCTTTCATCACTCTCTGCTGATATAACCGACCATGACACCTGGCAATTAATCTCTTCTTTTTGGTCGAATTCAGCATCAATCAACTTGGGACTTTGAGGGTGCTATTTTTCTTTTGTTTTTTCCTTCTTTTCTTTCTTTTGATTTCTTTTTTTTTCTTGGATATTGCACCCTCTTTTTTTCTTTTTTGTTAATGCCCCAGTTGGCTGTTCTGCTGATTCTCGAGATGCAGCTGAGTGATCTTCTTTTCTTGCTCAAGAAGGCGGGAAATCTCGTCAGGAATCCCTTCAACATCATCTTCTTCCGCTTCGAATACAGGGAATTCAAAATTGGGAGATGACGTCCGATCATCATGTTCAATGGGTTTAAGAATCAACCTGCATAATGATTTTGATATGAAAAGCTTTTTGGAAATCAAACAAGACAATCGTTATGCAGATGAAAAGATTGCTTTTATTCTTGTTTTTTAGGGTTTTTTGTGATCACCAATTTCATGCAAAAAGAAAAAAGGGAAAACAAATGGAAAAACAAATGTTTTAACATGCTTTTATTTGAATGAAAATATCATTGCACAAAATGCTGCCAACAATGTCATCACTTCTCCTTTTGGCATGGGAGAAGGGTTTTTAAACAAAGTGATTATTACGCTGACTTAAGAACAACTGTAGGAACGCCCACAGTGACCCAATTGTGATAGATCCCCCCAGGGATGACAACTGTCAGTATCCTTTGCATCAGCAGCCTCTGCTTTTGAACAAACCTCTAGAAGAAAAGTCGGCGCCAGCCCGAGACTTGTTATCTTCAAACTTGATTAACATGGGGACCTAAGTCCTCAAAGTTCAGAATACCTGACCTCACGAGGTCTTGAACTTTCATCTTCAACTGAAAGCAACTGTCCACATCATGACCAGGAGCACCCGAGTGATACACACAATGCTGTTCAGGCCTATACCACCACCGAGGGTTGACGGGTATAGCCGGCGGGTCTCTGGGAGTAATCAAGTTCCGCTTTATCAAAGAGGGATACAACTCTGAGTACGACATAGGGATTGGGTCAAAAATGATCCTCTTCCTCTCATTACCCGTATTGGCTTGATTATCATAGGGAGGCTGGTAAGCCTGCTGTTGAGGACGATGTTGCTGATGTTGATATTGTTGAGTTGGTCTTCTCTGTTGCTGTGGAGTTTGAGTTGCTGGGATAGTCACAGCAGCGACCTGTCGATATGGTCCTCTATTTGCACTCCTTCGACGGTGTACAACATTTGTTTCATTCTCTCCCCTTTTGGGTGCCCCAGAGTATGTCTTCTTAGAATTCGAAGAACTTGAAGAGTCAGGATCTTGTATCTTTCCTGCTTTGATAAGACTCTCAGTCCTTTCCCCACAGACAACAACATCAGAAAAGCTGCTGAACGGGCAACTTCCCATGCGATCCATGAACATACCCTGCAGGGTTCCAATGAACATGTCAGTCAGCTCTCTCTCCAACAAAGGAGGTTGCACTCTTGCGGCTAGCTCACGCCATCTCTGGGCGTACTCTTTGAAGCTTTCCTTGGATTTCTGACACAAACTCTGCAATTGAGTTCGGCTCGGCGCCATATCCATGTTGTGCTTGTATTGCCTCAGAAAGGCTTCACCCAAATCTTTCCAGCTTCTAACTGATTCTCTTTTCAGATCCATGTACCAGTCCAAAGACGCTCCATACAAACTGTCTTGGAAAAAGTACATCCACATCTTTTCGTCGTCAGTGTATGCGGAGATCTTCCTGAAGTAAGCCTGCACATGGGTGCGAGGACAAGAGGTGCCATTGAACTTTTCGAATGAGGGTGCTTTGAACTTGTACGGGATTCTCAAACCCTCTACCAGCCCCATATTTGTAACATCAAATCCGAGGGAGTTCTGGCATTCCATCGCACGGATCTTCTCAGCCAGGGCATCGACCTTGCGATCCCTATCCTCAACTCTGACCACCTCATCATCTTCACTCAGCATTGTGAACATGTCCTCTTGTCTGTCGACAATAGGAGCTGGATGACGAACAGGAGCCCTGGTAGCTCTAGCATTGACCTCTGCAGCAAGAGGCTGTCCATTGATCCTTATTCCTCTCAACTCATCCCCGACGGCATAGTCGTTAGTGGGAGCAGCGACATTGGCATTCTCATAAGCAGGTGCAACAACAGGCGAAGCACGGTTGGACGTAGGGATCACAGTCTCCTGTCTCTGAACCAAGGCTCTGAGCTCTTCCTGACCTTGAGCGACCCCCTGCATCATTGACATAAACTGGGCCATGTTCGCCCTCATCTCAGCCAACTCAGTCTGAACCTGGTCCATATTCCTCTGATGGTTGAGTCTGGTTGAATACCGATGCAGTCTCTGATCAGCTATCCTGCCTGACACAGGAACCAGAGTGAGAAGTCCGAACTAGAACACCTGTTATGCAATATGACATGAGTATGATGTTAATGCATATGATGCACATGAAATGATCATTTCTCAGGCATTCAAAGAGCCTGATTCATCTTCGAAAAATAGCAATCTGCAGCAACACGGCGCGGTATACAAGAGCAATGAGTACCGAGTGAAACCAACAATTTCATCTGTAAATGAGCACCCGGATCCATCAGTGAACAGACTCTGGAATGTACCCGAGAAATGATATGCATGCAGAGATTAGCTTTTTTTCTTTTTTCCCTTTTTTTTTCAATTTTTTTATTGCATTTCTTTTGAAAAATAAACATGCTATGATGCACATGATGCAGACACGACTGGCAAGCTGTGCATCTCTGAACACAGGATCGAAGCTTCGGCTCGAACTCTGATCACAATCATCTGAAACCCAAAGTCAACTGGTCAACTGAACCATATCCACATCTGCTGTTCAGGCCTATACCACCACCGAGGGTTGACGGGTATAGCCGGCGGGTCTTTGGGAGTAATCAAGTTCCGCTTTATCAAAGAGGGATACAACTCTGAGTACGACATAGGGATTGGGTCAAAAATGATCCTCTTCCTCTCATTACCCGTATTGGCTTGATTATCATAGGGAGGCTGGTAAGCCTGCTGTTGAGGACGATGTTGCTGATGTTGATACTGCTGAGTTGGTCTTCTCTGTTGCTGTGGAGTTTGAGTTGCTGGGATAGTCACAGCAGCGACCTGTCGATATGGTCCTCTGTTTGCACTCCTTCGATGGTGTACAGCATTTGTTTCATTCTCTCCCTTTTTGGGTGCCCCAGAGTATGTCTTCTTAGAATTCGAAGAACTTGAAGAGTCAGGATCTTGTATCTTTCCTGCTTTGATAAGACTCTCAGTCCTTTCCCCACAGACAACAACATCAGAAAAGCTGCTGAACGGGCAACTTCCCATGCGATCCATGAACACATCCTGCAGGGTTCCAATGAACATGTCAGTCAGCTCTCTCTCCAACATAGGAGGTTGCACTCTTGCGGCTAGCTCACGCCATCTCTGGGCGTACTCTTTGAAGCTTTCCTTGGATTTCTGACACAAACTCTGGAATTGAGTTCGGCTCGGCGCCATATCCATGTTGTGCTTGTATTGCCTCAGAAAGGCTTCACCCAGATCTTTCCAGCTTCTAACTGATTCTCTTTTCAGATCCATGTACCAGTCCAAAGACGCTCCATACAAACTGTCTTGGAAAAAGTACATCCACATCTTTTCGTCGTCAGTGTATGCGGAGATCTTCCTGAAGTAAGCCTGCACATGGGTGCGAGGACAAGATGTGCCATTGAACTTTTCGAATGAGGGTGCTTTGAACTTGTACGGGATTCTCAAACCCTCTACCAGCCCCATATTTGTAACATCAAATCCGAGGGAGTTCTGGCATTCCATCGCACGGATCTTCTCAGCCAGGGCATCGACCTTGCGATCCCTATCCTCAACTCTGACCACCTCATCATCTTCACTCAGCATTGTGAACATGTCCTCTTGTCTGTCGACAATAGGAGCTGGATGACGAACAGGAGCCCTGGTAGCTCTAGCATTGACCTCTGCAGCAAGAGGCTGTCCATTGATCCTTATTCCTCTCAACTCATCCCCGACGGCATAGTCGTTAGTGGGAGCAGCGACATTGGCATTCTCATAAGCAGGTGCAACAACAGGCGAAGCACGGTTGGACGTAGGGATCACAGTCTCCTGTCTCTGAACCAAGGCTCTGAGCTCTTCCTGACCTTGAGCGACCCCCTGCATCATTGACATAAACTGGGCCATGTTCGCCCTCATCTCAGCCAACTCAGTCTGAACCTGGTCCATATTCCTCTGATGGTTGAGTCTGGTTGAATACCGATGCAGTCTCTGATCAGCTATCCTGCCTGACACAGGAACCAGAGTGAGAAGTCCGAACTAGAACACCTGTTATGCAATATGACATGAGTATGATGTTAATGCATATGATGCACATGAAATGATCATTTCTCAGGCATTCAAAGAGCCTGATTCATCTTCGAAAAATAGCAATCTGCAGCAACACGGCGCGGTATACAAGAGCAATGAGTACCGAGTGAAACCAACAATTTCATCTGTAAATGAGCACCCGGATCCATCAGTGAACAAACTCTGGAATGTACCCGAGAAATGATATGCATGCAGAGATTAGCTTTTTTTCTTTTTTCCTTTTTTTTTCAATTTTTTTATTGCATTTCTTTTGAAAAATAAACATGCTATGATGCACATGATGCAGACACGACTGGCAAGCTGTGCATGTCTGAACACAGGATCGAAGCTTCGGCTCGAACTCTGATCACAATCATCTGAAACCCAAAGTCAACTGGTCAACTGAACCATATCCACATCTGAGCATCCTCAAATTCAGCCCAAGGATCCGAAATAAACGGAACCCTCTGATCAATGCCAGGATCAAACCTCCGGCGTCCAGAAATAGATCCATAAATCCGACTTATAAATAGGACTCTGATCAACCAATAGTCCTCAACAACGTCACCATCAGAACATGCATCTGTAAGAATCAACCCTCCCCTCGCAGGTAAATTCTAATCAAGTCATCCTAAGGCGGATAATGATCTCGACAATCGGGCAAAGATACTCAACGTGTTTGCCCTTTCGGGTGTGCCGTTGTAGCTCTCTTAAGATCGTCTCAATCAAAGATCCGGGAAATGATCGGTCACCAGAGTCAATAGTTCAGGTGAAGTGACACAACCAAAATGGATACTCCACAGAGGAAGGGCACTATCAAATGAACCTCGTCCGGCTTGTGGTATGTCACGTTGCAACAATATGCTGATAAAGCAAATGAGGAACGTGAGACCACACTAATCCTAAGTGTATACTCGGGCCTGGGTTTTAGCCCCACTCAGAACACCCACCCCAAACAGAGGAACCACCTGCACAGAGGACAGCTCAATGACAGTATGATGCATGCAAACAGATATGCACATATATACAACATAATAATCATGCATACAATAATTAACAGCAAATAGCAACCAAAACCCTAACCTAGAGAACGCTAGGAGAGACTCGCTTAGGGAAGATGGACCAGCACAGGTCAACTTCTCTATGTCCCCAGTAGAGTCGCCAGCTGTAGCATTACGCGAAAAACCGGCGGGAAACGAAGAAGAAACAGAGCCGCCACCGTGCGTTATTTATCCCAAAAGAAGGAAAGGAAACGCTCAGAGTAAACCTGGAAAAAGCATGGTCTCGCGACCAAAGAGAATGGGATCGGGAGTCGGTTATGCGAAGGGAAGGTATTAGCACCCCTACGCATCCGTCGTACTCGACGGGATCCAAGCACAAAAGGAAGGAAAATTGGTTGCTAAAACACTGCTCAAACACACATTTACACAGGCTGAAGGAGACACAAGAAAACGAGAGACTGAACTCGGCAGGATATCGCATCCTGGGCCTACTTAGTCTATCAAGCATAGACATCAGAGTCAAAGTAGTTCGGACTGGGGAAACGACGCATGCTCGCTAGGATGTCGCATCCTATGCATACGTATCTCCTTTGGACGAAGGAGAATCAGAGCATTCGTAGCTCGGCTAACACGCACACAAACAAACACAGGCAAAGGCAAACATGGAGCCTGAATGCCAATTACTGGACTTACATCAGCATCCGAACCAAAACACACGCAAGGAGGCAAACATGGAGCCTGAATGCCAATCACTGGACTTACATCAGCATCCGAACCAATCAAACCCACACTGGAACCCGAACGCCACTCGATGGACTTACATCAGCTTCCAAGCACACAACAACACAAAACAAAGACACAGGCGCCTGGAGAGATCTGCTCATCTCCTGCCTACGTACCTCATCTGGTATGAGGATCAGGGCGACGTAGTTCCCTTACGAAGGGACACAGGACTAGCCTAACCAGATGACAGAGGGAAACACAACTAGGGAGACTACGACTCGAGCCTAGCTATTATCATGCAAAGTTGTCCCTAAGTCAAGGTTTCTAGCTAACTTGCACAGGAAGCAAGCCTATCCTATTCAACACAAGTAAACAGCAAATCAAGCATTCACAAGTAGCACACACTATATGCACACAAATGGGGCTCAATCAAGGGGTAAGACTGCAAGAGCAAGTCATCTGTACTGGGGTAGTGTTAGCTCTTAACCTTGCCATTGAGGGGCTAAGGTGAAGCTGATGAAAGGTGAGTGAAGATAAGACTTCACAGCTCTTATCCCTGGTCAGGGAGAGCTTCAGACAAAGGAGTGTGGGTTCAGAAAGGAGGAACCCTTCTACACTCAAGACTCTGACACAACTGTACATTGTACAAGATCTTGGGTTTGTGTCCCAATGCATCAACACAGTAGTGTGAGCAGAGGGACGACTCAACAGAATAGCGGGGGATAGATTGCATATCCCTTGGGTTCCGCCAATTGCCTTAATCAAGGTCTTTACCTGCTTGGGGACAAAAATAAACAAACACAATCATCGCCTCTTAAGGAGGACTTCAGACAGGTGCCTGGCCAAGTAACAGGCCAGGTCTTCCAGACTACATGGAGACAAGAGAGTCTACCTCAATGCAAATTGCTTAGCAAGCAAAGCAAAGCAATGTGAGCGACTAATGTACCTGAAATCAATCAAATACAGTCAGTACTCAGACAAACCAAACAGCAAATGATTCACAGTTAATTACATACAGACAGACACAAGCCAATGCACAATGTGCATAGCACAAAGCTCAAGTGAACCAAGCACCCTACAACACAAACAAGTTAGTTTACAATAGTCAAGTGAAACAATTCAACTTGCGTTAATTCCTTTTAAGCACTTTACTTCTTAACCTGAAAAGTCAAAGTCAAACTCAAACATGAGTAATAGGACCACTAGGACAAGCCTAGGGTCCAAAGGATGGAAAAAATGTAAAACAGCAAGTGAAACATAACCAAAATCAAGGTTCATCAATTAAGAAGAGGATCCAATTGGCCTCACATCCAAACTATGCACTAAATTAATTTCATGCACAAATTAGATCAAGTTAGGCAAATGTGAATCATATATGAGCAAACAGAATGATCTCACTCAAACAAATACCTAAACAGCTCAATAAATTCCACAAAAATTCCAGCCTAAACAGGACACATTCAATGAACTACATATCAATTTTCATGCCATTTGGATAACAGGAAGTAGGTCAATGAAAATCATAAAGTCAGCAGAAATCCAAACAAGTCGACACATGGTAGCAAAATGAGCATCAACTTCAATCAAGTTCCAAACAGTGAAAACAATTAAGAAATGAGTGGGACCAAAGCCAAACTACACCTAAACATGTTATGAATCACTCCATCAAATTTCACATTCATATGATATAGTATGAGCATTTCATGAGACATGGAAAACAAACACTCAAACAAAGACCAAAAATGTCTAACCAGCAATCAAAAATCTCAATTAAATGGAAAATGAATCAACAATTCATACAAAAATTCATGGTGAAACTAGACATATACAAGACACAGCATGCAAAATTTGAGATCAATTGGAAAAGCCTAGGCATGTCAAATAAAATCATGAAATTGACCTAACCTAGTGTGACACAAATTGTCACACTCAACTTGCACACATCATATCTACCAAACCAGAGATCCAAAATTCACAAACTATACATCAAAATAACCAGCAAGGAGTCAAGAATTAGCATGCGAAATTTCATTCAATTTGGATAATGTATGAGTATTTGGTGATCAAAATGGTAAAACATACAAATATGTCACACATGTCAAAGATCCCTAAGCCATTCTAAAATTCTACCAAGCACAACATGAACTATTATGCCTAAAAAATTCTAGAGAAAAATTGGGATCTAACAAAAAAATTGCCACCTAATTTGGACTTAAATTGGATTTTATAAGAATTTTTTAAGATTTGTTAATTATGTGAAATAATTATTTAAGGATTAAATTAATTAATTGAAGCGAATGGCAGTTTTGTAATTTCTGAAGCCAGGCCAAAAACGACGTAGTACTCATTAATTCGGTGTCATCACGCGATTGGTGGAATGGTTGGAGGGAAACAGGTTTTTGAAAACGCCATGCTGCGAAACGGATTGAACACGCTTATTTTCCAGAATTTTGAAGTTCATCAGCGTGTTCTTGTGTTCTTGAGTCCAAAATTCGGTTACGCTCAAATTGCAACGAAAATGCACAAATGATATATGGATGGAAAGTTCTAAACATGTACATCACAAATATCATCATCAAATCATCCAGAAGTTCATGTACAAGGCGAATCGAACGAAAGAAATTTTGACATGCAATCTTTAATCCTAGATTTCTCTCTCAATAATTGATTAAAATCGAAACTACAAGCATCTTAGCACTCTACAAACTAAGACCTACAAGAAGCACATCGCAATTTGGCAAATAGTTAGATTCGAATTCCAACCTTGATCGATGGCAGTTGTGAAATCTTTGCTCCTTTTGATCCAATTCGCGAAAACAGAAGTAGTATTAAGCTGTAGGAGGTGAATGATGAAGAAACTTCAGCTCAAACGTGCAAGAATCCACGTGAATTCGCGACTGCCATTGGAGATGATGCTTTCAACAGTTGGTTTTTAGCTCGTCTTTCTCCTCCAAATGCTTCAAACAGAAGTTATACAAGACCTGCACATGAAGAATTCACCAAGAAATTGCAACAACATTCATGAATTATTGACGAATTTGGAAAGAAATGTGAAAGTTCAAAGTGAAGAAAGTGAGAGAATTGTGAAAGTTTTTCTGTTTGGATCTTGAAAAATGATTAGTGCTTAAGCAATACAGTTACAATTATCTATTTATACCTCTCCCTAATCCAAAATTAATTAAGATTAAGCAAATGGCAAAGATTAGTGTTAATGTGCAATTTTAAGCTTTGGCCAAAATGCCCTCTCTTAAACCAACTGATTTTTCTGTCCAACCTTGGTTCAAACAGGTCCTAAATGACATTTGGAAGGTGTTGCAAAAAGTCCCATTTCAAAATTCCATGTATTTCTCAAATTGGACCATTTTGCCCTTGGATTTTAATTGTTGCACTTGAAAATTGACCTTTTTGTATGAAGACTTTTGGTAAAATATGATGATGGATTATGAAAGTACACATCAAATGTGATTTGCTCAAAGAAAAACCATCCAATTTGGCCATTCCATGTGAAAGTTATGGCACTTTGATTTTGGGCATTTTTGGAAAATGAATGGATCATATCTTGCCAACCACACATGGGAATTTCAAGTTCTTTGACTTTTTGGAATGGTGAGATCAAGATCTTCAACTTTCATGTTTGACAAAATTCCATTTGAAGCTTGTATGATGAAGTTATTTTGAGGAGAAAAAGTTTCCATTTTGGGCAGCTGAAATTACAGGTCACCTGCTATTTTTGGAAACTTCTGATCTGACCCCCAAATCTTCAACCTTGGTCTTTGGTATGTCAAATGAGACTTATATGGACATGAATGAGGTCAACTGGTCAACTGAACCATATCCACATCTGAGCATCCTCAAATTCAGCCCAAGGATCCGAAATAAACGGAACCCTCTGATCAATGCCAGGATCAAACCTCCGGCGTCCAGAAATAGATCCATAAATCCGACTTATAAATAGGACTCTGATCAACCAATAGTCCTCAACAACGTCACCATCAGAACATGCATCTGTAAGAATCAACCCTCCCCTCGCAGGTAAATTCTAATCAAGTCATCCTAAGGCGGATAATGATCTCGACAATCGGGCAAAGATACTCAACGTGTTTGCCCTTTCGGGTGTGCCGTTGTAGCTCTCTTAAGATCGTCTCAATCAAAGATCCGGGAAATGATCGGTCACCAGAGTCAATAGTTCAGGTGAAGTGACACAACCAAAATGGATACTCCACAGAGGAAGGGCACTATCAAATGAACCTCGTCCGGCTTGTGGTATGTCACGTTGCAACAATATGCTGATAAAGCAAATGAGGAACGTGAGACCACACTAATCCTAAGTGTATACTCGGGCCTGGGTTTTAGCCCCACTCAGAACACCCACCCCAAACAGAGGAACCACCTGCACAGAGGACAGCTCAATGACAGTATGATGCATGCAAACAGATATGCACATATATACAACATAATAATCATGCATACAATAATTAACAGCAAATAGCAACCAAAACCCTAACCTAGAGAACGCTAGGAGAGACTCGCTTAGGGAAGATGGACCAGCACAGGTCAACTTCTCTATGTCCCCAGTAGAGTCGCCAGCTGTAGCATTACGCGAAAAACCGGCGGGAAACGAAGAACAACAGAGCCGCCACCGTGCGTTATTTATCCCAAAAGAAGGAAAGGAAACGCTCAGAGTAAACCTGGAAAAAGCATGGTCTCGCGACCAAAGAGAATGGGATCGGGAGTCGGTTATGCGAAGGGAAGGTATTAGCACCCCTACGCATCCGTCGTACTCGACGGGATCCAAGCACAAAAGGAAGGAAAATTGGTTGCTAAAACACTGCTCAAACACACATTTACACAGGCTGAAGGAGACACAAGAAAACGAGAGACTGAACTCGGCAGGATATCGCATCCTGGGCCTACTTAGTCTATCAAGCATAGACATCAGAGTCAAAGTAGTTCGGACTGGGGAAACGACGCATGCTCGCTAGGATGTCGCATCCTATGCATACGTATCTCCTTTGGACGAAGGAGAATCAGAGCATTCGTAGCTCGGCTAACACGCACACAAACAAACACAGGCAAAGGCAAACATGGAGCCTGAATGCCAATTACTGGACTTACATCAGCATCCGAACCAAAACACACGCAAGGAGGCAAACATGGAGCCTGAATGCCAATCACTGGACTTACATCAGCATCCGAACCAATCAAACCCACACTGGAACCCGAACGCCACTCGATGGACTTACATCAGCTTCCAAGCACACAACAACACAAAACAAAGACACAGGCGCCTGGAGAGATCTGCTCATCTCCTGCCTACGTACCTCATCTGGTATGAGGATCAGGGCGACGTAGTTCCCTTACGAAGGGACACAGGACTAGCCTAACCAGATGACAGAGGGAAACACAACTAGGGAGACTACGACTCGAGCCTAGCTATTATCATGCAAAGTTGTCCCTAAGTCAAGGTTTCTAGCTAACTTGCACAGGAAGCAAGCCTATCCTATTCAACACAAGTAAACAGCAAATCAAGCATTCACAAGTAGCACACACTATATGCACACAAATGGGGCTCAATCAAGGGGTAAGACTGCAAGAGCAAGTCATCTGTACTGGGGTAGTGTTAGCTCTTAACCTTGCCATTGAGGGGCTAAGGTGAAGCTGATGAAAGGTGAGTGAAGATAAGACTTCACAGCTCTTATCCCTGGTCAGGGAGAGCTTCAGACAAAGGAGTGTGGGTTCAGAAAGGAGGAACCCTTCTACACTCAAGACTCTGACACAACTGTACATTGTACAAGATCTTGGGTTTGTGTCCCAATGCATCAACACAGTAGTGTGAGCAGAGGGACGACTCAACAGAATAGCGGGGGATAGATTGCATATCCCTTGGGTTCCGCCAATTGCCTTAATCAAGGTCTTTACCTGCTTGGGGACAAAAATAAACAAACACAATCATCGCCTCTTAAGGAGGACTTCAGACAGGTGCCTGGCCAAGTAACAGGCCAGGTCTTCCAGACTACATGGAGACAAGAGAGTCTACCTCAATGCAAATTGCTTAGCAAGCAAAGCAAAGCAATGTGAGCGACTAATGTACCTGAAATCAATCAAATACAGTCAGTACTCAGACAAACCAAACAGCAAATGATTCACAGTTAATTACATACAGACAGACACAAGCCAATGCACAATGTGCATAGCACAAAGCTCAAGTGAACCAAGCACCCTACAACACAAACAAGTTAGTTTACAATAGTCAAGTGAAACAATTCAACTTGCGTTAATTCCTTTTAAGCACTTTACTTCTTAACCTGAAAAGTCAAAGTCAAACTCAAACATGAGTAATAGGACCACTAGGACAAGCCTAGGGTTTAAGGTTTAGGGTTTAAGGATGGAAAAAATGTAAAACAGCAAGTGAAACATAACCAAAATCAAGGTTCATCAATTAAGAAGAGGATCCAATTGGCCTCACATCCAAACTATGCACTAAATTAATTTCATGCACAAATTAGATCAAGTTAGGCAAATGTGAATCATATATGAGCAAACAGAATGATCTCACTCAAACAAATACCTAAACAGCTCAATAAATTCCACAAAAATTCCAGCCTAAACAGGACACATTCAATGAACTACATATCAATTTTCATGCCATTTGGATAACAGGAAGTAGGTCAATGAAAATCATAAAGTCAGTAGAAATCCAAACAAGTCGACACATGGTAGCAAAATGAGCATCAACTTCAATCAAGTTCCAAACAGTGAAAACAATTAAGAAATGAGTGGGACCAAAGCCAAACTACACCTAAACATGTTATGAATCACTCCATCAAATTTCACATTCATATGATATAGTATGAGCATTTCATGAGACATGGAAAACAAACACTCAAACAAAGACCAAAAATGTCTAACCAGCAATCAAAAATCTCAATTAAATGGAAAATGAATCAACAATTCATACAAAAATTCATGGTGAAACTAGACATATACAAGACACAGCATGCAAAATTTGAGATCAATTGGAAAAGCCTAGGCATGTCAAATAAAATCATGAAATTGACCTAACCTAGTGTGACACAAATTGTCACACTCAACTTGCACACATCATATCTACCAAACCAGAGATCCAAAATTCACAAACTATACATCAAAATAACCAGCAAGGAGTCAAGAATTAGCATGCGAAATTTCATTCAATTTGGATAATGTATGAGTATTTGGTGATCAAAATGGTAAAACATACAAATATGTCACACATGTCAAAGATCCCTAAGCCATTCTAAAATTCTACCAAGCACAACATGAACTATTATGCCTAAAAAATTCTAGAGAAAAATTGGGATCTAACAAAAAAATTGCCACCTAATTTGGACTTAAATTGGATTTTATAAGAATTTTTTAAGATTTGTTAATTATGTGAAATAATTATTTAAGGATTAAATTAATTAATTGAAGCGAATGGCAGTTTTGTAATTTCTGAAGCCAGGCCAAAAACGACGTAGTACTCATTAATTCGGTGTCATCACGCGATTGGTGGAATTTGGAGGGAAACAGGTTTTTGAAAACGCCATGCTGCGAAACGGATTGAACACGCTTATTTTCCAGAATTTTGAAGTTCATCAGCGTGTTCTTGTGTTCTTGAGTCCAAAATTCGGTTACGCTCAAATTGCAACGAAAATGCACAAATGATATATGGATGGAAAGTTCTAAACATGTACATCACAAATATCATCATCAAATCATCCAGAAGTTCATGTACAAGGCGAATCGAACGAAAGAAATTTTGACATGCAATCTTTAATCCTAGATTTCTCTCTCAATAATTGATTAAAATCGAAACTACAAGCATCTTAGCACTCTACAAACTAAGACCTACAAGAAGCACATCGCAATTTGGCAAATAGTTAGATTCGAATTCCAACCTTGATCGATGGCAGTTGTGAAATCTTTGCTCCTTTTGATCCAATTCGCGAAAACAGAAGTAGTATTAAGCTGTAGGAGGTGAATGATGAAGAAACTTCAGCTCAAACGTGCAAGAATCCACGTGAATTCGCGACTGCCATTGGAGATGATGCTTTCAACAGTTGGTTTTTAGCTCGTCTTTCTCCTCCAAATGCTTCAAACAGAAGTTATACAAGACCTGCACATGAAGAATTCACCAAGAAATTGCAACAACATTCATGAATTATTGACGAATTTGGAAAGAAATGTGAAAGTTCAAAGTGAAGAAAGTGAGAGAATTGTGAAAGTTTTTCTGTTTGGATCTTGAAAAATGATTAGTGCTTAAGCAATACAGTTACAATTATCTATTTATACCTCTCCCTAATCCAAAATTAATTAAGATTAAGCAAATGGCAAAGATTAGTGTTAATGTGCAATTTTAAGCTTTGGCCAAAATGCCCTCTCTTAAACCAACTGATTTTTCTGTCCAACCTTGGTTCAAACAGGTCCTAAATGACATTTGGAAGGTGTTGCAAAAAGTCCCATTTCAAAATTCCATGTATTTCTCAAATTGGACCATTTTGCCCTTGGATTTTAATTGTTGCACTTGAAAATTGACCTTTTTGTATGAAGACTTTTGGTAAAATATGATGATGGATTATGAAAGTACACATCAAATGTGATTTGCTCAAAGAAAAACCATCCAATTTGGCCATTCCATGTGAAAGTTATGGCACTTTGATTTTGGGCATTTTTGGAAAATGAAGGGATCATATCTTGCCAACCACACATGGGAATTTCAAGTTCTTTGACTTTTTGGAATGGTGAGATCAAGATCTTCAACTTTCATGTTTGAAAAAATTCCATTTGAAGCTTGTATGATGAAGTTATTTTGAGGAGAAAAAGTTTCCATTTTGGGCAGCTGAAATTACAGGTCACCTGCTATTTTTGGAAACTTCTGATCTGACCCCCAAATCTTCAACCTTGGTCTTTGGTATGTCAAATGAGACTTATATGGACATGAATGAGGCCTTTCAAACCATCTCACACCTTCCAATCCATAAAATCAGGCACAGTTGACCACAGTTGACTTTCTAGGGTTTCTGGTTGACTGAACAATGACTGATGACTTCTGAGCATCCAATCTTTGGCCAAACCACTTCACCATGATCCTTAGACCATATGAGCTTGATAAATCAACCATAGGGCTTTGTTCCAATGAAAATAGCACATGCTTGCTTGATTGACCTGATCTCCTGACCAGTTTGACCTAATTCATCAGCTGAGCTTGCACTTGGGCAAATGGACAATGCAATGTTATGCAGCGGCCTATGTTATGCTATGACCTAATATGAAATGAATGTACAAAAGGTAGGGTGCAAATTTGAGGTGCTACAGCTGCCCCTATTCAATCAACTGGGAACCCGAAGGGATGAGAGCCACGGCTGTCAGACTTTCAGGGTAAACAGGGATTGAATACCAAGAACCGTAGAAATTTGCACACTGCTGGGATTTGTCTCTTTTCTGTTTTTCTTCTTTCAAAAGCACAACCATATCCAGACATCGACACACGATGAATGGGAACAGAAATCTCAACTAGATGCCAGCGGACAACTAGGAAAAACTCAACGTTTACCAAGACCAACGGAGAGGTAAATCAACTCTACTGGGGATAACCAGGAAAGGATACAACCATACGTCAGCGGACGTAATGGGAAAAACTCGACGTTTACCAAAACCAACGGGGAGGTGAATCAGCTGGGACGACCAGGAAAAACTCGACGTTTACCAAGACCAACGGAGAGGTAGCCAGACATCATCGGATGAATGGGAAGACTCGACCAGACGTCATCGGACGAAAGGGAGACGCTCGACGTTTATCGACACCAATGGAGAAGGAGACCAGACATCATCAGATGAATGGGAAGACTCGACCAGACGTCAACGGACAAAAGGGAGAAGCTCGACGTTTATCGACACCAACGGAGAAGGAGGAAACTCGACCAGACGTCAACGGACGAAATGGGAGACTCAACGTTTATCGACACCAACGGAGAAGGAGAAAGCCACTTCATGAGGGAAAGGCACCACAACCGGAAACCGAATAGGACGTCTACTGGGGATTCTGGCTGGGAAATCAACCAGACATTAATGAATGACTGGGAATAGGGTATACAACCAAACGTCATCGGACGAATGAGAAAAACTCGACGTTTATCGAAACCAACGGGGAGGTAAATCCGCATGGGGAAAGGTACAACTAGACATCATAGGATGACTAGGAAAAACTCGACGTTTATCGACACCAACGGAGAGGAGGGAACTCTGAGGGGAATCAACAGTCATTAATGAATGATCTGTGAGGGGCAAGCAACTATACGTCATCGGACGCATAGGAAAAACTCGATGTTTATCGACACCAACGGAGAGGAGGAATCTTCTGGGGACGACCCTGTGGGGAAAGATATCAACCATACGCCAACGAACGCATAGGAAAAACTCGACGTTTATCGACACCAACGTAGAGGAGAAAACTCACTGGGGATCAAGGTCACGGCAGCGAGCAAACAGGAAGGAACACCAAGGATACCGGGTTGTAGGTATGAAACGGGTGACCGACCAAAGCGTGAATTGGTTTGTGTTCCGAAACACTCAACATCCTGAAGAGGGCTAGAAAAGCGATCTTGTTAAAGGATGGACATTCGATTCCACAGGGAATACGAATCTTACTCTGCTGGAGAAAGCAATCAAAAGACTGACCAGGGAGTGCATGAGATATATTATCTATAGCCGTCGAAACGTAGATAACATACTCGCATGGAAGATTATCCATAACCGGATTGGAGGTTGTTAGATGGATAAATCGACCGACATCATCCTGAAGAGAGCGAGCAAAGCAATCTTGTTAAAGGATGGACATTCGATTCCGAACAAAGGAATACGAATCTTACTCAACTGGGGAGGACGACTTCGACCCAAGAGCGCATGAGATATATTATCTATAGCCGTCGAAACGTAGATAACACACTCGCATGGAAGATTATCCATAACCGGGTTGTAGGTTGTTAGATGGATAGATCGACCGACATTATCCTGAAGAGAGCAAAGGCAAACTTGTTAAAGGATGAACATCCGATTCCACGAGGAATACAAATCTTACTCTGCTGGAGAAAACAATCAAAAGACTGACCAGAGAGTGCATGAGATATATTATCTATAGCCGTCGAAACGTAGACAACATACTCGCATGGAAGATTATCCATAACCGGATTGGAGGTTGTTAGATGGATAAACGACCGAAAAGAAAGGCATCGGGGTACCAGGACTAGGTATGCAAAAGATGACCAATCAAAAGAGGATGAATTTGCTTACTCGGAGCAAATATCCGAAAGGAAGGGGAAGACCCACTGGGGACAATACTGCTTGATCAAGGCAAGTATCCAGAGGGGACAAGACTATCAATACTGCAAACGGGGTACTGATAACGGCAAAGAGGGGATTACATCTACCGGTTTGTAGGCGGAAAACCACGGAAAAGTAACCGTCATCAATCAGGATGAGCACAAAGGCTCAACTCCACCAAGGGGAGAACGTGGGATTTTACAACTACCAGCTAGTAGGTAGAAAACCACAAAGATAGGACTTACAGCTACTGGTTTGCAGGTAGAAGCCAACAAACAGAATGAACCACAAAGGCTACCTCTGCTAGAGGATGAAAGTGGGATTTTACAACTACCGGCTTGTAGGTAGAAAACCACAAAGATAGGACTTACAACTACCGGTTTGTAGGCAGAGGCCGCAAATTCCGCTGAGGACAAGATGAATGAGTGCCGGTTAGTGAGAAACTATCCATTTATGCCCCAGGAAAAAAACAGTCAATAGGAAGCCAATTTAGGATCGATCCAAAAAGGCATACTGGATCAAGACTCATCCTAATGAGGAAGGAACTCAATAGGGCAAACCCATCCCGTTAGGGAGGGAACGGAAGCAACCGTCATCCACGAGGATGTATCTCAGTGGGGGACGCAGAAGGAATGGTAGACACTTTCTGCTTAAGGGGTAGACTCTACATGGAGAGATCGGACACACCCACATCTGCTAGGAGGCTACTGGGGGGAAGAAACAGGTTTTCCTTTCACCAACGGATGAGGAAATAAACCTCTCCGGGGGGTACCAATCCTGAATGCTGTCAGGAGCAACTGTAGCAAATGAGCCATACAGATGTTTGAACAATGCTCCACCTCTGCCGGGGATACGATCTGATGGGTCAACACATGAATGCATTCGTTTGAATCTTTCTATGGTGTAATGCTCCATATTGAATGGAAATGCTACGCGATTTGGAGGATGCAATGATTACTATATGCAAAATGCAAATGATGAAAACTCCGCTAGGGAGCCCACTGATCAAACACTCCAACTCCGTGGGGAGACTCTGCTTGAAGAAATCTGCTTGAGGAAAACTCTGCAGGGAGAGTACCGACTTCTCACTCATGCTGGAGAATGGAGGTACCAAGAATCAACCAGATCTCTGGTGAGGATAGATAGACATTGATAAAGTTCCTCCTGTCAACAACTCTGCCGAGGACCTATCCGAGAAAATACCGGATTACTGGGATGTCAACCCTCCAAATACTGAATCTTCCGAAGAAAAGCACCCATGCCGGGGAGAAGAGAAGATTGCTCTGCTGGAGAGACGAAAGCTAAAGTCTTCAGTACACCTTCTGCTTAAGAACCGCCCCATGAAAATGTTCCACCAGCAACCTTGCTGAGGATGCCCCACGACAGGGCTCAAACAACACTCTACTGGGGATGCCCCACAATAGAGCTAACAGGGGCTTGGAGGAAGAATGTTGCACTGCCGGGAACATGAAGATAAACAACTTCAACCAACACTGCATTGAGCAACCTTGCTGAGGAGAAACCAAAAGAGGTTCGACAGGAGAAAGATAAAGTAATGCTCGAGATACGAACAAATGTCTTACCTGTTGGTAATCATACCACCCTCGGGAGAGCACTACGGATCTCCTAAGTATCCTTCCATCATTGTGAACGTTCACTTTGTTTAAGAACAATTTTTTTGAAAAATTTGTTTATTTTGAAAACAATGTTACTTTATCAATTAAACATGCAAAACATTTGTTGAGTCGAAACAAATAAAAGTGCAAATAATTGGATAAAAGCTCAAATTGATGTGATGGAATGGTAGTCTGCAAAGGGCGAGACTCCATAGATCTGTACAAGTTTGAAATCGGTGATGTATATTGGAGAGGGCTACATTGAACATAATGACCTTTCCTCTACCATTCCGAATTTTCGATGTATTCAAAGCTTCAGTCGATAACGAATCGAGAATTCCTGACAGATGACGGATATAGAGCACAGTCTTGTCAAGATGCAGTTACTTGCCAAATCCCTAATTTTTGCCTAGATTGCCCTAGTGTGAGGTGATCAATCTAGCGGGATGCACATTCTTTTTTCAAATGTCTCTAACTTTTGCCTGGATCTCCCTTTCGGGTTTTCAATCCACCGAGACGCTCCTTTTTGCCTAAGTCGCCCTTTGGGGTGTTCGACTTAGCGAGCTATTCAGTTTTTTTTTGCTATTTTAGGCGAAGTATTTCTTGACTGCATCTGGATTCACAGGACGAGTGAACTTCTTTATCCATTGTTGTAAGTGTCAAAGCATCGCATGAAAAGGATTTCTTGACAACATATGGACATTCATAGCTGGGAGTCCACTTGCCCCTGGAATTGAGCGCGAAAGACAAGACTTTCTTGAGCACGAGGTCACCTTCTCGGAACACACGAGGCTTGACATTCTTATTGAATGCTTTCATCACTCTCTGCTGATATAACCGACCATGACACCTGGCAATTAATCTCTTCTTTTTGGTCGAATTCAGCATCAATCAACTTGGGACTTTGAGGGTGCTATTTTTCTTTTGTTTTTTCCTTCTTTTCTTTCTTTTGATTTCTTTTTTTTTCTTGGATATTGCACCCTCTTTTCTTTTTTGTTAATGCCCCAGTTGGCTGTTCTGCTGATTCTCGAGATGCAGCTGAGTGATCTTCTTTTCTTGCTCAAGAAGGCGGGAAATCTCGTCAGGAATCCCTTCAACATCATCTTCTTCCGCTTCGAATACAGGGAATTCAAAATTGGGAGATGACGTCCGATCATCATGTTCAATGGGTTTAAGAATCAACCTGCATAATGATTTTGATATGAAAAGCTTTTTGGAAATCAAACAAGACAATCGTTATGCAGATGAAAAGATTGCTTTTATTCTTGTTTTTTAGGGTTTTTTGTGATCACCAATTTCATGCAAAAAGAAAAAAGGGAAAACAAATGGAAAAACAAATGTTTTAACATGCTTTTATTTGAATGAAAATATCATTGCACAAAATGCTGCCAACAATGTCATCACTTCTCCTTTTGGCATGGGAGAAGGGTTTTTAAACAAAGTGATTATTACGCTGACTTAAGAACAACTGTAGGAACGCCCACAGTGACCCAATTGTGATAGATCCCCCCAGGGATGACAACTGTCAGTATCCTTTGCATCAGCAGCCTCTGCTTTTGAACAAACCTCTAGAAGAAAAGTCGGCGCCAGCCCGGGACTTGTTATCTTCAAACTTGATTAACATGGGGACCTAAGTCCTCAAAGTTCAGAATACCTGACCTCACGAGGTCTTGAACTTTCATCTTCAACTGAAAGCAACTGTCCACATCATGACCAGGAGCACCCGAGTGATACACACAATGCTGTTCAGGCCTATACCACCACCGAGGGTTGACGGGTATAGCCGGCGGGTCTCTGGGAGTAATCAAGTTCCGCTTTATCAAAGAGGGATACAACTCTGAGTACGACATAGGGATTGGGTCAAAAATGATCCTCTTCCTCTCATTACCCGTATTGGCTTGATTATCATAGGGAGGCTGGTAAGCCTGCTGTTGAGGACGATGTTGCTGATGTTGATACTGTTGAGTTGGTCTTCTCTGTTGCTGTGGAGTTTGAGTTGCTGGGATAGTCACAGCAGCGACCTGTCGATATGGTCCTCTGTTTGCACTCCTTCGACGGTGTACAACATTTGTTTCATTCTCTCCCCTTTTGGGTGCCCCAGAGTATGTCTTCTTAGAATTCGAAGAACTTGAAGAGTCAGGATCTTGTATCTTTCCTGCTTTGATAAGACTCTCAGTCCTTTCCCCACAGACAACAACATCAGAAAAGCTGCTGAACGGGCAACTTCCCATGCGATCCATGAACATACCCTGCAGGGTTCCAATGAACATGTCAGTCAGCTCTCTCTCCAACAAAGGAGGTTGCACTCTTGCGGCTAGCTCACGCCATCTCTGGGCGTACTCTTTGAAGCTTTCCTTGGATTTCTGACACAAACTCTGCAATTGAGTTCGGCTCGGCGCCATATCCATGTTGTGCTTGTATTGCCTCAGAAAGGCTTCACCCAGATCTTTCCAGCTTCTAACTGATTCTCTTTTCAGATCCATGTACCAGTCCAAAGACGCTCCATACAAACTGTCTTGGAAAAAGTACATCCACATCTTTTCGTCGTCAGTGTATGCGGAGATCTTCCTGAAGTAAGCCTGCACATGGGTGCGAGGACAAGAGGTGCCATTGAACTTTTCGAATGAGGGTGCTTTGAACTTGTACGGGATTCTCAAACCCTCTACCAGCCCCATATTTGTAACATCAAATCCGAGGGAGTTCTGGCATTCCATCGCACAGATCTTCTCAGCCAGGGCATCGACCTTGCGATCCCTATCCTCAACTCTGACCACCTCATCATCTTCACTCAGCATTGTGAACATGTCCTCTTGTCTGTCGACAATAGGAGCTGGATGACGAACAGGAGCCCTGGTAGCTCTAGCATTGACCTCTGCAGCAAGAGGCTGTCCATTGATCCTTATTCCTCTCAACTCATCCCCGACGGCATAGTCGTTAGTGGGAGTGTAACACCCCGATAATAATAAAATAATTATTTAAATTGAGTTAATAATTTATTTATTAATTTAATTAAATAATTGGAAATTTTATTATTATTATTATTGGATTATTATTATTAATATTATTTGGAAAATATATAAGTTGGAAATAAGAGAAAAGAGTTCATTTTTGGAAAATAAGGTTTTACGTGAAAAGCAGAAAGCGATCGTGAAAGAGGCAGGGCAAGAGGAAGAAGGTTGAAGAAGAGAAGAGCTTGGAGCTTGAGATTCGCCGGATTAATCAGGTAAAGGGGGTTTATCGTCGATTAATGGGTATTATGGGATAGTATGTAATGGGTAGTGATAAGCCGTTATTTGACCCTAATTGGGATTGGTGAATGCTGGAATTACGTTGGTTAAAATGTGTTAAAAACTGAAATTGAATCCGTGATTTTATGTGTCGTGATTTTCCGATAGTGTAGCTTTTTTACGGAATTGGAATCGGAGGTCCGGAAGTCCTCCAATGGCGGAAAATGCGGAGGATTCTGCATTCTGCCTTGAGTTAGCGCAGGAACAGCTTCTGTCTTGCGTTAACCGGTTAACCCAGGGTGTTAACCGGTTAACACTGTTTTGAATTGTGAAAATTTGCTGTTTTGTCTGCGTTAACCGGTTAACCCAGGGTGTTAACCGGTTAACACTGTTGTGATTGCTGAAATATTGCTGTTTGTGCTGCGTTAAACGGTTAACCCAGGGCGTTAACCGGTTAACACTGTTAAGTTTTGGGACAGGAAGCGTGTTGTGTTGCGTTAACCGGTTAACCCAGGGCGTTAACCGGTTAACACTGTTGCAGAGTGGAAAATTGGTGTTTTAAATGTTGTGTGCCTATTTGAGGGTTGGCCTATGTTGGCCTATGATGTAACAGGGATTAATTCCCGCTGTTTGAGCAGTATAGGTATTAGTAGAGTGTGCTAATGCTGTGTTCAATTATTTGACATGATATGATGTGTTGATACATGTGTTGATGATGTATGATGATATGCATAATGCTGTGAATGTATATATTATGCATGTATTTGTGAATGGACTGTTGTATGGCTTAGAGTGTGAGCATGTGTCCATTGTGGATTGTTGTTGATGTTGCATTGCTAGATGATTTGCGTGCATAGCATAGCCTGTGGGGCTGTAGCTAATTCCCATGGTGAGGAATTAGTGAGTGAATCATTGTGGATTTGTTGTTGATGTTTGCATGCTAGATGATTAGTGTGCATAGTCTAGCCTTCGGGGCTGTAGCTAATTCCCATGGTGAGGAATTAGTGAGTGAGTCATTAGATCTCAAATGAGTGGGACTAGTGAGCTTAGTAGCCGTATCTGGATTTGATCGGTGAGCTTGAACTATATGTTCAAGAATAGTCGGTACCGCATGTGTGGAGTCTCATTGCATAATGTATGTATGGCGTATAATATGAATGGATGTATTCCAATATTACACGTGTGTTTGTGTTGTTGTGGAGTATGATTTGAGATTATACTTGTGCTTTATGTTGATGTTGAGCTGATGTGCTGTTACTGATTATATGTTGCGATTAGGGTGATTAATGTGTTAAATTACTTAACATGACATTATATTCTATAATGCTTATTATATTGATTGAGGAACTCACCCTTACAACTATTTTTCAGGTAATGAGAAATGAGTTGAGTAGAAGCGAAGGCTTGGAGTCTAGTGTAGTCTCCTTAGTGGGTCGTGCTCTGATAGATGTAACATCGGGATGGGATATTTACCTTGTTGAATAATTTACATGTGAATGTTACATGTTTTACATGATTGAGGAGATCTCTATTCGTTGCGTTTTATGCAAATGTTTATGTTTTGAATAAATAAAAGAGCATGACCGTCATATTGTTGAATATTGTGGAATATTGTGTGTGACACCCTTGAAGGGCATAATTACTCTGATTGTTATACGTTTATTATTTTTAATTAAATATTTGGGGTATTTTAGAAGGGTGTTACATTAGTGGTATCAGAGCCTGGTCGGTCGAGTCGAGTCGTAATTATTCTGTTTCCCCTGTACGGTATAGGTGTTGTGTAACCCTATCAGTACTTATTGTTTTAGTTGTTTGGGTTTCAGAATAGAGATGGCTGGAAGAGGTAGAGATGATGCTGCGATTGCTGAGGCTCTGGGTATGCTAGCTGGAGTACTTGGAGGAAATCCGAATGTTGTGGGAATGGGAGCTGCTCGTCAACTGAGTGAGTTCCAGAAGAACAATCCTCCAATGTTCAAGGGAGCATACGATCCAGATGGCGCTCAGAAGTGGTTGAAGGAGATCGAGAGGATCTTCCGAGTGACTGAGTGTGCCGATAACCAGAAGGTCAGGTTCGGTACGCATATGCTGTCAGAGGAAGCTGATGACTGGTGGGTTGCTACCCGCACTGAGTTGGAATCTGCTGGGAATACTGAGATCACTTGGGCTGTGTTCAGAGAGAGATTCCTGAGGAAGTACTTTCCAGAGGATGTCAGAGGAAAGTAAGAGATAGAGTTTTTGGAATTGAAGCAGGGTAACAGGTCTGTTACGGAGTATGCTGCTAAGTTCACAGAACTGTCGAAGTATTATACTCCCTATAATGAGGCTGCTGGAGAATTTTCGAAATGTGTGAAGTTTGAGAACGGGTTGCGTCCCGAGATCAAACAGGCTATTGGATATCAGAGAATCAGAGTGTTTTCTGACTTGGTGGACTGTTGCAGGATTTTTGAACAGGATTCCAAAGCCAGAGCAGAGAGCTATCAGCAAAGGGTTGATAGGAAAGGCAAGAATCAGAATGATCGTGGGAAACCGTATGCAGCTGGCAAGGGTTTCCAGAAGCAGAGTGGGATGAAGAGGCCTAGTGGGGGAGACTCTAGTGCCCCTGCTAAGTGTTATAGATGTGGTCGGGCTGGACATCGTGTCCATGAGTGTACCAGTGCTGAGATGAAGTGTTTCAAGTGTGGCAAAGGTGGTCATTTGGCTGCAGAGTGTCGGTTGAAGACTGTAACTTGTTTCAACTGTGGAGAGTTGGGTCATATCAGTCCACAGTGTCCTAAGCCGAAGAAAGAGAATCAGTCAGGAGGCAAGGTCTTTGCTTTATCGGGTTCTGAGACTTCTGCAGATGATCGTTTGATCCGAGGTACGTGTTATATTAATGGCTTTCCTCTTGTAGCTATTATTTACACCGGTGCTACTCATTCCTTTATATCTTTGGAGTGTGCTGTGAAACTTAAGTTAGAGATATCTGAGATGCTTGGAAGTATGGTGATTGATACTCCTGCGAAGGGTTCAGTGACTACTACTTCAGCTTGCTTGAGTTGTCCTTTGAGTATTTTTGGTAGAGACTTTGGGATAGACCTTGTGTGTCTTCCACTAGTGCAGATTGATGTTATTCTGGGTATGAACTGGTTGGTGTGTAACCGAGTTTATATCAACTGTTTTGATAAGACTGTGATATTTCCTGAGATTGAGGAAGGGAAGAGTTTATTTCTATCAGCAAGGCAGGTGAATGAGGAAGTAGCAGATGGGGCAGAGTTGTTTATGCTGTTAGCGACTATGGAGGCTAAAGAAAAACTGGTGATTGGCGATCTAGCCGTGGTGTGTGATTTTCCTGATGTGTTTCCAGAGGAAGTGAATGAATTGCCGCCAGAACGTGAAGTTGAGTTCTCGATTGATTTGGTACCGGGTACTAGACCGATATCGATGGCTCCGTACCGTATGTCTGCTGTTGAGTTAACTGAACTGAAGAGCCAGTTGGAAGATCTGTTGGATAAGAAATTTATTCGTCCGAGTGTGTCACCGTGGGGTGCACCAGTGTTGTTGGTTAAGAAGAAAGAAGGTACTATGAGGTTGTGTGTGGACTACAGGCAACTGAATAAAGTGACGATCAAGAATCGGTATCCTTTGCCGAGGATTGATGATTTGATGGATCAGTTGGTTGGTGCGAGTGTGTTCAGCAAGATAGATTTGAGATCTGGGTATCATCAGATACGTGTGAAAACTGAGGATATTCAGAAGACTGCTTTCAGAACAAGGTATGGACATTATGAGTATTCTGTAATGCCTTTTGGTGTGACTAATGCGCCTGGAGTATTTATGGAGTATATGAATAGGATTTTCCATCCGTACCTAGACCAGTTTGTTGTGGTGTTTATTGATGACATTTTGGTGTATTCGAAATCTGAAGAAGAGCATGCTGAGCATTTGAGAGTGGTTTTAGAAGTTCTACGAGAAAAGAAGTTATTTGCTAAACTCTCTAAATGTGAATTTTGGTTAGAAGAGGTTAGTTTTCTTGGTCATGTGATTTCAAGAGGTGGTGTTGCTGTTGATCCTTCTAAGATAGAAGCGGTGTCTAAGTGGGAAGCTCCGAAGTCTGTTGCTGAGATTCGAAGTTTCCTTGGATTGGCTGGTTACTATAGGAAATTTATTGAGGGATTTTCTAAGTTGGCGTTACCGTTGACGATGTTGACTAGAAAGGGGCAAGCTTTCGTTTGGGACTCAAAGTGTGAAGAAGGTTTCCAAGAGTTAAAGAGAAGGTTAACTACTGCTCCTATTCTGATATTACCGAGTCCGTCGGAATCATTTGAGGTTTACTGTGATGCTTCATTGTTGGGTTTGGGTGGTGTGTTGATGCAGAATAAGCAGGTCATAGCTTATGCTTCGAGACAACTGAGGGTTCATGAGAGGAACTATCCGACACACGATTTAGAGTTGGCAGCTGTGGTGTTTGTTCTGAAGTTATGGAGGCATTACTTGTATGGTTCAAGATTTGAGGTCTTCAGTGACCATAAGAGTTTAAAGTATTTGTTTGATCAGAAAGAGCTGAATATGAGGCAGAGGAGATGGTTAGAATTTCTGAAGGATTATGACTTTGGTTTGAATTACCATCCGGGTAAAGCAAACGTGGTAGCTGATGCATTGAGTCGGAAATCCTTACATATGTCTATGTTAATGGTTAGAGAATTGGATTTAATTGAGCAGTTTAGAGACTTGAGTTTGGTGTGTGAGAGTACTCATACTAGTGTTAAATTGGGAATGTTGAAGTTAACAAGTGGTATTCTGGATGAGATCAGAGAGGGTCAGAAATCCGATGTGTTTTTGGTTGATAAGTTGACTTTAGTGAATCAAGGCCAAGGTGGTGAATTCAGAGTTGATGAGAATGGCGTTTTGAAATTTGGTAATCGGGTGTGTATTCCGGATGTTATCGAACTTAAGAAGAGTATTCTGGAGGAAGGACATCGTAGTGGCCTGAGTATTCATCCTGGAGCTACGAAGATGTATCATGATTTGAAGAAGTTATTTTGGTGGCCGGGAATGAAGAAGGAAATTGCGAGTTTTGTTTATTCCTGTTTGACGTGTCAGAAGTCAAAGATTGAGCATCAGAAGCCGTCTGGGCTAATGCAACCGTTGGCTATTCCAGAGTGGAAGTGGGATAGTATCAGTATGGATTTTGTTTCTGGGTTGCCGAGGACAAGTAAGAATTTTGAAGCCATTTGGGTGATTGTCTACAGGTTGACAAAATCGGCTCATTTCATTCCGATCAGAATGGATTATCCGTTAGAGAGATTAGCTGAGTTGTATATTGAGAAGGTTGTAAGTTTGCATGGTATTCCGTCGAGTATTGTTTCGGACAGAGATCCTAGATTTACATCGAAGTTCTGGGAAGGTTTGCAGAGGGCTTTGGGAACTAAGCTGAGATTGAGTTCTGCATATCATCCGCAGACTGATGGTCAGACTGAGAGGACGATTCAGTCATTAGAGGATCTTTTGAGAGCTTGTGTTTTGGAAAAGGGAGGTGCTTGGGATTGTTATTTGCCTTTGATTGAGTTTACCTACAACAATAGTTTTCATTCGAGCATTGGTATGGCACCGTTTGAAGCTTTGTATGGTAGGAGATGTCGGACACCGTTATGTTGGTATGAGTCCGGTGAGAGTGCCGTGGTTGGACCGGAGATTGTTCAACAAACTACGGAAAAGATTAAGATGATTCAGGAGAAGATGAGAATTGCTCAGAGTCGTCAGAAGAGTTATCATGATAAGAGGAGGAAGTCACTTGAGTTCCAAGAGGGAGATCATGTGTTTCTTCGTGTTACTCCGATAACTGGTGTTGGTCGAGCTTTGAAGTCGAAGAAGTTGACACCTCGATTTATTGGTCCTTATCAGATTTTGGAGATGATAGGGGAGGTAGCCTATCGTGTCGCTTTACCGCCGTCGCTTGCAAATTTGCATGAGGTTTTTCATGTGTCTCAGTTGAGGAGGTACATTCATGATCCGTCGCATGTAGTCCAAGTAGATGATGTACAGGTGAGAGATAACCTGACTGTTGAAACATCACCTATGAGGATCGAGGATCGAGAGTTGAAGCAGTTGCGGGGTAAAGAGATTGCCTTGGTGAAGGTAGCTTGGGGAGGACCAGCAGGTGGCAATGTGACTTGGGAACTTGAGAGTAAGATGAAGGAGTCTTACCCAGAGTTGTTCGCTTGAGGTATGTTTTCGAGGACGAAAACTCTTTTAGTGGGGGAGAGTTGTAACACCCCGATAATAATAAAATAATTATTTAAATTGAGTTAATAATTCATTTATTAATTTAATTAAATAATTGGAAATTTTATTATTATTATTATTGGATTATTATTATTATTATTATTTGGAAAATATATAAGTTGGAAATAAGAGAAAAGAGTTCATTTTTGGAAAATAAGGTTTTACGTGAAAAGCAGAAAGCGATCGTGAAAGAGGCAGGGCAAGAGGAAGAAGGTTGAAGAAGAGAAGAGCTTGGAGCTTGAGATTCGCCGGATTAATCAGGTAAAGGGGGTTTATCGTCGATTAATGGGTATTATGGGATAGTATGTAATGGGTAGTGATAAGCCGTTATTTGACCCTAATTGGGATTGGTGAATGCTGGAATTACGTTGGTTAAAATGTGTTAAAAACTGAAATTGAATCCGTGATTTTATGTGTCGTGATTTTCCGATAGTGTAGCTTTTTTACGGAATTGGAATCGGAGGTCCGGAAGTCCTCCAATGGCGGAAAATGCGGAGGATTCTGCATTCTGCCTTGAGTTAGCGCAGGAACAGCTTCTGTCTTGCGTTAACCGGTTAACCCAGGGTGTTAACCGGTTAACACTGTTTTGAATTGTGAAAATTTGCTGTTTTGTCTGCGTTAACCGGTTAACCCAGGGTGTTAACCGGTTAACACTGTTGTGATTGCTGAAATATTGCTGTTTGTGCTGCGTTAACCGGTTAACCCAGGGCGTTAACCGGTTAACACTGTTAAGTTTTGGGACAGGAAGCGTGTTGTGTTGCGTTAACCGGTTAACCCAGGGCGTTAACCGGTTAACACTGTTGCAGAGTGGAAAATTGGTGTTTTAAATGTTGTGTGCCTATTTGAGGGTTGGCCTATGTTGGCCTATGATGTAACAGGGATTAATTCCCGCTGTTTGAGCAGTATAGGTATTAGTAGAGTGTGCTAATGCTGTGTTCAATTATTTGACATGATATGATGTGTTGATACATGTGTTGATGATGTATGATGATATGCATAATGCTGTGAATGTATATATTATGCATGTATTTGTGAATGGACTGTTGTATGGCTTAGAGTGTGAGCATGTGTCCATTGTGGATTGTTGTTGATGTTGCATTGCTAGATGATTTGCGTGCATAGCATAGCCTGTGGGGCTGTAGCTAATTCCCATGGTGAGGAATTAGTGAGTGAATCATTGTGGATTTGTTGTTGATGTTTGCATGCTAGATGATTAGTGTGCATAGTCTAGCCTTCGGGGCTGTAGCTAATTCCCATGGTGAGGAATTAGTGAGTGAGTCATTAGATCTCAAATGAGTGGGACTAGTGAGCTTAGTAGCCGTATCTGGATTTGATCGGTGAGCTTGAACTATATGTTCAAGAATAGTCGGTACCGCATGTGTGGAGTCTCATTGCATAATGTATGTATGGCGTATAATATGAATGGATGTATTCCAATATTACACGTGTGTTTGTGTTGTTGTGGAGTATGATTTGAGATTATACTTGTGCTTTATGTTGATGTTGAGCTGATGTGCTGTTACTGATTATATGTTGCGATTAGGGTGATTAATGTGTTAAATTACTTAACATGACATTATATTCTATAATGCTTATTATATTGATTGAGGAACTCACCCTTACAACTATTTTTCAGGTAATGAGAAATGAGTTGAGTAGAAGCGAAGGCTTGGAGTCTAGTGTAGTCTCCTTAGTGGGTCGTGCTCTGATAGATGTAACATCGGGATGGGATATTTACCTTGTTGAATAATTTACATGTGAATGTTACATGTTTTACATGATTGAGGAGATCTCTATTCGTTGCGTTTTATGCAAATGTTTATGTTTTGAATAAATAAAAGAGCATGACCGTCATATTGTTGAATATTGTGGAATATTGTGTGTGACACCCTTGAAGGGCATAATTACTCTGATTGTTATACGTTTATTATTTTTAATTAAATATTTGGGGTATTTTAGAAGGGTGTTACAGGGAGCAGCGACATTGGCATTCTCATAAGCAGGTGCAACAACAGGCGAAGCACGGTTGGACGTAGGGATCACAGTCTCCTGTCTCTGAACCAAGGCTCTGAGCTCTTCCTGACCTTGAGCGACCCCCTGCATCATTGACATAAACTGGGCCATGTTCGCCCTCATCTCAGCCAACTCAGTCTGAACCTGGTCCATATTCCTCTGATGGTTGAGTCTGGTTGAATACCGATGCAGTCTCTGATCAGCTATCCTGCCTGACACAGGAACCAGAGTGAGAAGTCCGAACTAGAACACCTGTTATGCAATATGACATGAGTATGATGTTAATGCATATGATGCACATGAAATGATCATTTCTCAGGCATTCAAAGAGCCTGATTCATCTTCGAAAAATAGCAATCTGCAGCAACACGGCGCGGTATACAAGAGCAATGAGTACCGAGTGAAACCAACAATTTCATCTGTAAATGAGCACCCGGATCCATCAGTGAACAAACTCTGGAATGTACCCGAGAAATGATATGCATGCAGAGATTAGCTTTTTTTTTTTTTCCCTTTTTTTTCAATTTTTTATTGCATTTCTTTTGAAAAATAAACATGCTATGATGCACATGATGCAGACACGACTGGCAAGCTGTGCATCTCTGAACACAGGATCGAAGCTTCGGCTCGAACTCTGATCACAATCATCTGAAACCCAAAGTCAACTGGTCAACTGAACCATATCCACATCTGCTGTTCAGGCCTATACCACCACCGAGGGTTGACGGGTATAGCCGGCGGGTCTTTGGGAGTAATCAAGTTCCGCTTTATCAAAGAGGGATACAACTCTGAGTACGACATAGGGATTGGGTCAAAAATGATCCTCTTCCTCTCATTACCCGTATTGGCTTGATTATCATAGGGAGGCTGGTAAGCCTGCTGTTGAGGACGATGTTGCTGATGTTGATACTGCTGAGTTGGTCTTCTCTGTTGCTGTGGAGTTTGAGTTGCTGGGATAGTCACAGCAGCGACCTGTCGATATGGTCCTCTGTTTGCACTCCTTCGATGGTGTACAGCATTTGTTTCATTCTCTCCCTTTTTGGGTGCCCCAGAGTATGTCTTCTTAGAATTCGAAGAACTTGAAGAGTCAGGATCTTGTATCTTTCCTGCTTTGATAAGACTCTCAGTCCTTTCCCCACAGACAACAACATCAGAAAAGCTGCTGAACGGGCAACTTCCCATGCGATCCATGAACACATCCTGCAGGGTTCCAATGAACATGTCAGTCAGCTCTCTCTCCAACATAGGAGGTTGCACTCTTGCGGCTAGCTCACGCCATCTCTGGGCGTACTCTTTGAAGCTTTCCTTGGATTTCTGACACAAACTCTGCAATTGAGTTCGGCTCGGCGCCATATCCATGTTGTGCTTGTATTGCCTCAGAAAGGCTTCACCCAGATCTTTCCAGCTTCTAACTGATTCTCTTTTCAGATCCATGTACCAGTCCAAAGACGCTCCATACAAACTGTCTTGGAAAAAGTACATCCACATCTTTTCGTCGTCAGTGTATGCGGAGATCTTCCTGAAGTAAGCCTGCACATGGGTGCGAGGACAAGATGTGCCATTGAACTTTTCGAATGAGGGTGCTTTGAACTTGTACGGGATTCTCAAACCCTCTACCAGCCCCATATTTGTAACATCAAATCCGAGGGAGTTCTGGCATTCCATCGCACGGATCTTCTCAGCCAGGGCATCGACCTTGCGATCCCTATCCTCAACTCTGACCACCTCATCATCTTCACTCAGCATTGTGAACATGTCCTCTTGTCTGTCGACAATAGGAGCTGGATGACGAACAGGAGCCCTGGTAGCTCTAGCATTGACCTCTGCAGCAAGAGGCTGTCCATTGATCCTTATTCCTCTCAACTCATCCCCGACGGCATAGTCGTTAGTGGGAGCAGCGACATTGGCATTCTCATAAGCAGGTGCAACAACAGGCGAAGCACGGTTGGACGTAGGGATCACAGTCTCCTGTCTCTGAACCAAGGCTCTGAGCTCTTCCTGACCTTGAGCGACCCCCTGCATCATTGACATAAACTGGGCCATGTTCGCCCTCATCTCAGCCAACTCAGTCTGAACCTGGTCCATATTCCTCTGATGGTTGAGTCTGGTTGAATACCGATGCAGTCTCTGATCAGCTATCCTGCCTGACACAGGAACCAGAGTGAGAAGTCCGAACTAGAACACCTGTTATGCAATATGACATGAGTATGATGTTAATGCATATGATGCACATGAAATGATCATTTCTCAGGCATTCAAAGAGCCTGATTCATCTTCGAAAAATAGCAATCTGCAGCAACACGGCGCGGTATACAAGAGCAATGAGTACCGAGTGAAACCAACAATTTCATCTGTAAATGAGCACCCGGATCCATCAGTGAACAAACTCTGGAATGTACCCGAGAAATGATATGCATGCAGAGATTAGCTTTTTTTCTTTTTTCCTTTTTTTTTCAATTTTTTTATTGCATTTCTTTTGAAAAATAAACATGCTATGATGCACATGATGCAGACACGACTGGCAAGCTGTGCATGTCTGAACACAGGATCGAAGCTTCGGCTCGAACTCTGATCACAATCATCTGAAACCCAAAGTCAACTGGTCAACTGAACCATATCCACATCTGAGCATCCTCAAATTCAGCCCAAGGATCCGAAATAAACGGAACCCTCTGATCAATGCCAGGATCAAACCTCCGGCGTCCAGAAATAGATCCATAAATCCGACTTATAAATAGGACTCTGATCAACCAATAGTCCTCAACAACGTCACCATCAGAACATGCATCTGTAAGAATCAACCCTCCCCTCGCAGGTAAATTCTAATCAAGTCATCCTAAGGCGGATAATGATCTCGACAATCGGGCAAAGATACTCAACGTGTTTGCCCTTTCGGGTGTGCCGTTGTAGCTCTCTTAAGATCGTCTCAATCAAAGATCCGGGAAATGATCGGTCACCAGAGTCAATAGTTCAGGTGAAGTGACACAACCAAAATGGATACTCCACAGAGGAAGGGCACTATCAAATGAACCTCGTCCGGCTTGTGGTATGTCACGTTGCAACAATATGCTGATAAAGCAAATGAGGAACGTGAGACCACACTAATCCTAAGTGTATACTCGGGCCTGGGTTTTAGCCCCACTCAGAACACCCACCCCAAACAGAGGAACCACCTGCACAGAGGACAGCTCAATGACAGTATGATGCATGCAAACAGATATGCACATATATACAACATAATAATCATGCATACAATAATTAACAGCAAATAGCAACCAAAACCCTAACCTAGAGAACGCTAGGAGAGACTCGCTTAGGGAAGATGGACCAGCACAGGTCAACTTCTCTATGTCCCCAGTAGAGTCGCCAGCTGTAGCATTACGCGAAAAACCGGCGGGAAACGAAGAACAACAGAGCCGCCACCGTGCGTTATTTATCCCAAAAGAAGGAAAGGAAACGCTCAGAGTAAACCTGGAAAAAGCATGGTCTCGCGACCAAAGAGAATGGGATCGGGAGTCGGTTATGCGAAGGGAAGGTATTAGCACCCCTACGCATCCGTCGTACTCGACGGGATCCAAGCACAAAAGGAAGGAAAATTGGTTGCTAAAACACTGCTCAAACACACATTTACACAGGCTGAAGGAGACACAAGAAAACGAGAGACTGAACTCGGCAGGATATCGCATCCTTGGCGTACTTAGTCTATCAAGCATAGACATCAGAGTCAAAGTAGTTCGGACTGGGGAAACGACGCATGCTCGCTAGGATGTCGCATCCTATGCATACGTATCTCCTTTGGATGAAGGAGAATCAGAGCATTCGTAGCTCGGCTAACACGCACACAAACAAACACAGGCAAAGGCAAACATGGAGCCTGAATGCCAATTACTGGACTTACATCAGCATCCGAACCAAAACACACGCAAGGAGGCAAACATGGAGCCTGAATGCCAATCACTGGACTTACATCAGCATCCGAACCAATCAAACCCACACTGGAACCCGAACGCCACTCGATGGACTTACATCAGCTTCCAAGCACACAACAACACAAAACAAAGACACAGGCGCCTGGAGAGATCTGCTCATCTCCTGCCTACGTACCTCATCTGGTATGAGGATCAGGGCGACGTAGTTCCCTTACGAAGGGACACAGGACTAGCCTAACCAGATGACAGAGGGAAACACAACTAGGGAGACTACGACTCGAGCCTAGCTATTATCATGCAAAGTTGTCCCTAAGTCAAGGTTTCTAGCTAACTTGCACAGGAAGCAAGCCTATCCTATTCAACACAAGTAAACAGCAAATCAAGCATTCACAAGTAGCACACACTATATGCACACAAATGGGGCTCAATCAAGGGGTAAGACTGCAAGAGCAAGTCATCTGTACTGGGGTAGTGTTAGCTCTTAACCTTGCCATTGAGGGGCTAAGGTGAAGCTGATGAAAGGTGAGTGAAGATAAGACTTCACAGCTCTTATCCCTGGTCAGGGAGAGCTTCAGACAAAGGAGTGTGGGTTCAGAAAGGAGGAACCCTTCTACACTTAAGACTCTGACACAACTGTACATTGTACAAGATCTTGGGTTTGTGTCCCAATGCATCAACACAGTAGTGTGAGCAGAGGGACGACTCAACAGAATAGCGGGGGATAGATTGCATATCCCTTGGGTTCCGCCAATTGCCTTAATCAAGGTCTTTACCTGCTTGGGGACAAAAATAAACAAACACAATCATCGCCTCTTAAGGAGGACTTCAGACAGGTGCCTGGCCAAGTAACAGGCCAGGTCTTCCAGACTACATGGAGACAAGAGAGTCTACCTCAATGCAAATTGCTTAGCAAGCAAAGCAAAGCAATGTGAGCGACTAATGTACCTGAAATCAATCAAATACAGTCAGTACTCAGACAAACCAAACAGCAAATGATTCACAGTTAATTACATACAGACAGACACAAGCCAATGCACAATGTGCATAGCACAAAGCTCAAGTGAACCAAGCACCCTACAACACAAACAAGTTAGTTTACAATAGTCAAGTGAAACAATTCAACTTGCATTAATTCCTTTTAAGCCCTTTACTTCTTAACCTGAAAAGTCAAAGTCAAACTCAAACATGAGTAATAGGACCACTAGGACAAGCCTAGGGTCCAAAGGATGGAAAAAATGTAAAACAGCAAGTGAAACATAACCAAAATCAAGGTTCATCAATTAATAATAGGATCCAATTGGCCTCACATCCAAACTATGCACTAAATTAATTTCATACACAAATTAGATCAAGTTAGGCAAATGTGAATCATATATGAGCAAACAGAATGATCTCACTCAAACAAATACCTAAACAGCTCAATAAATTCCACAAAAATTCCAGCCTAAACAGGACACATTCAATGAACTACATATCAATTTTCATGCCATTTGGACAATAGGAAGTAGGTCAATGAAAATCATAAAGTCAGCAGAAATCCAAACAAGTCGACACATGGTAGCAAAATGAGCATCAACTTCAATCAAGTGCCAAACAGTGAAAACAATTAAGAAATGAGTGGGACCAAAGCCAAACTACACCTAAACATGTTATGAATCACTCCATCAAATTTCACATTCATATGATATAGTATGAGCATTTCATGAGACATGGAAAACAAACACTCAAACAAAGACCAAAAATGTCTAACCAGCAATCAAAAATCTCAATTAAATGGAAAATGAATCAACAATTCATACAAAAATTCATGGTGAAACTATACATATACAAGACACAGCATGCAAAATTTGAGATCAATTGGAAAAGCCTAGGCATGTCAAATAAAATCACTAAATTGACCTAACCTAGTGTGACACAAATTGTCACACTCAACTTGCAAACATCATATCTACCAAACCAGAGATCAAAAATTCACAAACTATACATCAAAATAACCAGCAAGGAGTCAAGAATTAGCATGCGAAATTTCATTCAATTTGGATAATGTATGAGTATTTGGTGATCAAAATGGTAAAACATACAAATATGTCACACATGTCAAAGATCCCTAAGCCATTCTAAAATTCTACCAAGCACAACATGAACTATTATGCCTAAAAAATTCTAGAGAAAAATTGGGATCTAACAAAAAAATTGTCACCTAATTTGGACTTAAATTGGATTTTATAAGAATTTTTTAAGATTTGTTAATTATGTGAAATAATTATTTAAGGATTAAATTAATTAATTGAAGCGAATGGCAGTTTTGTAATTTCTGAAGCCAGGCCAAAAACGATGTAGTACTCATTAATTCGGTGTCATCACGCGATTGGTGGAATTTGGAGGGAAACAGGTTTTTGAAAACGCCATGCTGCGAAACGGATTGAACACGCTTATTTTCCAGAATTTTGAAGTTCATCAGCGTGTTCTTGTGTTCTTGAGTCCAAAATTCGGTTACGCTCAAATTGCAAGGAAAATGCACAAATGATATATGGATGGAAAGGTCTAAACATGTACATCACAAATATCATCATCAAATCATCCAGAAGTTCATGTACAAGGCGAATCGAACGAAAGAAATTTTGACATGCAATCTTTAATCCTAGATTTCTCACTCAATAATTGATTAAAATCGAAACTACAAGCATCTTAGCACTCTACAAACTAAGACCTACAAGAAGCACATCACAATTTGGCAAATAGTTAGATTCGAATTCCAACCTTGATCGATGGCAGTTGTGAAATCTTTGCTCCTTTTGATCCAATTTGCGAAAACAGAAGTAGTATTAAGCTGTAGGAGGTGAATGATGAAGAAACTTCAGCTCAAACGTGCAAGAATCCACGTGAATTCGCGACTGCCATTGGAGATGATGCTTTCAACAGTTGGTTTTTAGCTCGTCTTTCTCCTCCAAATGCTTCAAACAGAAGTTATACAAGACCTGCACATGAAGAATTCACCAAGAAATTGCAACAACATTCATGAATTATTGACGAATTTGGAAAGAAATGTGAAAGTTCAAAGTGAAGAAAGTGAGAGAATTGTGAAAGTTTTTCTGTTTGGATCTTGAAAAATGATTAGTGCTTAAGCAATACAGTTACAATTATCTATTTATACCTCTCCCTAATCCAAAATTAATTAAGATTAAGCAAATGGCAAAGATTAGTGTTAATGTGCAATTTTAAGCTTTGGCCAAAATGCCCTCTCTTAAACCAACTGATTTTTCTGTCCAACCTTGGTTCAAACAGGTCCTAAATGACATTTGGAAGGTGTTGCAAAAAGTCCCATTTCAAAATTCCATGTATTTCTCAAATTGGACCATTTTGCCCTTGGATTTTAATTGTTGCACTTGAAAATTGACCTTTTTGTATGAAGACTTTTGGCAAAATATGATGATGGATTATGAAAGTACACATCAAATGTGATTTGCTCAAAGAAAAACCATCCAATTTGGCCATTCCATGTGAAAGTTATGGCACTTTGATTTTGGGCATTTTTGGAAAATGAATGGATCATATCTTGCCAACCACACATGGGAATTTCAAGTTCTTGGACTTTTTGGAATGGTGAGATCAAGATCTTCAACTTTCATGTTGGACAAAATTCCATTTGAAGCTTGTATGATGAAGTTATTTTGAGGAGAAAAAGTTTCCATTTTGGGCAGCTGAAATTACAGGTCACCTGCTATTTTTGGAAACTTCTGATCTGACCCCCAAATCTTCAACCTTGGTCTTTGGTATGTCAAATGAGACTTATATGGACATGAATGAGGCCTTTCAAACCATCTCACACCTTCCAATCCATAAAATCAGGCACAGTTGACCACAGTTGACTTTCTAGGGTTTCTGGTTGACTGAACAATGACTGATGACTTCTGAGCATCCAATCTTTGGCCAAACCACTTCACCATGATCCTTAGACCATATGAGCTTGATAAATCAACCATAGGGCTTTGTTCCAATGAAAATAGCACATGCTTGCTTGATTGACCTGATCTCCTGACCAGTTTGACCTAATTCATCAGCTGAGCTTGCACTTGGGCAAATGGACAATGCAATGTTATGCAGCGGCCTATGTTATGCTATGACCTAATATGAAATGAATGTACAAAAGGTAGGGTGCAAATTTGAGGTGCTACACATTTCACTTTACAAATTTACATGATGATTGTATGCTTTGATGCTTAAACCATATATGCATGACCTTTAGAAGCAGGGCATGTCCTTATGTTTATTTGGATGTGATGTTGTTGCTCATTTTGATTTGATAACTTATAATTTGATTGTATATTTTTTCCATGACTTGATATGGATTAATTTATTTATATTTCATCTATTCTTTCATGACTTCATATGTTTTGCTTAGTTTCTATCCTTTTGTTCCATGACATGATATGGATTACTCTATTTACCTTCTATTTGTTCTTCCATGACTTGATATGGATTGCTATGGCTTGTATCTTCTTTACATGACTTGATATGGATCACTTTGTTATCTCTCATCTATTCTTCCATGACTTGATATGAATTGCTTTGCCTTTATATTCTTTTATCTTCCCCCCATGACATGATATGGATTGTTATTAATTTTCTTTCACCATGACTTGATATGAAGTTGTCTTCTTCTTTCATCTCTTTTCCATGACTTGATATAGATCACTTTGTTAGCTCTCATCTATTCTTCCATGACTTTATATGGATTGCTTTGCCTTTATATTCTTTTATCTTCCCCCCATAACATGATATGGATTGTTATTACTTTTCTTTCACCATGACTTGATATGGAGTTGTCTTCTTCTTTCATCTCTTTTCCTTGTGTGAACAACATGTTCCCGATAAGATTTCTTTGGTTAATTATTGGTTAAGTTTTAACCAAATTAGACCTTAGGTTTGTTAACCAAGCATGACAACATTAGATAGAACCCCTTCATCCTTAACCCTAGGTCAATCTTTGCATGATAACTCAGGTAGATGTTTCCCTCTTACCCTAACTTTAGGACCACTATTGCATGCCAACATTAGGGTTTATCTTTATAATTCCCCTATATTTTCCATTTTTCTTTTGCATTCATTCTAAAACAATAACCTTTCTTAATCAAAATCCAAAAACATTTTAAATGCTACTTGAACTCTTTCGACAATAAGAGAGAAGTACCTAGATGCCTCCTGCTTTGGGTGGATCATTTGATGTATTATTTCAAAAAAATACTCAACCAATCAAATTTTCTTTTTCCAATTGGATTTTCTTATGAAAATTTGCAATCAGGGTGGTTACCCATAAAAAGCACAAAAAACCAACATTATTAAGAAGAACTACAGTGCTCTGATTCCTTATTGACATGTAGGCATTGGATTGCAAAACCTAAGCGAGCATAATAATAAAAACCTTATTTTTTTGTAATAAATTCATCCATTTGCATGCATTACCTTTAGTTAGTAAGTTTTAGAAAAAACACACCCTTTTGATTAGAACAACAAGAGTGGATCCTGTAGAGTACTACAAACGTGAGGGGTGCTAATACCTTCCTCTTGCGTAACTGACTCCCTTACCCATCTTTTGGTTGCAAGATCATTTTATTCATCCTTTTTTAGGTTTACTAAGTGATTCCTTTCCCTATCTTAGGATAAATATCATTGGTGGAGACTCTGTTTTGTGTGCACGTTTCTCCGAGATGCGATAATGATGTCCTTAAGTAACGCTTCAACAGAGGGTACTTCGAAGATGTCATAGTTGAAATCTTCTAGATTCATGGGTGCTTTTTGTTCTGGTTCTTTTAGTATTATTTTTGTTCCTTTGGAGCATTTTTCAATTACTTTTCCATCAATGATCTAATACCTCATTATTCCTAGTGTTGTTTCTCCTATTTTTGTTACATCTTACTCGTAATCTTCTCCTTTAAGGTTGAAATCAATGTGCTATAGGATTTTTGTGACCAAGTTGCCATATATTAAGCATATTCCTTTCCTTTTGATTGGAAACATGTACTGTATCACTTTACTTTCCTAGTTTGTTTTAGCTTTGTTTGTAAAATAGTTGCAACATCAGAACAAGTTAGGAGACTCAAGTTGTTTTTTCTTAGAAAAAGTATATGATTTGCCACATAATGGATCAGAAGAATTCCAATATGCATAAAACCTACCGGGGATGGAAAGTGTACTAAAGACTTTGGATTTTTCAGAAATGAGGAGGCATCGGTCTTGAAGTTAAAGTTGTCACCTTGTTCATTTGGGTTAAAGACGTGCGCATTAAGCGAAAGATCCAAAATGTTTGCAAAATATTCTAAGGATAGGGATATATTGTGTTTTCTTAGTTCATAATAGATTATTACATCGGTGAAGTAGAGATTTGAAAATAAAATTTTGAATAAGGATGGGTGCACTTTTCTTGGAGGGTTGTATATGAAATTTGTTAAGTTGAGTTCCCAAGACGGTTTTGTTTCTGAAGTCATGAAAGAATCTTCCTTTTTGATGTTGAGATAAGAAGTCATAAATAAGAGGACAAAAGACAAATCTTAACCTTCTCGGTTCCATGGCAATGATGATGAAATACTATATTAATATTTTCACACGTTTAAGAAGAAGATAAAAATTTGCGATGCAAAAGAAGTGAATAGAGTTACGTATTTATAATGCTTCTTCAAGAAGTTTGAGCTTGAAAAAGTTTCACATAATTAATGAAGATTCGACCCAAAAAATATGAGAAGCAAACCTTTCCAAAAGAGGCTATCTAATCGATTAGATTTTTACCCTGATTAATTAGGGAATTATGGTATTGAATATCTTGTGCGCTTTCCATCAATGTATTGATTTGTTTTACTTGAAGGCAAAGATTCAATTTGATATTCTTTGAAATTTGAAGCGCGTATGTTACCTAATCGATTAGGTTCTTGCTTTTCAACCACCTTAGTGATTTTTTTGGCCTTGGGTTGGAAATTTGCTTTGGCCTACTACTTTGCACCCTTGCTCATTTTATTTGCACCACTTTCTTAACAAATGCTAAAATGCTCATATATTTTATTAGTAAAAATAAGTTTACATGATGAGCAGATATAAAATCACTTATTTAGAGTTTAATCAGGGTTTTCAGATTATTCATCCTCTAAATAGTGTGCTACCTTAAATATTAAGTTATCTTGATAAATCCTCCCGTTTTTAAGGGAAATATAATATAAATTCTTCACAAATTAAATTTTTTGAGGCAATCCTCGACGAACATTCGCTTTGATCACAACCCATTATATACACCATCATCGAGAACTTTTTGATCAAAAGCATTAGCACAGACAATCACTACCATAAATGTCGTGTATACTCAAGGGTATACTTCTTGATTTGAACAACTTCATTTAATAAGTATTATGGCTTCATTAAGGATTCAAAGGATCCCTACAAAACACATAAGGTTTTCACCTTTGGTGCCCAATTTTTCTTGGGTCCTAATGTGTTATTAGTTCTAAGAGGTATAGATTGCTATCTTTAGGCCCTCTTAATTTATCAAAAAAAATGTCTATAGGTGACAAAGTATATTGTCGTAAGAACACTTATAAATAATAAAAATCACTTTTCTCCTAATAAACTCTTTACTATGTGTTCTACCAAATTTAAAATCTAATCTAGTTTTATTTAAGGAATGCCTTTTATGGAACCATGTTTTGTAGGTTATTGAAAGAAGTGATCAAACTAAAGATAACTATCATGGTCTTCCTTTGATGATTTTCGTTTGACAATGCTAACTTGGTCAAGTTGGATACAACTTGGTTTCACTTATGAAGATACAACCTTTGATAAAACTTAAAGCATTAAGTAAATAAAGTATGACAAGTGGTCAGATGTGCAAGCATGTTAATTAGGGTTTGATAAACACTACAAACATCCTCTGATGATGGAATTTAACTTGAATATGCCTTAAGCCTCGTCTCCAAGAATATTCAAGTAAGCTCTTATATGATTGGTATATTCTGCCAGTCTTGAAACTTCAAAGTGTGAAAGCTCGCTCATAAATGTATGCATTATCTATAACTTTGAATGACTCTATTTCTCAAAGTAAACAATCAAAAATCATTTTAGAGCGTATTCAGTTGAATTAGGAATTGTCATAATGTTTTAGACAAAGTTTTGAATTGTCTAATCGATTGGAACATATACCCAATTGATTTTGTGAATGCAACCATTTTCCACAAATGATTGTGATAGCATATTAATGAAGGTTAACATCTTTGTATCTATTCTTTCCATTTTGAGAAACTGCAATTTTTTACATAGGGCTCCCAATCGATTGGGCTTAGGAGTCATTCGTTTTGAATAATTATTTTGGCCCATGGATCTTTCCTTTCTTATGACAAACTCTGGACTATAAATAGAGGCATCTCCCTTCATAATTCACATCCAGAAAATGTGAGCTCTCTATATCACTCTTCACTCTCTCTCTAAAAATATCTTTCTACTTTCTCTCACTTTAATTTAGTTATAGTGCTTCGAGAAAGTCATTGTGTTTAAGTGAGGTTTTGTATTCTGGAAAATGGTGTTATCATAAATCCCCAAATGAGTGTTTTTCTCTTGGTTGAATAATTTATTCATAACAGAGTGTTTATTTGGGATCAAAGCTAAACACGTTAAAATATTTGTTTGGGGATTTAGTTTCTAAGTCACCGGTTTGGTTTGTAAGATCAACCTGTGTAAAAGCTTACTTCGGTTCAAGATCAATCCAGTTTAAAATCTCAACTTTGTTCGTGGTCATCCTGTTCAAAACCTTGGTTTGGTTCATAAGCTCAACCCGTGTAAAAAATTACTTTTATTCAATATCAGCTCGGTTTAAAATCTAAACTTGGTTCGTGTTTATCCTGTTGAAAACCTCGGCTTAGTTTGGAGAAAAGTAGGTTGAAAACTCTGGTTTGGTTCGAGATAAGTCCATATAAAATCCCGGATTACCTTGGAGACTAACCACTTCAATTTCATGTTTGGAAGAAATACAAACCACTTCAATCTACTTTTTGGAAGGAAGACAAACCACTTCAATCTAATTTTTGGAAGGAAGAATAACAATGTCTATCCATTATTCTCTGTTTGATTGAAAGTTAACATGAAACTTTATTTTCCTTGCATAAGGGGGTCCGTAAGCTCAATCAACTAAATGCTTATAAGCATTACTAGATACTCTCAAGATCAAATCTTGGGAGAGATAATTAGGTCACTTTATTTTGACAAAACCTCTATATTTCCGGTGTCATCTTCTTACTCTTATCTCTTTATTTTCTGCAAAAAAAAAAGTCGTTGCTATCTTTCACACGTTTTTATCAAAAATCCTTTTAAACTATAAAAATGATAAAAATATATTTTCGAACTATATTTTTTATAAACCCCATAATTCAATCCCCCCCCTTATGTGTGCAGTCATATGTCCAACAAGTGGCATCAGAGCCTAACTCCTATTCAAAGACTAATAGTCTCGGAAGAAAGATGACTTCCAACATCATTTCTAACAAGAGGTCTTTCCTAAACACATCTACACCGTTTAATCGTGATAGGTTTGAAGTATGGAAAGAAAGATTTAAAATCTTCATTTAAAGTATCGATTTAGAGTTGTGGGAAACAATAGTTAATGTCCATTTATTCCTACTCACCGCTTTAATGGTGAAGTAGTGGATAAACCTGATTTTCTTTGGACCGTAGAGGAAAATAGAATATTTGAAATTAATTTCAACACTAAGAACTTTCTACTAATGTCTTTAGATGACAGTAAACTCTTTTATATTTATAATTGTAAATCTTCCAAGGAAATGCGGAATACTCTTGAAATGATATATGGAGTTTCTCCAAGTATTGAACAAGAGGAAATGAACACGCAAAGCGAAGAAGATAAATGTTTCGTTCATAAATGTTTCTCAAAATTTAGAAATGCTAGAAATTATATTGGAACGTTTGTTAATAACAAATATCTAAGAGTTAATAATTGGAATAAAAAATATGATCCAATCCTTAAATCGAAAAATAGGGGTGTCTATGAATTTCAGGAAAAACCAAAGATGGATGAAATCATAGTAAAGTTGAACGAAATAGTTTAATTATTTAAAAATGAAGGCATACACTCTAAAATTGATGAATCCTCGACAACTTCATCAAAATACTTCAAATAAACTCACATGATCTCCTTCGAAAGAACATACTCAGTAGTTGAACGATCTTGGAGAATTCAATATCAAATGAAGGCACTTTATCTATAAGAGGGTACAAATAAAAAGAATCTCATATAGTGGAATCTTAAAGAAAATAAAAATAAAACCTCTGAAAATGATGTAAAGTCAACATCTGGAAGAACCCTCAAAGAACCTTCCTCTTATGATTGAAAGTATCTCATGAGGAAGATGACCACGAGGCAAAAGAAACCACCTTACAAAAAGTTGCTTAAAATAAGTGTTAAGTTAAATGAAGAAAATGATAAGATTAAAAAATGTAACTTAGACCTTAAGGAGTATCTAGAGTTTCTTTAAGAAAGTAATAAAATGTATAAGTTTGAAATAGAAAATATTAGAAACTCAGCAGGAACTTGTGAGACTTGTGTCTCGTTGAAAAAGGAAGTGACAAATTTGCATCAAACCCTAAGTAATTTTAATAATGGGAAAGAAAACCCTGACTTGATATTATCAAGCCTTCCTTAAAAAAAGTGGACTAGGATGTTAGACATATGAATCCAGACATAAGAGAAGAGGGGGGGGGGGGGGGGGGGGTTGAATCATGGATTTTAGAAAAAAACTTGGGTTTGAAAAACGTTTTGGATCATTTTCAGAGTTTAAATTCATTTCAGAAGAATTTAGAAATAAATAATGGAAATAAAGTGCAAAAATTAGAGAGTTAAGAGATAGATTGATAAAATCAGGAATTATAAAGGTCTGGTAAAAAAGAAAATATCTAATCTTCTTCTAAGATTTTATCTTGAGAGTATCTAGTAAATATTAAGAGATTTCAGTAAGTTGAACTCTTGAACCCCCTTATACAAGGAAAATGAAGTTTATGGCTAACTTCAAACCAAACTGTGAACAAGGAGATAAGCGGTGCGTCTTCTTTCCAAACAACGACTTAAAGCGGTTAGTATCCAATCTAAACTAAGATTTTGCATGGTCTAATCTCAAACCTTGGTGAGCTTTTAACACATGTTGAACTCAAACTTGGGTGAGATTTTAATACGGGCTGAACTCGTGAACTTATGAGATTTTATATCGGGCTTATGTCCAACCTTAGCAAGTTTTAAACCAAGTTGAGCTTACAAATTGAACCAGGATTTTAACTAGGATAATCACAAACTAATGTGAGATTTTATACCTCTATTTGATGTTGAATCTTCCAAGATAGTCTAACCACTAAGACTTCTCTTTTGAAGGAGATTACTGGAGTTGATTTGTCTTCAAAGGAGTTTTTTGATGTAGTAGCTAAGAATTCTTCTAAATTTCATCTCATGTCCTCATCCTTTAATAGTTGAATCAACTCATTCAATTTATCTATGATTTCTTCCTTGTTGGATTTTTCCTGAAAGTCATAAACGTTCATACCTCTCAATTTAAGGATTGGATTAGGTTTCTGATTCTAATTCTTAATTCTAGATATTTGTTACCGACGAAGGTCTAACATTATTTCCAAAATTTCTAAGGGTAAATAAACATTTATGAAGGAAGCATTCATTTTCTCTGCCTTGTGTGTTCATCCCCTCTTGTTTGATACTTGGAGAAACTTCATATATCATCTCAAGAGTATATTTCCTTGGGGAAATCAGGAGAGTGGACATAGAATAATTGAGTTTCATCTAAAGACATAACTAAGAAATTTTTAGTTTTAAAATCAATTTCAAATTTTCTCTTTTCTTTTATGCTACAAAAAAAATCAGGTTTATATACTACTTCACCATTAATTTGGTGAGCAGGGAGAAACAAAACATTGATTATAGCTCCCACAATACAAAATAAAAACTTTGAATGAATATTTTAAATCTCGCTTTACACAATTCAGACCTATCACCATTAAAGGATGGAGGTGTGTTTAGGAAATTCCTCTTGTTAAAAGCAGTGTGGAAGTCATCTTCCTCCTGAGACGATTAGTCCTTAAATAGGATTTAAACTTTAATACCACTTGTTGAACATGTGAATCCATACACAGGAGGGTGATGTGGGAATTACGCATGTTTGAATTTTTTTTATTAAAAATGAAATCATTTTGAAAATCAGAGTTTGAAAACATTTTAACAAAGACATTTTAATAAGCAGTTGAAATTAAAGGTAAATAAATTGAGCAAAAAAATAAAATAAATAAGGGAAGAGAGATAACATCCAAGTATCCAATAATGCTTGAGAGGTTTTAGAATGTTAAGCCCGCAAAAAATTAAAGGTAAAGAAATTGAGCAAAAAATAAAAGAAATAAGGAAATGAAGTTTTCGGCTGACATCTAACCAAACAAAGAACAAAGTTTGAAGAAGTTAGTCTCCAAATAATGAACAAGCTTGAAGAAGTTAATCTTCTTGCTAAACAACAAACAGGTTTGAAGTGATTGATCTTATCGCCAAATACACAGATTGATCTCGAACCAAGATAGATTTTTGAATCGGCTATTCTTCAAACCAAACTGAGGTTTTACACGGGCTGAACATGAAGTTAACCAAGATTTTTACCAATATGATATCAAACCCACTGAACTTTTACACAAGTTGAACTCCGAAATCGAGTGAGATTTTACACAGGTTGATATTGAACCAATGGAGATTTTAACTATATTGAGCTGAAGAACCGTTGTGGGGAATTTTTTTCTCTGATTTATTCTTCACAAAACCAATAATAAAGCTTTTATTTAATGGAGGAGCTCACAAATCAAATAAATATTTATGATAATCCCCAAAACCAATACAAAGAGCTTTTAACAATGGTTTATCTCCAAACCAAAATAATTACTTCTTAAGGAAGAATGATTTACTCAAGAGAAAAAAAGTACAAATAAATTAAAAACAAATCCTTAACCCAAAACAAATTCATCACTTAAACTCAAAAATGCTCTCAAAGCACTATGACTTAAATATGTGAAAAAGTGGAAATGATTTTAAGTTGAGTGAGAGAAAGGTAAAGTGCGGTTTTTCACATTCTCTGGATGATTTAAAATGGTGGATATGCTTTCTATTTATAGGAAAGAGATGGCGTAAAAATGGAAATAATCTATGATCCTTTTAATTATAATAATAAATTAGATAATCAATTAGATACTTGCAATAATTGATTATTTATGCCCAACATGGAAGGTTTGGATAGAGAGTTGTTACCAATATATAAGAGACTACCATAATCGATTATGGACTTAATTGGCCTTCATCTTATTGATTAGGCCAATATTATAACCGATTAGACAGATAAAAAATGTGTCTTAATCAATTTGACAGTTTCCAATTCAATCGGCTAGGCTCCATAAACATTTTTTGGTTGTTATAATCAAAAATTGAAAGGCTTTTCTATTTTCTAAGTATGTGTGATTTTTCCATAATACTTAAGAAAATAGACTTGTGTCTTTATAATACACTAATCACTCATGCATATATGATCGTGTGAGCTTTCACACTATATCTATTTCATACTATGAAGCTTGAAGTCCTTTGTCGGATATACCAATCATATAAGCACCTCACTTGAATATTCAATTAGATGAAACTTGAGATATCTTCAAGTCAGTCACTATCATCAGAGAGTTGCGGAGATGTTACTAGTGATCATAAACCTACTTTTTCACTTTAGCTTGATTCAGAAAGATAGCTCAACCACCATGTACATCTTTGATCACTTGAGTTAGCTTTAATAATTGCTTGATTTCATGCATTGTTATAATCAAAACCACTTCAAGTGTTATTGCTACTTCAAGTGTTGTCATCATCAAAACCATCAAAGTTAAGTAGTCTCTTCTTATTTCTATCCATTAGCTTTATCATCTTAGATCACTTTCTTGATTATACTTGCAAGCACATGGTTCCACAAAGGGCAATGACACCACTATAGTGTTGGAAGGTCCAAACGAACTTCTTTTAGAGCAATATCTTAGTTTCGAGTTCAAAGCCAACAACAATCAAGCTCAGTATGAAACCCTCATTATTGGTATGATCATTGGCATAAAAATGAGTTTCTCGAGTCTCAAAGCCAAGAGCGACTCATAGTTGATTGTAATCTAGTTAGACGAAGAATACCATGAGAAAGAGGCTTAACTGACCAGATATCTCGCAAAGCTACGAGAATTATCTAATTGTTTTAAATTCTTTTAAGTGACATATTTTCCCAGGGAACAAAACTATCGAGCATATCTTATCTCAAAGCTCGATAGCACCAAGAAGCATTATCATAATCGGAATGTCATACAAGGATCCTTGCCTCCCTATTAGGTAATTAAATGATGAATCTTCATTGGAGGATCATTATCTCCCTATGGGGCAATTAAATGTTGAACCTTCATTGAAGAATCCTTGCGCCCCTACAGGGTAATTAAACGATGCACCTTCACAAAAGGATCATCACCCCCACATCTATTAATACAAAGAGAAAGAATGAGTATGAGGAAAGAAGCCTCGCCCACCCCTCACTTCGTGTGAATGGTTTGAAGTGCATTATTTTCCGTCTCTTTAAAAAACCTAAAGGTCATTCAGATGTAACCAACAATAACAAATAGTTTCTTTAACCTAACAAACATTAGAATGACTTAAAAGGGGAATAATAAGGTGGATCGCCACCTGTAAAAGAGTTAGCTTCCCTAGTAAAATTTAGTGCCACCACCAAGAAAATATGGTGCAACCTATGCAAGAATAAATGATAAATGAATTAGTAAAGAGCATAAATGTACCATTAGAAGAATATTAGATAGTGGTTCAGAAATAAGATGGATGTATAGGTGGTGGTGATGTCTCTAAAATTTAATGAGTGATTTCAAAATCTTGAAGATAATCTCACATAAAGTTTTGATGATGAAAAATAAATGAAAAATCAAAAGGACAAAGAGCGTAAGAGTAAAAGAATGAGAAAAAAAAGGAAGTAAAAATAAATAAGTAAATGAAGATCCAATGATTGATAATAAAGGGATCCACGAGGTTGTGTATGGACCAATGAACATGTGCCACATTAGAAAGAGTTTCGTCATCCAAAGCTTCAAACCATAATTACAATTATGGTTCCTAGAGAGTAATCATGTCACACTTATTCGCAAACCGTTATTTCCTAATCGATATGTGAATGAAGAGGAAAGAGACAAAAGATATAACATGTTACATCATATCCTAATAAATTAAGGAACAAACACAACCATAAAATTAGTTCGGACTCCAAAAAGTAACTCCCTAGAGACAACTTCCAATACAAGAGCATGGAATTCAGAGTGAGTATCTGAAACTCGTCAAAGGGCCAACATAATTCGAGTGAAATGAAAAACAATGCCCCATCCTGAGCTCAATAGTCTATGCTTGGGGGAAAACCCTTATGGTCATGGCATATACCTAACATAATAAAGTTTGATTCACCCAAATACAATTGACAAAAGGTGAACCACAAGATACACTTTCCCTAAAGGCGCGTCAAATTGACACGCCCTACCATCATGTGTCATTGGATAACAAGGCCGCATGATCTAATAACAGTAGCCTTCTAAGACACGTGTACCTTGAAGAAGGATATATGTCCTTAAACCATAACAGTATACTACTAAGGAGAAAAAGGAAACTCACTCTCAGGTGCACAGAGCTCTAACCTGAAAATCTCACACTTAATACAATCATTAAATTTAGTATCGAATTTTTTGCATGTACACCTGACACGTTGGGCCAGAATAGAAGATCATACCAAAGTTCACTATTAGATCTCCAGTTGTCGATAACCTATGAGAAAGAAGGTAGATTCCTATATTAATAAATATAGAAATAAGTGAAATGTATATTTTGAAAAAATTACATTTTGTTGACTTAATATAAAAAGATACTTCCTATGTTATCCAATATCCACCATTAACAACTACAATAACCATCTTCAACTTTCTTTTGTCTTTGTTTCAAAAATTTTAAAGGAAAATATAAAAATATTGGTCATTGGAATGACTACCTACAACTATTAGAAGTTCTCCCCCATATTTGGTCTTGAGATGAAAATCTTCGATCCAAATAAATGGCCTACACACCCTAGGGAAAATGTTTTTTAGCATACATCAGACCAAAGTAAAAAACTTCCAAATTTTGGTTGTATTATAGGATTTGGTCTGTCAATATCGATATTTATGGCATTTCTAACACATTCCATTTTCAACTCAGAAACATACCTCCGTATAATTGTGGATTACATATTTCTATCTCCTTCAACAATTCCTTTTTTTCAATGTCCTTGACTTTTCAAGATCTCCCAACACTAATGATCACATAATAGTTTCTTCTCGTGTCTTGCATGATATTAAGAAGTCACACTTTATCACTTGTCTATATTTTGTTGATCATGAACTTGACAATCCACTTAGCTTTAACATTACTATTTTTCAAAAGCTTAGCATATGAGTGGGTATCCACCCAACTTATCATTTGATATGTGTGTCTATTACGCACTTTACTAACTATATATAAAAAACTACGTTTAAACTTGTATGAATATAGGGTGTCATGAAAAGTATGCCACTTTCCCTCTCTAACCACCGACCTATGTGAAAAACTAGAAGCATGCTAGTTTTCACCTCGATTGGTAATAATACCCGAGGTGAAACCCATTGTTTATAGAATTTTCATTTTACCCTATTTTTTGTTTCAATATGGAAAACATTAAATTTATTGACAAATTATAAATATTCCTCCTCCTCCTCATCATCAACAACAATAACAACAACAAAAAATTAATAGAATTTGTAAACATTATATCTCAACAACAACAATAATAACAAAATCAATAGAATTGTTAAATATTAAATCTTAAATGAAAACAAAAAAATCATTAGAATCATTAAACATTAAATATCAACAATAATAGCAACAACAATAACCACAACAAAAAATAAACAAAATCAATAGAATCATTAAACATTAAATATGAACAACAACAATATTAAACATTTTACTTTATATAACAACAACGATAACTAACATTCATAAGTTAAATTCATGCTTTTCTAACTAACATTAGATATGTGTTGTCCAAAAAGTACATGATGTGCGTGTTTTCCCTGCAAGGCCAAGGATACTCAAAGGCCCTAGTAGGTATATTTAAGTTTGGGTGTGAGGGTTAGCTCATGAAGGTGATTAGTTTGTGGTTTTTGAGGCTGTTTGAGGGACCAAATTATGTGAGATGAGAGGCCCTGTTGGTGGTCTACGTTTCTAGGTTATAGATGGGCAATTTTATTGATGGTGTTAGGGTAACTAGGAGCGTAATGTTATTTGAGTAGTGTTAAATATGTATGACGTGAGGGTCTCCCTTATCCCCTTGAGGGATAATGTGTTTATAAGGATTCTCGAGACATAGGTTCTTGCCCCCTGGATATGGTCTTAACTGTTCCTAACTTACTAGGGAGGTTATTGACCATATATCTTCTCAAGGTCAGTAAGGACTCCCTCTTGAATGGATTCTACGTACGTGGGCCCTCTGGGGAGAAACCTTTACATTCCTCCAAGGAGGCCCATCAATTGGGCGAGGGTGTCCTAGACTAGGGCTTCCCAAATATATCACTACACAATCCACTAAGCACAAGGGTATTTCTTTAAAGGGAGAGGTGTATAAAACTACCCTTCTTTCTAGAATGCGCCCCTCGCCCTACTGATGACCCCCTTGGTTGAGAACGAGGTCATTGGGTGACAAATTTAGGTGAGTCCCTCAATCGAAGGCGTACGGGCATGCAATGTGGCATGGGTGTTTACGAATTTAGGGACAAACGTCTGTTTTGAGGTGATATTTCGAGACACCCGAACGTCTGTCAATTTGACACGATTGATTGTTTGAGGAAAAGAGGCATGGGTAGCATTTAATGTACCTCATAATGATATTTCTTGGGAAGACAAACCAGTGTCCCGTGTTTACATGTGGCCCATGGACATGGAGACTTTCCCGTTTCTGGAGTCAACCCATTGGGAGAATGTATGAGTTTGTTTGTTTGTGCTTCCTATATATTTTCGGAAGTATTGGTTCCCCCCTTCTCCCTTTTTATCAAAACCTCATGCATTTGGATAATCACTTTCTTGAACAATTACTTTCCTCTACTATGGTGAGATAAGCTACGTTTATACATGTGTGTGACATAGTCTCCTTGTATTATATTGTAGATATGATCTACAAATTTTTCCATGGAATTAGTTTTTCTACCACGTGACTAGAGAGGTATGTGCTTATGGAGCATTGTTTGAGTGATGAAATAGAAGATATAGATACCTTTTAGGATTTGTATGCTCTTTACTTCTACCTCCATCTTCCTGTTATATATGATTTGGGGGTTTTGGTTCCTTTTACCTCTTTTGAAACAGAGGTTTCAATAGTTGTCAATGTGGCCCCTTTCTAGGTTACTCTATATATCTGGGTATACTTAGAGCCTTTTAGATAGCCTGTTGTCACCTGGGGGTATCGCCTTCCGTCAGGGTGCTTTTATACTTTTTCCATGCAGAGTTTCTTCCCAATAGAGGTTGAGTGACTTTACACATTGTTTACGGGGGTGTTTTTTTAAAGCCCTTCGCTAGTCCTTATAAAGATTGGAAAGACAAAATTTCTCGGATAAGAGGGATATAAAATATGTTTTCTGTTATGGTGGGGGAGGGGCGAGCACATGTTCCCTTTTTCTTGTACCCATGATTCTAATTTCATAGTGACAACGTATTCACATGTCCTCCCTCCCTTGGGTTGTGAGGTAATCTAGGTTTTCGAGTGCTTCCTCCCGCTAAAGTGCAATAACCTTATTGCTCGAGACCGTGAAGACGAAAACAAAGTGGAGGAGTACTTAGGTAATGGTAAATAATATTTATTAGAATTACATTCGTATAAGCATGCTCTAACGATTTATCATATGCAGGAGAGATGATGGTGGTGCCTCTTGATGAAAAACGGGAGCGTCTGGTGAAAATACAGACGGTCGAGTAGCAAGTGATGCAGTCTTTTTCTCGTGGTCCCTCTGATGCTCTTAGGGTGTCACAAGATGAAACCTCTCGGGCAACAGACATCCACCCTTCTAAAGCTCCCAGGCAGGAAGAGGGCTCCTCCGATACGGGTGAGAACCAAGGATCAGGTCCTTGGGCGGAGAGGGTAGAGAGGTCGGTGGATGCTTAACCTTCACTAGAACCTTCTTTATGGAATAACTCTACTTTTTATGTCGTGGATTTCGCCGACCATTTATTTTCCTTCCTTAGGAAATTACTCGACAATTATCAGATGCTTTCCACGATGTCTTACAACCAACTATCAACTTTGTTGGAGGTCCAACTGGTGAGATGATTTTTGGTGGAAAAAGAGCTAAGGGTGAAGCATTCTGATACCCTAGGTAGAATGCAATTCAGGGTGTCCAATCTGAACAAACATACTCAAGATGGCGGGGTTGCATTGAAGAAAATGAAGGTAAATAGGGTTGATATGAAGGTACTCATCGAAGGAGTGGTCACACAGATGCGTGTTCAGCAAGAAGAGGTGCATGGTTTATAGATGTTACTATAGGAAGCCCAAAGCACTCTCGAGGGTATGAAGGAGAGGGTCTTTCAGCTTACGGATGATGTTGTGGCAAATCTGTTCATCACTTTGAGGATGCTAGAATACAAAATTGCCTTATTTATCCCCATATAGATTTAAGCCCCTTAGACCCTTTTAAGGTGGTTATAGACATGGAGTAAGTTGATGAAGAATGATTTCTTTTCCCTTTTTGATTGTAATATTTTTTACCCCTTTGGTGTTTTCATAACCATTATGGACAGCAGCGCCCTTTTGTGGGCGTCTCTATATTGATTGCTTTTAGTGTTAGCTCCTCTATTATTTTCCTTAATCTTGGGATGACTGTAACTATGATAGCTTCCAAGGCGGAGAGGGTTCTCTCTTGGGGAATATCATGTGTATGATTGACTTAATGGGCGAAAGGATCATCCTTGGGGAACTGGCATAATAATTTCCTCTATGGTCGGTAAGGATCCCATCTTGGTGGATCCAACATAATAATTACCTATATGGGCGACAAGGATCCCATCTTGATTGTATCATATTTCATTTTTGTTTATTTTACTAACCAAAATACCAAAAATATGTCTTTGTATTGTCTAACTCTTTTGTAGGTAGTGCACATGCTCACCTTTGATCTATCAAGCTCACATCTAGGGTTTAAGACCCTCATTTTAAGGAGCTCAATCAATAATTGATCTACTATGGCTCTAAGAATCATATATGAGTCCCCATGATCTTCACATGTTATTTTGATCAAGAATTCGTCAAGAGTTTGGAATTGGTTTGCCTTGGAAACCCTAATTCATCTAGGTATCTTATGTGACTTCTTCAACAAGCTTCTTCAACAAGTGATCAAATAGTTCAAGGGATACTTCAAATTTAATCATCTTATGCATACATGATCCTCTATGAGTCCCAAATGTCAAGAGAATAACAAGCTAGCAAGTTGGTTCGTGGTGGTTGACCAGAGGAAGTCATCTGATCAAAACTGGGGTTCCCTAGACCCTATCTCCTGCAATTTTTGTCATATGAAAATGATTCCAAGATAAACATTACTATAAATGACATTTCAAACAACTTTCATGTTAAGGTCAAGATCTAGTTTTGCTTGGAAAGTCATTTTTTATGGTGAAACATTATAGGTCATTTTATCTAAACCCTAATTTGGAGGTCAACTTCTCAAGACCATAACTTGCTCAATTTTTATGATATGAAATAAATCCAAGTTTCATGATCAAATTCAGGATGTCTACTTCAACTTTGATGTTTGGAGGAAGAGCAAATTCAACTTTTAAATGCATGTGATATGAGGAGACATTATAGGTCATTTTGGACCAATGCCATTGAACAAATGATTTTCCTCAACTTCTAAAATGCATAACTCCTTCATACTAAATCTAAATGAGGTCCAATTTATGACCATTTTGAATAAATTTGAGAGAGCTACGACTTTTATGAAGGAACGTTTCTCCTTTGAAGCTCATAGAAAAAGTTAGACAAGGTGGAAGAAGTGAACATATGGCTTGACACTTAGAATTTTTTTTGATCTGTTTGATTTTCCAAACTTCCACCTCAAAATTCATCATGATCCAAGCTTCAAATGAAAATGCGTTCAACATGAACGTTGTTCCTCTTGATCTAAACTTTCCAAAAAGTCCAAATTCATCTCATTTGGAGAAAGTATGAGTGGCTTGCGCATGACTTGAACTTGGATGACCATTTGGCATATTTGAACTTGCATTCCTCATACACAATTTCATGGCTTGCTAATGTGACTTCAGCAATGTTTGTACTCAATTTTGGACTTGAAGGGATGATTACACGGGCCTATCACACGTCCATGCATCCATGCAAAGGATATTGTTATTTTTGGAACTTTGAAAGAAGTGTGTAATTATCAATCATTTGACCTATAAATAAAGCCCTCCATGATTAGAAATAAGGACCTTGCACGCCAGCTTTGAATCCCCAACTCCAAACCCTCTCATTCAAAGGATAACCTTGAGGATTTCCATTGGAAATCGAGTTTGAATCTCCACTGTTTTGAGATTCAAATCTCCAAGAGTACTGGTTCCTTTTTTATTCGATTCCATTCCATCAAGTGTCCAGAGCAAGGCCAAGTGCAATTGGAAACAAGATCGTGTTCATCCTGACCTGCACTGAAGGTGAATTTCTCAATTTATCATCTCTTCGATTCTCACTCAATTCTCCATAATTCTTCTTGATTTTTGGTTGTTTGAAGTCCTACCAATATAGGAAACAAGATTGAGTTTCTTTGAGGTCAAATCGAAGCAACTCAGATCATGATCCTCAAACTTCAACTCCCTGTATCTTTCAATATACTTGGAGTTAAGAGAAATTGAGGCCAGATTCGAGCTCCTGAGCATTTTTTCTTAAAATTCATGTCCTCCTTTTTCATTTTGGTGATGGTTGAGGGTGGACCAGTCCGATGAGGTTCACCAGAGAAGAAGATCAGAGTTGTAGCTCCGGCGGTGTGTTGACACGTCTCAGACCATAGGATCCTTGCAATTTGTTTTAATCTCACGCGTTGGTTTTAAATACCATCCCTGCAGCGTATTGACTAGTGTCCATTGTGGAATATGCGCTGAGGACCACTTGATCTGCCACCTCAATTAATGAGGGAGATCAAGTGGTCCACGTTTTCTACTATTTTTTGATTTTTTATTTAATTGACTTATTTTCATTAATTCATATTAATTCTAATATTGATCTAAAAAATATGAAACTTTCACCAAAAAAATTTAAATAAATTCCTCTTTCATTTTCTGAATTAAAATCATTTCTTGGATCATCATTAATATTTTTCATGATTTAATTGTTTTTGTGTATATTTTTAATTGTTTAAAAATACTTTTAAGTTTCCAAAAATTCTAAAAAATTTTCTCCAAGGTCCGTTGACCTTGTTTGACCTATGATAAATCTCATGGCCATTTCTTTGGTGTTTTGATGAGGTTTTAGGATTTTGACCAAGGATAATTTAATTTAATGCATTTTTAATTGATTTTAATTGTTTAATTGCAAAATAAATTGTGTTGAGCTTTTGATATTAACTTGTTGAGTTTGACTTGTGTTGTTGGGCCTTAGTCAAAGTTGATTTGACTTTGTTGAGTTTACATCATTGGATTTAGGGGATTGATTAAATGTACATTTCATCTCCCAAAATGAATGAATGGTTTTAATTTGATAAAAGTCCTCCTTTGACCTCTTTGTGTTGATTCCATTTCCCCTCCCTCTTCATGTCAATCCCATTCTCTTCTCATTCATTTCATGGACCTATTATATCTTTATATCCTAAGGCTAGTTGATTGCAAAATCAACATAAGTATGGATGAGATTAGGTCCACCCTTTTTGCATTTTCTTTTAAGTATGGTATATTTTTGGAGTATGGTTCATAATACCATATCCCTAACATGCATTAACACTAAAAAAATTATTGCCGGACCTCAAATGGTTGTGACTTCTACATAAGTCCAATTACGATTGCTTAACATAATGCTAAATTTTGACACAAAAAGGCATATCATTCTAGTAAGTGAGATTGTAAGTCTCCCCTCTTTCATGGTATTATATGGAAACTTGGCCTTTTTTCCTTCCTTTGGAAGATGTCTTGGTTCAAGGATCCATGCTTGTGAATAGTGGGTTGAGTGTTCTCCAAAGAATAACTTAAACAAAATAAAAGAAAAAGCAATACTAACTTCTAGTCAACTAACAACTAACATTTAATTTCAAGCCAATTATTTTTATGCACTTTAATTTTAAGTCTTTATTCATTTGCCATTATTCATACCATTTAACTTGTTTACTTTAATGCCATTTCCACTTAGTTCACTTGAGCCATATCTTGTGATTTATATTGTGATTGTATATATTTGTTTGTGTTTGTGGTCTTTTGACCTTAATATACATAATAACAACAAAAAACTCTAAAAGACATGTGTGTGGACTGTTGGATTTGATCTGAGACCTTGGACTTAGAATTAGGCAACACTCCCTATGCAAAAAGACTTGGCAAATGCCAACTTTTATTAAACCAAGTGCTTTTGAAGTTAAATTTCATCTGATGCAAGTATTTTAATCCCATTTGAGTTCATCTGCTACATGGTGTTATTGAAGCTGTTACTTTGAACTTGTGCCTAATGTGTTATTCTAAGCCAATCAAAGGAGTAGTTAATCTGATACATGGAAGATCATTGAAGTTGCTAAGCTTAGATGTGGCTATCTTTATTTGATGCATTGCTCTTCATCTTGCTATTTTTGTATTGATATTGCTTGATTCTAAAGTCCAAGGGAAAATTGGGTTTCTATATGACATTCTTGTCTATTGGATTGCATCCCATTGGTCAGACCTTTTCAACTCTTAACTTTTAAATTTGTGCCTAGGATTAGTCTCTCTATCTCCTCCCAACTTCTTTAATTTCAAATCTCTCCCTCTTTTAAAAAATCTTCTTTGCTTGTGATTTCTAAACTTAGACTTTATTGCAAATTAGAAACTTTGGCCTTATGCTATTACATTTTAAAACTCTTTTTCTTAATCAAACTTGTAAATGAACTTAACTATACTTGACATAAAATTTGCAAAAGACAAAAAAAGAACTAACAACTATTCAAACCTTTTTAGGCCTTTTGTGCCTCTTTTAAACTTAAACTTTTATTAAAAGCAAGCAACTCACTTTGAAATTGATACCACGAACTACGAGGTTTTGATCCCTCATTTTTATGTTGGTACGTAGGCATAAGTCCGAAGGTCTTGTCAAACAAAAAAATATAGTTAATGAATTCTTTTCTCATCCCCAAACTCTATTTATTGCAAACATCATTTTGTAGAAAAACACATATGCACACAAGAAAGGGCTCCCTAGGAGTACCTAGGACACTTTGGGTGCTAACACCTTCCCTCTGTGTCACCAACCCCCTTACCTATAATCTCTGGCATTTTATTAGTTTTGATTTGAAAACTTTTTATCTTTGGATTTTGTTCGTACTTTTACATTTTCCCTTGGAAACAATAAAAGCACGGTGGCGACTCTGGTTTTATTGATGTTAAGTTTATCCATAGCTTAATGGTCATGAATTTGCCGCTACAGAAATTAAGTTGGGACTCTACTGGGGAGTAATCTCCAGTGAGTTTAGCCTACTTTTTTGTGTGTATATAATTGTATATTTGATGTATGTATATTTGTTTGTATGATATAATCTTCTTGTTGTGCTTGGTGATCTCTGAGTGGTGAGATAAGTTCTAACCCGAACTTGAGTGCAATTAAGATAAGAGGATGGTATAGTCATGTTCGACTTGTGTGGAGTAGTCCTTAACAAGTTGGCCTTGGACCCATCTACTAAGTGGAGACCCTTTTGGAGTTATTGATGTCACACAAGTTATTTGTGGTTAGGCATTACTTTCTCTAATTTGGGGTCCGAGAAGCTGAGGACCGTAGAACATTTAACTCATCTTGGTCTATTTAGGACGTAGTGCAGAGACTATTCAAGTGTAGACTTGATAACGGTTGTTACGCGATACTACACTCAGACGAGTTTCTATTGAGAATATTATGGGTTTATGAGTCAGTCATCCTAACCTGTAATATCCGATAGATGGAATTAAGACTTTGGGAACTTTTTAGAACATGATTTATAGGTTTTTGTCCTTAGTTCACTCCTTTGGGATGGTTCTTAACCTGACTCCATGCTCGTGACTCACAACAAACCCTTGATTCTTGGTTGATCCAATCAAGACTTGTCAATATCATTGGAACTTGGGTGTTGATAAGGTGAAAACTGTAGCGGTAAATTCATGACCATTAAGCTATGGATAAGCCAGACGTCAATTAAACCAGAGTCGCCACCGCACTTTTATTGTTTCCAAGGGAAAAAGAAAAGTACGAACAAAACCTAAAGATAAGAAGTTTTCAAATCAAAACTAATAAAATGCCAAAGATTATAGGTAAGGGGGTTGGTTACACAGAGGGAAGGTGTTAGCCCCCAAAGTGTCTTAGGTACTCCTAGGGAGCCCTTTTTTGTGTGCATATGTGTTTTTGTACGAATGATGTTTGAAATAAATAGAATGGGGGGGATGAGAAAAGAATTCACTAATTATATTTTTGTGTTTGATAAGACCTTCGGACTTGTGCCTACGTACCAACATAAAAATGAGGGATCAAAACCTCGTAGTTCGTGGTATCAATTTCAAAGCGAGTGAGTTGCTTTTAACAAAATTTTAAGTTTAAAAAAGGCACAAAAGGCCTAAAAATGTTTGAATGAGTGTTACTTCTTTTTGTCTTTTGAAAATTTTAAGTAAAGAATAGTTAAGTTTATTTACAAGTTTGTTTAAGAAAATGAGTTTGAAAATGCAATGGCATAAGGCAAAAGTTTCTAATTTGCAATATGGTCAAAGTTTAGAAAACAGACACAAACAAAGAAGATTTTTAAAAGGAGAGAGATTTTGAAATTTAAGAAGTGGGGAGGAGGTGAAGAGACTAATCTTGAGCACAAATTTAAAAGTTGAGAGTTAAAAAGATCTAACCAATGGGCTGCAATCCAATAGACAAGAATGTCATATAGAAACCCAAATTTCCCTTGGACTTTAGAATCAAGCAATAATCAATACACAAATAGCAAGTTGAAGAGTAAGGCATCAAATAAAGATAGCCACATCCAAGCTTAGCAACTCCATGATCTTCTTCAAAATTTTCCCTTGTATTAGATGACTTCAAAGGTAGACATTAGACATAGGTTCAAAATAACAACTTCACAATGATCATGTTGCAGATGAACTCAAATGAATCCTCAATATTATATCAGATGGATGTTCATTTCAAGCACTTGGTTTCATGAAAGTTGGCATTGGCCAAGTCCTTTGCATAGGGAGTGTTGCCTAAATTCTAAGTCCAATAGTCTCAGATCAAACCAACAGTCCACAAAAAAATGTTTTTTAAGGTTTTTGTTCTTATTATGTACATTAAGGTCAAAAGGCCACACAAACAAACAAGTATACACAAGCACAATATATCACAAAATATGGCCCAAATGGGCAAAGTGAAAATGACTTAAAGTAAACAACTTGAATGCTATGAATAATGGCAAATGAATAAAGCTTAAAAGTTAAAGTGCATTAAAAGTAAATGACTTGAAATTAAATGTTAGTTGTTAGTTGATTAGAAGTTATTGTTGCTTTTGCTTTGTTTTGTTTAAGTAATTCTTTGGAGAACACTCAACCCACTTATCACAAGCATGAATCCTTGAACCAAGACATCTTCCAAAGGAAGGCAAAAAGGCCAAGTTTCCAAACAATACCATGAAAGAGGGGAGACTTACAATCTCACTAACTAGAATGTTATGCCTTTTGTGTCAAAATTTAGCGCTATGTTAAGCAATCGTAATTGGACTTATGTAGAAGTTACAACTATTTGAGGTTGGGCAATAGAATTTTGGTGTTAATACATGTTAGAGACATGGTATAATGGACTATGCTCATGAAACATACCACACACAAAAAGAATATGCAAAGTGGGGGACCTAATCTCATCCATACTTATGTTGATTTTGCAATCAACTAGCCTTAGGATATAGAGATATCATAGGTCTATGACATGAATGTATAAAGAAGGGGAATGGGATGAAGAGGGATGGGGGAATGGATTCAACAAAAATTGGTCAAAGGAGGACTTTTACCAAATTAAGATCATTCATTCATTTTGGAAGATGGAATGTACATTTCATCAATCCCCTAAATCCAATGATATTAACCTAACAAAGTCAAATCAACCTTGACCAAGGCCCAACAACACAAGTCAAACTCATAAAGTAAATTAAAATGACTCTACACAATTTATTTGGCATTTAAACAATTAAAAATAATAAAAATATGAATTAAATTAAATTATGGTTGTTCAATTTCCTAAAACCTCATCAAAACACCAAAGAAAGGCCATGAGGTTTATCATATGTCAAACAAGGTCAAAGGGTCAAAGGACCTTGGAGAAAAAATTTCAGAATTTTTGGAAACTTAAAAGTATTTTTAAACAATTAAAAATATTCACAAAATCAATTAAATCATGAAAAATATTAATAATGATCCAAAAAATAATTTTAATTCAAAAAATGAAAGAGGATTTTATTTAATTTTTTTTGGTGAAACTCTCATATTTTTTGGATCAATATTAAATTTAATATGAATTAATGAAAATAAAACAAATAAAATGAAAATCAATTAATCAGAAAAAACGTGGACCACTTGACCTCCCTCATTAATTGAGGTGGGAGATCAAGTGGACCAAAACATGCATTCCATCGTGCACTTGAGTCAGCGCACCACACAATTGGTATTCAAAAGGAACGCTCATGATTAGAACAAAATAACTTGATCCTGTGGCTCAGAACATATCCAGCTAATCACTGGAGCAAACCACCAGTCGTCTTCTCAGGCGACCTTGGCCGGACTAGTTCTCTCATCACCATCTCAAAAATGAAAAAGAAGGACATGATCTTAAAGTAAAAATGACACTGATCACGAATATGGCCTCAATTCATCCTAACTCCAAGTATATTGAGAGGTACATGGAGTTGAAATTTGAGGTACATGAACTGAGTTGCTCCGATTTGACGTCAAAGCAACTCAATCTTCTTGCCTACATTGGTAGGACTTCAGACAACCAAGGATCCAAGAGAATTGATGAGAATTGAGAGAGAATCGAAGAGAAGAAAAAATCTGGAAAATACCTTCAATGATGTGAAGAACTTGATCTCTCTTACTTTGATTCTCGTTTGATCTTGCTCAGAAAGCTTGCAGGAGTGGCTTAGGAGTTAAGAAAAGCTTTGGATCCCTGGAGTTTTGAATCTCCAAACAGTGAGATTCAAACTCAGTTTTCAAATGAAAATTCTCAGGTTTTCCTTTCAAATGTGAGGGTTTGAAGTGTGGGAGGCAAAGTTGGCGCGCAAGGGTCCTAAATTCTGAAGCTAGAGGCTCTTATTTATAGAAAATTCAAGTGTTATTTTCACCTTCAAAATTGTTTCCAAATTGGGCAATTGAGTGATGCATGCTTGCATGGGCGTGTATAGGCACATGAAGCTATGCTCAAGCCATGCACAGACCACTCAAACCTTGTCCAAAATGGATAAAATTGGACTATTTGGAAAGGTTAGATCAAGAGGAACAACTATTATGTTAAACACTTTTCCATTTGAAGCTTGTATCATGATGAATTTGGAGGTGAAAGTTTGGAAATTTCAACATGTCAAAAAGTTTTCTAAGTGTCAAGTCATATGTTCAATTATTCCACCTTGGCTAACTTTTCATGGAAGCTTCTAATGAGAAACGTGTCTTTATCAAAGTTGTATATATTTCAAAAACCTTCAAAATGGTCAGAAATTTGACCTCATTTGGATTTGAGATGAATGAGTTATGCATTTTTGAAGTTGAGGAAAATCACTTGTTCAATGGTAAAATGACCTATAATGTATCCTCATATCACATGCTCATAAAAGTTGATTTAGCTCTTCCTCCAAACATAAAATCTGAAGTAGACACCTTTAATTCGATTATGCAACTTGGAAATCATTCATATCATAAAAATTCAGCAAGTTACGGCCTTGGGAAGTTGACCTCCAAATTAGGGTTTAGACAAAATGACCTATAATCTTTCACCATAAAAAATGACTTTACAAGCAAAATTATATCTAGACCTCAACATGAAAGTTGTTTGGAATGTCATTTAGAGTAACGTTTCTCTTAGAATCATTTTCATATGATAAAAATTGTAGGAGATATGGTCTAGGGGACCCCCATTTTTTATTAGATGAATTCCTCTGGTCAACCACCATCAACCAACTTGCTATCTTGAAATTCTCTTGACTTTTAGGACTCATGGGAGGTCATATATTCATAATATGATGAATTTTGAAGTATCCCTTGAAGTATTTGATCAATTGGCGAAGAAGCTTGGTGAAGAAGTTACACAAGATACCCAGATGAACTAGGGTTTCCAAGGCAAACCAATTCCAAACTCTTGAAGAATTCTTGATCAAAATAACATGTAAAGATCATGGGGACTCATATATGATGCCTAGAGCAATTGTGGATTATTCCTTGGTCGAGATCTTAGCAATGAGGGTCTTAAACCCTAGATGTGAACTTAATAGATCAAGGGTGATCATGTGCACTACCAACAAAAGGTTAGACAAAATGCAAAGACATATTTTGGGTATTTTGGTTAGTAAATGATAAAATACACAGTATGATACAATCACATGGTGCTTGGTGATCTCTCCCAATACAAACCCAATGAATAAGGAGTAGGGAGGATGCCAAGGTATGATCCCAATGCCAATGCATATGATGAGATAGCATGAGGGATCTTAGGGTCAAAATTGGGGTCTTACAAAAACCATAATCCACCAAAATGGATGATTGATCTTGACAATGACTTGATTCATCCCTTGACCTTTGTTTGTTTTCCTTGTGTGTGATCCCTTATTTGTGATTGTTGCATTCATGCATTCATGCACATCATAACATTTATCACACGAAAAGATTTCAAGGAACTGAGGTTTTTTTTGCAAATATTTTCTGACCATGGATTGTGGACGAAGGAACACTAAGAAGTATAGTTTCAGATGTCCCGATTTAAAAGAGTTAAGGAAGCTATCATCTTTTGTAGCGGTCGAGTTTTTAGGCCGATGTTCCCGAAGAATGTAGAAGATGTATCTGTCAGTAAGAAGGTGGATGTGCCTGTAGTAGATCCGGTTAGTTCTCCAAGATGTCAGTCTGGTGAATCCATAGGTTTGAAGCCTAACGATGATGATGAGGTACTCTAGTTAATCAATAAGAGCGAGTTTAATATGATGGAGCAGCTGCTCCAAACTCCTTCCAAGATTTCTGTGTTGTCTCTGCTTATGAATTCTTAAGCACACAGAGAAGCATTGTAAAAAGTATTGGAGCAAGCTTATGTAGAGCATGATGTAACGGTGGATCAGTTTGATCATATTGTGGCTAACATCACTTCCTGCAATAATTTGAGCTTTTATGACGAAGAACTTCCTGAGGAAGGTAGAAATCACAACTTAGCATTGCACATTTCAATGAACTGCAAGGAGGATGCTCTGTCAAATGTATTGGTTGACACCGACTCTTCATTGAACGTACTTCCCAAATCAACTCTTTCAAGATTGTCATATCAAGGAGCACCAATGAAATATAGTGGCGTGATCGTCAAAGCTTTTGACGATTCTCGCAAGACCGTGATTGGTGAAGCGGACCTTCCAGTGAAGATAGGTCAGGGTGATTTCCAGATTACTTTCCAAGTAATGGATATCCACCCGGCCTATAGTTGTTTGTTAAGAAGGCCATGGATACATGAGGCAGGAGTTGTTACGTCAACTCTGCATCAGAACTTGAAGTTTGTTAAAAATGGAAAGCTTGTTATCGTTGGTGGGGAGAAGGCTCTATTGGTGAGCCACATGTCGTCTTTCTCTTATGTAGAAGCTGAGGATAAGATTGGAACTCTGTTCCAAGCTTTATCTATTGCTGAGGAAAAGAGAGTTGGGGCACCTATGTCCTCCTTCAAATATGCGCAAAATATTGTTGAAGACGGTAATTCTGAACAGTAGGGTCGGATGGTAGAGGTCGCCTAGAAGAAGAGAAGAGTCGGTTTGGGATTCCAGCAAGGTTCATCTATGATTAAAGCTGAAGATATGCTACTGAGTTTTCATACCGGAGGGTTCATTCATGGTAATGAACAACACTTAGTTGCAGTGATCGAGGGTGATGAAGACGAAGACTGCGCCAATTTTATGACGCATGGAAAAGCTTGCAACAATCGGACTGTTGTTGATATTCCTGTTATTGTTTATCATTCTAAGTAATTGCTTTTATTATTTTGAAAATCCTTTTCCTATACCTAAGGGAGAAATGAACATTGTTTGGCATTTTCAAATTTGATCATCAATAAAATGCAATTCTATTCATCCACATCTATGATGTTTTTATTTTTACTTTTTGCTTTTATGAAAATGGTAATCACAAAAAAACATAAATAAATAATAATTGTCCATCTGCATAATATTTGGTCATAGTTCACTTCTCTAAAATCAAAATATCAAATCATTATGCAGGTTGGTTTCTAAACCCATTGAATACAATGATCCTACTCCTTCTCCAAACTTTGAATTCCCTGTGTTTGAGGCCGAGGAAGAAAGTGATGAAGAGGTGTCTAGTGAATTGTCTCGTCTACTTGAGCACGAGCAAAGAGCCATTCAACCATTCAAAGAGAAGATTGAGCTAGTCAACTTGGGTTCCAAGGATGATGTGAAGGAAGTCAAGATTGGGTCTCGCCTGTGTCCTGAAGTCAAGAAGGGGTTGATTGATCTTCTCTGAGAGTATTCAAATGTGTTTGCTTGGTCCTATCAAGACATGCCTAGATTGGATTCTGAGATTGTGGAGCATAGATTGTCGTTGAAGCCAGAATGCCCGCCAGTCAAGCAGAAGTTGAGGAGGACTCATCCTGATATGGAAGTAAAGATCAAAGAAGAAGTGTAAAAGCAAATTGATATTGGTTTCCTTGTTACATCCGAATATCCGCAGTGGGTGGCCAATATTGTGTCTATTCCGAAGAAGGATGGAAAAGTCCGCATGTGTGTTGATTATAGAGATTTAAATAAAGCCAGTCCGAAAGATGATTTTCCTTTGCCTTACATTGATATGTTGGTAGAAAATACAACTAAATTCAAAGTCTTTTCATTTATGGACGGATTTTCCGGATATAATCAGATCAAAATGGCACCTGAAGATATGGAGAAGACCATATTCATTGCGCCTTGGGGAATATTCTGTTATAGAGTGATGCCTTTCGGTTTAAAGAATGTTGGTCCTGTAAGACCCCAATTTTGACGCTAAGATCCCTCATGCAAGTTCATCATATGCATTAACATTGGGATCATACATTGGAATCCTCCTTACCCCTCTTTCATTAGGTTTGTTTCGGGAGAGATCACCAAGCACCATGTGATTGTATCATACTTGTATATTATCATTATTCTAACCAAAATACCAAAAATATGTCTTTGCATTTGTCTAACTCTTTTATAGGTAGGGCATGATCCTCATTGATCTAGCAAGCTCATATCTAGGGTTTAAGACCCTCATGGCTAAAAGCACAACCAATGATGGATCCACATTGTCTCAAAACATCATATATGAGTCCCAATGACCTTTACATGTTACTTTGATCAAGTATTCTTCAAGAGTTTGAAGGTGGTTTACCTTGGAAACCCTAGTTTGTCTAGGTATCTTGAGTAACTTCTTCTACAAGCTTCCTCAACAATTGATCAAATTTCTCAAGGGACACTTCAAATTTGATCATCTTATGCATATATGATCTACCATGAGCCTAAAAAGTCAAGAGAATTGGAAGTTAGCAAGTTGGTTGATGGTGGTTGGCCAGATGAATTCATCTGATCAAAATTGGGTCTCCCTAGACCCTATCTCCTACAATTTTCACCATATGGAAATTATTCCATGATAAACGTTACTCTAAGTGACATTCCAAACAACTTTTATGTTAATACCTAGAGCTAGTTATGCTTGGAAAATCATTTTCTATGTTGAAACATTATAGGTCATTTTGTCTAAACCATAATTTGAAAGTCAACTTCCCAAGGCCATAACTTGCTCAATTTTCATGAGATGAAATATTTCTAATTTGAAAAATCAAATTGAAGATGTCTAAATGTTTGCCCAAAAAGTTTGGCTTGGGTTAGAGTGGAGAGAAGAAGAAGAATGGTTAAGTCTTAAGTAAAGCAAAAAGAGAAAGGATGAAGAAACAAAACCACAATGGAGTTCCTCTCTTAAAGATCATATTGATGATCCAAGTAGCTCCCATCCTTTGGAATAAGCAATCACAAAAAAAGTAAGCTCAAGCAATCAAACAAGTCTCTTAAGAGATCCTCAATGTATCTTGTGTCTTTCACTTTGGATGAGCATGGCAATGGTCCTTCAATTAAACTCAAGTTGGACTCCTAGCACAAGAAAACACACATCAAAAGGTTCTATAACACAATCAAAGAATGGACAAGAGGGAGTTTAGAATATGGTCCTTTCAATGTTCATTTTCAAACTTAAGCATTCTAAAGGCTCAATGCCTAGTTGCACTTTGACTCCAAATTTGCATAGGGAAAGTCCTAGAATCTAAGTCCATTTCTTTGCATTTGGTCCACAACAATCAAAACAAAAACACAAGCACAAGAGTATATACACAATTATGTGCTCAAGTGAGCAAAAGGCAAATGGCATTAACATAAACATGGGCTCAAGTGAGCAAAGAGAAAAAAGAAAATGAATAATATGTGCAAGAATAGTAAATCGCATAAAAGTAAAGAGCAAAAGGTAAATGTTAATTGTTAATGGTTAGTGTTAGTAGTTAGTGTGCCATAAGGCAAATTTAGCGCTATGTTAAGCAATCGTAATTGGACTTATGTAGAAGTCACAACTATCTGAGGCCGGTCAATAATAATGTAGGCAACAACACAAGTTAGAAGTCTTGATTAGTGAATCAAGTTCCAAAAACTTGCCATGCCAAAAAGAAAAAAAGAGAATTGATCTTGTATTGCTTTAAGCCTTTTGCATGATTTAGAAAACAACCTATCCTTAATGCAAAGCCATTCACTTGATCAATTAATCAAGATGAATTAGATTTGAATCAAGGAAGATTAAGTCTCCCTAATCAATGCTAACTTATCAACCTTTAACTCATTGATGAAAAAAGAAAGAAGAAGAAGAAGAAGGAGATGGAGAATGGATGAAGAAAGGATAAGGAAATGGAAAGATCAAAATGCATTAAATGAAATAAGATGTACCAATCCATATGTATTGACCAAATGACATTGAAAGTCAAAGTCAAACAATAAGAAATCAGAAATGAGATGAAGATTGGAGATCAAATAATGGGCATAATATTTTTGGCATTTTCAACATTAAAATAAACTTGAATTAAAAATAAAAGAAAGGTCAAACTTCAAAATCACTTCAAATCAACCTTGAAAGGTCCAAGTAATTTATCCCATGTTCAACAAGGTCAAACTAAGTTTGACAAAAAATTTCAGCATTTTTAAAAGTCAGAAACTATTTTTAATCAATTAAAAATGAATAAAAATAACCTAATTGAACTAAAATCTCAAATAAATCTCGAATCAATTTAAAAATTGATGAGAATATTTTTCATAGATCCATCATCATTCTAATAGGTTAGGAAAATATTTTTGTATTTTTTGAATATCAAAAACTATTTAAAATGAATTAAAAATAACCAGAAAAGAGAAAATTCACAAAAAAATATCAAATGACAAAATAAAAAATATTGAAAATCTGAAATAGAAACTAGAATTTATTTGGAGACTAATGCAATTGGTCCCATAATTTTTGGATTAAAAATGAAAGAGTTATGATTTTTTGAAATAAAATGAAATAAACAAAATAAAATGAAATAAATCATAAAATGCAAAAAGCCTGGCGCGTTGGATCAAGTTTCATTAAATGATGTGGCACATCAGATGGCTCACAGGCGCGCGCGTATGATAGGCTTGAGTCAAAGGCGAAGCACAATGTATTAAAAAAAGTCATAACAATGAATGACATGGATTAGATCTGGAAATGCAATCACACGGTCCAGATTGGATCTGGTAATGAAGCAGCCACCGGAGCCACCTTCTTCTCCGGTGAGCTTGCATTTTCCGGCCACCATAGCAGACAACCAAAGCTTAACCAAATCACGCGATCTATACATCATTGGAAAGCTGAGATAATGTACATCATCCCTGTACCATCCATTTTCACTCTAGATTTCCATGGTGTGAGAAATCAGAGGTTGAAAAATCTGGTGTTCATCATGAACTCAATGGATTTCAAAAATTAAATGCATAATCATGATGCCTCTATTGAGAGGACTTCAGCCAACACAAGATCCAAGCATATAGGTCAATGGATGATGAGATTCGAAGAAAATACCAGTTGAAGAGTAAGCTTGAATTCTGGAAACTTGAGCTCGATTCCTTGCTTTCTTTGCCAAAACAGAAGATCAATGAACTAAATGATGAAGGTTTAGAAGCTTTGGATCCAAAGATTCAACCAGATGTAGTTGAATTTTGGATCTGAAAAATTTGAAGAAAAATGGAAATAGCTTCTTTGGTGAGGTTGGGGAATCACTTCAGCAGGGTCTCAGGCGCCTTTAGGTTGAGTTTGAATGAAGCTGAGCACTTCTATTTATAGCACAACAAACTGCAAGCAAGGTGAATTCTCATGTGCATGGAATTTGGACTTCTCATGCATGGGCCTGTACAGGCGCGTGCAAAGCCCAAAAATGGTTGGAAATGCAAGCTGAACTCAGATGCCAATGATTTGGACGTGTAATTAGAGTTGTATTGGCTTGTGCATGAGGTTATGATGTGAATTCGATAATTGTGCCTAAATGTTCACCTCTTCGAAAATACCAATTTCCAAATCCAAACATGATCATGTGAGTAATGGTTGGAAAGGTTTTGATGAAGGAACAATTGTTATGTTGGGCAAAAATCCATTTGAAGTGTGGAAATTTATGAAATTTGAGTTTAAAGTGCAAGGTGCATGACATGTGAAGGCAAGGTTTCTAAATTTGGCCAATTTTCAAGCCCTTCGGTTTTGATGATGCAAGCCTCAAATGAAAAAACCTCAAACATAAAAGTTGTAGATCTTTTCAAGACAATAAAAATGAACTTAAATTTTGAATCATTTGAATTTTTGATGAAGAAGTTATGGGCACTTGAAGTTGGACTTTTTTGCCTTTTAATGCTTTTGACCCAAAAAGACCTATAATGTCTTGCATTATCACATGTATTTCCTTTGAGATTTTGAAATTTTGTTCAACATAACATTTGAAGCAGACATCTTAAGCTTTCCAATGCATTTGATCCCACCTCAAAATGTATGTCCTTGGGAAGTTGACCCAAAATTAGGGTTTCAGTCAGAATGACCTATAATGTATTGGAATGGGAGATGGCCTTCCAGGATTCAAATAAATTTTTGATGAACATGAAACTTGTTCATATTGGCCTTAAGAACATTTTTTTATTTTGGAACCATCTCCATTTGACCAACACATGAAAAGTTAGGTCTCAGTGCATTTCAAAATAGTCAGATGAATTGACTAATCAACTTCTCAAGTCCATGACTCATATCTTGATGAATTGATGATTGAGGACACTCAAATAAGTTCAAATATGCATGAAATGATGAATTAAAGAACTTCCCTTGATTGCATTTGATCATGGGCTGAGGTTGCTTCATGAGCAAGGCAGTGTGGTGCACAGATGAATTAGGGTTTCTTTGGGGAACCAACCTCAAATCCTTTGACTTGCGTTGATGAAAATGGTGAATTGAGATGCTAGGGAGGCATACTTGATGGATGAGAGCTTTGGGAACCATTACCATGCTTGCCATCATCTCCTCTTGACCTTACCATTGCATAAGTGATCTCCTTGAAGCTTTGGACCTTGTGATTGCTCAAGCTACAAACAAAAGATGTTAGTGACATATTTTTGTGCTTTTGGTTAGTGAACAAAATAAGAAAAGCAATGATATACAATTCAAGCATGCTTGGTGATCTCAAACCACTCTCAAGAAGTCCCACCCCAAGGGTAAAGGGAACCAAGATGCTAGTGATCCTTGAGGCAATGCAAATGCAATGTTATGATGCCATGCGGGATCTTAGGGACAAAATTAGGGTCTTACAGATGCCCCTATTTAAGGTCATTCTAGCCAGAGAAGTGAAGGTTAAAGTCTTCGTCTCGACGGGGTAGAATGGGCTTAAATAATATCAAAGACACGAATTTTGGTCCTTAAGAGACCTCATGATGCAGATGTATGCATGCAAATGGTAAAACTCTTGTGGGGATATGTGTCCACAAAAGAAAAAGAAATCCGGAGAAACTAAAAATCCCAAAGGAGTAATACACTCACTAGGGAGACAGAGACTCTAGGGGAGTAAAGGGTAAAAAATGCGTGAGCAGGTCACGACTTGAGACTTGCTGAGAGACATAGAGAGAATCCATGAAATAAATCAATGGAAGGACTCGAGCCGACTCGAAAATGCATGTATTGGGGAATATGACAACACATCCAAAAATTATCCACAATGGATACTTCGGATGAAAATCCGGACTCAGGTGAGGATGCCCACTAAGGACTCAACTGAGGAAGATCCCAACAGAAACTCCTGGGGAAGCAACGGGATGAGGTATTACCGGTTACTGGGTAATAAGCTCAAAGAGACGTGTGATCTGAACACCGGTATAAGGGTGAGAGAACAACATGCTCGGGAAGAATGAGTATCTAAGACCGGTATAAGGGTGAGAGATATCAATCAACCAAATCATCTGAGGAAGACATAGAAAGGTATATTTCAACTCAGGGAAATCTGACTCCACATGGGACAAAAAGTCGTAATAGGGAGCAGAAGGAAGGAACACCAGGGATGCCGGTTACTGGGCATATAATAGGTGACCAACCAAATCGTGAATTGGGGAATATTCCCAAAACACTCATCATCCGAAAAGAGGGCAAAAAGTAAACTCAATTAAGGGATGGACATTCGATTCTGAAACAGGGATACGAATCTTACTCAATTGGGGAAGAACAAAAGGCTTCGACCAAAGAGTGCATGAGATATATTATCTATTACCGTCAGAACATAGATAGTATACTCGCATAGAAGATTATCCACAACCGGTTACTGGGTTATTAAGGATAAATCGACCGACAAAGAGAAAGGCATCGGGATACCGAAACTAGGTATATAATGATGTCCAAACAAGGAGAGCAACAAACATTACCGGCAACCGGTACATGAAAGATGACTTGTTGGGGATAAATTGCCTAATCAAAGCAATTATCCAAAAGAACGAGGGAATATCACCACCGAATATTGGATAATGATAATCGTCAAGAAGGGGATTACATCTACCGGATACTGGGTAGAAAACCACAGAAGAGTAACCGTCATCGACTAGGATGAACAAAAAGGTTAACTCTGCAAGGGGAAGAAAAAAAAGGGTTTACAACTACCGGTATAAGGGTAGAAAACCACAGACTCCGCCGGGGATAAGATGAATGATTACTGATTACTGAGCAATTATTCATTTATACCACAGAGAACCAAAGGAAACAGTCACAAGAGGCCAATTTAGGATCAAACCAAAGAGGCACACTGAATCAAGACTCGTCCTAGTGAGGATATAACTCAATAGGGAAACCCATCCCAATATATGTGTTGGGAGGAAGCGAAAACAACCGTTGTCCACGAGGATATAACTCAGTGGGGAATGCGGAAGGAAAGATAAAAACTTTCTGCTTAATGGGCTGACTCTACATTGAGAGATCAGACACCGACATTTGCTTGGGGAATGTATTACCAACTAGCAGAGGATAACAAACACAAATATATGGCAAAGAATGCAACATGAATATCCGAATGTTTGAAAATTATAGGCACACATGCATGATTTATGTATGATGAATGCTGACAGACATACATTTCTAACACAAACCGTTTCAAAGAATAAGCACACAAACATCCGGTACTACATCCCAAGAGAGAAAACCAGGTTCACCGGAGAGTATCCAATCCGCCGGGGATCAGAGATACCGGGAAGCAACAAAATCTCTGCAAGGGATGAATCATCGGTTAAACCGGTTGGGGACCGAAGTTTATTGCACAAATAAAATCTGCCATATAAGCCAATCTGCTGGGGAATCCATCCGAGGGGGGTAAAGGGATTCTGGGGGTCAACCACCAAATACCGTACCAACCAAGGAGATCACATCGGCTGAGGAGGAAAGGTCGCTACTCCGCTGAAGGAGAAAGTAGTGAATATCTCAACAAGCATTCCACTCGGTAGGATAAACCACAAAAAGGCTCCGGAGGAAGAAGGTACAGTCATGCCAGGAATATAAACAAAAATCTTACCCTGTTGGAGATCATACCATCCTTGGGAGAGCATTGAGGATCTCCTAAGTATCTTTTCGTCGTTGTGAATGTTCACTTTGTTTAAAAACAGGTTATGAAAAATTTGTTTATTCAAAACAATGATATTTTCTCAATTAAAGCATGCAAAACATTTGTCGAATAGAAACAAATAAGAGTGCAAACAATTAGATAAAAGGCTCAAGTTTATTTGATGGAATGGTAGTCTACAAATGGCAAGACTCCATAGATATATACAAATTTGAAATTGGTGATATATATTGGAAAAGGGCTACATTGAACATAATGACCATTTCTCCACCAATTCTGAATCCGATGTATTTGAAGCCTCGGTTGATGACGAATGAGCAAGAATCTCAGACGGATGACAGTTGTAAAACAAAGTCTTGTCAGGATGCAGTTACTTGCCAAATCCCTAATTTTTGCCTAGATTGCCCCAGGATGAGGTACTCAATCTAGCGGGATACAAATATTCATTTTTTGTGTCTCTAACTTTTGCCTGGACCGCCCTTTTGGGTTTTCAATCCACCGAGACGCTCATTCTTGCCTAAGCCGCCCTTTCAGGTTTACAACTTAGCGAGCTATTCTGTTTTTATTTTTAGGCGAAGTATTTCTTGACTGCATCTGAATTCACAGGACGAGTGAAATCCTCCCCATCCATAGTTGTAAGTATCAAAGCACCACATGAAAAGGCTCTCTTAACAACATATGGACCTTCATAGTTTGGAGTCTACTTGCCCCTGGAATCGGGCGCGAAAGACAAGACTTTCTTGAGCACAAGGTCACCTTCTCGGAACACACGAGGCTTGACCTTCTTATCAAAAGCTTTCTTCATTCTCTGCTGATATAACTGACCATGGCACATGGCAGTCAATCTCTTTTCTTCTATCAAATTCAGCTGGTCATAACGACTATGAACCCATTCAGCATCAGTCAACTTGGCCTCCATCAAGACTCTCATTGATGGGATCTCCACCTCTACTGGGAGTACAACCTCCATGCCATAAACAAGAGAGAAAGGGGTTGCCCCTGTCGAAGTGCGGACAGACGTATGATATCCATGCAAAGCAAATGGCAAAATCTCATGCCAATATTTGTATGTGACAACCATCTTTTGGATAATCTTGATATTCTTATTAGCAGCTTCAACAGCCCCATTCATCTTGGGTCTGTAAGGAGAAGAATTATGATGGGCGATCTTGAACTCACTACATAACTCTTTCATCATTTTGTTGTTCAGGTTAGATCCATTATCAGTATTGATCTTATCTGGCACACCATAACGGCATATAAGTTGATTCTTGATAAACTTCACGACCACCTGCCTGGTCACATTTGCGTACGAGGCCGCTTCAACCCACTTGGTGAAGTAATCAATTGCTACGAGAATAAATCTGTGTCCGTTGGACGCTTTCGGCTCTATCATGCCAATCATGTCAATTTCCCACATGGAGAAAGGCCAAGGTGATGAGATCACATTCAAAAGTGTCGGGGGAATATGGATCTTATCCGTATAGATCTGACACTTATGGCATTTCTTCACATATTTGCAGCAGTTGGACTCCATTGTCAGCCAATAGTAGCCTGCTCTCAACATCTTTCTAGCCATGGCATGTCCATTGGAATGAGTGCCAAATGAACCCTCATGGACTTCAGTCATCAACAAGTCTGCTTCGTGTCTATCCATGCATCTGAACAGCACCATGTCAAAATTTCTTTTGTAGAGTACCTCACCATTGAGGTAAAAACTTCCTGATAATCTCCTCAGAGTCTTCCTATCTTTCACAGATGCCCCATGCGGATAAACCTGGTCCTGAAGGAAGCACTTGATATCATGATACCATGGCTTATCATCTTTCACCTCTTCAACTGCAAATACATGAGCTGGTCTGTCCAAGCGCATCACAGTGATATTGGGGACTTCATTCCAAAGTTTTACCACAATCATCGAAGCCAGCGTAGCAAGAGCATCCGCCATCCGATTCTCATCTCGAGTAATATGATGGAAGTCAACCTCAGTAAAGAACGTTGAAATCCTCCTCGCATAATCCCTATATGGAATGAGACCAGGCTGATTCGTTTCCCATTCGCCCTTAATTTGATTGACAACGAGGGCCGAATCACCATAAACATCAAGATGCTTGATCCTAAGATCAATGCATTCCTCCAATCCCATAATGCAGGCCTCATACTCAGCCATATTATTTGTGCATTTGAAATTTAGCCTTGCTGTAAAAGGAATATGTGTGCCCTGAGGAGTAATAATCACTGCCCCAATACCATTTCCATACTGATTTACAGCGCCATCAAACACCATACTTCATCTGGAACCAGGCTCTGGCCCTTCATCGAGTGTAGGCTCATCACAATCTTTCATTTTCAAATACAGGATCTCCTCATCTGGGAAGTCATACTGAAATGATTGATAATCTTCAATCGGCTGATGTGCCAAGTGGTCAGCCAAGATACTGCCTTTAATAGCCTTCTGAGCTCGATACTCAATGTCATACTCAGATAACAACATCTGCCAACGGGCAATCCTCCCTATTAAAGCAGGCTTCTCGAAGATGTACTTGATTGGATCCATTCTGGATATCAACCAAGTCGTATGATTTATCATATACTGGCGTAAGCGCTTAGCAGCCCAAGCCAAAGCACAGCATGTCTTCTCAAGCATCGAGTATCGAGACTCACAATCTGTGAACTTCTTGCTCAGGTAGTAAATAACATATTCTTTCTTTCCTGATTCGTCTTGCTGACCAAGGACACAACCCATAGAGTTTTCAAGAACAGTCAGATACATAATCAAAGGTCTCCCTTCCACAGGCGGAGACAAAATCGGAGGTTCGGACAGATACTCTTTAATATTGTCAAAAGCTTTCTGGCAATCCTCGGTCCAATCATGGGTCCGATCTTTCCGGAGGAGCTTGAATATCGACGCACATGTGGCAGTCATGTGGGATATGAATCTGGAAATATAATTCAAGCGGCCAAGAAAACCTCCGACTTGCTTCTCTGTTTTGGGCGCAGGCATCTCTTGTATTGCTTTGACCTTTGCAGGATCAACCTCAATACCTCTTTCACTGACGATAAAGCCCAATAACTTGCCAGAACGGACTCCAAATGTACACTTGTTGGGATTTAGACGAAGCTTGTACTTCCTCAAACGCTGAAAAAGCTTCAACAAGTGCTCTACATGTTCAACTTCCGTTCTTGACTTGGCAATCATATCATCAACATATACCTCGATCTTCTTGTGCATCATATAATGGAACAAGGTGGTCATAACTCGTTGATACGTGGCTCCGGAGTTCTTCAAACTGAAGGGCGTCACTCGATAACAGAATGTTCCCCAAGGTATGATGAATGTTGTCTTCTCCATATCCTCGGGTGCCATCTTGATCTGGTTATATCCGGAAAATCCATCCATAAATGAGAAGACATTGAATTTAGTTGTATTGTCTACCAACATATCAATATGTGGTAGCGGGAAATCATCTTTCGGACTAGCTTTATTCAAGTCTCTATAGTCCACACACATCCGGACTTTTCCATCTTTCTTAGGCACGGGCACGATATTGGCCACCCATTGAGGATATGTAGAAGTCACCAGAAACCCTGCATCAATTTGCTTCTGAACCTCCTCTTTGATCTTCACTGCCATGTCAGGATGAGTTCTTCTAAGCTTCTGCTTCACAGGCACGCACTCAGGCTTCAAGGGTAGGAAATGTTGCACAATATCAGTATCTAGACCTGGCATGTCTTCATATGACCATGCAAAGACATCAACATATTCTCGTAGCAATTCAATCAACCCCTTCTTAACAGACTCTTCCAGGAGTGCCCCAATCTTCACTTCTCGCACACAATCCTCGGACCCCAAGTTGACCGTTTCCAGATTCTCAACATGCGGCTGAATGATCTTCTCTTCATGCTCAAGTAAACGGGTGATCTCATCAGGAATCTCTTCAACATCATCCTCTTCCGCTTCAAATATAGGGAATTCAAAATTGGGAGATGGTGTTGGGTCATTATGTTCAATGGGTTTGATCAACCTGCATAACGATTTTGGATATGAAAAGCTTTAGAATTCAAACAAGGCAATCATTATGCAGATGAAAAGATTGATTTTATTCTATTTTTAAGGTTTTATGTGATCACCAATTTCATGCAAAAAGAAAAAAGGGAAAATAATTGGAAAAACAAACATTTAACATGAATTTATTGAATAAAAATATCATTATATTAATGCGCCAACAATGTCATCACTCCTCCTTCTGGCATGGGAGGAGGGTTTTTAAATACAATGAACATTACTTTGACTTATGGATTACTGTTGGAATATCCACAGCGACCCAATTATTGCAAATTCCCCCAGGGATGACGAAGTTGCCAAAATCCTCTTCGTCCTCTTCCAGAATGGCAGCAGCTTCCTCGCCTTGATTGGTGTGGATGAATCCTCCACTCTTGAACATCCCTTGCGCGTTGAACACCCTAGAAGAAAAGCCTATGCCAGCCCGAGACTTGTTGTCTTCTAGCTCAATCATTTTTCCTAAACCAGCAGTTGCACCACACTCAATGGCCAACTTTGCATCTTTATCGGAAGCAAATGAAGGAGTTTTCTTCTCAATGGGATCAACAATAGACAAAGCTTGGAAAGGAGTTCCAACTTCATCTTTAGCATCTATATATGAGAAAGAAGACAAATGGCTAACCAGGAGAGCCTTTTCTCCCCCTACCACCACCAGCTTCTTATTCTTCACGAATTTCAGTTTCTGGTGTAGGGTGGATGTCACGGCGCCTGCCTCGTGAATCCATGGTCTGCCTAATAGACAGTTGTACGATGGGTGAATGTCCATAACCTGGAAGGTAATCTGGAAATCACTTGGCCCGATTTTGACTGGGAGATCAACTTCCCCAATCATAGTTTTACGTGACCCATCGAAAGCCTTCACAACAACTCCACTCTTCCTCATGGGAGGCCCTTGATATGATAGTTTCAAGAGAGTGGATTTTGAAAATACATTCAGTGATGACCCAGTGTCCACCAGAACATTGGACATGGTGTTGTCTTTGCAACCCATAGATATATGTAATGCCAAGTTGTGGTCTCTTCCCTCCTCGGGGAGATCAGAGTCACAGAAACTCAGGTTGTTACAAGCAGTGATGTTTGCAACAATGCTATCAAATTATTCTATCGTGACATCGTGATCCACATATGCCACATCCAAAACCTTCTGCAGAGCCTCTCGGTGTGGTTCTGAATTCAAAAGCAAGGATAACACTGATATTTTGGATGGCGTTTGTAGAAGCTGGTCTACAACATTGTACTCGCTTCTCTTGATGAGCCTTAGCATCTCATCGCAGTCTTCTTTCATATTGCCGCCTGGGCCAACAGAAGCAGGAGTTCCCAATGTAGAGGAGGGCTTAACAACAAGTGCCGGATACGGAGTTCTCACAGCATCCCCAATCGGGCGCTCAACAGAATCACCATTAGCCTGGGGCTTTGAAGGTGCTGAAAACACACGACCGTTGCGGGTCAAACCACTAACATTTGCAATGTTAACAACGGAGGAAGATGGTAAGGACATTTCTTTCCCATTTTCTACCGCGACAGCATTGTAGCGATAGGGAATCGCCTTTTCGGAAGAGTATGGTACTGGTCCGGCCGGCTTGATGGTTAATGCGGGAGAAACCTTCTGCTTGCTACCATCATACCTGATGATAACAGGCTCGGGGATCTGAAACACTGGAGAAATCACATTGACTTCGGGCTCATCTTCGTCAACATTTCTATTCTGAAGGATCTCAATGACTCCTTCATCCAGCATTTCTTGAACATCTTTGCGCACCTGGCGACAACCTCTTTGATTGACAGAACAAACTCGGCATCTATCATGGTCATGCTCATAATGACTATACTCACACAGCAAATGATGCATCCCTTGTACTTGCCAGGGCAGCCCTTGACCATGTTGACAGATTTCCCATGCTCGGGCAATGGGTTCTTCTTCACATTAGGACCTACGTCCTCGAAACACAAAATGCCACACCTCACAAGGTCTTGAACCTTGGTCTTCAAAGGGTAACAATTCTCCACATCATGGCCGGGAGCACCAGAATAGTAAACACAGTGTAACTCGGGCTTATACCACCACTAAGGGTTGGCAGGTATAGCCGGTGGGTCTCTCGGAGTAATCAACTTCCTCTCTATCAAAGAGGGATATAATTCTGCATACGTCATTGGAATAGGATCGAAGGTGACCCTTTTCCTCTCGTAACTCGTGCTGGTTTGATTACTGTTTCGAGGCTGGTAGGCCTGCTGCTGCGGTCGGTGCTGCTGATGTTGATATTGCGGATGTGGTTGCTGATTGGTGTTATGTTGCTGGTACTGCTGATTATCTCTAAAAACCGATGCTATATGAGCCACCTGGTGCTGGTTACCGGAGGGACGCACGCTTTTCCTCCTCATAGAGGGTCTTCTTGGTTTTACATGGGAGGTCGCAGCATGTGCCTCTCCATCTTTCTTCTTCGCAAACGCCCCATATCGTTTGGTAGAAGAGCCTTCCTCTCTGGTCAGACGTCCTTCTCTAATCCCTTCTTCTAGACGCATCCCCATATTCACCATCTCGGTGAAGTCAAAAGGAGCGCTAGCAATCATCCGCTCATAATAAAAAGAACTTAAGGTCTTCAAAAAGATCTTAGTCATCTCTTTCTCTTCTAGCGGAGGCACGATCTGTGCTGCTAACTCTCGCCACCTTTGGGCGTACTCTTTAAACGTTTCCTTGTCCTTTTGGGACATGGCCCTCAATTGATCCCTATCGGGAGCCATATCCAAATTGTACTTGTATTGCTTGACGAAGGCCTCACCAAGATCGTTGAAGGATCGGATGTTCGCATTGTCTAAACCCATGTACCAACGCAGAGCAGCACCGGACAGACTGTCTTGAAAGTACTGGATGAGCAATTGGTCATTGTCGGTCTGAGTCGACATCTTCCTAGCATACATGACCAGGTGGCTGAGAGGACAAGTATTTCCCTTTTATTTTTCAAAGTCAGGGACCTTGAATTTTACAGGGATCTTCACATTGGGAACCAAGCAGAGTTCGGCAGCAGACTTGCCGAAAAGATCCTTTCCTCTGAGAGTTTTCAATTCCTTGCGAAGCTCAAGAAATTGATCGTTCATAGCGTCCATCTTCTCATAGACATCTGGGCCCTCAGATGGCTTAGAACGATAGATGGTGTCGTCTACCCTGGGCAAAGTATGCACGACAGGAGGAGGAACAGCAAGGACCGGGCTAGATGCCGGCATAGAAGCAAAGGTAGGAGCAGGACCCTCGGGCATGAAATTGGGAGGCATCCCCCACGGGAATCCGGCTGGCATGGCCGTCGGAGCAAAGTGTGCACTGGCTGCAGGCACAGTTGAGGAGACAATCTCAAAGATGACTGTCCTCTGGAAAGGAGTTGAAGGTGTCGGAGAAGACTGGCTCTGGGCAGCCAAGAATGATTCCATCAAGGCACTCAATCTGGCCACTTCCTCTTTCAGCTCGCGGTTCTCTTGTTCCAGATGATCCATCAGTCTTGAAACGTTGGCTCTGGTGTAGTACCGGTGAGTCAGCTTGTCTTCAAAATAAATGAAGAACACAGAGTTAGACTATAAGACAAGAAGCCGGTAACAAAACCTGCTTATGCACATGATGCATGCAATGCTTGTGCATATGATTTGTTTTTTATTTCAAAGGAACTTTTAGGGTTCTATTTGCAAATTTTTGGAAATATTAAGCATTTATCACATATGGAAATATCTTATCAAATAATATCGGGGAAAAGAAGTACAACATTGTCAATCATATACAAGAGAAAAGGAAAATAATCATCCTATGGATCCCTAGAAACAATCATCTAAAGCTCGGGACACAGGGAGATAGGATGCACGAAGCCTCTTCACCTCCCTCTCATAGGCTGCCTCCATATTTGCCTTCTCCTTGGCGAGTCGATCGTACTTCCTTTTCCAAAACTTGGAAGACTGAGGAAGTAGAGAAGTCCATGCATCTTTAGGATCATCAATAACCTGGTGTTCGAGGAACTCTATCAAAGCGTCCTTCTCCTTGATCTGCTGAAGCAACTCTTCTCGTTCACGGATCTAAGCACGTGATCGATCTTCGTCTCTCAACTCCTCTACTCCTTGGCTAGGGAGGGTTGAAGGCCCAGCCACAATCAAAGGCGTAGGTCTCGGATACTCGTAAGGCATGAGATACTCAGACGCTCTCTTCCTAACCCAAGCAGTGTAAGGCTCCATAGAAACACAATTCTTAGGACCCAACTCTTTCCTTCCTTTCCTATGAATCTTGCGCAAAGCGCGGACCATTCTGCCCTTCAAGTTTTGGGGATCTTTACCCTCCTGAAAGAACACACCCTCTAACAGAATGTTATTAGGTTTATCCTTTAGGGGGAACCCAAGCTGACGATGTGCTAAAACAGGGTTGTAGTTAATCCCACCACATGTACCAAGAAGTGGTACATTGGAGAATTCACCACAAGAGTCGATAATCTGCACACCATCATACACACGGTTGTACCAAGAGATATCATCATTAGTGAGAGACATAAGTCTCGTGGACCACCGTAGACATCCCTTGTTCTCCTGAAGGCGACCGTTTACGGTAAGTGAGAAATAATCCACTTATACAACAGAGGCAAACAACACACAATGGCACCACCACCCTTTGCATTCCTCAGATGCAAAGAGAAATAGGTATCACCCAACAGAGTAGGAACGGGATTAAGAGTAGAGAAAATCCTAATGGCGTTCACATCCACAAACTTGTCGATGTTGGGGAACAATACCAACCCATAGATGAGAAGTACAAATATGGCTTCAAAGGCGTCCTCACTCATGGCCTTCCCATACACAGTAGCTTGAGCAATGAGGAACTCAGAAGGGAGACCTTGAATTCCACCTTTGGTAGTCATATGAGCACCGACCAGAGATTCATCTATGTGCAACATGTCTGCTATCTCTTGAGAAGTAGGAACACTCTCTAAGTCACTGAATGGTTGCTGGTCTAGAATAGGTATACCCACAAGGTAGGCATACTCCTCAAGGGTTGGTAAAAGCTGGAAATCCGGAAACGTGAAACAACGGTACAAGGGATCATAAAACCGCACCAATACGCTCATCAACTCTTCATCCACCTGAGTAGTCAGAAGAGGAAGAAGCTTCCCAAAGCGAGCCTTGAAACCCAAAGGATCTAATACATAGGATGTCATATTCCTTAACTCTTTCAAATCTGGTTGTCTGAAACTGTACTTCTTTGTATTCCTTCTTTGTCTTTCCATGTTTGAAAATTTGCAAATAAACCCCTTAAGTTCCTTGATAATTTTCTTCATTGATGATAAGGATGCAAATGAGTGCATGAATGCTTGAACGCAACAATCACACTTAAGGATCAAGCAAAGCACACCAAACAAAGGTCATGGGATGGATCATATCATCCTTAATATCAATCGTCCATTTTGGTGGATTATGGTTTACACCTTATCAACACCCAAGTTCCATTGATATTAAGGATACATGAACGGATCAACCATGAATCAAGGGTTTGTTGCAAGTCACGAGCATGGAGTTTCGGTTAAGAACCACCCAAAGGGAGTGTACTAGGGTTTAAACCTGCCAAACATGTTCTACCAGAGGTTCCCATAGTCATCATCCCATCTTTCGGATATTATCGGAAAGAACGACTACTCGTGTTCCAAAAATATTCTCAAGAGAGACTCTTATGAGTGTAATATTCTCCAAGAATAGGCCAAGATGGGCTTGGTAAACTAAGGTCCTTGGCTTCTAAGGTCTATATTGGAGAGAGTAATGTCTAACCACAACTTACTTGTGTGACATTATTGATCCCAACATGACCTCCACCAAGTGAATGGACTTGCAAGTCAACTTGCTAAGGAATAACTCCACACAAGTCAACAAGACTACGCCATTCTCCTATCCAAAGTGCACTCGAGTCCGGGTATAGAACTCATCTCACAAAGATCACCAAGCATACAAGGACTTAATATCAAGCAATTCAATCATTACATACAATACAGTAATCCCAAATTGCACAAAAATATGTCACAAAACAATAAAATACAACAAGCATGAAAAGTTGGCAAAACCCACTAGGCAAATGTGATCCCCAGCAGAGTCGCCACTTTTCTGTAGCGGGGTATTCGTTACCATTAGAGATATTGACTAAATCCAAGGTAAATCATACAAGTCGAGTCGCCACCGCACTTCTATTTATCCAAAGGAATGGTTAGAAAGCGAACAAAAACCTAATAGTTTTAACAAAAACTAGTAAAATAAAACAGAGATCTGGGTAAGGGGGTTGGTTATGTAATGGGAAGGTGTTATGCACCCAAAACATCCTAGGTACTCTTAGGGAGTGCTTTTCACACTTGTTGTAAAGGTTGTTGTTTTGTGGAAAATTTTGTTTGTGCAAATATGATTGAAGAGATGAGGAAAGAATGTACAAGTTTATTTACATTTTGTGTTTGGATGGATAAACCCATTGCCTACGTACTATCTTATAAAAAGATTAGGATCAAAACCTCGTAGTTCGGGGTAAAAATCTCAAAATGAGTTGGTGAGTTGATTGGTCCAAAAGCCTTAAGGTCTTTTGTTATCTAAGGGAGAAAACTCAACCTAAAACCACAAATCCACCATGTGAGGATAACTTCAACATGCTAGTGAGGGGTTAACCCTATAATAAGCATGGAAGACTCATTGTCCATCACTAAGGATATAGGTGAGTATTACATCTACCACAAGGATAACTCAAACCTAATAGCTAAAGGTTATAAAAGATTTTGGTTAAGAAAGTGGCCATTGGAACCACAAAAAGAAATTTGAATGGGTTATATTTATCAATTAGAAGTATATACAAAAGTGGTCAAAGTTGATTTAAAGGTTCAATTCAAAATAAGTGTTATGAAAGGAAAGTCTGAAAATCAAAAGCATAAGGCTTAGGTTTCTAATGTTTGAAAACAATAGTTAAATGTTTGCACAAAAAGTTTGGCTTGGGTTAGAGTGGAGAGAAGAAGAAGAATGGCTAAGTCCTTAGTAAAGCAAAAAGAGAAAGGATGAAGAAACAAAACCACAATGGAGTTCCTCTCTTAAGATCATATTGATGATCCAAGTAGCTCCCATCCTTTGGAATAAGCAATCACAAAAAAAGTAAGCTCAAGCAATCAAACAAGTCTCTTAAGAGATCCTCTTAGAATATGGTCCTTTCAATGTTCATCTTCAAACTTAAGCATTCTAAAGGCTCAATGCCTAGTTTCTCTTTGACTCCAAATTTGCATAGGGAAAGTCCTAGAATCTAAGTCCATTTCTTTGCGTTTGGTCCACAACAATCAAAACAAAAACACAAGCACAAGAGTATATACACAATTATGTGCTCAAGTGAGCAAAAGGCAAATGACATTAACATAAACATGGGCTCAAGTGAGCAAAGAGAAAAAAGCAAATGGATAATATGTGCAAGAATAGTAAATTGCATAAAAGTAAAGAGCAAAAGGTAAATGTTAATTGTTAATGGTTAGTGTTAGTAGTTAGTGTGCCATAAGGCAAATTTAGCGTTATGTTAAGCAATCGTAATTGGACTTATGTAGAAGTCACAACTATCTGAGGCCGGTCAATAATAATGTAGGCAACAACACAAGTTAGAAGTCTTGATTAGTGAATCCAGTTCCAACAACTTTCCATGCCAAAAAGAAAAAAAGAGAATTGATCTTGTATTGGTTTAAGCCTTTTGCATGATTTAGAAAACAACTTATCCTTAATGCAAAGCCATTCACTTGATCAATTGATCAAGATGAATTATATTTGAATCAAGAAAGATTAAGTCTCCCTAATCAATGCTAACTTATCAACCTTCAACTCATTGATCAAAAAAGAAAGAAGAAGAAGAAGAAGGAGATGGAGAATGGATGAAGAAAGGATAAGGAAATGGAAAGATCAAAATGCATTAAATGAAATAAGATGTACCAATCCATATGTATTGACCAAATGACATTGAAAGTCAAAGTCAGACAATAAGAAATCAAAAATGAGATGAAGATTGGAGATCAAATAATGGGCATAATATTTTTGGCATTTTCAACATTAAAATAAACTTGAATTAAAAATAAAAGAAAGGTCAAACTTCAAAATCACTTCAAATCAACCTTGAAAGGTCTAAGTAATTTATCCCAAGTTCAACATGGTCAAACTAAGTTTGACAAAAAATTTCAGCATTTTTAAAAGTCAGAAACTATTTTTAATCAATTAAAAATGAATAAAAATAACCTAATTGAACTAAAATCTCAAATAAATCTCAAATCAATTTAAAAATTGATGAGAATGTTTTTCATAGATCCATCATCATTCTAATAGGTTAGGAAAATATTTTTGTATTTTTTGAATATCAAAAACTATTTAAAATGAATTAAAAATAACCAGAAAAGAGAAAATTCACAAAAAATATCAAATGAAAAAATAAAAAATATTAAAAATCAGAAATAGAAACTAGAATTTATTTGGAGACTAATGCAATTGGTCCCATAATTTTTGGATTAAAAATGAAAGAGTTATGATATTTTGAAATAAAATGAAATAAACAAAATAAAATGAAATAAATCAGAAAATGCAAAAAGCCTGGCGCGTTGGATCAAGTTTCATTAAATGATGTGGCACATCAGATGGCTCACAGGCGCGCGCGTATCATAGGCTTGAGTCAAAGGCGAAGCACAATGTATTAAAAAAAGTCATAACAATGAATGACATGGATTAGATCTGGAAATGCAATCACACGGTCCAGATTGGATCTGGCAATGAAGCAGCCACCGGAGCCACCTTCTTCTCCGGTGAGCTTTCATTTTCCGGCCACCATGGCAGACAACCAAAGCTTAACCAAATCACGCGATCTATACATCATTGGAAAGCTGGGATGATGTACATCATCCCTGTACCATCCATTTTCACTCTAGATTTCCATGGTGTGAGAGATCAGAGATTGAAAAATCTGGTGTTCATCATGAACTCAATGGATTTCAAAAATTAAATGCACAATCATGATGCCTCTATTGAGAGGACTTCAGCCAACACAAGATCCAAGCAAATAGGTCAATGGATGATGAGATTCGAAGAAAATACCAGTTGAAGAGTAAGCTTGAATTCTGGAAACTTGAGCTCGATTCCTTGCTTTGTTTGCCAAAACAGAAGATCAATGAACTAAATGATGAAGGTTTAGAAGCTTTGGATCCAAAGATTCAACCAGATGTAGTTGAATTTTGGATCTGAAAAATTTGAAGAAAAATGGAAATAGCTTCTTTGGTGAGGTTGGGGAATCACTTCAGCAGGGTTTCAAGCGCCTTTAGGTTGAGTTTGAATGAAGCTGAGCACTTCTATTTATAGCAAAACAAACTGCAAGCAAGATGAATTCTCATGTGCATGGAATTTGGACTTTTCATGCATGGACCTGTACAGGCGCGTGCAAAGCCCAAAAATGGATGGAAATGCAAGCTGAACTCAGATGCCAATGATTTGGACGTGTAATTAGAGCTGCATTGGCTTGTGCATGAGGTTATGATGTGAATTCCATAATTGTGCCTAAATGTTCACCTCTTCGAAAATACCAATTTCCAAATCCAAACATGATCATGTGAGTAATGGTTGGAAAGGTTTTGATGTAAGGAACAATTGTTATGTTGGGCAAAAATCCATTTGAAGTGTGGAAATTTATGAAATTTGAGTTTAAAGTGCAAGGTGCATGACATGTGAAGGCAAGGTTTCTAAATTTGGCCAATTTTCAAGCCCTTCTGTTTTGATGATGCAAGCCTCAAATGAAAAAACCTCAAACACAAAAGTTGTAGATATTTTCAAGACAATAAAAATGAACTTAAATTTTGCATCATTTTGATGAAGACTTTATGGGCACTTGAAGTTGGACTTTTTTGCCTTTTAATGCTTTTGACCTAAACGGACCTATAATGTCTTGCATTATCACATGTATTTCCTTTGAGATTTTGAAATTTTGTTCAACATAACATTTGAAGCAGACATCTTAAGCTTTCCAATGCATTTGATCCCACCTCAAAATCATAAAAAATGAATGAGTTATGTCCTAGGGAAGTTGACCCAAAATTAGGGTTTCAGTCAAAATGACCTATAATGTATTGGAATGGGAGATGGCATTCCAAGCTTCAAATCAATTTTTGATGAACATGAAAGTTGTTCATATTGTCCTTAAGAACATTTTTGCTTTTGGAACCATCTCCATTTGACCAACACATAAAACGTTATGTCTCAGTGCATTTCAAAATAGTCAGATGAATTGACTGATTAACTTCTCAAGTCCATGACTCATATCTTGATGAATTGATGATTGAGGACACTCAAATAAGTTCAAATACGCATGAAATGATGAATTAAAGAACTTCCCTTCATTGCATTTGATCATGGGCTGAGGTTGCTTCATGAGCAAGGCATTGTGGTGCACAGATGAATTAGGGTTTCTTTGGGGAACCAACCCCAAATCCTTTGACTTGCTTTGATCAAAATAGTGAATTGAGATGCTTGGGAGGCATACTTGATGGATGAGAGCTTTGGGAACCATTACCATGCTTGCTATCATCTCCTCTTGACCTTACCATTGCATAAGTGATCTCCTTGAAGCTTTGGACCTTGTGATTGCTCAAGCTACAAACAAAAGATGTTAGTGACATATTTTTGTGCTTTTGGTTAGTGAACAAAATAAGAAAAGCAATGATATACAATTCAAGCATGCTTGGTGATCTCAAACCACTCTCAAGAAGTCCCACCCCAAGGGGAAAGGGAACCAAGATGCTAGTGATCCTTGAGGCAATGCAAATGCAATGTTATGATGCCATGAGGGATCTTAGGGACAAAATTAGGGTCTTACAGATGCCCCTATTTAAGGTCATTCTAGCCGGAGAAGTGAAGGTTAAAGTCTTCGTCTCGACGGGGTAGAATGGGCTTAAATAATATCAAAGAGACGAATTTTGGTCCTTAAGAGACCTCATGATGCAGATGTATGCATGCAAATGGTAAAACTCTTGTGGGAATATGTGTCCGCAAAAGAAAAATAAATCTGGAGAAACTAGGGAGACAAAGACTCTAGGGGAGTAAAGGGTAAAAAATGCGTGAGCAGGTCACGACTTGAGACTTGTTGAGAGACACGGAGAGAATCCATGAAATAAATCAATGGAAGGACTCGAGCCGACTCGAAAATGCATGTATTAGGGAATATGCCAATACATCCAATCCACAATGGATACTTCGGATGAAAATCGGGACTCAGGTGAGGATGCCCACTAAGGACTCAACTGAGGAAGAACCCAACAGAAACTCCTGGGGAAGCAACGGGATGAGGTATTACCGGTTACTGGGTAATAAGCTCAAAGAGACGTGTGATCTGAACACCGGTATAAGGGTGAGAGAACAACATGCTCGGGAAGAATGAGTATCTAAGACCGGTATAAGGGTGAGAGTTATCAATCAACCAAATCATCTGAGGAAGACATAGAAAGGTATATTTCAACTCAGGGAAATCTGACTCCACAGGAGACAAAAAGTCGTAATAGGGAGCAGAAGGAAGGAACACCAGGGATGTCGGTTACTGGGCATATAATAGGTGACCAACCAAAGCGTGAATTGGGGTATATTCCCAAAACACTCATCATCCGAAAAGAGGGCAAAAAGCAAACTCAATTAAGGGATGGACATTCGATTCCGAAACAGGGATACAAATCTTACTCAATTGGGGAAGACCAAAAGGCTTCGACCAAAGAGTGCATGCGATATATTATCTATTACCGTCAGAACATAGATAATATACTCGCATAGAAGATTATCCACAACCGGTTACTGGGTTAATATAGGATAAATCTACCGACAAAGAGAAAGGCATCGGGATACCGAAACTAGGTATATAATAATGTCCAAACAAGGAGAGCAACAAACATTACCGGCAACCAGTACATGAAAGATGACTTGTTGGGGATAAATTGCCTAATCAGAGCAATTATCCAAAAGAATGAGGGAATATCACCACCGAATATTGGATAATGATAACCGTCAAGAAGGGGATTACATCTACCGGATACTGGGTAGAAAACCACGGAAGAGTAACCGTCATCGACTAGGATGAACAAAAAGGTTAACTCTGCAAGGGGAAAAAAAGGGTTTACAACTACCGGTATAAGGGTAGAAAACCACAGACTCCGCCGGGGATAAGATGAATGATTACTGATTACTGAGCAATTATTCATTTATACCACAGAGAACCAAAGGAAACAGTCACAAGAGGCCAATTTAGGATCAAACCAAAGAGGCACACTGAATCAAGACTCGTCCTAGTGAGGATATAACTCAATAGGGAAACCCATCCCAATATATGTGTTGGGAGGAAGCGAAAACAACCGTTGTCCACGAGGATATAACTCAGTGGGGAATGCGGAAGGAAAGATAAACACTTTCTGCTTAATGGGTTGACTCTACATTGAGGGATCAAACACCGACATTTGCTTGGGGAATGTATTACTAACTAGCAGAGGATAACAAACACAGATATATGGCAAAGAATGCAACATGAATATCCGAATGTTTGAAAATTATATGCACACATGCATGATTTATGTATGATGAATGCTGACAGACAGACATTTCTAACACAAACCGTTTCAAAGAATAAGCACACAAACATCCGGTACTACATCCCAAGAGAGAAAACCAGGTTCACCTGAGAGTATCCAATCCGCCGGGGATCAGAGATACCAGAAAGCAACAAAATCTTTGTAGGGGATGAATCATCGGTCAATCCAACTGGGGAACGGAGTTTATTGCACAAATAAAATCTGCCATATAAGCCAATCTACTGTGGAATCCATCCGAGGGGGGAAAAGGGATTCTGGGGGTCAACCACGAAATACCGTACCAACCAAGGAGATCACATCGGCTGAGGAGGAAAGATCGCTACTCCGCTGAAGGGGAAAGTAGTGAATATCTCAACAAGCATTCCACTCAGTAGGATAAACCACAAAAAGGCTCCGGAGGAAGAAGGTACAGTCATGCCAGGAATATGAACAAAAGTCTTACCCTGTTGGAGATCATACCATCCTTGGGAGAGCACTGAGGATCTCCTAAGTTTCTTTTCGTCGTTGTGAATGTTCACTTGGTTTAAAAATAGGTTATGAAAATTTTGTTTATTCAAAACAATGATATTTTCGCAATTAAAGCATGCAAAACATTTGTCGAATAGAAACAAATAAGAGTGCAAACAATTGGATAAAAGGCTCAAGTTTATTTGATGGAATGGTAGTCTGCACATGGCAAGACTCCATAAATCTATACAAATTTGAAATTGGTGATATATATTGGAAAAGGGCTACATTGAACATAATGACCATTTCTCCACCAATTCTAAATCCGATGTTTTCGAAGCTTCGGTTGATGATGAATGAGCAAGAATCTCCGACGGATGACAGTTGTAGAACAAAGTCTTGTCAAGATGCAGTTACTTGCCAAATCCCTAATTTTTGCCTAGATTGCCCCAGGATGAGGTACTCAATCTAGAGGGATACAAATATTCATTTTTTGTGTCTCTAACTTTTGCCTGGACCGCTCTTTCGGCTTTTCAATCCACCGAGACGCTCAATTTTGCCTAAGCCGCCCTTTCGGGTTTTCAACTTAGCGAGCTATTCTGTTTTTATTTTTAGGCGAAGTATATCTTGACTGCATCTGAATTCACAGGACGAGTGAAATCCTCCCCATCCATAGTTGTAAGTATCAAAGCCCTGCCTGAAAAGGCTCTCTTAACAACATATGGATCTTCATAGTTTGGAGTCCACTTGCCCCTGGAATCGGGCGCGAAAGACAAGACTTTCTTGAGCACAAGGTCACCTTCTCGGAACACACGAGGCTTGACTTTCTTATCAAAAGCTTTCTTCATTCTCTGCTGATATAACTGACCATGGCACATGGCAGTCAATCTCTTTTCTTCTATCAAATTCAGCTGGTAATAACGACTCTGAACCCATTCAGCATCAGTCAACTTGGCCTCCATCAAGACTCTCATTGATGGGATCTCCACCTCTACTGGGAGTACAACCTCCATACCATAAACAAGAGAGAAAGGGGTTGCCCCTGTTGAAGTGCGGACAGACGTACGATATCCATGCAAAGCAAATGGCAACATCTCAAGCCAATCTTTGTATGTGACAACCATCTTTTGGATAATCTTCTTGATATTCCTATTAGCAGCTTCAACAACCACATTCATCTTGGGTCTGTAAGGAGAAGAATTATGATGGGCGATCTTGAACTCACTACACAGCTCTTTCATCATTTTGTTGTTCAGGTTAGATCCATTATCAGTAATGATATTATCTGGCACACCATAACGGCATACAAGCTGATTCTTGATAAACTTCACGACCACCTGCCCGGTCACATTTGCATACGAGGCCGCTTCAACCCACTTGGTGAAGTAATCAATTGCTACGAGAATAAATCTGTGTCCGTTGGACGCTTTCGGCTTTATCATGCCAATCATGTCAATTCCCCACATGGAGAAAGGCCAAGGTGATGAGATCACATTCAAAAGTGTCGGGGGAATATGGATCTTATCCGCATAGATCTGACACTTATGGCATTTCTTCACATATTTGCAGCAGTCGGACTCCATTGTCAGCCAATAGTAGCCTGCTCTCAACATCTTTATAGCCATGGCATCTCCATTGGAATGAGTGCCAAATGAACCCTCATGGACTTCAGTCATCAACAAGTCTGCTTCGTGTCTATCCACGCATCTGAGCAACACCATGTCAAAATTTCTTTTGTAGAGTACCTCACCATTGAGGTAAAAACTTCCTGATAATCTCCTCAGAGTCTTCCTATCTTTCACAGATATGAGGATACATTATAGGTGATTTTGGAGCAATACCATTGAACAAGTGATTTTCCTCAACTTCAAAAATGCATAAGTCTATCATTCTAAATTCAAATGATAATAAATTGGTGACCATTTAGAAGGTCTTTGAAATATCTACAACTTTTATGAAGACGCGTTTCTCATTTGAAGTTCACATAAAAAGTTAAGCAAGGTGGAATATTGAGATATATGACTTAAAACTTAGAAAAAATTTCAACATGTTGAAATTTCCAAACTTCCACCTCAAAATTCACCACGATCCATGTTCCAAATGGAAAAGTGTCCAACATCAACATTGTTCCCCTTGATCTAAGCTTTCCAAAGAGTCCTATTTCATTCATTTTGAATGAGGTTTGCTAGGGTTTCGCGTGGTCTTAACAGGTTTGCATCAAGTGGAAAAATCAAATGTCCAAAACTTCACATTCCAGTGCCTTGCCATTGTAGCATCATTTGAACTTCAGTACAGTTGGAATTGGATCAAAATGGATTGTTTCATGGGCTTGTACACGCCCATGCAAGCTTGTGCATGACATTGCCAAATTTAGCAAAATTTCAAGTGTGCAATTATCAATCCCAAATGCTATAAATGCATGACCTCTGAGCTCATTTCAAACACACCTTGCGCGCCAGCTTTTCCCCCTCTCTTCAAACCCTCGCAATTCAAAGGAAAACCTGAGAATGTTCAACTTGAAATTTGAGTTTGAATCTCACTGTTTGGAGATTCAAAAACTCCAGGATCCAAAGCTTTGTTCCATTGTCAAACTACTTCTGCAAGCTCCTCGAGTGTGATCAAATCAAGTTTGAAGCAAGCAAGATCCAATTCTGCACGGCATTGAAGGTATTTTTTAGAAATCTTCTTCTCTTCGATTCTCACTCAATTCTTATGGATCTTTGGTTGTCCGAAGTCCTACCAATGTAGGCAAGAAGATTGAGTTGCTTTGAGGTTAAATCGAAGAAACTCAGTTGACACACCTCAAAATTCAACTCCTCATATCTTTCAATATATTTGGAGTTAGTTGAAATTGAGGACAGATTCATGCTCTACGCCATTTTTTCTTTCAGATCATGTCCTCTTTTTTCAATTTATGTGATGGTGATGACTGAACCAGTCCGATGAGCCTTGCACTGAGAAGGTGATCGGAGCTCCAGCGTCGATGGTGTGCTAGACAGGTTTTGAGCCATTGATCTGATTTAAATTGTTTTAATCCTGAGCGTTGCTTTTGAATACCATTGGTGTGACGCGCTGACTCAAGTCTACCATGGAACGCGCATTTTCATCCATTTGATCTGCCATCTCAATTTATGAGGGAGATCAAGTGGTCCACGTTTTTCATATTTTTTTATTTTTCTTTTATTCCTTTTATTTTCATTAATTCATATTAATTTTAATATTGATAAAAAAAATATGGGAGTTTCACCAAAAAAATTTAAATAAATTTCTCTTTCATATTTTGAATTAAAATTATTTTTTGGATCAGTATTAATATTTTTCATGAATTAATTTATTTTGCATTTGTTTTTAATTGTTTTAAAATATTTTTAAATGTCCAAAAATTATGAATTTTTTCTCCAAGGTCCTTTGACCTTGTTTGACCTATGATAAATCTCATGGCCATTTCTTTGGTGTTTTGATGATGTTTTAGGAATTAGACAAACCTTATTTAATTTAACGCATTATTTTTAGTATTTTTAAATAGAATAAATGCCAAATAATTGTGTTGAGCCATTTTAATTGTTTATATAAGTTTGACTTGTATTGTTGGGTCTTGGTCAAGGTTAATTTGACTTTGCTAAGTTAAGATCATTGGATTTAGGGGATTGATGGAATTTACATTCCATCTTCCAAAATGAATGAATGATATTAATTTGGTAAAAGTCCTCCTTTGACCAATTTGAATTTTGATCCATTCCCCTCCCTCTTCATCTAATTCCCCTTCTTTATGCATCCATTTCATTTGACCTATGATATATCAATATCCTAAGGCTAGTTGATTGCAAAATCAACATAAGTATGTATGAGATTAGATCACCTCTTTTGCATATTCTTTTTGTGTGTGGTATGTTTCATGAGAATAGTCCATTATACTATGTCTCTAACATGCATTAACACCAAAATTCTATTGCACGACCTCAAATAGTTGTGACTTCTACATAAGTCCAATTATGATTGCTTAACATAGCGCTAAATTTTTGACACAAAAGACATAGCATTCTAGTTAGTGAGATTGTAAGTCTCCCCCCTTTCATGGTATTGTGTGGAAACTTGGCCTTTTTTCCTTCCTTTGGAAGATGTCTTGGTTCAAGGATTCATGCTTGTGATAAGTGGGTTAATTGTTCTCCAAAGAATGACTTAAAAATAAAAAATAAAAAGTAAAAGTAAACTAACTTCTAACACAATAACAAATAACTTTAATTTCAAGTCATTCACTTTAATGCACTTTATTTTTAAGCTTTACTCATATTCCATTATTCATACCATTCTAATTGTTTATATTAATGTCATTTTCACTTTGCCCACTTGGACCATATTGTGTGATATATCTTGTTTGTGTATATTTGGTTTGCTTGTGTGGTCTTTGACCATTAATGTACATAATAAGAACAAAAACCCTAAAAAACAATAGTGTGGACTGTTGGTTAGATCTTGGATAATTGTACTTAGAATTTAGGCAACATTCCCTATGCAAAAGAACTTGGCCATTGCCAACCTTTATGTAACCCAGTGCTTGCAATTTGAAACTTCATTTGATACATCATTGAAGATCCATTTGAGTTCATCTCCAACATGATCATTGTGAAGCTGTTATTTTGAACCTGTGACTTGTTGAATTCATCAGCTACATAGAAAAATTTGAAGAAGATCATGGAGTTGCTAAGCTTGGATGTGGCTATCTTTATTTGATGCCTTTCTCTTCAAGTTTATATATTATGCATTGTTGTCTATTGGATTGCAGTCCATTGGTCATATCTTTTCAACTCTTAACTTTTAAATTTGTGCTTAGGATCGGTCTCTTCATCTCCTCCCCACTTCTTTAATTTCAAAATATCTCCCTCCTTTTAAAAATCTTCTTTCCTTGTATTTGTTAATTTCTAAACTTAGACCACTTTGTAAACTAGAAACTTTGGCCTTATGCCATTGCATTTTCAAACTTCCTTTCTTAATCAAACTTGTAGATAAACTTAACTATACTTGACTTAAAACTTTTCAAAAATCCAAAAAGAACTAACTCATTCAAACCATTTTAAGCCTTTGTGCCTTTCAAACCTAATTTTTTATAAAATCAATGCATCCACTTTGAAATTTATACCATGAACTACGAGGTTTTGATCCCTTATTTTATGTTGGTACGTAGGCACAAGTCCGAAGGTCTTGTCAAACACAAAAATATAATTAATGAATTCTTTTCTCATCCCCCCACTCTATTTGTTTGTAACATCATTTTGTACAAATTACATATGCACACAAGAAATGGCTCCCTAGGAGTACCTAGGACACTTTGGATGCTAGCACCTTCCCTCTGTGTAACCAACCCACTTACCTGTAACCTCTGGCATTTTATTAGTTTTGATTTGAAAACTTCTTATTTTTGGGTTTTGTTCGTACTTTTTCCTTTTCCCTTGGAAACAATAAAAGCGCGGTGGCGACCCTGGTTTTATTGACGTTTAGCTTATCCATAGCTTGATGGTCATGAATTTACCGCTACAAAAATTAAGTGGCGACTCTGCTGGGGAGTAGTCTCCAGTGGGTTTAGCCTACTTTTTGTGTGTATATAATTGCATATAATTGATGTTTGTATATTTATTTGTATGATATGATATGTTTGTTGTGCTTGGTGATCTCTGAATGGTGAGATAAGTTCTAACCCGAACTTGAGTGCAATTAAGATAGGAGGATGGCATAGTCATGTTCGACTTGTGTGTAGTAGTCCTTAACAAGTTGGCTTGAGATCCATATGCTCAGTGGAGACCCTTTTGGATTTGGAAATGTCACACAAGTATTTGTGGTTAGGCATTACTATCTCTAATTTGGGTCTGAGAAGCTGAGGACCGTAGAACATTTACCCCCTCTTGGCCTATTTAGGAGGTAGTGCGGAGATTGTTCGAGTGTAGACTTGATAACAGTTGTTACGCGATACTACACTCAGACGAGTTTCTCTTGAGAATATTATGGGTCAATGAGTCAGTCATCTTAACCTGTAATATCTGATCGATGGAATTAAGACTCTGGGAACTTTTTAGAACATGATCTACAAGTTATTTCACTCCTTTGGGATGGTTCTTACCTAGACTCCATGCTCGTGACTTACTACAAACCCTTGATTCTTGGTTGATCCAATCAAGTCTTGTCAATATCAATGGAACTTGGGTGTTGTTAAGGTGAAAACCATAATCCACCAAAATGGATGATTAATCTTGACAATGACTTGATTCATCCATTGACCTTTGTTTGTCTGCCTTATATGTGATCCTTTATTTGTGATTGTTGCATTCATGCGCATCATAACATTCATCACACGAAAATTTCAAGGAACTGAGGTATTATTTGCAAATATTTTCAGACCATGGATTGTGGACGAAGGAACACTAAGAAGTACAATTTCAGATGTCCTGACTTGAAAGAGTTAAGGAATCTAGCAACTTTTGTATTAGATCCCTTGGACTTCAAGAAACGTCATGGAAAGCTTCTATCTATCTTGTCTATTGATGTGGTTGAAGGACTTTTGAGTGTGTTGGTGCAGTTCTATGATCCTCTCTACCGTTTTTTCACTTTTCCAAATTATCAGCTTGTGCCTATGTTGGAGAAGTATGCCCATCTCGTGGGGATACCTATTTCTAGTAGAGTGCCATTTAGTGGATTGGAGGAGATTCCCAGATCTCACCTTATTGCTGAAGCTCTTCATTTGAAGAAGTCTGAGATAGACGCTCATTGGGCGAAGAAAGGAGGATTATTTGGGTTGCCATATGATTTACTCATCAAGGAAGCTACTGCCTTTGCTCAAGCCGATAGTGTGGATGCTTTCGAAGCTATCTTTGTATTGCTCATTTACGAATTAGCTTTGTTCCCTAACATTGACGGTTTTGTTGATGTTAACGCCATTAGACTTTTCTTGATTGGGAATCATGTGCCTACTTTTTTGGGTGATATGTACTTCTCTTTGCATCTAAGGAATTCTAAAGGTGGTGGGACCATTGTCTGTTGCATTCCTCTTCTGTACAAGTGGTTTATTTCGCACTTGCCTCAGACACTTGCTTTTGTAGAGGACAAACAATGCCTACGTTGGTCTTAGAGACTTATGTATCTCACTAATGATGATATAGATTGTATGATCCATTTTTGAGCAGTTTGGAGATTATTGATTGTTGTGGTGAATTCTCTAATGTGCCTCTCATTGGTACACAAGGAAGAATTAACTACAACTCTGCTTTGGCTCGTCGTCAACTTGGGTTACCCTTGAGAGACAAACCTAATAGCATTTTGTTATAAGGTATTTTCTATCAAGAGGGTAAATATTCCCAACATTTGAAGCATAAGATTATGCATGCTTGGCATAACGTACATAGGAAAGGAAGATTCGAGCTTGGTCCGTGCAATTGTGTAGCTTTGGAAGCTTACACTCTTTGGGTTAAGAAGAGAGCTTTGGAGTTGAAGATGCATTATCCTTGTGAGAGACTTATGTCTTGGAAGACGCACTCGCCAAGATGAAACAAGAGAGGGATATGTGGGAAGTGCGTTTCCGTGCTTTGAGCAAGAAGCATGAGGAGTTGCAATTGGAGTCTAAGGAAAAAGATGCACTTATTGAGATACTTGAAGACCGAGTGACAAAGAGACAGAGAGAGTCGGAGGTTTCATCCTCCTCTAGCATGCCTCAGCCTTCCGTTGCTTGGAAGAAGATTGTTAATCAGCTTGTCCTCGAGAAGACTCAGATGAAGACTTCTTTTGAGACCGAGATTCGACGCATTCGAAGGAAGTACATGCCTACAGCCAGATCTTCTGACATTGTTGTTAGGGATCCTTAGGATGACTAGTCTCCTTTTCTCTTGAATTTTTCATTTGGTTTCTGAAATTTTACTTAGTGTAATCTTTCTAATTATATAAATGAAAAGAGATTTTATGGTCATATCAAATTGTTGCAATTGTTGTTATATATATATATATATATATATATATATATATATTATATATATATATATATTATATATATATATATATTATAATATATATATATATATATATATATATATAATATATATATAATATATATATTTGTAAATGATATAGTAAGTTCCTTGAAAATAAATAAACAAGCATTTCATTTCATGTATCATTTTCATAAGCAGGGTTTCTCTTTCGCCAGATGTCTCATTGGTGTTTCTTTTGTGCTTCAGCCAAGCTGACTCATCGATACAAGACTCGCGCCAATCACTCCAGAATTATGGAACATCTTGAGCAAGAGAATCGAGACCTGAAAGAGGAGATCGCCTGCCTGACTGCCATGATGGAGTCAGTGTTAGCTGCCTAGAGCCAGTCTTCTCCAACACCCTTAACTCCTCCTCCTCAGAGGACTGTTATTTCAGAGGTGGATACCTATACCATGCCTGCTGCTACCACTCATTTCGTGCCTGCCGGATTCCCGTGGGGAATGCCACCAAACTTCATGCCTGAAGGCTTTGCGCCTACATTTGCTTCCATGTCGGCATCTAGCCCGGTCATGTCTATGCCGCCACCCGTAGTGCATACCTTAACTCGTGTGGAGGACACCATTTATCATTCCGAGCCATCTGAGGGCTCGGGTGTTTATTGGAAAACGGTTGAGATGAAGGACCAATATCTTGAGCTGCGCAAGGAGTTGAAAACGTTGAGAGGTAAGAACCTTTTTGGGAAGAGTGATGCTGAATTATGTATGGTGCCGAATGTGAAGATTCTGGTTAAGTTTAAAGTGCCTGAATTTGAAAAATACAAAGGGAACACATGTCCGTTCAGTCATTTGGTGATGTATGCCCGCAAGATGTCTACCCAAACTATTAACGCTCAACTGTTAATCCACTACTTCCAAGACAGTCTAACCGGCGCTGCGCTTAGATGGTATATGAGGTTGGACAGTGCAAGCATTCACACTTTCAACGATTTGGGAGAAGCATTTGTCAAGCAGTATAAGTATAATGTGGATATGCCGCCTGATAGAGACTAGTTGAGGTTTATGTCTTAGAAGGATAAGGAGACATTCAAAGAGTATGCACAAAGGTGAAGAGAATTAGCTGCTCAGATCACCCCTCCTTTAGCGGAGAATGAGATGACCAAAATCTTTTTAAACACCCTGAGCTTATTTTATTATGAATGTATGATTGCCAGTGCCCCCAGTGATTTTACCGAAATGGTAAACATGGGGATGAGGCTTGAAGAAGGCGTCCGAGAAGGACGGTTGTCAAAGGACACGGTATCATCTAGTAAGAGATACAACATCAGTTTCGGTAAGAAGAAAGACAGCGAAGCCAATGCAATATCCAATGGGAGGCAGATGAGGCCTCAAACCAGAAGGATTCAATTACCCCGTCAACATCATCATCAAGTATCTTCCATAATTCCTGTGTTTTCAGCAAATCAATCAGCACCAATTCAACAACAACAATATCAATAGCAACAACCACAACAACGAACAAACACCTACAACAACAACAATACCAAAAATCATCAATAATAAACTTTCGAGAGGAAGAAGGTCTCTTTCTACCCGATTCCTATGACCTATGCAGAGCTTTACCCATCATTGGTTCTCAAGAACCTACTCCAACCGAGGAGTCCGCCACAAATTCCTGAACCACTTCCATGGTGGTACAAGCCTGAACTCCAGTGTGCTTTTCATCAAGGAGCACCCGGACATGACATTGAGAACTGATATCTGTTTAAATACGAAGTTCAGAAGCTAGTAAAAAGTGGAATGGTGTCCTTTGAGGATCGTGCACCTAATGTGAAAGCTAACCCACTACATGCCCATGGAAATTCATCTGTCAATATGGTGGAAGGTTGTCCCAGCGAGTGTAGCGGGGTATTCGTTACCATTAGAGATATTGACTAAATCCAAGGTAAATCATACAAGTCGAGTCGCCACCACTTCTATTTATCCAAAGGAACGGTTAGAAAGCAAACAAAAACCTAATAGTTTTAACAAAAACTAGTAAAAGAAAACAAATATCTGGGTAAGGGGGGTTGGTTATGAAATGGGAAGGTATTAGGCACCCAAAACATCCTAGGTACTCCTAGGGATCCCTTTTCATACTTGTGAAGGTTGTTGTCTTGTGAAAATTTATTTGTGCAAACATGATTGAAGAGATGAGAGGAGAATGTACAAGTTATTTACATTTTGTGTTTGGATGGATAAACCCATTGCCTACGTACCATCTTATAAAAAGATCAGGATCAAAACCTCGTAGTTCGGGGTAAAAATCTCAAAATGAGTTGATGAATTGATTGGTCCAAAAAGCCTTAAGGTCTTTTGTTATCAAAGGGAGAAAACTCAACCAAACCACAAATCCACCATGTGAGGATAGCTTCAACATGCTAGTGAGGGGTTAACCCTATAATAAGCATGGAAGGCTCATTGTCCATCACTAAGGATATAGGTGAGCATTACATCTACCTCAAGGATAACTCAAACCTAATAGTTAAAGGTTATGAAAAAGTTGATGAAGAAAATGGCCATTGGAACCACAAAAAGCACATTTGAATGGATTGTATTTACCAATTAGAAGTATATACAAAATGGTCAAAGTTGACTTAAAGATTCAATTCAAAATAAGTGTTATGAAAAGAAAGTTTGAAAATCAAAAGCATAAGGCTTAGGTTTCTAATGTTTGAAAACAAGGGTTAAATGTTTGCACAAAAAGTTTTGGCTTGGGTTAGAGTGGAGAGAAGAAGAAGAATGGCTAAATCCTAAGCAAAAGCAAAAAGAGAAGGGATAAAGGAATCAAAACCACAATGGAGTTCCTCTCTTGAGATCATATTGATGATCCAAGTAGCTCCCATCCTTTGGAATAAGCAACCACAAAGTATAAGCAATCCAACAAGTCTCATAAGATATCCTCAATGTATCTTGTATCTTCCACTTGGATGAACAGGGTAATGATCCTCCAATTAAGCTCATAGAGTCCCTAGTCACAAAAGCACACACATCAAAAGTTCCATGAAGTAAAACAAGAATGGACAAGAGTGAGTTTAGAGATTTGGTTCTTCTAATCCATCTTCATCATTGAGGTCCTTTTACTCCAATTTTGCATAAGGAAGGTCCTAGAAACTAAATCCAATTCTCCATTTCTTTGCATAGGGAAAGTCCTAGAAACTAAGTCCATTTCTTTGCATTTTGGTCCACAATAATCAAAACAAAAACAGAAGCACAATAATATATACACAATTATGTGCTCAAGTGAGCAAAAGGCAAATGGCATTAACAAAAACATGTGCTCAAGTGAGCAAAGAGAAAAGCAAATGGATAACATGTGCAAGAATAGTAAATTGCATAAAGTAAATGTCAATAGTTAGTGTTAGTAGTTAGTGTGCCATAAGGCAAATTTAGCGCTATGTTAAGGAATCGTAATTGGACTTATGTAGAAGTCACAACTATCTGAGGCCGGTCAATAATAATGTAGGCAACAAACACAAGTTAGGAGTCTTGATTAGTGAACCAAGTCCCAACAACTTGCCATTCCAAAAAGAAGAAGAGAAATGATCTTGTATTGGTTTAAGCCTTTTGCATGATTTAGAAGACAACCTATCCCTAATGCAAATCCATTCACTTGATCAATTGATCAAGATGAACTAGATTTGAATCAAGGAAGGTTAAATCTCCCTAATCAATGCTAACTTATCAACCTTCAACTCATTGATCAAAAAGAAAAGAAGTAGAAGAAGAAGAAGGAGAAGATGGATAAGAGAAATGGAAATGACAAAATGGTAAAAGAAATATAAATGCATTAAATGGAACATTATGTACCAATCTTCATATGTTTACCAATAACATTGAAAGTCAAGGTCAAACAATCAAAACAGAAGTGAGATGAAGATTGGAAGTCAAGAAATGAATAAACTATATTTGGCATTTTTTAATATTTAATATAAACTTGAATTAAAAGTAAATGGAAAGGTCAAACTTCAAAATTACTTCAAATCAACCTTGAAAGGTCCAAGTAATTTATCCTAAGTTAAACAAGGTCAAACAAAGTTTGACAAAAAATTTCAGCATTTTTAAACACTACAAGAAAATTAGGGTTTTACGACACAAATTGTGACAGTTACTTGATAATCATCGTAACTCTCATATAGAGACGATTGTTATGACGGTTTACACCAACCGCCCTTACATTTTAAAAAAATTAATAAATATTGCGACGGTTATCATTAAATTGCCTTAAACTTGAATTCACGACGGTCACAAGAACCGCCCTAAAATATAGGTCACAACGGTACAAAACCGTCGCCCCCTAAAATATAGATCCTGAAAAACTCATCAAAGATCGCAGCTGTGAACCAACCGTCGCCGCCTAAACCTTTAAATACATGCTGGAAATTTCTCAAAGGTCACAACGGTGAACCAACCGTCGCCGCCTAAACCATTAAACACATGCTGGAAATTTCTCAAAGGTCACAATGGTGAACCAACCGTCGCTGCCTAAACCTTTAAAGACATGCTGGAAATTTCTCAAAGGTCAAAACGGTGAACCAACCGTCGCTGTCTAAACCTTTAAACACCCGCGCTCTGAAAATTTATCATTTTTCCTTTGTTCACGTAAAATTGGAGAGGGAAACGTACGACGATTGAAAAACATTCATACCTAAAATATCCATAACACTTGCTTATTGGAGAAAGAGGGGAACATTTAGGGTTGTGTTCCAAAACTAAGAAAAATTGCTTTGCTTCACGTACTGCTTATGAGTATCTCTCTCAGCTCGATACAAATTCGTCCATAACCGCGCCTTGGTATCTCTCTCTCAACTCACATCACCGTCAAAGGAATCACCATCACCATAAATCTTAACAGGTTTGTCTGTAAAAACCCTAAGTTACTTTTGCTAATATGTGTGTTTTTCCTTTCATATTGCATATCCATGGGTGTTTTTCCTTCCATTTTTCATCTTGTATGTATTATGGGTGGAGTGGATGCATTTTTGTAGTGTGAGAATGATGTTAGATCCTCCTATTTCTTTTAATTTCTGAGGTTTTTTTTCTTTTATCTCTATTATGGGTGAATCTGATGTAGTTGGAAACAATTTTCTAATGTAACTGAAAACAATTTTGAGTTGGGTTGAACTTGAAGAATTTTTTTTGGTGTAGATGTAATTAAACTCTACTTGTTGTAACTGTAAATACACATTTAGAAAAAAATTTATCTTCTATAGCATATTGGATTATATTTTGAAACTATGTTTCATATATGATTAGTTATTATAATTTTACCAAATTATGATGATGAAGGTACTGAGTTTTTGTAATTTTTCCTGGTACAAATTAGTTGTTAAATGAAGCCAAATTATGATGATGAATGTATTTGCAGAGTTAGTTTTGTAACATTCTTTCATATGTAGGAGCTTCTTTATTTCAATTCCATTTCTCTGACTCTGTAAATGAGAGTTAATACTACAGTACATAAAAATACAATATTTCATGCCTAGAAAGCATATTTCATCTTTAACATCCTTGTCTGTTTCTTCTTGATTTTCTGTAAAATTTATTCCCCGTTAATATACTACATTTCAGGGCTTTCATTATCTTCTTCCTGTGCATTTTTCCGTTATATCGGATTTGTCATTCTGCTTTCATACTACTTTTCTACACATTTAATAACTTCTATTTTTTCTGTGTTTGTATAATTTTCAAATGTTTTTTTCTTATGTGCTTTATATTGTTTCAAATGGACCGATGTTTACCTTTGTTGAGTGTTTGTGTTAACAACTTCTGTTTTTTCTCAAGTATTTGAAATGGTTCAGTTTTTCTATGCTTTATAGTATTGAAAATCGATTTGTTTTTTTTCTGTGTATAATGTTGAAAATTGATTTGTTTTTTTTGTTCTTTATAGTGTTTTAAATGGATTTGCTAAGGGTTGTTTTTATTTATTTATGTATGTTATCAATAATTATACAAATTGAGTCTTCCTTCATAGATATTCTATACTTTGCGTCTAAAATAACCTCTATTCAAGTGCATGTATTTCAATCTGCTCTGTCAAAAAATGTTGAGTTCTTACTAAAATATAATGTCATTTGTTGAGCTAATTGTCCATCCATTTCATATAATATATATGGCACATACTTTATATTTCAACTTATACTTATTTCATTTTTAGTCACTAAAACTATCTCTTATCTACTTCAATGCATCAGTAACAAATTTGATATATCAGATTAATTCTTGCTTCATCATACAACTACTGCTACAAACATATTCGGCTCTTGCTGCGTTATTTCGATACATAATATATTCTTGTTGAAATAAACAACTACTTCTTCAAGGATAAATCATGATTGCTCCATATTTTCAATACAAAATATATTCTTGCTTTGAACATATTTTGGCATTTCATGTCACACAAACTATATTTGCCAATTCTAATGCCACACTACTACACCTCCCTTAGTGTAATTGGAGTAGTGGTATTTTTAGTGAAATTGGAGTAGTGGTATTTTTAGTGAAATTGGAGTACTGTTCATTCTGCATATCAGTAAACAATTTGAAGATTTCTTGTTCTTGTTAGTGTACTTGTTCAATTGGAAACATAGGCACATAAGATATGCATTATAACTATAGGCTTTACAAAAAGTAATAGTAAAAGAATCTAAAATTTATAGTTTATTTCTCACTCTAAAGATTTCTTGTTCTTTATTTCAATTCCATTTAAAGATTTCTTGTTCTTTATTTCAATTCCATTTCTCTGACTCTGTAAATGAGAGTTAATACTACAGTACATAAAAATACAATATCTCATGCCTAGAAAGCATATTTCATCTTTAACATCCTTGTCTGTTTCTTCTTTTGATTTTCTGTAAAATTTATTCCCCGTTAATATACTACATTTCAGGGCTTTCATTATCTTCTTCCTGTGCATTTTTCCGTTATATCGGATTTGTCATTCTGCTTTCATACTACTTTTCTACACATTTAATAACTTCTGTTTTTTCTGTGTTTGTATAATTTTCAAATGTTTTTTTCTTATGTGCTTTATATTGTTTCAAATGGACCGATGTTTACCTTTGTTGAGTGTTTGTGTTAACAACTTCTGTTTTTTCTCAAGTATTTGAAATGGTTCAGTTTTTCTATGCTTTATAGTATTCAAAATCGATTTGTTTTTTTTCTGTGTATAGTGTTGAAAATTGATTTGTTTTTTTTGTTCTTTATAGTGTTTTAAATGGATTTTCTAAGGGTTGTTTTTATTTATTTATGTATGTTATCAATAATTATACAAATTGAGTCTTCCTTCATAGATATTCTATACTTTGCGTCTAAAATAACCTCTATGCAAGTGCATGTATTTCAATATGCTCTGTCAAAAAATGTTGAGTTCTTACTAAAATATAATGTCGTTTGTTGAGCTAATTGTCCATCCATTTCATATAATATATATGGCACATACTTTATATTTCAACTTATACTTGTGTCATTTTTAGTCACTAAAACTATCTCTTATCTACTTCAATGCATCAATAACAAATTTGATAGCCTTAGATTTGCCAATTCTAATGCCAACACTACTAAAATTGGAGTAGTGGTATTTTTAGTGAAATTGGAGTACTGTTCATTCTGCATATCAGTAAGCAATTTGAAGATTTCTTGTTCTTGTTAGTGTCCTTGTTCAATTGGAAACATAGGCACATAAGATATGCATTATAACTATAGGCTTTACAAAAAGTAATAGTAAAAGAATCTAAAATTTATAGTTTATTTCTCACTCTAAATTATAAATTGGAAATATAGTCCGTTAATTTTTAATGTACAAAAACTTAGATGGTCATTATGATGTTGAGTTTATTTATCAATATTTTACTAAACCACTGGTAAAAAGATTTGTGTCATTGTCATAATTTGTGCCCTGTCATAATTCCTATGGCTACAGTTATACATTTTTTCACATTATGCATATCATGTTTTCTATCAATTACTGATAAGCTACTTTGATTTTTGTTACAGACAATTTTTCCCGTGTAGTTGCTTCGCTACTCCTTGTTTGCGTTCTTCAACTTTGTTTGTGAGTTGCAAGGTCAACATTCTCTACAAATGTTTGTGTGTCGTTGAGGTATGATTTCATCCTTCAATTTGAGTGTGTCTTTACGATATGATTTTATCCTTAATTTTGATTGATTGTATGTTATAATTAAAATTCAAGGTTACTTTTATTTGAAATGTTCATCGAGTAATGGGATTTTTAGTGAAATTGGAGTAGTGGTATTTTTAGTGAAATTGGAGTACTGTTCATTCTGTACTCTGAAATTGGAGTAGTGGTAATTTTTAACGTACAAAAGCTTAGATGGTCATTATGATGTTGAGTATATTTATTTATATTTTACTAAAACACTGGTAAAAAGATTTACTCTGAAATACAATATGCCAAAATTAAATTTTAATTGTGTTACTATCTAAGATTAGATTGAAATTTTGTAGTATTCTAACCATCAAAGACACTTTAACTAACAATATAAAAAGCACCACCAAAATACTAGTAATATTATTAAAAACACGAGGTCCTAGGCATATGCCTTACTTGCCTGCCCCTTGGACCGGGCTTGACTTGTAGTAAGGATCATAGAGAATAAATATTGAAATTAAACTTAGAAGGAAACAATTTTGTGAGTTTGTATTCAAAATAACATGTTTTCGTATTAATATTCATGATTTTTTCTATGTTATGCAAATATGTGATTGGTTATTTTTTATTAAATAGTACTAGAGCTCTTGAACAAATAATATAATATCTATATTTTTATTTTTTGAAGAAATGGATAAGTCATGGATTACTAAGCCACAATCATCGATTGCGTATCAACAAGGGATAAAAGAATTTATTAACTTTGCATTTAAAGGTGAAAAAGAAAACGACGTAGTAATATGCCCTTGTAAACGTTGTGGTTTCAGAAAATCAAAGAGTAGGAGTGACATGTTCGACCACTTAATGTGGTCACCATTTCCGCAGGGATACACCATTTGGATTCATCATGGAGAGTCCTCTGTACTACATAGTACTATCTCCCATAGTACTACTCCAAATATGGTTGAGGATAATATCATTGTCGAAGATTCTATTCAGAACATGATCAATGATGCATTTGGAGTTGATAAGAATCATGCTAATGAAATACCATCTGCATCAAATTTTGAGATTTACCAAGAAGATTATGTGATGCCAAGTTTAACTCAGGAAAGAAATGAGGCCAAGGAATACTATGAATTGGCTAGAGAAGGAGAACAACCTTTATATGAAGGGTGTAGACAATATTCAAGATTATCTTTTTTGGTAAAGTTGTACCATATAAAGTGTTTATGTGGATTGAGTGAGAAGGCAATGACAATGATTTTAGAGTTAATAAAAGATGCATTTGAATATGCAAACATTCCAAGTTCGTTCTATGAAGCCAAGAAATCAATCACAAAATTGGGTTTGAATTATGTAAAGATACCTGCATGTCCAAACGGTTGTATGCTTTATTGGGGAGAAGATGAAGAGAGAGAGACTTGCAAAACTTGTAACACTTCGAAATGGAAATCAAATGAAGAGGGCCATGTTAACAAGAAAAAGAAGAAAATTCCAGCCAAGGTTCTTCGTTATTTTCCATTAAAACCTCGATTACAAAGATTATTTTTGTCGTCAAAGACGGCCGAGGATATGAGATGGCATGTGAATGATACTAACAATGATGGAATGTTAAGGCATCCTAGAGATTCAGATGCTTGGAAGAAATTTGACTTCACACATACTTGGTTTGCATCAGATCCACGAAATGTGCGTCTTGCATTGGCTAGTGATGGTTTTAATCCATTTGGTGTGATGAGTACAAATAATAGTATTTGGCCAGTTGTTCTCATTCCATATAACACTCCTCAATGGGTTTGCATGAAGCAGACATCGTTTATAATGTCAATGATAATTCCTGGTAAAGAAGCACCAGGAAATAATATTGATGTATATTTACAACCCTTAGTCAAAGAGTTGAAGGAGTTATGGACAAATGGTGTGGATACATATGATTCTTTCAAGAAAGAGATGTTCACGTTACATGTAAATTTGATGTGGACGATTAGTGACTTTCCAGGTTTGGGTGCACTTTCTGGATGGAACACATACACAGGACTTGCTTGCCCATCGTGTAACTTTGGAACTACTTCTCTCCGTCTTAAAGCTAGCCGTAAATGGTGTTTTATGGGTCATCGTCGTTTCCTTAATCAGAGACATAGGTTTAGATTGAATAGGATCCACTTTAATGGTGAACAAGAAATACGGAGTCCACCGAGAACATTATCTGGACATCAAATTTTTGAACAGGTTAAAGAGGTTAAAGTTGTCTTTGGTAAAAAGCCAGTGAAAGAAAAATCGGTAAAAAGAAAACATGAGGGACAACCTGTAGAAGGTGATAGTACACAATGTGATCCTACACAAGGTCATCCTCAACAATGGAAAAAGAAAAGCATATTTTTTGAACTTCCGTATTGGAAGGATAATCTTCTGCGCCATAATCTTGATCCGATGCATATTGAGAAAAATGTATGCGATAATATCATATTTACTTTACTAAATGATAGGCAAAAGAGTAAAGACCATTTTAAAGCTCGAGAAGATCTTCAAAATACGGGCATAAGACCTAATCTTTGGCCTGATGAAAATGGTAGAATTTCTCCTGCGGCCTTTAGTCTAACTGGTAAAGATAAGAGGAATTTTTTAACAATTTTAAAGAATATTAGGGTGCCTGATGGTTAGTCAAGCAACATATCTAGATGCATTGACTTGGTAAATCTCAAGGTGAATGGAATGATGAAGAGTCATGATTGTCATATATTAATGGAACAACTTCTACCATTAGCCATTCGCACAACATTACCTCATGAGATTTCAGCAGTATTGATTGAGTTGTGCTCATTCTTTAGACAACTATGTGGTAAGGCATTGAAAATTGAAGACTTGGAAAAAATGCAAAACCAAATTGTCCTCACTTTATGCCACATGGAAATGTTATTTCCTCCCTCGTTCTTCACTGTTATGGTTCACTTGGTTGTTCACCTTGTTGAAGAGGTTAAGCTTGGAGGTCCTGTTCATTATCGGTGGATGTATCCTGTTGAAAGGTAAACTATGTGAATTTGTTGTAATGATATTAACTTAGAAAGTAAAGTAAAAAAATTAACTAATACAATTTTGGTTCAATAATAGGTACTTGGGAAAACTTAAATCTCATGTGCGTAATAAGGAAAAACCAGAAGGGTCTATTGCAGAAGGATACCGTTTTGAAGAGATTCTTACATTTTGTTCAAGATATATAGAAAACATTGAGACTAGATGGAATCAATCTGGACGTGTAGATGATGAACCTATTGGTGATATCCAAACAGGTTCACGTGTAACAGAATTATTTCCTAGAGTCGGAAAACCTATGGGTGGATCTTCATATTACACCCAAACACCAATTGAAAAGTTGCAGGCTCATAGACACGTTTTAACGAATTGCCCAATAGTTGATGACTATCTAAAGTAAGTAGTTTTATTCCATTTAAGTTGTTTCATCTACACTATTAAGATTTCTTTTTACATCTAATATCGAATAACCAAATAGGCAGTTCCGAAGTATTACTCAGAACCAAATGAGACGCGGTCAAAGAAGTGCTTCTGAGATAGACAAGAAGGTTCATAGAGAGTTTGCTCATTGGTTCCGCAATCGTGTGAGTTTTCGTACAAAAATAGATGTTTGTATTGAATTAGTTTTTAATAACAAGACTAATTGGATGTTGTATCGTGTATAGATTTGCAACAATCTTGACAACATTGATGGACCAGATAAAGATGTCCTCATTAGTCTTGCTCATGGCCCTTATGATAAAGTTAAAAGGTTTACCGCATTCAATGAAAATGGGTTCAAGTTTCGAACGTTGGAACGAGACAATCTTTTAAAAACTCAAAATAGTGGAGTTTTTGGCATGTTTGGGACACGAAGTTATTCAAGCAATAGTGATACCCAAATGAGATTTGGAGGGGTGCCTTATTATGGAAGATTGATAAACATTATTGTGCTTTCGTATGATGGCTTCATAGTGCCCATGTTTAAATGTGAATGGGCTAATACCATAAATCCAAGAGGCATTAAGATAGATAAGTTGGGTTTTACCTCTATAAACTTTGCAAGACTACTCCATACTGAGGAACATGAAGATAATGAGCCATACATTCAAGCGTCAGAAGCTCAAATGGTTTTTTATGTGGATGATGAGAATGAACAAGGATGGAGCATACCTGTTCATTTGAAGCCAAGAGAGTTGTATGACATGGGTGGAAATGATGAAATTATGACACCCATTGAGCCATACCCATCACAAAATTTGGAACAAATTTTTTCTAATGATGATCCTGGAACTTCAGTGGCGAATGATAACAATAATTAATATATAGTTTTTTACTGATAAGAAGTCTAGCTTGTTTGTAACTCGTGTGAAACTTGTGTTTTTTGTTTCTTATCCCTAATTAATGTATGACATTCTTACTTTTTATGTTTATTCATCGTTATAGAAATGAAATACCAACAGATGGCATTGTTCTCTATGTTTCATTGCATAATTTATCTTCTAATTTATTGTGTTTATGTTATGTTTATTAAATTTGTAGTCATAATTTATGTTACTCTTTGTGTTTATGTTATATTTACTAAATTTGTAGTCATAATTTTTCTTGCAGTTGATGTTTGTTGTGAAAGAATGAATTCATCATATGAGGATATTCGCCGCAAAACAATTGAAGAGAATCAAAAAAAGATGCAGGCTCTCAATCTTACTAAAATCTCTCAATCCCTTTACAAATCATCTTCGTCTTCTTCAAAACCATCATCGGTTAGTAATAAATTCTCAATACTACTTTATACAAATTAATTGTATTGATTGTTGACTAATATTCACTAATGCGTTTTATTTAGTCTGTGAAGGGTCGTCCGAGGTTTGTACAACCTGGAGAGCTTGAAGTAAACAAGAAGCGCCTACGTTCAACGACAACTCAAAAATCATCAATAGCCTCTCTGCCAATCCAAACTACAATAACCCCTACACCAATCCAAACTACAATAACCCCTCCGCCAATCCAAACTACAATTGAAGATGTTGTGGTAGAAGATGAGACTGAAAATGTTGTGGTAGGAGATGATACTGAAAATGTTGTGGTAGGAGATGATACTGAAAATGTTGTGGTAGGAGACGAGACTGAAGATGTTGTGGTAGAAGATGGGGCAGAAGATGTCGTTCGAGTCACTAGTTCTGAGTATTGGGATGTAAATGTTATTAGTAAGTAAGTTAAGGTTAAAGTATCTGTAAATAATTTAATTTTTTTTACATAGTTGAGTTATGACATTAATTTGTTTACTTTTTTATGTGATAGATGAGGAGGGTTATGTTTCAAACACAAGTTTAAGTGTGAAAGACTTGGTTGCAAAATCAGAGCCTGGTGGAACATGGATAATACTTGAATGGGATAAGACTCATCGTGCAGTAGGACCAGCAGCTGGTTTGTTAGCAGGGTATTTGGGAATAATTATTAGAATGTTTAAAGACTTTCCCATAATGTTCGAGAGTTGGAGGGATATTCCATTGGATAGAAAAACAAAGTTTTATGATTCAAAGATAAAGGTATTATTAATAAACAATTATATTTTTTTTAAAATTAATTTCATGGTGATTATTATTTGCTTTGTTCAACTAATTTTTATTCTTATGGTTAGCGCCATTTTGTTGCTGATGATGGGCATGACAAAGATTACATACTTGCTTCTGCTACAAAGAAATGGAAGGATGGCCGTTGCCAATTGTTTCAAAGATTTTATAGATGGGATCTCACTTTAGAGGAAAATCTTCAAAATTATCCAAAATGCAAAGGCATTACGGAAAATGATTGGGTTGTTTTTGTTCAATATAGGCGGAAAGAAAAAACACAGGTAATATTAGTGTTTTACTTGTATAATTTTATTTTTAATATATAAGTAAGGAATTGTATCTTATTCCTATCTATAGCGCGTATTTTTATTTGTTATCAATGTAGAGAATAGCAAAACAAAATGCCGAGAATAGAGGAAAATTGAAGACTCCGCATACACTTGGATCTAAGTCGCTTGCAAGGAAGCAACATGAGTTGGTATGTCTAAATCTATATATTGTTGATTGTATGATTAATAGTATAAATTATTAATATATGTTCTTATTTGTAGGAATCAAGAGATGGCCGATCATACAGTAGAGGAGAAATGTATGTAGTTTCTCATAAAAAGTCTAATGGGTCTTTTGTCAATGAAGATGCATACAACAATAATGTAAGTACAAGTTAATTCTTTTGAAATATTTCTTAGTCTTCTTAGTTAAAAATTATGATTATTTTTTCTATAGTTACTTTGTCTCATGATATAGTACATAAATGGGGGTTTAGAAAAGTGCATGCACTATTCTCATATCACATATAGCAGCGAATAGTGGAGTTGGTCTTAAATACTATGTTGAGAAAAGTGCAATCAGTGGACTATGTATTTAAAAAAATACTTTGGTATGAAAGTGTAATGTACTAGAACTTGTATTTTATAAATAATTTGGTATGAAAGTGCAATGTATTGGAACTTATTACTAATATAAATTATCCTTATTATATAAACAGTAGTTCAGTTTTCTCTTTTGCATGTGCAGGAAAAATTACAAGCTGCAATTAAGGATTCCGTGTCTGAAAATGAGGCATTTGAGAAAGTATTCGGAAAAGAACATCATGGATATGTTCGTAGCATGGGACTTGGAGTTGCGCCATCTCAAATTAATAGATCTACGAGATCATCGTCTTCTTTTGAAGAAAATGAAAAAATAAAGGAAATGCAAGAAGAAATTAATGCACTTAAAGAAAAGAATTCAAAAATTGATGAATTGATGGAGGCAATCGCATTCTTAAAGCAAAGGGACAATGCTAGGAAGGAGGAAATTGAACTCTTAATGCAAATGCAAAATTCTAGTGAAAGACATGTATATCATTTTGATGCATTTGAAGTTAAATTGCATGAGCATTATTTTAAAGAGTATTATTTTAATATATATTTTTTTCAGGGATTGGAATCACCTGTTGATGGAAGACGTTCTTCTGAGTCTAGCTACCGAATTGCAGATAATGGATCATCAAGAAGGACAAATTAGACTTTTCTATGAATCAATTAGATTATGAACGTTCCCTTATATTTTTGGCAATAGGATGCTTATTATTATAAGATTATGATTTGATATTTTTTTTTGGTTTTTTATACTACATGACATGATTATGGAGCTACCATTTTTTTGATATCATGATGCTTATTTGATATTACATGTTTTTTATTGGAATTAATTTTACTACGTTAAAAAGTGATAGAAAATAAAATAAAAAGATAAAGAAATATTACAAAAAAATAATACCAAAAATAAAAATATTTTAGTAGAAATAATTTTAAAAAATATTTTAGTAGATAATAATTAAAAAACAAAAAATATTATAAAAAAAATAATACTATATATAAAAATTAATAATGGTTTACACTATTGCTAAAAGTAAAAATTAAATAATTAGTACAACTTTCAACTGTTGCCAAATAAATTTTATTTAAAATTTTTAAATCAAAACATAATTCCACGACGGTTGGTAACCGTCAGGATGTGACACCCATGAGGGTTTGAAACCGTCGCAATCAACCATGAAAACAAAAATCAAAACGAAATTCCACGACGGTTGGTAACCGTCACAATATTCAAGTTACGTCATTTCTCTAACTGTCGTGAGAAAGAACGACGGTTGGTATGACGGTTTTGACAATCGTTGCAATATAGCCTCGCGACGCACGTTTCTGGGACAGAGCTACAACCGTCGTAACATGAAAATTGCGGCGGTTCTAACCGTTGTGACCTGTCAAAATGAACCGTCACTATTTGCTAATTTTCTTGTGGTGAAAAGTCAGAAACTATTTTTAATCAATTAAAAATGAATAAAAATAACCTAATTGAACTAAAATCTCAAATAAATCTCAAATCAATTCAAAAATTGATAAGAGTATTTTTCATAGATCCATCATCATTCAAATAGGTTAGGAAAATATTTTTGTATTTTTTTAATATCAAAAACTATTTAAAATGAATTAAAAATAACCATAAAAGAGAAAATTCACAAAAAATATCAAATGACAAAATAAAAAAAATTAAAAATCAGAAATAGAAACTAGAATTTATTTGGGAAATAATGCAATTGGTCCCATAATTTTTGGATAAATAATGAAAGAGATATTGATTTTTGAAATAAAATGGAATTAAAGAAAATAAAAGGAAAATAAAAACAGAAAATAGAAATTGGAAAAAGCGTGGACCGTCCGATCTAAGCTCATTAATTGAGCTGGCAAATCATGAGGCCATGAAGCGCGCGCTTACCATGGATCCAAGTCAACTGAGCCGCACAACGCATTATAAAAAGTCATAAAAAGGAAAGGATGAGATTAAATCTGGAGATTCAAACGCACGACCTAGATTTGATCTGGAGATGATGAAGCCACCGGAGCCACCGTCTTCTCCGGCGAGCTTCAGGATTCCGGCCAAAATGCAGAAACTCAAACCACCATCAAAACGTGCGATATATACATCATTAGAAAGTTGGGATGATGTACATCATCCCTGTACCATCCATTTTCCCTCTAGATCTCTATAGTATGAGAAATCAGAGATGGAAAAATCTAGTGTTCATCATGAACTCAATAAATTTCAAAAATTAAAAGCATAAACATGATGCCTCCATTGAGAGGACTTCAGCCAACACAAAATCTAAGCCAATAGGTCAAAGGATTAGGAGAATCGAAGAAAATACCAGTTGGAGTGTGTGCTTGAATTCTGGTAGCTTGAGCTTGTTGTCTTGCTTGCTTTACCAAAACAAAAGTTCAATGAGATGTATAGTGAAGGTCTAGAAGCATTAGATCTAAGAATACAACCAGATGAAGCTGAATTCTAGATCTGAAATTTTTTGAGAAAAATGCAATTGCTTCTTTAGTAATGGTTAGGGAGAGAATTCTGCAGCATTTCAGATTGAATTAGGCGTGTCAAATGAGTGAAATGAAGTCTCTATTTATAGAGAAAATGGCAAGGAGAGTGTGAGCAATCCGTGTGCATGGCATGTGAAGCTTCTTTGCATGGGCTTGCATGATCATGCATAAGGCCCAAAAACAATGCCAAATGAGTTCTGAACACCAGCCAGATGGAAATGGACGTGTGAATTGCAAGGCAATTGCTTATGCACCAAGATTTCAAGTGAATTCCTTCTTTGTACCTAAAAATTCATCTCTTCGAAAGTACCATTTAAAAAATCCAAACATGGGCATGTGGGTAATGGTTGGAAAGTTATTTGGATAAGGAACAAATGTTATGTTGGGAAAAAACTCATTTGAAGTGTGGAAATTTATGAAATTTGAGTTTAAAGTGTGATGTGCAAAATATGTCAAGGCAAGGTGTCTAAAATTGGCCAACTTTCAAGCCCCTCTGTTATGATGATGCAAGCTTCAAATAGAAAAACCTCCAATATCAAAGTTGTAGATATTTTCAAGATAATCAAAACGGACTTACATTTTGCATCATTTGGATTTTTGATGAAAGAGTTATGGGCACTTGAAGTTGGACTTTTTTGACTTTTAATGCATTTGTCCCAAAAGGACCTATAATGTCTTGCATTATCACATGTCTTTCCTTTGAGATTTTGAAATTTAGTTCAACATAACATTTGAAGTAGACATCTTAAGCTGTCCAATGCATTTTATCCCACCTCAAAATCATAAAAAATGAATAAGTTATGTCCTTGGGAAGTTGACCCAAAATTAGGGTTTTAGTCAAAATGACCTATAATGTATTGGAATGGAAGATGGTTTTCCAAGCTTCAAATAAAATTTTGATGAACATGAAAGTTGTTCACATTGTCCTTAAGAACATTTTTGCTTTTGGAACCATCTCCATTTGGCGAACACATAAAACGTTAGGTGTCAGTGCATTTCAAAATAGTCAGATGAATTGGCTGATCAACTTCTCAAGTCCACAACCAATATCTTGATGAATTGATGGTTGAGGACACTCAAATAAGTTCAAATATGCATGAAATGATGAATTAAAGAACTTCCCTTGATTGTATTTGACCATGGGCTGAGGTTGCTTCATGGGCAAGGCATTGTGGTGCACAGATGAATTAGGGCTTCTCTGGGGAACAAACCTCAAATCCTTTGACTTGCTTTGCTCAAAAATGATGAATTGAGATACTAGGGAGGCATATTTGATGGATGAGAGCTTTGGGAACCATTAACATGCTTGCTTTCATCTTCTCTTGGCCATATCTTTGCACCAATGACCTCCTAGAAGCTTTTGACCTTGTGATTGCTCAAGCTACAAACAAAAGATGTTAGTGACATATTTTTGTGCTTTTGGTAAGTAAACAAAAATAAGAAAAGCAATGATATACAATTCAAGCATGCTTGGTGATCTCAAACCACTCACAAGGAGTCCCACCCAAAGGCAAGGGACCAAGATGCTCAATGATCCTTGAGGCTATGCAATGCAATGTTAGGATGCTATGAGGGATCTTAGGGACAAAATTGGGGTCTTATAGAGAGTTCGAAGTGTTTGATGTCCGCTTCATTCGAATGTCCTTGGTGATGATGCATAAGGACATTTGTATGGTGAACGATTGTGAGCATGACCATGATGGTTTTGCTATCTGCAGTGTCAACCCGAGAGGTTGTGAGATTTTGAAAAGAGACATCCAGCGGTTGATGGATGAGGGTATCATTCAAATTGTTCAATCCTGTCATGAAGATCATGATGTGAATGTCATAGTGCCCGCTTTCAAGAATCCAGAAAGAATAGTCATTCAGTACAACAGCAGTAACAGTAACAACATCAGTCAGAGATCGGTATCGCCGTTGGTCATACGGTTAGCGGGCCCAATTCCGTACTCATCCGATAAGGTTGTTCCGTATCAGTATAATGCAACAATGTTGAAAGATGGTCAAGAGGTTCCATTGCCTACGACCAGCACTGTAGTGAGCATTGCTGATGTTACTAAGGTGACCCGTAGCGGTCGAGTGTTTGGGTTGGTGTTCCCAAAAGTTGTAGAAGATTCAACTGTCAGTAAGAAGGTGGAAGTACCTGCAGTAGATCCACTTAGCACTTCAAAGCACCAGTCTAGTGAATCCAGCAACTTGAAGACTAATGATGATGATGAGGTACTTAGGTTGATCAAGAAAAGTGAGTTTAATATGGTGGAGTAGCTGCTCCAAACCCCCTCAAAGATTTCAGTACTGTCTTTTCTTATGAATTCAGAAGCGCATAGAGAAGCACTACAAAGAGTTCTAGAGCAAGCGTTTATGGAACATGATGTTACGATGGATCAGTTCGATAATATTGCGGCTAACATCACTTCCTGCAACAATCTCAGCATCTGTGATGAAGAACTCCCTGAGAAGGGTAGGAATCATAATCTGGATTTGCATATCTCCATGAATTGCAAAGATGACGCTATATCCAATGTATTAGCTGACACCGGATCATCGTTGAACGTGTTGCCAAAGTCAACACTGTCGAAGCTGTCATATCAAGGAGCGCCCATGAGGTATAGCGGTGTAATTGTCAAAGCTTTTGACGGTTCACGCAAAACAGTGATATGTGAAGTGGACCTCCCAGTGAAGATAGGTCCGAGTGATTTTCAGATTACTTTCCAAGTAATGGATATCCACCCGGCCTACAAATGTCTGTTGGGAAGGCCATGGATTCACGAGGCGGGAGTTGTGACTTCCATATTGCATCAGAAGCTCAAATTTGTCAAGAATGGAAACCTTGTAATTTTTGGCGGGGAAAAGGCATTGTTGGTTAGCCACCTGTCATCTTTCTCTTACGTTGAAGCTGAGGATAAGTTTGGAACTCCGTTCCAAGCCTTATCTATTGCTGCTGAAAAAAGAGTTGGGGAACCTATGTCCTCATTAAAAGATGCAAGGAAGATTGTTAAAGATGGGAATGTTGATCAATGGGGGCACATGGTAGAGGTCTCCGACAACAAGGGCATAACCGGTCTGGGTTTTTAGCAAGGTTCATGAGATGCAAGATCTGAGGATATGCAACTTAGCTTCCGTAGCGTAAGGTTCATTCATGGCAATGAACAAGACTTAGCTGTTGTGCTAGAGGATGACGAAGAAGAAGACTGCCCCAATTTGTGACGCATGGAAAGGCTTGCAACAATTGGACTGTTGTTGATATTCCTGTTATTTTGCATGAATCTAAGTAATTGCTTTTATATGTTTTAAAAATCCTTCTCCTATGCCTAAGGGAGAAGTGAACATTATTGGGCATTTCAAATTTGATCATCAATAAAATTAATTTTATTCATCCACATCTATGATGTTTTGTTTTTACTTTTTGCTTTATTCTGAAAATGGTAATCACAAAAAAACATAAATAAACAATATAATTGTCCATCTACATAATATTTGGTTACAAATTGACTTCTCTAAAATCAAAATATGAAATCATTATGTAGGTTGGTTTCTAACCCCATTGAATACAATGATCCTTCTCCTTCTCCAAATTTTGAATTCCTTGTGTTTGAAGTTGAGGAGGAAAGTGATGAAGAAGTGAGTGATGAATTGTCTCGTCTTCTTGAGCATGAAGAAAAAGCCATTCAGCCATTCGAAGAGCAGATTGAGTTAGTCAACTTGGGTTCCGAAGATGATGCGAAGGAAGTCAAGATTGGATCTCAAATGTATCCATATGTGAAGAAGGGGTTGATTGATCTTTTTCAAGAATATTCAGATGTGTTTGCTTGGTCCTATCAAGACATGCCTGGTTTGGATTCTGAGATTGTGGAGCATAGATTGCGGTTGAAGCCAGAGTGTCCGCTAGTCAAGAAGAAGTTGAGAAAAACGCATCCTTATATAACAGTGAAGATCAAACAAGAAGTGCAAAAGTAGATTGATGTCAGTTTCCTTGTGACCGTTGAGTATCCGCAATGGGTGGCCAATATTGTGCATGTGCCAAAGAAAGATGGAAAAGTCCGCATGTGCGTTTGAGGAAGTATAAACTCTGCTTGAATACCAATAAGTGTACTTTTGGTGTCCATTATGGTAAGTTGTTGGGATTTATTGTCAACGAGAAAGGTATTGAGGTTGATCCTGCCAAGGTCAAAGCAATACAAGAGATGCTTGCGCCCAAAACTGAGAAGCAAGTCAGAGGTTTTCTCGGCCGCTTGAATTATATCTCGAGATTCATTTCACACATGACTGCCACATGTGCGCCTATATTCAAGCTTCTTAGGAAAGATGAGTCTTGTGATTGGGCCGAAGATTTCCAGAAAGCTTTTGATAGTATCAAGGAATATCTGCTTGAACCTCCAATTTTGTCTCCACCTGTTGAAGGAAGATCATTGATCATGTATTTGACTGTGCTCGAAGATAGTATGGGTTGTGTTCTTGATCAGCAAGATGAGACTGGAAAGAAAGAATTTGTAATTTACTACCTCAGTAAGAAGTTCACTGACTGTGAGACTCGGTATTCTATGCTAGAGAAGACTTGTTGCGCATTAGCTTGGGCTGCTAAGCGTCAACGTCAATATATGTTGAATCATACCACTTGGTTGATATCCAAAATGGATCCCATCAAGTATATATTTGAGAAGCCTGCTTTAACTGGGAGAATTTACCGTTGGCAGATGTTGTTATCAGAGTATCATATTGAATACCGATCCCAGAAAGCAATTAAAGGTAGTATCTTGGCTGACCATTTGGCTCACCAACCAATTTAAGATTACCAGTCAGTGCAGTATGATTTTCCTGATGAAGAGATCTTGTACCTAAAAATGAAAGATTGTGATGAACCATTGCTTCAAGAAGGGCCAGAACCTGGTTCTCGTTGGGGCATGGTATTTGATGGAGTTGTTAGGCATCTTTGAAAGATAAGAAAACTTTGAGAAGATTAGCCCGCAGTTTCGACCTGAATGGTGATGTGTTGTATAAGAGAAACTTCGATATGGTTTTTCTCAGATGCATGGATAGATATGAAGCAGACCTATTGATGACTGAAGTCCATAAAGGTTCCTTTGGTACTCATTCCAATGGACATGCAATGGAAAAGAAGATGTTGCGACCATGTCACTATTGGCTGACAATGGAATATGATGGTTGCAAGTTTGTGAAGAAATGCCACAAGTGTCAAATATATGCGGATAAGATTCATGTTCTTTCGAAACTGTTGAACGTCATTTCCTCCCCATGGCCCTTTTCCATGTGGGGAATCGATATGATTGGCATGATTGAGCCCAAACCTTCGAACCGACATCGTTTCATTTTGGTGGCAATTGATTACTTCACAAAATGGGTTGAAGCGGCATCGTATGCAAATGTAACCAAGCAAGTCATTGTAAGGTTTATCAAGAATCAGATTATATGCCGTTATGGTGTGCCAAGCAAGATCATTACTGATAATGGATCGAACTTGAATAACAATATGATGGAAGCTCTTTGTAAAGACTTCAAGATCTCACATCATAATTCTTCTCCCTATAGACCCAAGATGAATGGGGTTGTTGAAGCTGCAAACAAGAATATCAAGAAGATCATTCAGAAGATGGTTATGACATATAAGGATTGGCATGTGATGCTCCCATTTGCTTTTCACGGGTATTGTACATCCATCCGCACTTCAACATGGGAAACCCCTTTCCCTCTTGTATATGGTATGGAAGCAGTGCTCCCCGTAGAGGTTGAGATTCCTTCATTACGTGTGCTCATGGAAGCCAAGTTGACTAAAGCTGAATGGTGTCAGACCAGATTTGATCAGTTGAATTTGATTAAAGACAAGAGATTGACTGCCATGTGTCATGGTCAGTTATATCAGCAGAGGATGAAGAAAGCTTTTGATAAGAAGGTCAGACCTCGTGTATTCAGGGAAGGTGACCTTGTGCTCAAGAAGATTCTATCTTTTAAACCAGATTCTAGGGGAAAATGGACTCCTAACTATGAAGGCTCATATGTTGTTAAGAGAGCCTTTTTAGGCGGTGCTTTGACTCTTACAACTATGGATGGTGAAGAGTTCACTCGTCATGTGAACGCAGATGCAGTCAAGAGATACTTCGCCTAAAAAAGAAAAGAACAATTCGCTAAGTCGAAAACCCAAAAGGGTGGCTTAGGAAAAAATGAGCGTCTCGGTGGATTGAAAACCCAAAAGGGCGATCCAGGCAAATTTTAGAGACATAAAACATAAAATATTATCCCGATAAATTGAGTACCCCACCTTAGGGAAATTTATGCAAAAATTAGGGATTATGGCAAGTAACGGCATCCAAGATCAAAGTTACTCTAAATTACATTCCAAACAACTTTCATGTTTAGACCTAGATCTAGTTTTGCTTGTAAAATCATTTTCTATGTTGAAACATTATAGGTCGTTTTGTCTAAACCCTAATTTGAAAGTCAACTTCCCAAGGCAATAACTTGCTCACTTTTTATGAGATGAAATATTTCCAAGTTTAAAAATCAAATTAAATATGTCTAATTTAACTTTTATGTTTGGAGTGAGAGATAATTCAACTTTTATGAGCATGTGATATGAGGATACATTATAGCTCATTTTTGCCCTATACCATTGAACAAGTGATTTTCCTCAACTTCAAAAATGCATAACTCTATCATTCCAAATCCAAATTACATGAAATTGGTGACCATTTTGAATTTTTTTGAAATAGCTATAACTTTTATGAATACACGTTTCTCATTTGGAGCTCAAATAAAAAGTTAAGCAACGTGGAATATTGAGATATATGACTTAACACTTAGAAACAATTTCAACATGTTGAAATTTCCAAACTTCCACCTCAAAATTCACCATGATCCAAGTTCCAAATGAAAAAGTGTCCAACATAAAAGTTGTCCCCCTTGATCTAAGCTTTCCAAAGAGTCTTATTTCATGAATTTTGGATGAGGTTTGCTAGGGATGCGCATGGTCTTAAGAGGTTTGCATCAAGTGGAAGGTTCAAATGTTCAAAACACCATTTCACATTGCCTTGCTATTCAAGCTTCCTTGAGACTTTAGAACAGTTGAATTTGGACCAAAATGGATTTCTTCATGGGCCTGAACACGCCCATGCAAGCTTGTGCATGACATTGCCAAATTTGGAAGCAAATGCAAGTCTGCTAATATCACTCCCTCATGGTTTAAATACATGCCCTCTGAGCTTATTTGAAGGATCCCTTGCGCGCCAGCTTTGCCCCGTCTTTTCAAACCCTCGCAATTCAAAGGAAAACCTGAGAATTTGCAATCTGAAAATTGAGTTTGAAGCTCACTGTTTGGAGATTCAAAAACTCCAGAATCCAAAGCTTTGTTCCATTGCCAAGCCACTTCTACAAGCTTCTTGAGTGTGATCAAGCAAAGTTTGAAGCAAGCAAGATCGAGTTCTGCACAACATTGAAGGTATTTTCCAGAAATTTTCTTCTCTTCGATTTTCACTCAATTCTCATCAATTCTCTTAGATCTTTGGTTGTCTGAAGTCCTACCAATGTAGGCAAGAAGATTGAGTTGCTTTATGGTCAAATCGAAGCAACTCAATTGACACACCTCAAAATCCAACTCCTCATATCTTTCTATATATTTGGAGTTAGTTAAAGTTGAGGTCAAATTAGTGCTCTACACCATTTTTTCTTTCAGATCATGTTCTCCTTTTTCATTTATGTGATTGTGATGACTGAACCAGTCCGGTGAGCCTCGCCTAAGTAGACCGGAGTTTCAGTTTCGGTGGTGTGCTGGACAGGTTTTGAGCCACATGATCAGTTCAAATCGTTTTAATCCTGAGCATTGCTTTTGAATACCACTGGTGTGGCGCGCTGACTCAAGTGTACCATGAAACGCGCGTTTTAGACCACTTGATTTGCCACCTTAATTAATGAGGGAGATCAAGTGGTCCACGTTTTTTCTAATTATTTGAATTTCATCTAATTTGTTTTATTTTCATTAATTCATATTAATTTTAATATTGATCCCAAAAATATGAGAGTTTCACCAAAAAAACTTAAATAAAATCCTCTTTCATATTTTGAATTAAAATTAATTTTTGGATCATTATTAATATTTTTCATGAATTAATTGATTTTGCATTTGATTTTAATTGTTTTAAAATATTTTTAAATGTCCAAAAATTATGAATTTTTTCTCCAAGGTCCTTTGACCTTGTTTGACCTATGATAAACCTCATGGCCATTTCTTTGGTGTTTTGATGATGTTTTAGGAATTAGACAAACCTTATTTAATTTAACGCATTATTTTTAGTATTTTTAAATAAAATAAATGCCAAATAATTGTGTTGAGCCATTTTAATTGTTTGTATAAGTTTGACTTGTATTGTTGGGCCTTGGACAAGGTTGATTTGACTTTGTTAGGTTAAGATAATTGGGTTTAGGGGATTTATGGAATGTATATTCCATCTCCCAAAATGAATGAATGATCTTAATTTGGTAAAAGTCCTCCTTTGTCCAATTTGAGTTTTGATCAATTCCCCTCCCTCTTCATCTAATACCCCTTCTTTATGCATCCATTTCATTTGACCTATAATATCTCAATATCCTAAGGCTAGTTAATTGCAAGATAAACATAAGTATGGATGAGATTAGGCCACCTCTTTTGCATATTCTTTTTGTGTGTGGTATGTTTCATGAGAATAGTCCATTATATTATGTCTCTAACATGCATTAACACCAAAATTCTATTGCCCGACCTCAAATAGTTATGACTTCTACATAAGTCCAATTACGATTGCTTAACATAGCGCTAAATTTTTGACACAAAAGGCATAGCATTCTAGTTAGTGAGATTGTAAGTCTCTCCTCTTTCATGGTATTGTGTGGAAACTTGGCCTTTTTTCCTTCCTTTGGAAGATGTCTTGGTTCAAGGATCCATGCTTGTGATAAGTGGGTTGAGTGTTCTCCAAAGAATGACTTAAAAATAAAATAATAAAGCAATACGAACTCCTAAATCACTAACAACTAACATTTAATTTCAAGTCATTTACCTTAATGCAATTTAATCTTAAGTCTTATTCATTTGCCATTATTCATACCATTCTAATTGTTTATATTAATGTCATTTTCACTTTGTCCACTTGAACCATATTGTGTGATATATCTTGTTTGTGTATATTTTGTTTGCTTGTGTGGTCCTTGACCATTAATGTACATAATAAGAACAAAAACCCTAAAAAAAGCCTTATATGGACTGTTGGTTTGATCTGAGACAATTGGACTTAGAATTTAGGCAACATTCCCTATGCAAAAAGGACTTGGCCAATGCCAACTTTTCTGAAACCAAGTGCTTGCAATTTGAAACTTCATATGATACATCATGGAAGATCCCTTGAAGTTCATATGCAACATGATCATTGTGAAGTTGTTACTTTGAACCTGTGACTTGTGAGATTCATCTGCTACATGGCCAATTTTGAAGAAGATCATGGAGTTGCTAATCTTGGATGTGGCTATCTTTATTTGATGTCTTGCTCTTCAAGTTGATATATTGTGCATTGTTTATTGCTTAATTCTAATGTCCAAGGGAATTTGGGTTTCTATATGACATTCTTGTTTATTGGATTTCAGCCCATTGGTCAGATCTTTTCAACTCTCAACTTTTAAATTTTTGCTTACTGTAAGACCCTAATTTTTACCCTAAGATCCCTCAAGGAATCATATCATTGCTCATTGCATTGCCTCAAGGATCATAGCATGTGTGGCTCTTTAACCCAAGGGTTGGGACTTGTGTGAGTTGGTTTGAGACCACCAAGCATGCTTGAATTGTATATTATTGCTTTTCTTATTTTGTTTACTAACCAAAAGCACAAAAATATGTCACTAACCTCTTTTGTTTTGAAGCTCAAGCAATCATGAGATCCCCTGCTCCTAGGAGGCTCCAATGCTCAATGAAATGGCTAGATGAAGATGAGAACAAGCATGACAATGGTTCAAAAGGTTCCCAATCATCATATATGTCTCCCAAGCATCTCAATTTACCAATTTGATCAAGATAAGCCAAAGGGCTTGAGGATTGTTTCCCAAGGAAACCCTAATTCAACAGTGCATTGATTGTGCCTTGCTCATGAAGCAACCTCAACCTATGTTCAAATTCAAAAAATGTAAGTTCTTTCATTCATTATTTTATGCATATATGAGCTTATGTGAGTATCCTCAATCATTCATTCATCAAGATTTGAAGTTTGGCCTTGAGAAGTTGACCAGTCAAGTCATCCGACCAAACTGACTTCCACTGAGACCTAACTTTTGATTTGTTTGTCAAATGAATATAACCCCAAGAGGAAACATCTTCTTAAGAACCATATGAACAACTTTCATGTTCATCAAAAATCCATTTGAAACTTGGAAGGTCATCATTCATATCAAAACATTATAGGTCATTTTGACTGAAACCCTAATTTTGGGTCAACTTCCCAAGGACCTAACTTCCTCATTTGTTTTGGTTTTTAGGTGAGACCAATTTAATTGTAAATATTAATATGTCTACTTAAAATTTTATGTTGGAACAAATTTCATAATCCTAAAAGAAACACATGTGATAATACAAAACAATATAGGTCACTTTGGACCAAAACCATTGAATCTTGAAAATGTCCAACTTCAAGTGCCCATAACTTTCTCACCAAAAATCCAAATTATGCAAACTTTAATTCCAAATTTATCATCTTAAAAATATATACAACTTTGATGTTTAAGGTTTTTCCATTTGAGTCTTGTATCATTGAAAAAGAAGGGCTTGAAGTTGGTCACTTTTGGCAAATTTTTCAAAGGGAATTTATACCTGTTTTGTACCTCAAACTTCAATGCCAGCTTTCATAAATTTCCAAACTCCAAATGGATTTTTACCCAACATATATTTTGTTCCTTATGTCAAGACCTTTCCAAATATTACTCACATGCCTATGTTTGGATTTTCTATGTGTGACTTTAGAAGAGGGGAACATTTATGATCAAATATGAATTTCACTTTGTAATTTCATGCACAAGCCAATGCAGCTCAGAATGCACGTCCATTTCAACTTATTGTGATATCAGCTTGCATTTCCACTTGATTTTGGGCCTCACATGCGCCTGTACAGGCCCATGCATGGAGGACCCAATGATTATGCACACGAGTTTTTGCCTTGCTTTGCTTGCATTTCAGCTATAAATACAATGCTTCCCTCATTCAAATCTGAACCTTAAGGCAACCTGAAGCTCTGCTGAAATCAAAACCCAACCATACCAAAGGAGTTCTGATTTTTATTTTCTCAATTCAAGCTTGAATTTCAACAAAATCAGTTGATCTTCAAGACTTATTCCTTAGCCTTGCATTCATATCACATCTCAAGATCAAATTGGAAGCAAAAGTTCGAAGGAATCGTGCTGATCAAAGCTGCTCTTCAAAGGTTTATCATCTAACTGTTTTGATCTATATCTTGCTCCATGATGTGAATTGCTTGTATTCAAACTGTTTTCTGAAGTTCTCGTGTAAGAGGCAGGACAGTGGTGGTCTTGATTTCATGTTTTGAAGCTTCTCAGTTTGCACACCTTGAATTTCAAGCTCAGATTTCTCATTCCATAGAAACTTTGAGCATAATCCAAGGTTACAGGGGTGATGTACATCACCCCAGCTTCATTTTGGTACCATGTCTATGTATTTTCATTGAGGTTCAAAAACCTGCAACTGGTGGCCGGAGTTGGTTGGTCCACCGGAGAAGATGGTGGTTTCCACCACCATCCCTACGTGGATGACTCCAGGCCTTTGGATCTCGCTCATATGTTCTAATCTCAGCCATGCGTGTTGTTGACCTTTTTTATTTCACTTTGTGGCGCGTTCGACTAAGGATCATGGTACACTAGCGCTTTTGGACCGCTTAATGAATTGGATCCAGCGCTCCTTGTTTTTTCACATTTTTTATTTTCTGTTTTATTTTCTTTTAATTCCATTTAATTTCAAAAATTCATAACTATTTTATTTGAAGTCATAAAAATATGAGACCAATTGCAAGAAAATTCTTGAAAAATCTAGTTTCATAATCTGATTTTTAATTATTTTTGTGACTTCATTTAATATTTTTTGTGAATTATTTTGTTTTTAACAGTTTTTAATTCATTTTAATTACTTTTTAATATCCAAAAATTCCAAAAATATTTTCTTAACACATATGGATCATGATAAGTCTATGAAAAATATTCTCATCAATTTCTTAATTGATTTAAGATTTATTTGAGATTTTAGTTCATTTGTGTTATTTTTCTTTATTTTTAATTGTTTTAAAATAGTTTCTATTTTCAAAAAATGTTGAGAAAATTTGTCAAACCTTGTTTGACCATGTTAGACTTATGATGATTCACTTGGACTTGTTGAAGTTGATTTGAATTGAATTTGAAGTTTGACCATACTTTGTCCATTTTAATTCCAAAAATACCAAAAAATATGTTTGAATTTGTTGACCTCTAATTTTCATTTCTCTTATATTTTACATTGGTTGATGATGATTTCATCCACATTTGATCATTGTGTTTTGGTTATGTCTTTTGAATTCTCCTTTTGTTCTTTCCATTTCATTTCATCTTCATCTTCTTCTTTTTATTTTGGCCAATCAATTAATGATTTGTGGTTAGTCTTGACATATGAGAGGCTTAACCTTCTTTGATCCAAATCAAACTCAACTTGATCAAAGATTAAGTGAGTTGCTTTGTGTCCAAGATAGGTTGCTTCTTGGTCAAGCAAAAAAACCTAAAATCCATACAAGGTTTTCCTTCTTTTCTTTTGGCATGGCAAGTTGTATGAGCTTGGCTTACTAGTCATGATCTCTAACTTGTGTTTATTTGCTTATAGTTTTATTGATCGGCCTCAGATAGGTGTGACTACTACATTAGTCCATTTACGATTGCTTAACATGGCGCTAAATTGTCTTATGACACACTAACATGACCATTAACTACTAACTTTAAATTCAAGCATTTAATTTCTTGCAATTTACTTTAATGCAATTTAATTCTTGCTCATTTATTCATATTGCTTTTTATATTAATACTCATTGTGAATAAATCATAACTATACTTTGACTTCATTTTGTGAATACTTCTAATTTGTAAATACAACTCACATCAAGTGATTTTTGTGGTTCCAATGGCCACCTTTGTTAAAACTTTTTTTCATAAACATTAGTCATAGGTTTGAGTTATCATAGTGGTTGATGTAAACCTCATCTTATCCTTAGTGATTGGACTATAAGTCTTCCATACTTATTATAGTGTAGATCCCTCACTAGTATGTGGAAGCTCTCCTCACATGGTGGATTGTTGGTTTAGGTTGAGTTTTCTCCTTTTGATAACAAAAGACCTTAACGCTTTTGGTCAAATCAATTCACCAATCTTTTGAGATTTTTACCCTGAACTACGAGATTTTGATCCTACCTTTGTGATGGTACGTAGGCAATGGGTTCGTCCATTCAAACACAACAAAATTGTAAATATGTATATTCTTTTCTCATCGCCCCAATCTTGTTTGCACAAATATTTTCACAAATACCAACCTACAATACACATTTGCAAAAAGTGCTCCCTTAGAGTACTAAGGATGTTTTGGGTGCTTAAAACCTTCCCATTTCATAACCAACCCCCTTACCCAGATCTCTGACATTTTCATTAGTTTTGATTTGATAAAACTTCTTACTTGGTTTTTGTTCGCTTTCTAACCTTTCCTTTGGATAAATAGAAGTGCAGTGGCGACTCGAATTGTATGCTTACTTTTGATTTAGTCAATAAATCTAAAGGTAACGAATACCTCTCTACAGAAAAATGGTGACTCTGCTGGGGAAATATGGTACACTTTCTAGTGGGTTTAGCCTACTTTTTGCCTTTGCGTGTTGTATGTTTATATTTATTTTTGGCATATTTTTATGCAAATTTGGGATGACTGTATTGATTGTAATGTATGAATTGCTTGATATATCAATTTCTTTTGTGCTTGGTGGTCTCTTGTGAGATGAGTTCTATACCCGAACTCGAGTGCACTTATGATAGGAGAATGGCATAGTCTTGTTGACTTGTGTGGAGTTATTCATTAGCAAGTTAACTTGCAAGCCCATTCACTTGGTGGAGGTCTTGTTGGGATCAATAATGTCACACGAGTAGTCGTGGTTAGGCATTACTCTTTCCAATATAAACCTTAGAAGCCAAGGACCTTAGATTACCTAGCCCATCTTGGCCTATTTTAGGACGTAGTGCGAAGGTCGTTCAAGTGTAAGATTTGATACGATTGTTACGCGATACTACACTCATAAGAGTCTCTCTTGAGAATATTTTTGGAATACGAGTAGTAGTTTTATCCGATAATATTCGAAAGATGAGATGATGACTATGGAAACCTCTTTTAGAACATGATCGTCAGGTTTAACCATAGTACACTCCCATGGGGTGGTTTGTTAACCGAGACTCCATGCTCGTGACTCACAACAAACCCTTGATTCGCGATTGATTTGTTCTCGTATATCCTTAATATCAATGGAACTTGGGTGTTGATAAGGTGTAAACCATAATCCACCAAAATGGATGATTGATATTGAGGATGACTTGATCCCTCCCGTGACCTTTGTGTGGCGTGACTTGCTTGATCCTTGAGTGTGATTGTTGCATCCATGAATTCATGCATTCATTTGCATCCATATCATCAACAATGAGAAAATTTTCAAGGAACTTAAGAGGTCTATTTGCAAATTTTCAGACATGGATAAGCAAAGAAGGAATACGAAGAAGTACAGTTTCAGACAACCCGACTTGAAAGAGTTAAGGAGTTTGACATCTTATGTATTAGACCTCTTGGATTTCAAAGCTCGGCATGGGAAGCTTCTGTCTATTCTTGCTACTCAGGTGGATGAAGGTCTGATGAATGTGTTGGTGCAGTTCTATGATCCCTTGTACCGTTGCTTCACTTTTCTGAATTTCTAGCTTTTGCCTACACTTGAGGAATATGCCTATCTTGTGGGCATACCTATTCTAGATCAGTTACCGTTCAGTGGCTTGGAGAGGGTTCCTTCTGCCCAAGAGATTGCTGATCTGCTTCACATAGATGTATCTGATATTGGTGCTCAAATGACTACCAAAGGTGGAATTCAAGGTCTCCCGTCTGATTTTCTCATTGCCCAAGCTACTTTGTTTGGGAAGGCCATGAGTGAGGACGCCTTTGAGGCCATATTTGTACTTCTCATCTATGGGCTAGTGTTATTCCCCAACATCGACAACTTTGTGGATGTGAACGCTATTAGGATTTTCTATACTATTAATCTCGTTCCGACTCTGTTGGGTGACACTTATTTCTCTTTGCATATGAGGAATGAAAAGGGTGGTGGTACCATTATGTGTTGTTTGCCTCTGTTGTACAAGTGGTTTATTTCGCACTTGCCTCAGACGCTCGCCTTCAAGGAGAACAAGGGATGTCTACGGTGGTCTACAAGACTTATGTCTCTCACTAATGATGATATCTCTTGGTACAACCGTATGTATGATGGTGTGCAGATTATTGATTATTGTGGTGAATTCTCCAATGTGCCTCTTCTTGGTACATGTGGTGGAATTAACTACAACCCTATTTTGGCTCGCCGTCAGCTTGGGTTCCCCTTAAAGGATAAACCTAACAACATTCTGTTGGAAGATGTGTTCTTTCAAGAGGGTAAAGATCCCTAGAACTTGAAGGGCAGGATGGTTCACGCCTGGCGCAAGGTGTATAGGTAGGGAAGGAAAGAGCTTGGTCCGAAGAATTGTATTGCTATGGAACCCTATACCGCTTGGGTGAGGAGGAGAGCGCTTGAGTACCACATGCCCTACGACTATCCGAGACCTACCCCTATGGTTATGGTTGGGCCTTCAACCCTCCCTAACCAAGGAGTAGAGGAGTTGAGAGATGAAGACCGTTCGCGTGCTTGGGTTCGTGAGCGAGAGGAACTACTTCAGCAACTCAGAGATAAGGATGTTGTGATAGAATTTCTGGAGCATCAGGTTATTGACGAGCCTGATGATGTGGTGACTTCTCTTCTTCCTCAGTCATCCATGTTTTGGAAGAGGAAGTATGATCGACTTGCCAAGGAGAAGTCAGATATGGAGGCAGCTTATGAGAGAGAGGTGAAGAGGCTTCGTGCAGCGTATCTTCCGATCTCGAGAGCTTTGGACGATTGTTTCTAGGGCTCCATAAGATGTTTATTCTCCTTTCCTCTTGTATTGTATTTGGTTACCAAAATTGTACTACTTCTTTGGTGTAATTTTTTTTCCAAATATCATTGATATGAGTATTCCATATATGTCTTAAAAGATTAATATTTTCAAATATTTGCAAATAGATCTCTATAAAGTTCCTCTGATAAAAAACAAATCATATGCACAAACATTGCATGCATCATATGCATAAGCAGGTTTTGTTAAGAGCTTCTTGATCAGTGGTCTAACTATTTGCTCTTTATTTATTTTGAAGATAAGCTGACGCACCGGTATAACACCAGAGCGAATCTTCCAAGACTGATGGAGCATCTAGAGCAAGAGAACCGTGAACTGAAAGAGGAAGTAGCTAGGCTGACTGCCATGATGGAGTCAGTGCTAGCTGCTCAGACCCAATCGTCTCCAACTCCTGCAACTCCTCCCGCGAGGACGGTATTTTCTGAGGCCGCTTCTTCTACTGTGCCTGCCGCAACCGCTCATTTTGCACCTAATATGCCAGTCGGGTTCCCGTGGGGGATACCCGCAAGGAACTGAAGACTCTGAGGGGTAAAGACCTCTTCGGTAAGAGTGCTGATGAGTTGTGCCTTGTGCCCAACATTAAAATCCCTGTTAAGTTCAAAGTACCTGACTTTGAGAAGTACAAGGGAAACACATGCCCTCTCAGCCATCTCATGATGTATGCTCGCAAGATGTCAACACAGACTGAGAATGATCAACTTCTTATCCAGTTCTTCCAGGACACCCTGTCCGGTGCCGCTCTCAGATGGTACATGGGTCTGGACAGCGCGAACATCTGCTCTTTCAACGATCTTGGCGAAGCTTTCGTCAAGAAATATAAGTATAATGTGGATATGGCTCCCGATAGGGACCAACTGAGGGAGATGTCCCAGAAAGAGAAGGAGACTTTCAAAGAGTACGCCCAGGGATGGCGTGAGTTGGCCACTCAGATTGTGCCACCCCTCGAGGAGAAAGAAATGACCAAGATCTTTTTGAAGACCTTGAGTTCTTTATATTATGAGAGGATGATAGCTAGTGCTCCCTCGAACTTCACCGAAATGGTGAATATGGGAATGAGGCTAGAGGAAGGAGTCTATGAAGGACGTGTATCTAGAGATGAAGGCTCTTCTGCAAAGCGATATGGGGGCTTTGCAAAGAAGAAAGAGGGAGAGGCACATGTTGTGTCTTCCCATATCAAGAGAAGACCCTCTATGAAGAGGAAGATTGCTCGCCCTGCCATTAACCAGCACCAGGTGGCTCATATAGCACCTGCCTTCAGGGAAGTTCATCATCAACAACAACAACATCAACAATTTCAACAACAGCATCGTCCACAACAAAAGGCCTACCAGCCTCGAAACAACAATAACACCAGCACCAACTACGAAAGGAAGAGGGTCACATTCGATCCAATTCCGATGTCATATGCTGAACTCTATCCATCACTGATTGGTAGAAATCTAATTACTCCAAGAGACCCACCTGCTGTACCGACCAACCCTCAGTGGTGGTACAAGCCTAAATTACACTATGTATATCATTCCGATGCTCCCGGACATGATGTGGAAAATTGTTATCCCCTGAAGACCAAGGTGAAAGACCTTGTTAGAAATGGGATTTTGTTTTTCAAGGACGTAGGTCCTAATGTCAAGAAGAACCCATTGCCCGAGCATGGGAAAGCTGCTGTGAACATGGTCCAGGGTTGCCCTGGCAAGTATAAAGTCCTGTATGTCAACGATATCCGGCAATCTTTGGTCGAGATGCACAGACTGTTATGTGAATACAATCATTATGAGCATGACCATGACAGGTGCCAGGTGTGCACTGTCAGCGAAAGAGGATGCCGCCAAGTAAAGAAGGATATCCAAGAGATGTTGGATCAGGGTATGATTGAGATACTTAAGAATCGCACAGAGGATGAAGTTGATGTTATTTCTCCTGTGTTTAGAATACCAGAGCATGTTGTCGTCAAATATGATGGCAGCAAGAAGAAGGTTTCTCCATCTCTTGTAATCAAGTCGGTAGGCCCTATCCCGTATTCTTCAGATAAAGTTGTTCCTTACAAGTACAATGCAATAATGCTCGAAGATGGGAAGGAGGTGTCGTTGCCCTCCACCTCTGTTGTGAGTATTTCCGATGTTAGTGGTGTGACCCGTAGTGGTCGTGTTTTCTCGGCGCAGCCGAAACCCCACGAAGATGTCGTGAGGAGAACAACTGATGTTAATCCTGCCGGTCCTATGGGGACTTCTTCTTCTTCTAATCCGACACTTGTTGTGAAGGGTGTTGACCCTGATGTTGATAAACCTGTTAAAGCTCCTATCCTGGTTGTCCAGCATAGCATTTTGAAAGAGGACCGTGATGACATGCTGAGGCTCATCAAGAGGAGAGAGTACAATGTTGTTGATCAGCTGCTACAAACTCCATCAAAAATATTTGTCATATCTTTGTTGATGAATTTTGAGTCGCATCACGAAGCTTTGCAAAGGGTGTTGGACGTGGCATACGTGGATCACGATGTCACAATTGAACAGTTTGATAGCATTGTGGCAAACATAACTACTTGTAACAATTTGAGCTTTTGCGATGCTGATCTTCCCGAGGAGGGAAAAGACCACAATTTTGCTCTACACATTTCTATGAACTGCAAGGATGATGCCTTGTCTAATGTGTTGGTATACACAGGATCATCGCTTAATGTGCTGCTAAAGTCCAATCTGGCTAAACTTTCTTACCAGGGGCCTCCCATGAGGCAGAGTGGAGTGGTAGTGAAATCTTTTGATGGATCGAGGAAAACTGTGATTGGCGAAGTTGAACTCCCAATCAAGATTGGACCTAGTGATTTCCAGATCACTTTCCAGGTCATGGATATCCATTCATCATACAGTTGTTTTCTTGGCAGACCATGGATTCACGAGGCAGACGCCGTGACATCCACCCTACACCAGAAGTTGAAGTTTGTTAAAAACAAGAAGTTGGTGGTGATAAAAGGAGAGAAGGCTCTCTTGGTTATCCATTTATCTTCCTTTTCCTACATAGATGATGAGGATGAGGTTGGGACTCCGTTCCAAGCCTTATCTATTGTTGAGCCTTCAAGGAAATGACCTTCTTCATTTGCTTCCTACAATGATGCTAAGTTGGCCATTGAGCATGGTGAAACTACCGATTTAGGACAAATGCTCAAGCTGGAAGATAATAAATCCCGAGCTGGCATAGGGTATTCTTCAGGTATTTCCAATGAGCATGGTCTGTTCCAGAATGGTGGTTTTATCCACACTGTTGAAGACCAGGAAGCTGTTGCTATTATGGAAGATGATGAAGAGGAAGACCTTGGCAACTTTGTCATCCCGGGTGGAATCTGCAATAATTGGGTCGTTGTTGATGTTCCAACAGTTATCCACAAGTCCACGTAATATGTTCATTTTGTTTAAAAACCCTTCTCCCATGCCAAAAGGAGAAGTGACGACATTGTTGGCACATATTTGATTAATACAATTATATTCATTCAAAAATTACATGTTAAATGTTTGTTTTTTCCAAATTATTTTCCCTTTTTGCTTTTTGCATGAAATTGGTGATCACCATAAAACCCTAAAAAAAAGAATAAAATCAATCTTTTCATCGGCATAATGATTTGCTTTGCTTGAATTCTAAAATCTCTTTTATACTCAAAATCATTTTGCAGGTTGATCAAACCCATTGAACATAATGATCCAACGCCATCTCCCAACTTTGAGTTCCCTGTATTTGAGGCCGAGGAAGATGATGTTTAAGAGATTCCTGATGAGATTACCCGTCTGCTTGAGCACGAGGAGAAGATCATTCAGCCACATCTTGAGAATCTGGAAACAGTTAACTTAGGGTTTGAAGATTGTGTTCGTGAAGTGAAGATCGGGGCACTCCTTGAAGAGTCTGTTAAGAAGGGGTTGATCTAGTTGTTACGAGAATATGTTGACGTCTTTGCCTGGTCATATGAAGACATGCCTGGTCTAGATACTGATATTGTGCAATATTTCCTGCCTTTGAAGCCTGAGTGCGTGCCTGTGAAGCAGAAGCTCAGAAGAACTCATCCTGATATGGCAGTAAAGATTAAAGAAGAAGTTCAGAAGCAAATTGATGTGGGGTTTCTAGTGACTTCTACATATCCTCAATGGGTGGCCAATATTGTGCCCGTGCCTAAGAAAGATGGAAAAGTCTGAATGTGTGTGGACTATCGAGACTTGAATAAAGCTAGTCCGTGAAGGAGAAGGGCAATCCAAAACGCATCGGAATTTAAAATTTCTCCTTTAATGATCCTTACGAATGGGCATGATCAGTGATAGAATCGTTACCTCTTGTGGCGATCACAAACGTTGAATGATGACAACGCCTCTACTCAGTCCACACGAACGGATTCCTTCAATCTCAGTGCTAGCTGCTACGAATGAAGGCTTTGAGTGAGAGAGAGAGAAACGAAATTGCAAGTGTGACAATGCTTCTACACAAGGGTTCTATTTATAGAACCACTTGTGTGGGCTGCAAGCTAAAAAGCCCACTCAAGTGTATATGTCCCATATCTTATAATATGCCAAAATCACTTAAGCGCGTGGTACCTTACCATATTTCGCATTCTAATTAAGTACATCGTACCTTAAGATGTTCTATAATTCACTTAAGGGCACCGTACATTATAGTATTCCTTAATTACTCTATCTCTCATCAATCCATCCTTTGTGTGTGACCCTATAGGTTTTCGCGGCATTGGCAATTATATTAAATCACGTATTTAACATAATAAACAGTGAGCGGTATCTAGCAACACATCACTGCTACCCAAGACACGAAAATGTCATGTGATCTGACAAATCCTTCTGTGATAATAATTATGTGTATAATTACCCTTTTTCCCTTATCTCTATATTGAACACAAGGCATAGACCGTGTCATCCTTGTCCAATTCAATATTGGGCCCATAGACATTTATCATGTTACGCAGGATGGGCAAATTCCATCTAGGTCACTCATGTCCGTTAGCATGCTTCGTGGAGTACTCATCAACTGTCTTTATGGTCATCCAATTACGGACAACGTTTGATCAGCAATAAGGCACTCGACTCTACATCTAGGGTCCATCGTGGTTTCAGGTCGAAGGGTGGTATACACCATTATCACCATGATAATAACTTAGGACACTTTGCATAACATTCTATATAGTATTCTCATAGTGGGTCAATCCAGTATAAATATTACTCTTAATATTCATACTTATGTTTAAGACTTGATAACTCTTTATCCATGATCCATGAGATGTGATCATCAGTCTATAAACATAATAGTCTTCATGCTTTAATGTTATCCCACTTCACAATAAAGCTTGACTATGGATACTTTAAGAATATTGTCCTTATGTTTAATGTGATCTCATGATTAAGTCATACTTGATACATTAAACGGACTAGCTATTCTAGGGACTTTATTAAACAAACATAATAAAGAAAAAGCCTTTTATTATTAATAAATAATTCGATACAAGTACAAAAAGTATTGGCCTCTAGGGCTTACACTAACAGTCCGAAAGATGATTTTCCTCTACCACACATTGATATGTTGGTAGATAATACAACTAAATTCAATGTCTTCTCATTTATGGACGGATTTTCCGGTTATAACCAGATTAAAATGGCACCCGAGGATTTGGAGAAGACAACATTCATCACACCTTGGGGAACATTCTGTTATCGAGTGATGACCTTCGGTTTGAAGAACGCTGGAGCCACGTATCAACGAGCGATGACTACCTTCTTTCATGATATGATGCACAAGGAGATCGAGGTATATGTTGATGACATTTTCGCAAAGACAAGAGCGGAAGTTGAACATGTAGAGCACTTTTTGAAGCTTTTCCAGCGTTTGAGGAAGTACAAACTCCGCCTAAATCCGAACAAGTGTACATTTGGAGTCCGTTTCGGAAAGTTATTGGGCTTTATTGTCAGTGAAAGTGGTATTGAGGTTGACCCTGCCAAGGTCAACACAATACAAGAGATGCCTGCGCCCAAAACAGAGAAGCAAGTCTGAGGTTTTCTTGGCCGCTTGAATTATATTTCCAAATTTATATCCCACGTGACTGCCACATGTGCGCCTATATTCAAGCTCCTCCGAAAAGATCAGCGTCATGATTGGACCGAGGATTGTTGGAAGGCCTTTGACAGTATCAAAGAGTATATGTCTGAGTCTCCGATTTTGTCCCCGCCTGTTGAAGGGAGACCATTGATTATGTATTTGACCGTGCTTGACGACTCCATGGATTGTGTATTGGGTCAGCAAGATGAATCATGGAAGAAAGAATATGATATATACTACTTGAGTAAGAAGTTCACTGATTGTGAGTCTCGATACTCAACGCTTGAGAGGACATGATGTGCTTTGGCTTGGGTCGCTAAGCGTTTACGCCAATATATGTTAAATCATACAACTTGGTTGATATCCAAAATGGATCCAATCAAGTATATCTTTGAGAAGCCTGCTTTAACTGGGAGGATTTCCCGATGGCAGATGTTGTTGTCTGAGTATGATATTGAGTATCGAGCTCAAAAAGCTATTAAAGGTAGTATCTTGGATGACCACTTGGCACATCAACCAATTGAGGATTATCAGCATGTTCAGTACGACTTCCCTGATGAGGAGATTCTATATTTGAAGATGAAATATTGCGATGAGCCTACGCTCGATGAGGGGCCAGAGCCTGGTTCCCGTTGGGGTATGGTGTTCGATGGCGTTGTTAGTCAATATGGAAATGGTATTGGGGTAGTGATTATTACTCCTCAGGGCACACATTTTCCTTTTACAGCAAGGCTAACTTTCAAATGCACGAATAATATGGCGGAGTATGAGGCTTGTCTTATAGGAATGGAAGAGTGTATTAATCTTAGGATCAAACATCTTGATGTTTATGGTGATTCGGCCCTTATTGTTAATCAGATTAAGGGTGAATGGGAAACAAATCAGCCTGGCCTCATCCCATACAGAGATTACGCAAGGAGGATTTCAACTTTCTTTATTGAGGTTGACTTCCATCATATTCCTCGAGATGAGAATCGAATGGAAGATGCTCTTGCTACACTTGCTTCCATGATTATGGTGAAATATTGGAATGAAGTCCCCAATATCACTGTAATGCGCTTGGATAGACCAGCTCATGTATTTGCAGTTGAAGAGGTACAAGATGATAAGCCATGGTATTATGATATCAAGTGCTTTCTCCAAAGTCAGATTTACCCACCTGGGGCATCTGTTAAAGATAAGAAGACTTTGAGGAGATTATCTGACAGTTTCTACCTTAATGGTGATGTGGTTTATAAGAGGAATTTTGACATGGTTTTGCTCAGATGCGTGGATAGACACGAAGCAGACCTGTTGATGACTGAAGTCCATGAGGGTTCATTTGGTACTCATTCTAATGGACATGCTATGGCAAAGAGAACGTTGAGAGCAAACTACTATTGGTTGACAATGGAGTCTGACTGCTGCAAATATGTGAAGAAATGCCATAAGTGTCAGATTTATGCGGACAAGATTCATATTCCCCCGACACTTCTGAATTTTATTTCATCACCATGGCCTTTCTCCATGTGGGGAATTGACATGATTGGCATGATATAGCCGAAGGCGTCGAATGGTCACCGTTTTATTCTCGTAGCAATTGATTACTTCACCAAGTGGGTTGAAGCGGCATCTTATGTGAATGTGACCAGGCATGTGGTTATGAGGTTTATCAACAATCAACTCATATGACGTTATGGTGTGCCAGACAAGATCATTATTGATAATGGATCTAACTTGAACAACAAGATGATGAAAGAGTTGTGTAGCGAGTTCAAGATTGCACACCATAATTCTTCTCCCTATAGACCCAAGATGAATGGGGTTGTTGAAGCTGCTAACAAGAACATCAAGAAGATTATCTAGAAGATGGTTGTTACGTACAAAGATTGGCATGAGATGCTGCCATTTACTTTACATGGTTATCGTACATCCGTCTGCACTTCAACAGGGGCAACCCCTTTCTCCCTTGTATATGGCATTGAGGTTGTGCTCCCCGTGGAGGTTAAGATCCTATAAATGAGAGTCTTGATGGAAGCCAAGTTGACTGAGGCTGAATGGGTTCAGAGTCGTTATGACCAGCTGAATTTAATTGAAGAGAAGAGATTAATTGCTATGTGCCATGGTCAGTTGTATCAGTAAAGGATGAAGAAAGCCTTTGATAAGAAGGTCAAGCCTCGTGTGTTCCGAAAAGGTGACCTCGTGCTCAAGAAAGTCTTGTCTTTCGCGCCCGATTCCAGGGGTAAGTGGACTCCAAACTATGAAGGTCCATATGTTGTTAAGAGAGCCTTTTCAGGCGGTGCTTTGATACTTACAACTATGGATGGGGAGGATTTCACTCGTCCTATGAATTCTGATGCAGTCAAGATATACTTTGCCTAAAAATAAAAACAGAATGGCTCGCTAAGTTGAAAACCCGAAAGGGCGACTTAGGCAAAAATGAGCGTCTCGGTGGATTGAAAACCCGAAAGGGCGGTCCAGGCAAAAGTTAGAGACATAAAAAATGAATATATATATATATATATATATATTATATATATATATATATATATATATATATATATATATATATCCCGCTAGATTGAGTACCTCACCCTGGGGAAATCTAGGCAAAAATTAGGGATTTGGCAAGTAATTGCATCCTGACAAGACTTCGTTCTACAAGCCGCCATCTGTCAAAGATTCTCGCTCAATCATCGTCAACTGAAGCTTCAAATACATTGGATTCAGAGTTGGTGGGGAAATGGTCATTATGTTCAATGTAGCCCTGTTTTAATATATATCACCAATTTCAAATTTGTAAAAGTCCATGGAGTCTCGCCATTTGCAGACTACCATTCTATTAAAAAAATTTAAGCCTTTATCCAATTCTTTGCAATCTTATTTTTTTCTGTTTAGTAAATGTTTGCATGTTTTAATTGATAAATATCATTGTTTTAAACAAATAAAGTTTTTATAAACTATTTTTTTGAACAAAGTGAACATTTACAATGATTGAAAAGGTAAATGGAATGTCTTCAGTGCTCTCCCAAGGATAGTATGATCTCCTAAAGAGTAAGACATTTGGTCATATTTCTGGCATGTTTGTATCCTCTTTATCATCTTTCAGGTTGTCTCCTCAGCGAGCGCAGAGAAGAATGAAACATCCTCAACTCCCTAGAGAGTCTGAGTCTAGCATTTATGTTTTATCAGTCATATGGTTGTCATCCCTTGTGTAGGACTGACCTAAAATCTCTTATAGATTGATAAAAGTTGATATGTTATCTATCCACGAGGAAGTTGGTCTTCCCAACATAAATAGAAATCTCCAGCAGAGTGAGCAGGAATTCCCAGCATGAGCAGAAATCCTCAGCAGGAGTAAGCATGTGTTCCCTGCAAAGCTATCTTTCAGATATCTCCTCAGCAATAGTTCCCTAGAGCAGTTGGTGAAGGGTTTGTTCCCCTTTTCATCCCCAGCATGGCGCATGTTGAGGGAGAATTCAGCCAAGGCAGTTCCTCTGGAGATACTTGTAGTTATCCCCAGCAGGTTGGCTTACAACTCATCGCCAGTAGGATTGCTCACAACAGACTATCCCCGGTATGGTCACCTACAGTCTATCCCTAGCGGAGTTGCCTGATCAGAGCCTATTAATTTGTTTTCCCCTCCTCATTGGAAATTTTCCTCTGAGTTGAGCTGGTGGTGAAGATTTTGTTTCCTTCCCCAGCGGAGCAATTGATTCTCTCTCTCCTTGGCAGAGATGTCTCTCCAACAGATGAGAAGGAATGTTTTTATTGTTGGAACCTCTGTTTGGTGGTTATTCCCCTCAGAATTTCATATCATTCCTTGATAATTTTCCCCAATAGAATTCCTTCTACGATGGATCTTATCCATGTTGATCTCCCCCAATAGAGTTTCCTCTACGATGGATCTTATGTCTGTTCAACAGCAAATCCCTGATAAGATCCCCAGGAGAGTTCTTCTATGATAGATCTTATTGATATCTCTGCATGTTCCCCAGCTGAGACTTTGCCTATCCCCGGCGGTTGATAGCTGTGGCCTTTGCTTATCCCCTGTAGTGTTCTTTTGTCCCCATCGGTGATTGGTGTCTCCTGGTATTTGATGCTCCCCACCAGATTTGATTTCTCCTGTGGGCCTGGCCTTTCTCTTTTGAGATGTTATACTGGATGTCCGTCCATTGATTCTCAGACTTGTTTGTGTTAGATGCGTCTATCTTTCATCATTAATCATACATAAAGCATGCATATACATGCATAATTACAGCATTCAGATATTCATGTTGCATTCTTTGCCATATATCTTTGATTGTTATCTCCTGCTAATTGGTGAAATATTCTTCCCTAAGCAGATGTTTGTGTCTGATCTCTCCATATAGAGTCAGCCCCATAAGCAGAAAGTGTTTATCTTTCTTTCTATATCCTCCACTGAGTTATGTCCTCGTGGATGATTTTTGTTTCAGTTTCCTCCCTAAATATGTATTGGGATGGAATTACTCCTTTGAGTTATATCCTCATTGGGTTGAGTCATGTTTGATTGTGTCTTTCTAGTTTTGTTCCTAGATTGACTCCTTTCTTGTTATTTCCCCCTGCAGCTCCCTACAAGTTAGGTGTTCAGTTGCTCATTAACCAGTAATTTTTCATCCTTTCCCCAATGGATCTTTGTGGCCTTCTACCCAGTAGCCGGTAGTTGTAAGTCCTATTTCTGTGGTTTCCTACCCAGTAACCGGTAGATGTAATCCCCTCTTTGCTGGTTACCTTTATCCAATATTCGGTATTGATATTCCTTCATTTTGTGAGTATACCACCCAGTAACCGGTGATATATCTCTCGGATGATTGCTTTTACTAAGCAATTCATCCCCCACGAGTCATCTTTCATTTACCCTTGTTTGGTGATGATTGTTTCTCCTTTTTGATTGGTCATCATTTTATACCCAGTATCTTGTATCCCGATGTCCTTTCTTTTCGGTCGATTTATCTTTTATTAACCCAGTAACCGGTTGTGGATAATCTTCCATGCGAGTATCTTATCTATGTTTTGACGGTAATAGATAATATATCTCATGCGCTTTTCAGTCGAAGTCTTTTTCTTCCCCAGTTGAGTAAGATTCATTTTCCTTATGGAATCGAATGTCCATCCTGTAAATTGAGTTTGCTTTTTCAGCCCTCCTTTCCGGATGATGAGTGTCTGGGATATGTTCCCAATTCATGTCTGGTTGGTCACCTATTATATGCCCAGTAATCGGTATCCCTGGTGTTCCTTCCTTCTGCTCCCTATTATGACTTTTTGTCCGCTGTGGATTCAGATTCTTCCTGAGTTCAGACATGCCTTTTGGGCCCTCCTCAGATGTTTTGGATGATTGATATCTCTCACCCTTATACCGGTCTTAGATATTCTTTCTCCCTGAGCATGTTGTTCTCTCACCCAGTAACCGGTGTTTTGATGGCATGTCTCTCTTGGAGTTTATTACCCAGATGCCGGTAATATCTCGTTTTTCTTCCTCAGCTGGATCCTTTATTGGATTTCCCCATCTGAGTCCGGACTTTTATCCGAAGTATCCTTCGCAGATAGTTTTGCTGTATTGGCATATTCCCCAATACATGCATCTCTGCGTCAGCTCGAGTCTTTCCATTGATTTATTTTCATGGAATTCCTTAGTGTCTCCCAGCAAGTTTTCAAGTCGTGACCTGCTCACGCAGTTTACCCTTATATCTCCCCAGAGTCTATGTCTCCCTAGTGAGTGTATTACTCCTATGGATGTTCGGTTTCTCCTAATTTCTTCTCCTTTGTGGCCATATTTCCCCACAGAGTATTAACCTTTGCATGCATACATTTGTATCAAGCTTCAAGGCAAGGATATTGGAGAAGATCTGGAAGTTTTGGAAGCTTGAACACACGAATTTGGATCACTGCAAGTTCAGGTAGGTGAAATTCGATTCTCTCTTTTTGCCAATTTATTGCCATAAACATGTAGAGCTTGTTACACTGAGAATGCTGATATGATTATATTCGAATTTGGTTAAGAAATGAACATGCCATGTGTAAGACCCCAATTTTGGCCCTAAGATCCCTCATGGCATCATATCATTTCATTGCATTGCCTCAAGGATCATTGGACACATTGCTTCCTTCCCTGTGGGTGGGATATCTCTTGAGAGTGGTTCTTGATCACCAAGAATTTCTTGCATTTGTATATCATTGCTTTTCTTTTAATCACTAACCAAAAATGCATAAAAATATGTCATTAACCTTTGTTACTTGCAGCTTAAGCAATCAACAGGTCAAGGCATCAGGTGAATTCATGGTACAAAGAGCAGATGGTATTTTCTTGAGATATGAATCATGTGATCATCATATGGAGCTTATATGAGCTATAGGTTCATTTTGGAACCAAATCCCCAAGTGGTTGAAGCTCCAGTTCATCAGAACATGTTCAGGTCATCTAAGGACCAATGCAGTCAACTGAAAAGTCAACTGTGGATTTTAAGTGTGGAAATTGAGTTTCTTCATCCCATTCATGTCCAAACAATGCTTATTCATCATATCAAAGATCAAGGTTGAAGAATTTGAGGTCAAGTCAAAAGTTTCCAAAAATGGAAAGTGACCTATAATTTCAAGTTTCCAAAAATGGAAAGTTTTTGGTTCAATTTCAACTCAACTTTCCAACATCAAAGAAGCTTCAAATGAATTTTTGTCCAACATGAAAGTTGAATATCTCTCTCTCCCATTTCCAAAAAGTCCAAGATCATGAGCATCTGATGAATGGTTGAGGAGATATAGTCCAATCATTGCCAAGTGTACATGGAACTTCAAATGGCCATAACTTTTGATTCATAACTCCAAATTTGGTGCCTCTTTTTCTAAATTGCTTGTCATGACATGAAGTTTCCAAACCATTCATCATATTGCATGAATTTCCATCATATGATCATTTGTGCATTCAAGTCAATTTTGGAGGGAAACTTGAAAATTCAAAAATGGTGCAACATGAGAACTTTCCACCATTGCCAATGTGTTTAAAAAATGATTTTGAGTGACTTTGATCAAGCACATGACACTGTTCACGTGGGTTTACTACATGCACCATGCAATTTTCAATTTTTGCTAAAACACCTTATTTTGCCTAATTTCAATTAACCAAATTAAGTGTGGATTAGCAATGTGATTAAGAGAGCATATAAATACTAAAACCTAACAGAATTTCAAGGAGGTTAATCATTTTTTCACCATTTCTAGATCCAAATTCTCTCTCCCTCCAAAATTTTCTTCCAATCATAATTCAAATTTTCTTCAAATAACATTGCAATTTTATTTCATATTCTTGTTCTCTGGTACTGATATAGTGCAGATCAAGCTTTGGATTGTGGAATTCGTGCAAGAATCAAGTGTAGCAAGTTCATGAAGGTGAAAATGGAAGTTGATTGTTGAGCTAGATCTACACGTTCCCAAGCTTCAAATTCTTCATCAAACATCATTACAAGTACTCTGGAGTTGATTTGGATCATTGCAAGGCCTTGGATCGTGCGTTATCAAGAGCTGTTCTTCAAGAGGTCACATTTTCGATCCTTTTAATTCTCTGTTTTATGTGTATGTTCATGTAGATCTTGTGTTGCTGATAATTCTGAGCTAAATTTCACATGATTTGGTGCATTATTGAGTGAGTTATGTGTGATGGAAGTTTGATGCATCAATTTTATTTTGCTCGATTCTCTTTGATCTTGATGAATTAGGATTAGATATTAGTTGATCTATGATCTCCATTGAAAGAGCTTCATGATGATGTATGATTTTAGAAATTCTGGAAAAATTCTAGAAAATTGGTTTGAAGGTCTACTGTTCATCATTGTCTTCGCGAGGAAGACGATGTTTTCCAAGTTAGCGACGGCCTAGCGTCCGTCCTTGCGTCCACTCTGGTTCGCTAGGGTTTGCGTGTGAAACGACGGCGTTCCGTTTTGGCGCGCGCTTCTTTTGAAAATGGACATGGTTCGAGTCCTGGCGCAAGCAGTTTTTCAAATTTCACATCAATTATCCAATTCCCTCCATATTTCATGCTATGCTTCATTTTCATTTCAAAATTTTTTTATCCAACTTTGTAAATTCATAACAAATTGAAAAATGCTCCAAATAATCCCTGGTTTTTTGCTACTTGTTCATTGAGATGTCCTCTATTTGGTGATGATAAATTCTGAAGTTGTGCATGGCTGGATTTTGGATTGTGCTAGAATATGTGAACATGTGTACATTTGTGACCTTGCTCCATTCATCTTATCATAAAATGCTTGATTTTAATCCAATGGACATGAAATTTTGCATGGTGATTCTTGACATATTGATGGATGTTTGAGGCTTAATTGTGCATTTTTCTAATTTACCATTTTTGTTTTACACACGTGTTTGTATGGTGTGACAATTTGTGTCACACAATTTGATGTTCAACTTGTGCAATTTCATTTCCATATCAAATGACCTCTGTTGATTTTGATTTTTGGTATGATAATTGTATTGGATGTGTTGAATGCTCATGAATTTTTCCAAAATTATTTGAATCATTTCTGTTTTGATTTGGAATTTTCTTTCTCAATGTCCAAATGTGAGCTTTGAAATTGTCTTTGACTTCCCTTGCACATGAAATGCCTTTGCTTGATGATTTTGTTTTGGTCCTTTTTAGGACATGTTAATATGTGTTTGAAGTTGCATTGTGTTGAATATTAGCTCCTGTTTTGGATTTTTTCTTCACCTTTGACCCTAGGCTTTGACCTAGTGGTTTGTACTTACATGTGAGCTTTGAATTTCAGGTTCAAGCATCCAATTTCCATGGTTGATATTGCTTCATCATTTGAATGTTGATATTTGCTATTGATTGCTAACATTTGGTTGTTTTGCAGGCTTTGATGATAGCTCACTTGAGTTGTTTGGCTTATATGTTGTACATTGGGATTGTCTGTTTGTTGTTGACTGTTGTCTGTTTGTCTGAATACTGTACTGATTTGTTTAGTTGTTTACACAGGTACCTAAGTTGCTTTAAGTTCATTTGAACTTTGCTTTGCTTGTGGTTGGCATATCGCTTAGGTATAATCCCTATTCTTCATGTAGTCTGGAAGACCTGCTGTTATTGGCAGGCACCTGTCTAAAGTCCTCCTTAAGAGGCCGTGTTCTTGTTTGTTTATCTTTGTGCCAAGCAGGTTAAGTCCTCTTAAGAGGCAATTGGCAGATAAAAGGGATGTGTAATCCATCCCCTACTATTGAGTTGTGTCATTCATTTTGCTCACACCATGTGTTGATGCACTTTGAATAAAAAAACCCAAAAAAATCTTGTAGTGTCATTCATGTGGAGAAGAGTTCCTTCATTCTGAACTCCCACACTTTCTATTGATTAAAGCTCTCCCAGGCTAGGGATAAGAGCTATGAGGCACACCCCTCACTCCCATTTCATCTGCTCACCCTAACTCTCAATGTTAGAGGTTAAGAGCCTGACTACCCATTCCAGTATTTGGCTTGTTTGTCAAGGTCGATATGACCCCTTGACTAAAGCCCAACCTTGCTTGAGCCCATTGGTTGTGTATAGTGGGTGATAACTGATTGCTTGATTGCTTATTTGTTCATCTGTGCATAATTGTTTGGGTGTGCCTCTGTGCATTGTTTTCATCTTTGAGCATTAATTGTATATCATTTCATGATCATTGTTCATACTTTGTGACATGTTGCTTTGTCCATTGAGGAGTCAATTGTAAGTCCAGCTATTGGCAGTTGTTTCCTGTGATCTGGTAGGAGTTGGAACTAAGACCATTAATTGGCATTCCTTTTCCTTGGAGTCGAGTGTAAGACCATTTATTGGCAACTTGTTTCCTCTTGCTTATTGCATTTGTCTTCTTTGTTTGGTGAGACTAGTGTAAGTCCATAAATTGGCATCTGGTATCCATGTTTTCTTTGCTTTGTAAGACTAGTGTAAGTCCATAGATTGGCATCTGGTATCCATCTTTGTTTTGTGAGCCTAGTATAAGTCCATTGATTGGCATCTGGTTTCCATTTATGTTGACTCGTTTCTGATACATTGCTTATCTGCTTTGCTTGTTTCCTTTTCCAAAGGAATCACTTGGATCATCTACATATGATCTCAAGAGGTGAACACCTAAGAAGTTTTGCATCCCTTAACCTCCCACCTTTTATTTCTTTAAACCTCCATTTGCATGTTAACCCAAAACCAGAAACTTTGTGCAAACATTTTCACTTCTTTTCAAATTAGAAACCTAGGCCTTAAGCCTCTGATTTTCAAACTTCATTTTTCACAATACTTCTTCTGAATTGAATCTAATACCAACTTTGATTTCATTTTTGTGAATACTCTAATTGGTTAATTCCACTCATTCAATTGCTTTTGTGGCCCTTTGTCCATTCTTGATAAGTTTTCATACATTAGCCATAGATCTCAATTATCTTAATGGTTGATGTAAATCTCACCTTTTGTCCTTAGTGATTGAATTGTAAGACTTCCTTGCTTATTATAGGGTATGGTCCCTCACTAGCAAGTTGAAGTTTTTCTCACATGGTGGACTTGTGGTTGTATAGGTTGAGTTTTCTCCCATGGATAATGAAAGACCTTAGGGCTTTTGTTTAAAATCAATCCACTTACTTTTTGGAAATGTTTTAGCCGAACTACGAGGTTTTGATCCTGTAAAGGTACGTAGGCAATGAATCTTTCCATCCAAACACAAAAATAATAAAAATTGTATATTCTTTTCTCATCCTCCCAATCAATGTTTGCACAATAAATATTTTCATAAACAATATCTTTTGCAACAATTTGTGAAAAGGGTTCCCTAGGAGTACCTAGGATGCTTTGGGTGCCTAACACCTTACCTTTGCATAATTACCCCCTTACCCAGATCTCTGACCTTTCATTAGTTTTCTATGTGTAAAACTTCTTAGGCTTTTGTTCGCTTTTTAGCCATTCCTTTGGATAAATAAAAGTGCGGTGGCGACTCTATCTTTGTATGCTTTGCTTTTGATTTAGTCAATAAATCATAAAATGATGAATACACCGCTATAGAAAAGTGGCGACTCTGCTGGGGAGTGAGATTTTTCCTGGTGGGTTTGCCTACTTTTCACACTTTGTTGTATTATATTTGTTTATATGACATATTTTTTGTACAATTTGGGATTACTGTATTGATTGTAATGTTTGAATTGCTTGATATATCAATTGCTTGCATTGCTTTGGTGATCTCTGTGAGATGAGTTCTATACCCGAACTCGAGTGCACCCTATGATAGGAGAATGGCATAGTCTCGTCAACTTGTGTGGAGTTATTCCTTAGCAAGTTGACTTGCGAGTCCATTCACTTGGTGGAGGTCATGTTGGATTAATGGTGTCACACAAGTTATTTGTGGTTAGGCATTATTCTTCCGATATGTGTCGTAGAAGCCAAGAACCTTAGTTAACCAAGTCCATCTTGGCCTATTTTAGGACGTAGTGCGGAGATCGTTCAAATGTCAGATTTGATGCGATTGTTACGCGATACTACACTCATAAGAGTCTCTCTTGAGAATATTTTTGGAATACGAGTATTCGTTCCTCCGATAATATTCGAAAGATGGGATGATGACTATGGGAACCTCTGGTGGAACATGTTAGGCAGGTTTAAACCATAGTACACTCCCTTTGGGTGGTTCTTAACCGAGACTCCATGCTCGTGACTCACAACAAACCCGTGATTCATGGTTGAGTCGTTCAGACATCCTTAATATCAATGGAACTTGGGTGTCAATAAGGTGAAAACCTAATCCACCAAAATGGATGATTGATATTAAGGATGATTGAGCCGGTTCATGTATCGTTAATATCAATGGAACTTGCGCGTCGATAAGGTGAAAACCATAATCCACCAAAATGGATGATTGATATTAGGGATGCTATGAACCATCCCATGACCTTTGTCTGGTGTGCTTTGCTTGATCCTTGAGTGTGATTGTTGCATTCATACATTCATGCATTCATCTGCATCCATATCATCAGATAAAAAGAAAATTTTCAAGGAATTGAAGGGGTTTATTTGCAAAATTTTCAGAGATGGAAAGGCAAAAAAGGCATACGAAGAAGTACAGCTTTAGACAACCTGATCTGAAAGAGTTAAGGAATTTGACATCCTATGTATTAGATCCCTTGGGTTTCAAAGCTCGGTATGGGAAGGTTGACGAAGGGTTGATGATGTAGGAGAATTGCCATCCAAGGCGCAGCGGAATTTAAAAATTTCTCCATTTAGTGATCCTTACGAATGGGCATGATCAATGATAGAATCGTTACCTCTTGTGGCGATTCAAACCTTTGGTGCAGATTTTTGATAATGATCAAAACCTTTGATACAGATCCACGGGGCGATCACGAACGTTGAACGATGACAACGTCTCTACTCAGTCCACACGAACGAATTCCTTCAATCGCAGTGCTAGCTGTTATGAATGAAGGCTTTGAGTGAGAGAGAGATACGAAATTCCAACTCTTCAGTTGTGTTTTCTGTCTCAGTGAGTCACAATGCTTCTACCCAAGGGGTTCTATTTATAGAACCACTTGTGTGGGCTTCAAGCCAAAAAGCCCACTTAAGTGCATTTTGGCCCATATCTCATAAAATGCCAAAATCACTTAAGTATTTGGTACCTTACCATATTTCGTATTCTACTTAAATACACCGTACCTTACGATGTTCCTTAATTATTCTATCTCTCATCAATCCGTCCTTTGTGTGTGACCCTATAGGTTTTCGCGGCGTTGGCAATTATATTAAATCATGCATTTAACATAATAAACAGTGAGCGGTATCTAGCAACACATCACTGCTACCCAAGTCACGAAAATGTCATGTGATCTGACAAAACCTCCTGTGATAATAATTATGTGTATAATTACCCCTTTGCCCTTATGTCTATATTGAACACAAGGTATAGACCGTGTCATCCTTGTCCAGTTCAATATTGGGCCCATAGACATTTATCCTGTTACGCAGGATGGGCAAATTCCATCTAGGACACTCATGTCCCTCAGCATGCTTTGTGGAGTACCCATCAACTGTCTTTATGGTTATCCAGTTACGGACAACGTTGGATCAACAACAAATCACTCGACTCTACATCTAGGATCCATAGTGGTTTCAGATCGAAGAGTGGTATACACTATTATCACCATGAGAATAACTTATGACACTTTGCATAACTTTCTATATAGTATTCTCATAGCGGGTCAATCCGGTATAAATATTACTCCTAATATTCATACCTATGTTTAAGACTTGATAACTCTTTATCCATGATCCATGAGATGTGATCATCAGTCTACAAACATAATAGTCTTAATGCTTTAATGTTATCCCACTTCACATTAAAGCTCGACTACGGATACTTTAAGAATAGTGCCCTTATGTTTAATGTGTTCTCATGATTAAGTCACACTTAATACATTAAATGGACTATCTATTCTAGGGACTTTATTAATCAACCATAATAAAGAAAATTCCTTTAAATAATTTGATACAAGTACCAAAAGTATTGGCCTATAGGGCTTACACCAACAGATGAGTACTTTGGCGCAGTTCTTGATCCTCTGTATCACTGCTTCTCTTTTCCAGACTTTCAGCTATTGCCTACCCTTGAGGAGTATGCTCATCTTGTGGGTATTCCGATTCTGGATTAGATGCCATTCAGTGGCTTAGAGAGTATTCCTACTTCTCGAGAGATCGCAGACATGTTGCACATAGATGAATCTTTGGTTAAAGCTCATATGATTACCAAGGGTGGAATTCAAGGTCTCCCTTCTGAGTTCCTCATCGCTCAAGCTACCGTGTATGGGAAGGCCATGAGTGAGGATGCCTTTGAGGCCATAATCATGCTGCTCATCTATGGACTGGTATTGTTCCCCAACATCGACAGATTTGTGGATGTGAACGCTATTAGGATCTTCTCTGTTCTTAATCCCGTTCCGACTCTGTTGGGTGATGCCTATGTCTCTTTGCAGCTGAGGAATGCAAAGGGTGGTGGTGCTATTGTGTGTTGTTTGCCTCTGTTGTATAAGTGGTTTATTTCTCACTTACCGCAGACGGTTGCTTTCAAGGAGAACAAGGGATGTCTACGGTGGTCTATGAGACTCATGTCTCTCACTAATGATGATACCTCTTGATATGATCGTGCATATGACGGTGTCCAGATTATTGATTCTTGTGGTGAATTCTCCAATGTTCCTCTTCTTGGTACATGTGGTGGGATTAGCTACAACCCTATCTTAGCACGACGTCAGCTTGGGTTCCCCCTAAAGGATAAACCTAATAACATTCTGTTAGAAGGTGTGTTCTTTCAGGAGGGTAAAGATCCCCAAGGCCTGAAAGCAAGGATGGTCTGCGCTTGGCGCAAGATTCACAAGAAGGGTAGAAGGGAGTTGGGTTCGAAGAACTGCATTGCTTTGGAGCCGTATACTACTTGGGTGAGGAAGAGAGCATCTGAGTATCTCATGCCTTATGATTATCCGAGACCTACACCATTGGTTGTGGCTGGGCCTTCAACCCTCCCTAACCAAGATGTAGAGGAGTTGAGAGATGAAGACCTTTCACGTGCCTGGATCCGTGAAAGAGAAGAGTTGCTTCAACAACTGAAGGAGAAAGACGCTTTGATCGAGTTCCTCGGGCATCAAGTCATTGATGATCCTGATGATACTTGGACTTCTCTACTTCCTCAGTCTTCCATGTTCTGGAAAAGGAGGTATGATAGACTCGCCAAAGACAAGGCGGATATGGAAGCAGCATATGAGAGAGAGATTAAGAGGCTTCGCGCAGCTTATCTTCCGGCATCCCGAGCTTCTAGGGATCCATAGGATGTTTATTTTCCTTTTCTCTTGTAATAATTGACAATGCTGTACTTCTTTTCTCAAATATATTTGATGAGATATTTTCCATATGCGATCAAATGCTTAATATTCAAAAATTTGCAAATAATACCCTAAAAGTTCCTTGAATTAAAAACAACAAAGCATATGCACGAGCATTGCATGCATCATTTGCATAAGCAGGTGTTTGTTCCGGTCTTCTTGTTTGTGACCTAACTCTGTGCTCTTCATTTATTTTGAAGACAAGCTGACTCATCGGTACTACACCAGAGCCAACTCTGCAAGATTAATGGATCATCTCGAGCAAGAGAACCGTGAGCTGAAGGATGAAGTTGCCAGACTCACTGCTTTGATGGAGCAATTCCTAGCTGCTCAGAATCAACCGTCTCCACCACCTGCAACTCCTCCCTGTAGCACCTCAAATTTGCACCTGCCTTTTGTACATTCATTTTCATATTAGGTCATGACATAACATTGTCCACTGCATAGCATTGCATTGTCCTTTGCCCAAGTGCAAGTCATCAGACAAGATTAGGTCAAGACTGGTCAGGAGATCCAGTCAAGCAAGCAAGCAAGTGCATATCCTATTGAAGCAAAGCCCTAGGGTTGGTTTAACAAGTTCATGGAGTCTAGGGATCATTTTGAAGTGGTTTGGCAAAGGATTGGATGATCAAAGCTCAACAGTCAAGCTGAATCTCATCTGAAACCCTAGAAAGTCAACTGTGGTCAACTGTGGTCAACTGTGCATGAATTCATGGATTTGAAGGTGGGAGATGGTTTGAAAGGCCTCATTCATGTCCATACAAGTCTCATTTGACATTTCAAAGATCAAGATTGAAGAATTTGAGGTCAGATAAAAAGTTTCCAAAAATAGTAAGTGACCTGTAATTTCAAATTGCCAAAAATGGAAAGGTCTTCTCCTCAAATTTACATCATCATACAAGCTTCAAATGGAATTTTGTCCAACATGAAAGTTGAAGATCTTGCTCTCACCTTTCCAAAAAGTCCAAGAACATCCATTTCTCATGTGTGGTTGGCAAGTTATGATCAAATCGTTGGCAAGAAATTTTGAACTTCAAGGAGGCATAACTCTTGAACCAAAAGGCCAATTCATGTGATTCTTTTTTGAGCAAACTCCATTTGACATGCTTTATCATAATCATTCATCACATTTCATCAAAAATCATCACATAAAAAGTCTATTTTTCAAGTGAATCAATTTGAATTTTGGTGGGAAAAAAGGTGAATTTGAAAGTACACATAATTTTCACTCCAAACCAATTGCATTGGCCTTGAAACAGAAATTGTGACTTGCTGCAAGGGATTTTGGCACTGTTCCATTGGCACATGATCATAAGGGCATTTTGGCATTTTTGCATAACATGTACAACTTCACTAATCCATTTCATTTTTGCTAATCATGTTTAGCTAGTGTGATTAACAGGTGGTATAAAGCACTAATTATAACAGAATTCTGCATTCACAATTCATAATTTCAGATCCAAACTCAAATTCTCTCAAACTTTTTTTCACTTTGTTCATCAAATTTCACCATTCTTTTTGCTTGTGCTTGTGTTGATCATCATCTACAGGTGTTATTGGAGCTCTGTTGAAGAAGAATTATGGAAAATTCTTGAAGATCGTGGCTGTTGAAGCTTGAGCATTCACATGGCATTTGGAGATTTCTTCGAATCTGAGCATTGCTGAGCTAAAGTACATCATTCATCCATCTTCTGCATCATCATTGAGCATCTGTTTTCATCTTCCAAGCCTTGAGGAGCACGATTTCAACTCTGCACTTCAAACAAGGTTGGAATTCGAATTCTCTAATTGTTGAAATCATGCTATGCTTCTTGTAGGTTTTTGATTGTAGATCACACTGAACTTCGTAGAATTGAATTTCATTGAGAATCAAATGAGATATTGTGAATTGAAGTTTGATGTTCAAATCTTTTTTCGCTCGATCTGGATTTATTAGCATGAGTTAGGTTTAATTAGTTATGGATTGTTGTTGTGCTTGAGAAGACGAATCGAATGAGGTATCGTTTGTTGATTTTGGGGAAAAATGTTCATGACCTGGATTTTCGCTGAAGAACAGTTTGAATGCGCTCAAGAACTTTGCCCAGAACTAGCGTAGATCCATTTCCCGTGTGTTTTGCATGAATTCTGTGTTTGTTTCCCATGTGACCAATCCCGTTGCGCCAGGTGTATTAGTTAAACGCAGCGCTTAGGCTAAGCGCGCGCCAGTTTGAATTTGGAGGAGGTTCGATCCTCAGCTCCAGCGCCTTTCTTTTAGTCTTTGGCATTTTTTTCATTTCATGTTATCATGTTTCACCATGCTTGTTTCACTTTTTTTTTATTTTTTCTTCTAAATAGAAAATTCATAACTCTCTCAATAATAATCCAATCAACATGAGATTTTTTCTGCCATGATCCTTGTAATGTCCTCGTTTTTTTGATGATTTTTAATAAATTTGTGCACGGTTGGAAAAAATAATGGCCTAGGGTTTGTTTTCATATGCCATTTGTTGCACCATGCTTACTATTTTGATCATGAAATGATGATGCTTAATTGGAAATTCTTGAGATTTTACATGTGTGTTCTAGACTTATTCCTGGTCATTTTGGTATATGGTTTGTGATTTTTTCATTCCTGGATTGTGAGATATGACCTGATCATTAGAGGTGTGACAATTTGTGTCACACCATTTCTTGTGCAACTTCATGATTTTTGTTACCATGCCATATGAACTCTAAATGACCTGAATTTTTGCATGTTGAATCTTCTGGATGTTAAGTTTGAATGTAAATTTTTGTGGATTTTTTGAATGCATTTTCAATTTGATTGAGATTTTCTCCCCTGTTTGACCAATTGTTGACTTCTTATGAGACATGATTTCATTTGATTTGTGAAATCCTTGTTGTTAATTGGATGGACTTGAAATTTGGCATGTGTATTATAGACATCTTGATGTTTGCCATGGCTTTGGTTTCATTCATTTATCATGTTTGGTTTCTGTTTTATTCTTGCTTGAAGTTGATACATGTTTTGGTGCCTTGTATGAGCTTGTTTGAACTTATGTTGACTTGATGAATTTAAATGACTTGCTTCCCTTGGTCCAAATGACTTGAAATCTGGTATGATTGTCATGTTATGAATGCTGTTTGACCATGAATTTTTTGGGGATTTATTGAAATGTTTGTGAGGTGAGTTGAGTTGAATCATTCTGTTTGGTTCTATGAGGTTCTAACTTGCATGTTTGACCATGATTGATGTATGAAATGATATTGGTTGATGATATGAATGTGAAACCACTTGGATTTGTTTCTTATTTGATTGATCTTGATTTTTCATAAGTTTCAGGTTCTGTTTTGAGTTTTTGCTCCCATTTTGACCCTAGTCTTGTACTAGTGGTTTGTGTTCTCACATTTGAGCTTTGTTTCAGGTCAAAGAGCACAATTGCTTATGCTTGATGATGCTTATCCAATTGGAGTTGGTTTATAGCTTGTTGATGACTCATTTTGAGTTTGTTTTGTAGGTTTTGAAACTTGAGTTTGTGCCATGTGGCTTGCACCTTTGTGCATTGACTGTTGTTTGACTGTATAGTTAACTGTAGACCATTGTCTGTTTGCTTTTTGTTTGAGCTGAGTACTGATTATATTGGATTGATTTCAGGTACCTTAGTTGCTATAGTTCCCTTGTGAACTTGTGTTTGCTTTTCTTGCTAGCTTGAGCATTGAGGTATAATGATCTCTTCTCCATGTAGTCTGGAAGACCTGGCCTGTTACTTGGCCAGGCACCTGTTTGAAGTCCTCCTTAAGAGGCAATGCTTGTGCTTGTTTATTTTTGTCCCCAAGCAGGAAAAGACCTTTGATAAGGCAATTGGCAGAACACAAGGGATGTGCAATCCATCCCCTGCTATTCTTGTTGTGTCATCCCTTTGCTCACACAACTGGTGTTGATGCATTGTGGACATTAACCCAAAATCCTTGTACAGTTGTACAGTTGAGTCAGTGTCATAAGTGTAGAAGGGTTCCCACTTTCTGAACCCACACTTCATTGTCTTGAGCTCTCCCAGGCCAGGGATAAGAGCTGTGAGGCACACCCCTCACTTCCCATTTCATCTGGCTTCACCTTGACTCTCAATGTCAAGGTTAAGAGCTAACATCACCCTGATACAGTTGTGTTGCTCTTGCAACCTAACCCTTGTGTGAGCCCACTTTGTGTGTATATAGTGTGTGCTATTTGTGATTGTTTGCTTTGCTTTGCCTGTGCTGTATAGGATAGCTTGCCCCGTGCAAGTTAGATAGCAACCTTAACTTAGGGATGATTATGCATGATAACATCTAGGCTCGAGTCGTAGTCTCCCTAGTTGTGTCTCCCTTTGTTATCTGGTTAGGCTAGTCCTTTGTCCCTGCGTAGGGGAACTACGTCGCCCTGATCCTCATACCAGATGAGGTACGTAGGCAGGAGATGAGCTGATCTCTCCGGGCGCCCGTTTTTGTTTTGTCTTGTGTGTGTTAGGAGATGGATGTTAGCCCAGCGATTGGCATTCCGTATCCTCTTGTTGTGTGCTTGGAGTCCGGTATAAGTCCATCCAGTGGCATCTGGTTTCCAGTGTGCGTGTGTTTTGGTTCGGAATCTGATATAAGTCCAGCGATTGGCATTCGGGTTCCATGTTTGCCCGTGTTTGTGTGGTTTTGTCTTGCATGCGTTAGCCGAGCTACGAGTGCTCTGATTCTTCTTTAGTCCAAGAAGATACGTATGCATAGGATGCGACATCCTAGCGAGCATGTTTTTCCCCCAGTCCGAACTACTTAGACTCTGATGTCTATGTTTGATAGACTAAGTAGGCCCAGGATGCGATATCCTGCCGAGTCAGTCTTGTTTGTTTTCTTGTGTCTCTTTCAGCCAGTATTTGTTTGTTTGTGAGCAGTGTTTTAGCAACCATTTTCCTTCCTTTTGTGCGTGGATCCCGTCGAGTACGACGGATACGTAGGGGTGCTAATACCTTCCCTCCGCATAACCGACTCCCGATCCCATTCTCTTTGGTCGCGAGACCATGTCATTCCCAGGTTTACTTTGAGCATTTTCTTTCCCTCTTTGGGGATAAATAACGCACGGTGGCGGCTCTGTTGTTCTGTTTTTCCCGCCGGTTTTTCGCGTAATGCGACAGCTGGCGACTCTGCTGGGGAAATGAGAAGTTGACCTCTTGCTGGTCCATCTTCCCTAAACGAGTCTCTCCTAGCGCTCTCTAGGTTAGGGTTTTGGTTGCTATTGGCTGTTATTTATTGCATTCATGATTATTATGTTGTATATAAGTGCTTATCTGTTTGCATGCATCATACTGTCATTGAGCTGTCTTCTGTACAGGTGGTTCCTCTGTTTGGGGTGGGTGTTCTGAGTGGGGCTAAAGCCCAGGCCCGAGTATACACCTAGGATTAGTGTGGTCTCGCGTTTCCTCACTTGATGTATCAGCATGTTGTTGCGACGTGTCACCACAACCGGACGAGGTCCATTTGAGGGAGTCCTTCCGTTTGGAGTTATTCCACTCAGGTTGGATGATCTCATCTGAGCTGTTGACTTCGGTGACCGTTCTTTCCCGGATCTTTGATTGAGACGATCTTAAGAGAGCTACAACGGCACACCCGAAAGGGCAAACCCGTTGAGTATCTTTGCCCGATTGTCGAGACCATTATCCGCCTTAGGATGACCTGATTAGAATTTACCTGTGAGGGGAGGGTTGATTCTTACAGATGCATGTTCTGATGGTGACTTTGTTGGTGACTATTGGTTGATCAGAGTCCTATTTATAAGTCGGATTTATGGATCGTTATTTCTGGACGCCGGAGGTTTGATCCTGGTATTGATTGGAGGGTTCCGTTCATTTTGGATCCCTGGGCTGAATTTGAGGATGCTCAGATGTGGATATGGTTCAGTTGACTTGGGTTCAGATGACTTTGGGTTTCAGATGAATTTTGGTTCCAAGTTCAAGCCGAAGCTTCGATTCTGTGCCGTGTGATACTCAGCCGACCAGTCTTGGCTCCATCATTTGCACCATAGCATGTTTATTTTCCAAAATAAAAACAAATAAAATGCATGAAAAAAGTTAACCTGCATACACATCACGCACATCATACACATATCATTTTGCATAACAGGTGTTCTCGTTCCCGACTTCTCACTTCGGTTCCTGTGTCAGGCAGGATAGCTGATCGAAGACCGCACCGGTATTCAACCAGACTCAATCAACAGAGAAGCATGGATCAGGTTCAGAACGAGCTGGCTGAGATGAGGGCGAACATGGCCCAGTTTATGACAATGATGCAAGGGGTTGCTCAGGGTCAGGAGGAGCTCCGAGCTTTGGTTCAGAGACAATAGACCGTGATTCAAGCGTCCAACCGTGGTTCACCTGCTGGTATCCCTGTTCAGGAGAATGTTGCTGCTGCTCCCGTTCATGACTATGCCGTGGGAGATGAACTCAGGGGTATAAGAATTAATGGACAGCCTCTTGCTGCTGAGACTGTCAATGTTAGAGCTACCCGAGCTCCGGTTCGTCATCCAGCTCCTATTGTCGACCGACAAGAGGACATGTTCACATTGCTGAGTGAGGATGATGGTGATGTGGGAAGAGCTAAGGATAGGGATCGTAAGGTGGATGCCCTGGCTGAGAAAATCAGAGCAATGGAGTGCCAGAACTCCCTTGGGTTCGATGTGACAAATATGGGGTTAGTTGAAGGTTTGAGAATCCCGTACAAATTCAAAGCACCATCCTTCGACAAGTATAATGGTACTTCCTACCCTCGCACTCACGTGCAGGCATATTATCGGAAAATCTCTGCGTACACTGATGATGAAAAGATGTGGATGTACTTTTTCCAAGATAGTCTATCTGGGGCTTCTTTGGACTGGTACATGGAATTGAAGAGAGATTCTATCCGATGATGGAGGGATTTGGGTGAAGCCTTCTTGAGGAAATACAAGCACAATATGGATATGGCACCAAGTCGGACTCAGCTGTAGAGTCTTTGCCAGAAATCCGATGAAAGCTTCAAGGAGTACGCCCAGAGGTGGCGTGAGCTGGCTGCGAGAGTCCAACCCCCTATGCTGGAAAGGGAGTTGACTGACATGTTTATCAGTACTCTTCAAGGTGTGTTTATGGACCGAATGGGGAGTTGCCCATTTGGAAGCTTTTCTGACGTGGTCATTTGTGGTGAGAGGACTGAGAGTTTGATCAAGGCTGGGAAGATCAATGATGCTAGTTCCTCGTCATCCAAGAAACCTTTCTCTGGTGCACCTCGCCGAAGAGAGGGTGAGACTAATGCTGTTCAAGATCGCAGAAATCAGAACAGAAATCAGTACCGTCAGGTTGCTGCAGTGACCATTCCTGCACCTCAACAACGTCAACAACCGCAACAACAGAGAGTTCAACAACAAATGCCACAACAACAACAACAACAGCAACGTCCGTATCAGCCGAGGCAGAGGATGCCTGATAGACGTTTCGACCTGCTGCCCATGACCTACGCTGAGTTACTGCCTGAGTTGCTCAGACTAGGGTTTGTGGAATTGAGGACTATGGCGCCATTGACAAAAATACCACCTGGGTATGATGCCAATGTGCGTTATGACTTTCATTCTGGTGCGCCGGGACACCATATAGAGAACTGCAGGGCTTTCCACCATAAAGTCCAGGACTTGATTGATGCTAAGACTATCAATTTCGCTCCTGTACCAAATGTTGTAAACAATCCTATGCCTGCGCATGGTGCTCACCGGGTGAACTGTGTTGAAGGGGTTGAAGCTGAAGATCTTGTTGTTAATGTTGACGAGATTAAGACTTCTCTGCTTGTGGTAAAGGGCCGTTTGCTGAGTGGGGGTGTCTACCCGGGCTGTGATGAAGATTGTTTGGGCTGTGCTGAGTCAGATAATGGTTGTGAACAATTGCGGGCTGGTATTCAGAATCTGATTGACGAGGGTTGTGTCCAGTTTGTTCGGGCTGATAATAGAGATTATGGGGCAGTGTCAACTGTCACTATCTTTTTCAAACCGTCTGAAGGACGTGGTTCGAGGGGCAGTGCGCCTACAACGAGTGGTACTCCTGTTACCATCTCCGCACCAGTAACTGTCAACACTCCAACTACTATTGTTGTATCAGGTAGAAGACCTGTTGTTGAGAATAGTAAAGCTGTTCCATGGAAATATGACAATGCCTACCGGAATAATCGAAGGGCTGAGAATCGGGTCAGGCCGACCAATCAGGCTCCGGTAACTATTGTTGTGCCGAATAGAACTCCCACGGTTGTGAGTCCAGTTGTGGACAATGTTGGTGGACCGGGAGGCTTTACTAGAAGCGGACGACTGTTTGCTCCTCAACCGGCGAGGGATGCCAATGCTGAGGCTTCTACTAAGTCGAAGGGCAAACAGGTCGTGGTTGGCGAAGAACCTGCTCAGACAAATGTGCCTGGTGGCTCGTTTGAAAAGGACGTGGAGGAATCATGAGAATCATTAAGAAGAGTGACTACAAGATCGTAGATCAACTCAACCAAACTCCGTCCAAGATCTCGATTCTCTCTTTGCTGTTGTGTTCTGAGGCACATCGCAACGCCTTGTTGAAGATGTTGAATATGGCATATGTACCTCAGGAGATCTCCGTCAACCAGTTGGAAGGGGTGATTGCCAATGTGAGCACCAGACACGGCTTGGGGTTCACTGATCTTGATTTGACGCCTGAAGGGCGAAACCATAACAAGGCCTTGCATATCACGATGGAGTGCAAGGGGGCAGTATTATCTCATGTGCTGGTGGACGCGGGTTATTCTTTGAATGTCTTGCCGAAGCAAATCCTGAAGAAGATATCTGTTGAAGGGGTCGTGCTTACTCCTAGTGACCTGATCGTGCGTGCTTTTGACGGATCCAAACGTTCTGTATTTGGTGAAGTTACCTTGCCTGTGAAGATAGGTCCGAAGGTATTCGATATCATCTTCTATGTCATGGACATTCAGCCCGCCTACAGTTGTTTGTTGGGGCGTCCATGGATCCATGCAGTGGGGACAGTCTCATCGACTCTCCATCAAAAACTCAAGTATGTTTGGAACGGTCAGATTGTGACCGTGTGCGGTGAAGAGGATATTTTACTGAGTCACTTGTCCTCGTTCAAATATGTTGAGGTGGATGGTGAGATCCACGAAACTTTATGCCAGGCGTTTGAGACTGTTGCTCTCGAGGGGGTGGCGTGTGCTGATCAGAAGAGACCGGGTGCTTCGATTGCTTCGTACAAGCAGGCCAAAGAGGTTGTTGACTCTGGTAAGGCTGAAGGCTGGAGCAAGATGGTGGATTTTCCTGTTAAAGAAGATAAGTTTGGTATTGGCTATCAACCTTTGCAAGCGGAGCAGGGTGGTCAAGCAGGTCCAAGCACCTTTACCAGCGCTGGGCTGATGAATCACGGTGATGTCTTTGCTGCTGATAGTGAAGATGGTGACAGTGATTATGATCTCGACTGCTGGGTTCGCCCGTGTGCGCCAGGGGAGATTATCAACAACTGGACGGCAGAGGATGTAGTCCAAGTTACTCTTCAAACAAAGTAATTTTCTTTTGTTTTTTTCATTCTGCACAAAACCCTACGTTCTGCCCAAGGCGTAGTGGTTCATTGTAGGGCCACAACATGTTTTACAATGATTATCATTAATAAAGGACGTTTTGCAAACAATTTTGTGATCCCTGTCTTTCTATTTTTTCTTTTCACTTTTAAAAATAAAAATGGCAATGTTTTTGTTTTTGTGACTTTATTGAACTCTTTTTCTAAAAACAAAACATTAAAAATGCAGAAGTGATCTTATGGCATCCACTATGAACAAATCTGTTATGGCTCAGTATGATTTCGACAATCCCATCTACCAAGCTGAAGAGGAGAGTGAGGAAGACGGTGAACTCCCCAAAGAATTTGGTCAGATTGTTGAAGCAAGAGGAGAGGATCATCCAACCTCATCAGGAGGAGTTGGAGATTGTTAATCTTGGCACTGAGGACGCCAGAAGGGATATCAAGATCGGGGCTGCTTTGAAGTCAGAGGTTAAGAGCAGGTTGATTGAGATGCTAAGAGAGTATGTTGAGATATTCGCCTGGTCTTATCAAGATATGCCTGGGCTGAATACTGATATTGTGGTTCATAGACTACCTCTCAGTGATGATTGTCCTTCGGTCAAGCAGAAGCTTCGTAGAACGAGTCCTGATATGGCAGTGAAAATCAAGGAAGAGGTTCAGAAGCAGTTCGATGCGGGTTTCTTGTCAGTGACAACTTATCCACCGTGGGTAGCCAACATCGTTCCAGTGCCGAAGAAGGATGGCAAAGTCAGAATGTGTGTCGATTACCGGGATCTGAATAGAGCGAGTCCGAAAGATGATTTCCCATTACCTCACATTGATGTATTGGTGGATAATACGGCTCAATCCTCGGTATTCTCTTTCATGGATGGATTCTCGGGCTATAATCAGATCAAGATGGCGCCAGAGGACATGGAAAAGACGACATTCATTACACCTTGGGGCACGTTCTGCTATAAGGTGATGCCATTTGGGCTGAAGAATGCTGGTGCTACCTACCAAAGGACAATGACGACTCTCTTTCATGACATGATGCACAAAGAGATCGAAGTGTACGTGGATGACATGATTGCGAAGTCGCAGACAGAAGAGGAGCACCTGGTTAATTTGCAGAAGTTGTTTGACCATTTGGTAAAGTTCAAACTGAGGCTGAATCCAAACAAGTGTACGTTTGGTGTGCGATCAGGGAAGCTGTTGGGCTTCATTGTCAGTGAAAAAGGGATTGAGGTTGATCCAGCAAAAGTCAAAGCTATTCAAGAAATGCCTGAACCGAAAACAGAAAAGCAGGTTCGTGGAGTTTTAGGGAGATTGAACTACATTGCCAGGTTCGTATCTCACCTAACTGCCACGTGTGAACCGATATTCAAATTGCTAAGAAAGAATCAAGCAATCAGGTGGAATGATGATTGTCAGAAAGCTTTTGACAAGATAAAAGAGTATTTACAGAAACCTCCAATCCTGATTCCTCCAGTTCCTGGGAGACCATTGATAATGTACCTGTCAGTGACCGAGAACTCGATGGGGTGTGTATTGGGACAGCATGACGAGTCTGGTCGAAAAGAGCATGCCATATACTACCTTAGCAAAAAGTTTACCGACTGTGAAATCAAATATTCACAGCTTGAGAAAACTTGTTGTGCTTTGGCCTGGGCTGCTCGCCGACTGAGGCAGTATATGTTGAACCATACTACCTTGTTGATTTCTAAGATGGATCCAGTGAAATACATCTTTGAGAAGCCGGCTCTCACCGGACGTGTTGCCTGTTGGCAGATGTCTTAACAGAGTATGATATCCAGTACACGTCGCAGAAGGCTATCAAAGGTAGTGTTTTGTCAGACTATCTCGCTGAACAACCGATTGATGATTACCAGCCTATGATGTTTGAATTCCCTGATGAAGACATCATGTATCTTAAGATGAAAGATTGTGAAGAGCCTCTTGTCGAGGAAGGACCGGATCCTGATGACAAGTGGACGTTGATGTTCGATGGGGCTGTTAATGTGAATGGTAACGGTGTTGGTGCGGTGTTGATCAATCCAAAAGGTGCCCATATACCTTTTTCTGCCAGATTGACTTTTGACGTCACCAACAATGAAGCTGAGTATGAGGCTTGTATCATGGGGATAGAAGAAGCCATTGATTTGAGGATCAAAACACTTGACATATTTGGAGATTCCGCTCTAGTGATGAATCAGGTCAATGGAGATTGGAATACGAACCAGCCGCATCTGATTTCGTATAGAGATTACACCAGAAGAATACTGACGTTCTTCAAGAAGGTGAAGTTGTATCATGTCCCGCGGGATGAGAATCAGATGGCTGATGCTTTGGCTACTTTATCCTCTATGATAAAAGTTCATTGGTGGAATCATGTGCCACATGTTGCGGTGAATCGACTCGAGAGGCCTGCGTATGTGTTTGCAGCCGATTCTGTTGTGATTGATGAGAAACCGTGGTATCATGATATCAAGAACTTCCTCAAAAGTCAGGAGTATCCTGAAGGTGCGTCGAAGAATGACAAGAAAACCCTGAGAAGGCTAGCTGGAAGCTTTTATCTGAATCAGGATGATATATTGTATAAGAGGAACTTTGACATGGTCTTGCTCAGATGCGTGGATAGACACGAAGCAGACATGTTGATGCAGGAGGTGCATGAGGGTTCGTTTGATACCCATGCTGGTGGTCATGCAAAGTCGAAAAAATTGTTGAGAGCCGGTTATTACTGGATGACTATGGAATCCGATTGTTTCAAGTACGCTCAGAAGTGCCATAAGTGTCAAATTTACGCTGATAAGGTGCATGTACCACCAAGCCCGTTGAATGTCATGAACTCTCCTTGGCCGTTTGCCATGTGGGGCATTGACATGATTGGGAAGATTGAGCCTACTGCTTCGAATGGACATCGCTTCATCCTGGTCGCGATTGACTACTTCACCAAGTGGGTGGAAGTAGCTTCCTATGCTAACGTTACCAAACAAGTGGTTGCCCGGTTCATCAAGAAAGAAATCATCTGTCGTTATGGGGTTCCTGAGAGAATCATCACTGACAATGGTTCGAATCTCAATAACAAGATGATGAAAGAGCTGTGTAAAGATTTCAAGATTGAACATCACAATTCTTCTCCTTACAGACCAAAGATGAATGGTGCTGTAGAGGCGGCAAACAAGAATATTAAGAAGATTGTGCAGAAGATGGTCGTAACGTACAAGGATTGGCATGAGATGCTGCCTTTCGCTTTGCATGGGTACCGTACTTCAGTACGTACGTCGATCGGGGCAACCCCGTACTCCCTTGTGTATGGTATGGAAGCTGTCCTACCAGTTGAAGTGGAGATCCCTTCTCTGAGAGTTTTGCTAAATGTGAAGCTGGACGAAGCCGAGTGGATTCGAACAAGGTTTAATGAGTTGAGCCTTATCGAAGAGAGACGGCTAGCAGCTGTGTGCCATGGGCAGTTGTATCAGACAAGGATGAAGCGAGCCTTTGATCAGAAAGTGCGTCCTCGGAGCTATCAGACTGGTGATCTAGTTTTGAAGAGGATCCTTCCTCCCGGTACAGATAACAGGGGCAAGTGGGCTCCTAATTATGAAGGTCCATATGTTGTGAAGAAGGTCTTCTCCGGTGGAGCCTTGATGATTACAACTATGGATGGTGAAGATTTTCTGTCCCCTGTTAACTCAGATGTAGTCAAAAAATACTTCGCATAAATTGACCCGCTGGACAAAAAGAATAAAAGAGTCCAGGCAAAAAAAGGGCATCCCGGTGAACCAAAAAACAGAAAGAAAAGGTTCGGGCAAAAATTAGGGATAAAATGAAAAGAATTTGTACACCCGGTAAGTCAAAAACTCGCAAGGGCGGCTTAGGCAAAAATGGGTATCCCGGTGGATTGAAAACCCGAAAGGGCGATCCAGCCAAAAGAGGGATTAAAGCGAAGACTACAGTCTGAGTTATCTGTATTGTATCGCGCTTCGTTGTCTGCCATCTCGAAAGATGTGATCGGTCCAGTCATTCTTCTCAGAAAGCAAGGAGTTGGGAGGAAAACTGATGATCTATGAGTTATAACAGAATTGGGAAATAGTGGATGCCGTGTTCACATTGCCATTAGGATAGATTTTTCCTTTTGTGCGCAATTACCTCTTTCTAGGAATTGCTTCCCTGTGTATTCGCCTTTTCAGGCAAATTTTCAATCAATAAAAGTCGTTATTCAGATAAATAGCTCTCCTGTTTTTATTTTACTGTTTTGTTTGCAAAAAACGTCCGAATTTTTGATAAACATTGCATATAAAAAGATGAAGGCTTAACAATAACTTGCAGAAAGATAAAACATTTGAAAATCATTTTGAATGTTGAGGACACTTGAGCGTATCTTGTCCATGTATCCCCTGGGGCATTTTGTTGTGCTGCTTTGCAGGTCGTCATCTGTAAGGATGTTTCTCAGCAGATGTTTCCCAAGCGAATATGGAAGCTATCGGAGCTATGTTCCCCTGCAGAGGTGCCTTTGGATAGCGCCTTATGTTCCCCAGCAGATCTAAGGATTGCCTATCCTCATCAGATCTATGGATTGTCTATCCCCAACGGGCCTGAGTTTGTAGATTTCCCCAGTGGGTGTATTCCCCAGTGAATATTTTCCCCAGCTAGTCCCCGAGTGGAGCGGGTTCAAAGAAATTTATCTCCAGCAGTTGTCCTACCTGTGGATTGGATGAGTTTCCCGTAGCGGAATGATATCTGCATCCCCAAGCTGAGTCTATCCTACCTGTGGATTGGAAGGGTCGTCCCCAGCGGAGGTTATTCCCCATAGCAGAGTATCCTATTTGTGGATCGGTTGGCTCTCCCCAGTGAAGTCGCCTGGTTATCCCTAGCAAAGTCGTCTTGTTACTCCCCAGCGAGTAGCCTCACCAGAGATTTGCCTTGTTTACTTCCCCGGTGGAGTCGTATTGTTGGTTCCTCAGCGCCGTCACAGTTGGGTATTCCTCAGCAGAGTGGTATTGGTTGTTTCCCCGAGAGGAGTCCCCGAGTGGATTGGGTCCTGTGAAGGATGTCCCCAGAGGAGTCTGTCCTCTTCCCAGCAACAGTTTGTTTCTCCAGCAGGAGTGAGAAGTCGGTGCTCTCCCCGCAGAGTATTCTTCAAGCAGAGTCTCCCCGCAGAGTTGGAGTATCTGATCTTTTGGCTCCCACAGCCGGAGTTTTCATCATTTGCATTTTGCATATAGTGATCATTGCATCCTCTAAATCGCGTATCATTTCCATTCATATGGAGCATTACGCCATAGAAAAATTCAAACATATGCATTCATGTGTTCGAAACCAGTCAGACCATATCTCCGGCAGAGGCGGATCGTTGTTCAACATCTGTACGGCGCGTTTGCTACAGTTGCTCCTGACAGCATTCAGGATTGATACCCTCAGAGAGGTTTATTTCCTCATCCGTTGGTGAAAGGAAAGCCTGATTCTCCCCAGTGAGGTCCCTGCAAGTGTTTAGCCTTGCCCTGACATATGTAGATGTCATTTTGTGATATTGATCAGTGTCACGTCAGCACCCGTGTGTGTTCTTTCTTTGGTGTCGGTAAACACCATCTTTCGGTGTACACATCGAGTATTTCCCAGTCATTCGTTAATGTCTGGTCTTCTGTTGGTATCCGTAAACATCATCTTTCGATGTTTGTAATACCCTTATTCTTCCCCAGAAGAGTCCTCCTCTCCGTTGGTGTCGATAAACGTCGAGTTTTTCCCAATCGTCCGTTGACGTTTGGTTGAGTCTTGTTCTCTCTCCCCAGTAGGGTCCCCTCTCCGTTGGTTTCGATAAACGTCGAGTTTTTCCCAATCGTCCGTTGACGTTTGGTTGAGTCTTGTTCTATTTCCCCAGTAGGGTCACCTCTCCGTTGGTTTTGGTAAACGTCGAGTTTTTCCTAATCGTCCATTGACGGTTGGTTGTGTTCATTATCCCCACAGAGTTACCTCTCCGTTGGTTTCGATAAACGCCGAGTTTTTCCTATGCGTCCGATGACGTATAGTTGCTTATTCCCCACAGATCATTAGTTAATGGCTGTTGATTCCCCCCAGAATTACCTCTCCGTTGGTTTCGATAAACGACGATTTTTTCCCGATCGTCTATTGACAGTTGTTGGTGATATTTCCCCATGCAGAGTTACCTCTCCGTTGGTCTCGGTAAACGTTGAGTTTTTCTCATTCGTCCGTTGACGTCTGATTGTGTATCCTATTCCCCAGTCATTCGTTAATATCTGGTTGCTTCCCAGCCAGAATCCCCAGTAAAGTCGTCGATAGACGTCCTATTCAGTTTCCGGTTGTCATCTCCTTTCCTTAGCAAAGTGGCTTCACCTCTCCGTTGGTTTTGATAAACGTCGAGTTTTTCCTAGTTATCCGTTGATATCTAGTTGTACTTTCCCAGTAAGTCTCCTTCTCCGTTGGTGTCGATAAACTTCGAGCTTCTCCCGTTCGTCCGTTGACATCTGGTCGAGTTTTTCTCCTTCTCCGTTGGTGTCGATAAACGTCGAGCTTCTCCCGTTCGTCCGTTGACGTCTGGTCGAGTTTTCTCCTTCTCCGTTGGTGTCGATAAACGTCGAGCTTCTCCCGTTCGTCCGTTGACGTCTGGTCGAGTCTTTCCCATTCATCCGTTGATGTCTGGTTACCTCTCCGTTGGTCTTGGTAAACGTCGAGTTTTTCCTGGTCGTCCCCAGTAGAGTTACCTCTCCGTTGGTTTTGGTAAACGTTGAGTTTTTCCCATTACGTCCGTTGACGTATGGTTGTATCTCTTCCAGTCATCCATTAATGTCTGGTTACCTCTCCGTTGGTCTCGGTAAACGTTGAGTTTTTCCTAGTTGTCCGTTGGCATCTAGTTGTGATTTATGTTCCCATTCATCGTCTTGTGATGTTTGGATGTGACTGTATCCTTGGGAAAAATCAAAATCCCCAGTAATAAATATCAGATCCCAGTGGACGTTTCCGTTGGTGGATCCCTGCATTGTGCAAATTTCTACGGTTCTTGGTATTCAATCCCTGTTTACCCTGAGAGTTTGACAGTCGTTGCTCTCATCCGTTCGGGTTCCCAGCTGATTGAATAGGGGCAGCTGTAGCACCTCAAATTTGCACATGCCTTTTGTACATTCATTTTCATATTAGGTCATGACATAACATTGTCCACTGCATAGCATTGCATTGTCCTTTGCCCAAGTGCAAGTCATCAGACAAGATTAGGTCAAGACTGGTCAGGAGATCCAGTCAAGCAAGCAAGCAAGTGCATATCCTATTGAAGCAAAGCCCTAGGGTTGGTTTAACAAGTTCATGGGGTCTAGGGATCATTTTGAAGTGGTTTGACCAAGGATTGGATGATCAAAGCTCAACAGTCAAGCTGAATCTCATCTGAAACCCTAGAAAGTCAACTGTGGTCAGTTGTGGTCAGCTGTGCATGAATTCATGGATTTGAAGGTGGGTGATGGTTTGAAAGGCCTCATTCATGTCCATACAAGTCTCATTTGACATTTCAAAGATCAAGATTGAAGAATTTGAGGTTAGATAAAAAGTTTCCAAAAATAGTAAGTGACCTGTAATTTCAAACTGCCAAAAATGGAAAGGTCTTCTCCTCAAATTTACATCATCATACAAGCTTCAAATGGAATTTTGTCCAACATGAAAGTTGAATATCTTGCTCTCACCTTTCCAAAAAGTCTAAGAACATCCATATTTCATGTGTGGTTGGCAAGTTATGATCAAATCGTTGGCAAGAAATTTTGAACTTCAAGGAGGCATAACTCTTGAACCAAAAGGCCAATTCATGTGATTCTTTTTTGAGCAAACTCCATTTGACATGCTTTATCATAATCATTCATCACATTTCATCAAAAATCATCATATAAAAAGTCCATTTTTCAAGTGAATCAATTTGAATTTTGGTGGGAAAAAAGGTGAATTTGAAAAGTACACATAATTTTCACTCCAAACCAATTGCATTGGCCTTGAAACAGAAATTATGACTTGCTGCAAGGGATTTTGGCACTGTTCCATTGGCACATGATCATAAGGGCATTTTGGCATTTTTGCATAACATGTTCAACTTCACTAATCCATTTCATTTTTGCTAATCATGTTTAGCTAGTGTGATTAACAGGTGGTATAAAGCACTAATTGTAACAGAATTCTGCATTAACAATTCACAATTTCAGATCCAAACTCAAATTCTCTCAAATTCTCTCAAACTTTTTTTCACTTTGTTCATCAAATTTCACCATTCTTTTTGCTTGTGCTTGTGTTGATCATCATCTACAGGTGTTATTGGAGATCTGTTGAAGAAGAATTGTGGAAAATTCTTGAAGATCGTGGCTGTTGAAGCTTGAGCATTCACATGACATTTGGAGATTTATTCGAATCTGAGCATTGCTGAGCTAAAGTACATCATTCATCCATCTTCTGCATCATCATTGAGCATCTGTTTTCATCTTCCAAGCCTTGAGGAGCACGATTTCAACTCTGCACTTCAAACAAGGTTGGAATTCGAATTCTCTAATTGTTGAAATCATGCTATGCTTCTTGTAGATTTTTGATTGTAGATCACACTGAACTTCGTAGAATTGAATTTCATTGAGAATCAAATGAGATATTGTGAATTGAAGTTTGATGTTCAAATCTTTTTTCGCTCGATCTGGATTTATTAGCATTAGTTAGGTTTAATTGGTTATGGATTGTTGTTGTGCTTGAGAAGACGAATCGAATGATGTATCGTTTGTTGATTTTGGGGAAAAATGTTCATGACCTGGATTTTCGATGAAGAACAGTTTGAATGCGCTCAAGAACTTTGCCCAGAACTAGCGTAGATCCATTTCCCGTGTGTTTTGCATGAATTTTGTGTTTGTTTCCCATGTGACCAATCCCGTTGCGCCAGGTGTATTAGTTAAACGCAGCGCTTAGGCTAAGCGCGCGCCAGTTTGAATTTGGAGGAGGTTCGATCCTCAGCTCCAGCGCCTTTCTTTTAGGCTTTGGCATTTTTCTCATTTCATGTTATCATGTTTCACCATGCTTGTTTCACTTTTTTTTATTTTTTCTTCTTAATAGAAAATTCATAACTCTCTCAATAATAATCCAATCAACATGAGATTTTTTCTGCCATGATCCTTGTAATGTCCTCTTTTTTTGATGATTTTTAATAAATTTGTGCACGGTTGGAAAAAATAATGGCCTAGGGTTTGTTTTCATATGCCATTTGTTGCACCATGCTTACTATTTTGATCATGAAATGATGATGCTTAATTGGAATCTCTTGAGATTTTACATGTGTGTTCTAGACTCATTCCTGGTCATTTTGGTATATGGTTTTTGATTTTTGCATTCCTGGATTGTGAGATATGACCTGATCATTAGAGGTGTGACAATTTGTGTCACACCATTTCTTGTGCAACTTCATGATTTTTGTTACCATGCCATATGAACTCTAAATGACCTGAATTTTTGCAAGTTGAATCTTCTGGATGTTAAGTTTGAACGTGAAACTTTGTGGATTTTTTGAGTGCATTTTCAATTTGATTGAGATTTTCTCCCCTATTTAACCAATTGTTGACTTCTTATGAGACATGATTTCATTTGATTTGTGAAATTCTTGTTGTTAATTGGATGGACTTGAAATTTGGCATGTGTGTTATAGACTTCTTGAAGTTTGCCATGGCTTTGGTTTCATTCATTTATCATGTTTGGTTTCTGTTTTATTCTTGCTTGAAGTTGATACATGTTTTGGTGCCTTGTATGAGCTTGTTTGAACTTGTGTTGACTTGATGAATTTAAATGACTTGCTTCCCTTGGTCCAAATGACTTGAAATTTGCTATGATTGTCATGTTATGAATGCTGTTTGACCATGAATGTTTTGGGGATTTATTGAAATGTTTGTGAGTTGAGTTGAGTTGAATCATTCTGTTTGGTTCTATGAGGTTCTAACTTGCATGTTTGACCATGATTGATGTATGAAATGATATTGGTTGATGATATGAATGTGAAACCACTTGGATTTGTTTCTTATTTGATTGATCTTGATTTTTTATAAGTTTCAGGTTCTGTTTTGACTTTTTGCTCCCATTTTGACCCTAGTCTTGTACTAGTTGTTTGTGTTCTCACATTTGAGCTTTGTTTCAGGTCAAAGAGCACAATTGCTTATGCTTGATGATGCTTATACAATTGGAGTTGGTTTATAGCTTGTTTATGACTCATTTTGAGTTTGTTTTGTAGGTTTTGAAACTTGAGTTCGTGCCATGTGGCTTGCACCTTTGTGCATTGACTGTTGTTTGACTGTATAGTTAACTGTAGACCATTGTCTGTTTGCTTTTTATTTGAGCTGAGTACTGATTATATTGGATTGATTTCAGGTACCTTAGTTGCTATAGTTCCCTTGTGAATTTGTGTTTGCTTTTCTTGCTAGCTTGAGCATTGAGGTATAATGATCTCTTCTCCATGTAGTCTGGAAGACCTGGCCTGTTACTTGGCCAGGCACCTGTCTGAAGTCCTCCTTAAGAGGCAATGTTTGTGCTTGTTTATATTTGTCCCCAAGCAGCAAAAGACCTTTGATAAGGCAATTGGCAGAACACAAGGGATGTGCAATCCATCCCCTGCTATTCTTGTTGTGTCATCCCTTTGCTCACACAACTGGTGTTGATGCATTGTGGACATTAACCCAAGATCCTTGTACAGTTGTACAGTTGAGTCAGTGTCATAAGTGTAGAAGGGTTCCCACTTTCTGAACCCACACTTCATTGTCTTGAGCTCTCCCAGGCCAGGGATAAGAGCTGTGAGGCACACCCCTCACTTCCCATTTCATCTGGCTTCACCTTGACTCTCAATGTCAAGGTTAAGAGCTAACATCACCCTGATACAGTTGTGTTGCTCTTGCAACCTAACCCTTGTGTGAGCCCACTTTGTGTGTATATAGTGTGTGCTATTTGTGATTGTTTGCTTTGCTTTGCCTGTGCTGTATAGGATAGCTTGCCCCGTGCAAGTTAGATAGAAACCTTAACTTAGGGATGATTATGCATGATAACATCTAGGCTCGAGTCGTAGTCTCCCTAGTTGTGTCTCCCTTTGTTATCTGGTTAGGCTAGTCCTTTGTCCCTGCGTAGGGGAACTACGTCGCCCTGATCCTCATACCAGATGAGGTACGTAGGCAGGAGATGAGCTGATCTCTCTGGGCGCCCGTTTTTGTTTTGTCTTGTGTGTGTTAGGAGATGGATGTGAGCCCAGCGTTGGCATTCCGTATCCTCTTGTTGTGTGCTTGGAGTCCGAAATAAGTCCATCAAGTGGCATCTGGTTTCCAGTGTGCGTGTGTTTTGGTTTGGAATCTGATATAAGTCCAGCGATTGGCATTCGGGTTCCATGTTTGCCCGTGTTTGTGTGGTTTTGTCTTGCGTGCGTTAGCCGAGCTACGAGTGCTCTGATTCTTCTTTAGTCCAAGAAGATACGTATGCATAGGATGCGACATCCTAGCGAGCATGTTTTTCCCCCAGTCCGAACTACTTAGACTCTGATGTCTATGTTTGATAGACTAAGTAGGCCCAGGATGCGATATCCTGCCGAGTCAGTCTTGTTTGTTTTCTTGTGTCTCTTTCAGCCAGTATTTGTTTGTTTGTGAGCAGTGTTTTAGCAACCATTTTCCTTCCTTTTGTGCGTGGATCCCGTCGAGTACGACGGATGCGTAGGGGTGCTAATACCTTCCCTCCGCATAACCGACTCCCGATCCCATTCTCTTTGGTCGCGAGACCATGTCTTTCCCAGGTTTACTTCGAGCGTTTCCTTTCCCTCTTTGGGGATAAATAACGCACGGTGGCGGCTCTGTTGTTCTGTTTTTCCCGCCGGTTTTTCGCGTAATGCGACACTCCCCAGAGGACTATTATCTCTGAGGTTGTTTCGTCAACAGTGCCAGCTGCCAGTGCGCATTTTATGCCAACAGCCATGCCACCCGGGTTTCCGTGGGGGATGCCTCCTAGTTATATGCTTGATATTCCAGCTCCGACATTTGCTTCCATGCCGGCATCTAGCCCGGTCTTTGCGACGCCTCCTCCTGTCGTGCATACCACTCCTAGGGTAGACGATCCATCTATCATTCTGAGCCGTCTGAGGGCCCAGATTTTCATGAGAAGATGGATGCAATGAATGACCAATTCCTTGAACTCCGCAAGGAATTGAAGACCCTTCGAGGAAAGGATTTGTTCGGCAAATCTGTGGCCGAGCTCTGTTTAGTTCCCGGTGTGAAAATACCCGTCAAATTCAAAGTCCCAGACTTTGAGAAGTATAAGGGGAACACCTGCCCTCTCAGCCACCTGGTTATGTATGCCAGGAAAATGTCTACTTAAACGGATAATGATCAACTGCTGATTCATTATTTCCAGGACAGTCTATCCGGTGCTGCACTTCGTTGGTATATGAGTTTGGACAGTGCAAACATCCGTTCCTTCAATGATCTTGGCAAAGCTTTCGTCAAGCAGTACAAATACAACGTGGATATGGCTCCCGACCGTGATCAACTCAGAGCCATGTCCCAGAAGGACAAAGAGACATTCAAAGAGTACGCCCAGAGGTGGCGAGAGCTGGCAGCTCAGATTACTCCTCCGCTGGAAGAGAAGGAAATGACCAAAATCTTTTTGAAGACTTTGAGTTTATTTTACTATGAGCTTATGATTGCTAGTGCTCCCTCTGATTTTACTGAAATGGTGAACATGGGGATGCGATTGGAGGAAGGAGTCCGTGAAGGACGGCTATCCAAAGACGAAGGCTCTTCTAGCAAGCAATATGGGGCGTTTGTGAAGAAGAAAGATGGGGAGGCACATGCTGTGCAATCCCATGTCAAACCCAGAAGACCCTCCGTGGGGCGGAAGCCTGTACGTTCAGCCAGCAACCAGCATCAGGTGGCTCACATAGCACCTGTCTTCAGAGACAACAATCAGCAATATCAGCAACACAATAATCAACAACCATAGCAGCAGTATCAGCAACATCATCATCCTCAACAGCAGGCCTACCAGCCTCGCAACAGTAATCAAGCTAGTACAAGTTATGAAAGGAAGAAGATCACTTTCGATCCTATTCCTGTATCATACGCAGAGCTGTATCCCTCTTTGATAGAGCGGAAACTGATTACTCCGAGAGACCCTCCAGCTATACCGGTCAACCCGCAGTGGTGGTATAAGCCTGATCAACATTGTGTTTCTCACTCGGGTGCTCCCGGTCATGATGTAGAGAACTGCTTTTAGTTGAAGACTAAGGTTCAAGACCTTATGAGATGCGGTATTCTGAGCTTTGAGGACGCAGGTCCTAATGTTAAAAAGAACCCACTGCCCGAGCATGGGAAGTCAGTTAACATGGTCCAGGGTTGCCCTGGCGAATACAAGGTCAAATATGTAAGCCATATTCGACAGTCATTGGTTGAGTTGCATCGTCTACTGTGTGATTACAGTCATATGGAGCACGACCATGACAAATGCCGTATCTACTCTGTCAACAGATTGGGATGTCGCCAAGTGCGTAAAGAGCTGCAAGAATTGCTAGATGATGGGACTATTAAGATTCTTCAGAACAGAAATGTTGATGAAGATGAGCCAGAGGTGAATGTAATTTCTCCTGTGTTCAAGATCCCTGAGCCTGTTGTCATTCGTTATGACGGTAGCAAACAGAAGTCTTCTCCTGCTCTTGTTATCAAGCCCGCAGGCCCTGTGCCTTATTCATCTGACAAAGCAATTCCATTCCGATACAATGTTGTCTCTGTTGAAGATGGGAAAGAAGTGCCTCTGCCTTCTCCATCTGTTGTAAACATAGCTGATGTCAGTGGGTTGACCCGTAGCGGTCGTGTGTTTTCTGCACCCCCGAAGCCTCAGGCTGTTGCTGATTCTGTTTAGCGTCCGGTTGGGAATGCGGTTAATTCTCCGAATCCGGCACCTGTTGCTAAACCCTCCTCTGTACAAAAGACTCCTACTTCTTCTGTTGGCCCTAGTGGCACTGTGAATGAAGACTGTGATGAGATGCTGAGGCTCATCAAGAAGAGTGAGTACAACGTTGTAGACCAGCTTCTACAAACGCCGTCCAAAATCTCCGTGTTATCTTTGCTTCTGAATTCAGAACCCCATAGGGAAGCTCTGCAGAAAGTTTTGGATCGTCTACTGTGTTGATCATGATGTCACTATAGAACAGTTTGACAGCATTGTTGCAAACATCACTGCTTGCAACACTTTGAGTTTCTGTGATGCTGATCTTCCTGAGGAGGGAAGAGACCACAACATGGCTTTACATATATCCATGAGTTGCAAGAGCGACGCCATGTCCAACGTGCTGGTGGACACTGGGTCATCTCTGAATGTATTGCCGAAGACCACTCTCTCTAGATTGTCATATCAAGGGTCTCCCATGAGGCAGAGTAGTGTTGTTGTGAAAGCTTTCGATGGGTCACGTAAGATTGTGATTGGGGAAGTTGATCTCCCAATCAAGATTGGACCAAGTGATTTCCAAGTTACCTTTCAGGTTATGGATATCCACCCATCTTATAGTTGTCTCTTTGGTAGACCATGGATTCACGAGGCTGGCGCCGTGACATCCACCCTACACCAGAAGCTGAAATTCGTTAAGAATAAGAAATTGGTTGTGGTAGGGGGAGAAAAGGCTCTCCTGGTTAGCCACTTGTCTTCTTTCTCATACATTGATGCTGAGGATGAAGTTGGAACTCCTTTCCAAGCTTTATCTATTGCTGAGCCAATTGAGAAGAAGTCTCTTTCATTTGCTCCCTATCGTGATGCGAAACTGGCCATTGAACGTGGTGCAGTTGCTGGTCTAGGAAAAATGATCGAGCTTGAAGACAATAAATCCCGGGCTGGCATTGGCTATTCTTCTGGGGTCTTCAACGACAGAGGGCTGTTCAAGAGTGGAGGTTTCATCCACGCCGATCAAGCTGACAAAGCTGCTGCTATCTTAGAAGAGGATGCAGAGGACACTGACAATTTTGTCATCCCTGGCGGGATCTGCCACAATTGGGTTGCTGTAGATGTTCCTACGGTCATTCATAGATCAGAGTAATGGTTCACTTTGTTTAAAAATCCCTTCTCCCATGCCAAAAGGAGAAGTGATAACATTGTTGGCATCATATATACAATGATATTTCATTCAATAAACGCATGTTAAACATTTGTTTTTCCAATTGTTTTCACTTTTTGCTTTTTTGCATGAAATTGGTGATCACAAAAAAACCCTAAAAACAAGAATAAAAGCAATCTTTTCATCTGGATAATGATTGCCATGTATGATTTCTAAAAATCTTTTTATATTCAAAATCATTATGCAGGTTGATTCTAAAACCCATTGAACATAATGATCCAACGCCATCTCCCAATTTTTAATTCCCTGTATTTGAGGCAGAGGAAGATGATGTTGAAGGGATTCCTGATGAGATTACCCGTCTTCTCGAGCACGAAGAGAAGATCATTCAGCCGCACCTTGAGAATCTGGAAACAGTCAACTTGGGGTTTGAAGATTGTGTTCGGATGGTGAAGATTGGGGCACTCCTTGAAGAGTCTGTAAAGAAGGGGTTGATCAGTTTGCTACGAGAATATTTTGATATCTTCGCTTGGTCGTATGAAGATATGCCGGGTCTATATACAGATATTGTGCAACATTTCCTGCCTTTGAAGCTTGAGTGCGTGCCAGTAAAGCAGAAGCTCAGAAGAACTAATCCAGATATAGAAGTGAAGATCAAAGAGGAAGTTCAGAAGCAAATTGATGCGGGGTTTCTGGTGACTTCCACATATCCCTAATGGGTGGCCAACATTGTGCCTGTGCCTAAGAAAGACGGAAAAGTCCGTATGTGTGTTGATTACAGAGATTTGAATAAAGCTAGTCTGAAAGATGATTTTCCTCTACCACACATTGATACGTTGGTAGACAATACAGCTAAATTCAAAGTCTTTTCGTTTATGGACGGATTTTCCGGATATAATCAAATCAAGATGGCACCCGAGGATATGGAGAAGACAACATTCATCACACCTTGGGGAACATTCTGTTATCGAGTGATGCCCTTCAGTTTGAAGAACGCCGGAGCCACGTATCAACGAGCTATGACTACCTTGTTTCATGATATGATGCACAAGGAGATAGAGGTCTATGTCGATGATATGATTGCTAAATCGAGAACGGAAGTGGAACATGTTGAGCATTTGTTGAAGCTTTTTCAGCGTCTGAGGAAGTTCAGGCTTCGTCTGAATCCGAACAAATGTACATTTGGAGTCCGTTCTGGCAAGCTATTGGGTTTTGTTGTCAGCGAGAGAGGTATTGAGGTTGATCCTGCAAAGGTCAAAGCAATACAAGAGATGCCTGCACCAAAAACTGAGAAGCAAGTTCGAGGTTTTCTTGGCCGCTTGAATTATATTTCCAGATTTATATCTGTAGCACCTCAAATTTGCACCTCCCATTTCATGATTAGGTCATTAACATTACATTGTCCACTGCATAACATTGCATTGTCCATTTGCCCAAGTGCAAGTCATTAGGTCAAGACTGGTTAGGAGGATCAATTGAGCAAGCAAGCAAGTGCATTTCCTATTGAAGCAAAGCCCTAGGGTTGGTTCATCAAGTTCATACGATCTAGGGATCATTTTGAAGAGGTTTGGCCAAAGATTGGATGATCAAAGTTCATCAGTCAAGCTGAATTTCATCTGAAACCCTAGAAAGTCAATTGTGGTCAACTGTTCCTGAATTCATGGATTTGAAGGTGGGATATGGTTTGAAAGGCCTCATTCATGTCCATACAAGTCTCATTTGACATATCAAAGATCAACATTGAAGAATTTGAGGTCAGAAGAAAAGTTTCCAAAAATAGTAAGTGACCTGTAATTTCAAACTGCCAAAAATGGAAAGGTCTTCTCCTCAAATTTACATCATCATAAAAGCTTCAAATGAAATTTTGTCCAACATGAAAGTTGAAGATCTTGCTCTCACCTTTCCAAAACGTCCAAGAACATCCATTTCTAATGTGTGGTTGGCAAGTTATGATCAAATCATTTTCAAGATATTTTGAACTTCAAACTTGGATAACTTTCACACCAATTGGCCAAATCATGTGGTTCTTTTTGGAACATTTCACTTTTGACATGCTCTATCCAAATCATTCATTACATTTCATCAAAACTCATCACACAAAAATGGCATTTTTCATGTGATTTGAATTTAAAAAAGGGAGGGAAAAAGTGACTTTCAAAAATATGCATTTTCCACACATAATTTCACTTGCACTTGGTCTTAAATGATATTTGGAGTGTGTTTGGACAGAAAAACGTGCACTGTAGCAAGGTTCTCATGCACATGAAGGTTACTTTGGCCATTTAGCAGAAAAACTCATTTCACTAATCACTTTGGTTTTGGCTAAGCTTGATTAACAAAATTGATTAGCAGCACATATAAATAGATAATTCTAACTGAATTTGGGATTAACATTCATTCACACAGATCTAGATCAAAAAAGTGCAAATTCTCTCAACTTTTTCTCTTCATTTTTTCTGCAAATTTTTCATAGAACCTTGCCATTTCCACGATTGAATCATCATCTACAATCATCATTGAGCTGGATTGAAGCAAGAGAGCAAGGATTTCAAGCTGAATCGTGGACTGTTGCATCAAGTTTCATCAATGGCAAATGCATTTTTGAGCTAGATCCAAGGCAATTGAGCAACATTCCTTCTTCCAGTCATCAACCTGAGCATCAAGGAGCTTCTGTTTCACCATTACAAAGCCAGAAAACTACGATTTCATCACTGCACTTGATTGAAGGTCAGTTTTCGAATTCCACGATTCATGCAATTATCATGTGTTTATGAAAGATCTTTCCATGATGAACACGCTGAGCTTTGAATTTTTGATTTTCATTGAGAAACAAGAAAGATATGCTGATTCTAAGTTTGAGATGCAAAACTTCTTTTGATCGATCCAAGCTTGTTCGTGAAAATTAGGTTTAATTGTTGTTAGATTGTTAATGTGCATTGCAAGATGAAGCGATTGGTATAATTTTCATGAATTTCTGGAATGGTTTGTTCTTGGTGATTGATGAACATGATGAATGTATGATGAAGCTTAGGGTTTCACGTTTCCAGAATTGTTTTTATCCTGCCTGGCCGTGTTTTGCATGAATCTCGTGTTTGTGTGCCAGGTAACCAATAGCGCCTCGCCACCTGTATTAGTGAAACGCAGCGCTTCATGTAGCACGCGCTGGATTTGAATTCGAGCGGAGTTCGATCCTCCGCTCCAGCAGTTGCTTTTTTTTGGCTTTTGCATTTTCCTCTTGTATGCTTCACATGTTCATATGCATTTCCACATGATTTTTATTTTTTCTCCACACTAAAAAATCATAACTCACAAAATATTAATCCATTTGAGATGAGATTTTTTGTGCCATGATCCTTGACATGTCTACTATTTTTTGATGATTTTTATGAAAATTGTGCACGTGTGGAATCTGTTTGGGCTTAGGGTTTATGTGAACATGTGTTTTGTTACACCTTGCTTACCATTTGGATTGTGAAATCCTGATGCTTGATCCAAAATTCTTGTAACTTTGCATGCTTATTCTAGACACATTGAGGAGCATTTTGGTATATAGTTTGTGATTTTTGCATTCCTGGTTTGTGAGATATGACCTGATCATTGGAGGTGTGACAATGTGTGTCACACCATTTCTTGTCCAACTTGTGGATTCTCATTACCATGCCATATGAACTCAAAATGACCTGAATTTTCTGGATGTTAAGTTTGAATGTGAATTTTTGTGGATCTTTTGAGTGCATTTCCAATTTGATTGAGATTTTCTTCCCTGTTTGACCAATTGTGGACTTTTTGTGAGTCATGATCTTATTTGATTTTTAAAATTCTTGTTGTTTATTGGATGAACTTGAAATTTTGCATGTGTGTTCTAGACATCTTGAAGTGTGTCATGGCATTGATTTGGTTCATTTATCTTATGCCAATTCTGTTTTATGCTTGCTTGAAGTTGATGCATGATTTGGTGCCTTGTATGAGCTTGTTTGAGTATGCTTTAGCTTGATGAATTTAATTGACTTGCTTCCCTTTGTCCAAATGACTTTAAATTTGGTGTGTAGATCATGTTATGAATTCTGTTTGGCCATGAATTTTTTGGGGATTTATTGAAATGTTTGTGAGTTGATTTGAATTGGATCTTTCTGTTTGGTCCTATGAGGTTCTAAATTGCATGCTTTGCCTTCTTTGCCTCATGAAATGAAATTGGTTGATGATATGAATGTGAAACCACTTGGATTAGTTTCTTATTTGATTAATCTTGATTCTTGATAATTTTCATGTTCTGTTTTGGTTTATTGCTCCCATTTTGGCCCTAGGCCATGTCCTAGTGGTTAGTGCTTAATGTTTGAGCTTTGTTTCAGGTCAAAGAGCACAATTGCTTATACTTGATGATGTGCACTCAATTAGAGTTGGTCTATTGCTTGTTTATGACTAACCTTGAGTTTGTTTTGTTGGCATTGAGACTTATGCTTAGGCCTTGTGGCTTGCACCTTTGTGCATTGATGCTTGTTATCTGTTTGTGCTGTGAACTTGTAATTGTCTGTTTGCCTTTTGTTTAAGCTGAGTACTGATTATGTTGGATTGTTTTCAGGTACCTTAGTTGTTATAGTTCCCTTGTGAACTTGCTTTTGATTTGCTTGCTAGATTGAGCATTGAGGTATAATGTCTCTAACTTCATGTAGTCTGGAAGACCTGGCCTGTTACTTGGCCAGACACATGTCTGAAGTCCTCCTTAAGAGGCACTGCTTGTGCTTGTTTATTTTTGTCCCCAAGCAGGAAAAGACCTTTCATAAGGCAATTGGCAGATACAAGAGATGTGCAATCCATCTCCTGCTATTCTTGTTGAGTCATCCATCTGCTCGCACCTCTGTGTTGATGCATTGTGGATATTAACCCAAGATCTATGTTGAGTCAGTGTCATAAGTGTAAAAGGGTTCCCACTTTCTGAACCCACACTTCTTTTGTCTGAAGCTCTCCCAGGCCAGGGATAAGAGTTGTGAGGCACACCCCTCACTTCCTATTTCATCTGCTTCACCCTAACTCTCAATGTTAGGGTTAAGAGCTAACATCACCCTGATACAGTTGGCTTGCTTTTGCAGCCTAACCCTTGTGTGAGCCCACTTTGTGTGTATATAGTGTGTGCTATTTGTGATTGTTTGCTTTGTTTTGCCTGTGCTGATTAGGATAGCTTGCTCCCTGTGCATGTTAGATAGTAACCTTAACTTAGGGATGATTTTTGCATGATAACATCTAGGCTCGAGTTAGTCTCCCTAGTTGTGTCTCCCTCTGTTATTTGGTTAGGCTAGTCCTTTGTCCCTGCGTAGGGGAACTACGTCGCCCTGATCCTCATACCAGATGAGGTACGTAGGCAGGAGATGAGCTGATCTCTCCGGGTGCCCTTTTTGTTTTGTCTTTGTGTGTGTTAGGAGATGGATGTAAGCCCAACGATTTGCTTTCCGTATCCTCTTGTTGTGTGCTTGGAGTCCGGTATAAGTTCATCAAGTGGCATCTGGTTTCCAGTGTGGGTGTGTTTTGGTCCGGAGTCTGATGTAAGTCCAGCGATTGGCATTCGGATTCCACGTTTGCCTGTGTCTGTTTTGTTTGCGTGCGTTAGCCGAGCTACGGATGCTCTGATTCTTCTTAGTCCAAGAAGATACGTATGCATAGGATGCGACGTCCTAGAGAGCATGTTTTCCCCCCAGTCCGAACTACGTCGACTCTGATGTCTGTGCCTGATAGACTACGTAGGCCCAGGATGCGATATCCTGCCAAGTCAAGTTCGCTGTTTTCTTGTGTCTCTTTCAGCCAATGTTTGTTTGTTTGTGAGCAGTGTTTTAGCAACCGTATTCCTTCCTTTTGTGCGTGGATCCCGTCGAGTACGACGTATGCGTAGGGGTGCTAATACCTTCCCTTTGCATAACCGACTCCCGATCCCATTCTCTTTGGTCGCGAGACCATGTCTTTTCCAGGTTTACTCTGAGCGTTTCCTTTCCCTCTTTTGGGATAAATAACACACAGTGGCGGCTCTGTTGTTCTGTTTCCCGCCGGTTTTTCGCGTAATGCGACAGCTGGCGACTCTGCTGGGGATCGAGAGAAGTTGACCTCTTACTGGTCCATCTTCCCTAAGCGAGTCTCTCCTAGCGCTCTCTAGGTTAGGGTTTTGGTTGCTATTTGCTGTTATTTATTGCATGCATGATTATTATGTTGTATATATGTGCATATCTATTTGCATGCATCATACTGTCATTGAGCTGTCTTCTGTACTGGTGGTTCCTCTGTTTGGGGTAGGTGTTCTGAGTGGGGCTAAAACCCAGGCCCGAGTATACACCTAGGATTAGTGTGGTCTCGCGTTCCTCACTTACTGTATCAGCATGTTGTTGCAACGTGTCACCACAGCCGGACGAGGTTCATTTGAGGGAGTCCTTCTGTTTGGAGTTATTCCACTCAGGTTGGATGATCTCATCTGAGCTGTTGACTTCGGTGATCGTTCTTTCCCGGATCTTTGATTGAGACGATCTTAAGAGAGCTACAACGGCACACCCAAAAGGGCAAACCCGTTGAGTATCTTTGCCCGATTGTCGAGATCATTGTCCGCCTTAGGATGACCTGATTAGAATTCACCTGTGAGGGGAGGGTTTGATCCTTGCAAGTACAGATTTCTGCCAGTGATGCTGTGTTGATGGTTAAGTCGGATTTATGGATCTTTATTTTGAGACGCCGGAGGTTCGACCCTGGTTTTGATCAGAGGGTTCCGTTTATTTCGGATCCCTGGGATGAATTTGAGGGTATTTGCTCAGATGTGGATGTGGTTCAGGTGATTTGGGTTCAGAGGACTTTGGGTTTCAGATGATTTGTGGTTCCGAGTTCAAGTCGAAGCTTTGATCCTGTGCCACGTGATGCTCAGCTGACCAGTCATGGCTTCATCATTTGCATCATAGCATGTTTATTTTTGAAAAGAAAAAAGAAGAAAAATGTATAATAATGCTTGAAAAAAGTTAACCTGCATACACATCACGCACATCATACACATATCATTTTGCATAACAGGTGTTCTCGTTCCCGACTTCTCACTCTAGTTCCTGTGTCAGGCAGGATAGCTGATCAGAGACCGCACCGGTATTCCACCAGACTCAATCAACAGAGAAGTATGGATCAGGTTCAGACCGAGTTGGCTGAGATGAGGGCGAACATGGCCCAGTTTATGACAATGATGCAAGGGGTTGCGCAGGGTCAGGAGGAGCTTCGAGCCTTGGTTCAGAGACAAGAGCCTGTGATTCAGACGTCCAACCGCGCTTCACCTGTTGGTGCACCTGCTCATGAAAACGTTAATGTTGCTGCTCCCGCCAATGACTATGCCGTAGGGGATAAATTAAGAGGAATAAGGATTAATGGACAGCCTCTTGCTGCAGAGACTGTCAATGCCAGAGCTACCCAGGCTCCGGTTCGTCATCCAGCTCCTATTGTCGACAGACAAGAGGACATGTTCACGCTGCTGAGTGAGGATGATGGTGATGTTGGAAGAGTTGAGGATAGGGATCGTAAGGTGGATGCCCTGGAGGGATCTGGATGAAGCCTTCTTGAGGCAATATAAGCATAACATGGATATGGCGCCTAGCCGGACTCAGCTGCAGAGTCTTTGCCAAAAATCCAGTGAAAGTTTCAAGGAGTACGCCCAGAGGTGGCGTGAATTGGCTGTGAGAGTTCAACCCCCTATGCTGGAAAGGGAGTTGACTGATATGTTCATCAGTACTCTTCAGGGTGTTTTCATGGACCGGATGGGAAGCTGCCCATTTGGTAGTTTTTCTGATGTAGTCATTTGTGGGGAGAGGACAGAAAGTTTGATCAAGGCTGGTAAGATCCAAGATGCTGGTTCCTCGTCTTCCAAGAAACCGTTCTCTGGGGCACCTCGCCGGAGAGAGGGTGAGACTAATGCTGTTCAACATCGCCGAGTTCCGAACAGAAGTCAGTACCGTCAGGTTGCCGCGGTAACCATTCCTGCACTTCAACAACGTCAACAACCGCAACAACAGAGGGTTCAACAACAGATGCCACCATAACAACAACAACAGCAGCAACGTCCGTATCAGCCGAGGCAGAGGATGCCTGATAGACGTTTCGACCCGCTGCACATGACCTATGCTGAGTTACTACCTGAGCTGCTCAGACTAGGGTTCGTCGAGTTAAGGACCATGGCGCCATTGACAAAAATACCACCTGGGTATGATGCCAATGTGCGTTGTGACTTTCATTCTGGTGCGCCTGGCCACCATATAGAGAACTGCAGGGCTTTCCACCATAAAGTCCAAGACTTGATTGATGCTAAGACTATCAATTTCGCTCCTGTACCGAATGTCGTGAATAACCCTATGCCTGCGCATGGTGCTCACCAGGTGAACAGCATTGAAGGGGTTGAAGCTGAGGATTTGGTTGGTAATGTTGATGAGATTCAGACTTCCTTGTCAGTTGTGAAGGACCGTTTGTTGGATGGAGGTATATACCCGGGATGTGAGGAGGATTGTTTGGGCTGTGCAGAGTCAGATAAGAGGTGTGATCAGTTGCGGGCTGGTATTCAGAAGCTGATTGACGAGGGTTGTGTTCAGTTTGGCCGGGCTGATAATAGAGATCGTAGGGCAGTGTCAACTATCACTATATTTTTCAAACCATCTGAAGGACGTGGGCCGAGGACTGTTGGTAGTGCGCCTACAACAAGTGGTACTCCTGTTACCATCCCCGCACCAGTAATTGTCAACACTCCAACTACTATTGTTGTATCAGGTGGAAGACCTGTTGTTGAGAATAGTAAGGTTGTGCCTTGGAGGTACGACAACGCCTACCGGAATAATCGAAGGGCTGAGAATCGGGTCAGGCCGTCGAATCAGGCTCCAGTAACTATTGCTGCACCTAGCAGAACTCCCGCGGTTGTGAGTCCAGTTGTGGACAATGTTGGTGGACCGGGAGGTTTTACTCGAAGTGGACGACTGTTTGCTCCTCAACCGTTGAGGGATGCTAATGCTGAGGCTTCTGCTAAGTCGAAGGGCAAACAGGCTGTGGTTGACGAAGAACCGGCTCACAAGGATGTGCCTGAGGGTTCATTTGAAAAGGACGTGGAGGAATTCATGAAAATCATTAAGAAGAGTGACTACAAGATTGTAGATCAGCTCAACCAAACTCCGTCCAAGATTTCAATCCTCTCTTTGCTGCTGTGCTCTGAGGCACATCGTAACACCTTGTTGAAAATGTTGAATATGGCGTATGAACCTCAGGAGATCTCCGTCAACAAGTTGGAGAGGGTGATTGCCAACGTGAGCACCAGACACGGCTTGGGGTTCACTGATCTTGATTTGACGCCTGAAGGGCGAAACCACAACAAGGCCTTGCATATCACTATGGAGTGCAAGGGGGTTGTATTGTCGCATGTGCTGGTCGACACTGGTTCTTCTCTGAATGTCTTGCCGAAGCAAATTCTGAAGAAGATATCTGTTGAAGGGGTTGTGCTTACTCCTAGCGACCTGATCGTTCGTGCTTTTGACGGATCCAAATGTTATGTGTTTGGTGAAGTTACCTTGCCTGTGAAGATAGGTCCAGAGGTGTTCGACATTATCTTCTACGTGATGGACATTCAGCCCGCCTACAGTTGTTTGTTGGGGCGTCCATGGATCCATGCAGCAGGGGCAGTCTCGTCGACCCTCCATCAGAAGCTCAAGTATGTCTGGAATGGTCAGATTGTGACCGTGTGCGGCGAAGAGGATATTCTGGTGAGTCACCTGTCCTCTTTCAAATATGTAGAGGTGGATGGCGATATTCACGAAACCTTATGCCAGGCGTTTGAGACTGTTGCTCTCGAGAGGGTGGCATTTGCTGATCAGAGGAAGTCGGGTGCTTCGATTGCTTCGTACAAGCAGGCCAAAGAGGTTGTTGAATCTGGCAGAGCTGAAGGCTGGGGCAAGATGGTGGATATGCCGGTTAAAGAGGACAAGTTTGGAATTGGCTATCAACCGTTGCAAGCGGAGCAGGGTGTGCCAGCAGGTCCGAGTACCTTTACCAGCGTTGGGCTGATGAATCACGGTGACGTCTTTGCAGCTGATGTTGAAGACTGTGACAGTGATTGTGATCTCAACAACTTAGTTCGCCCGCGTGCGCCAGGGGAGATTGTCAACAATTGGACAGCAGAGGATGTGGTCCAAGTTACTCTTCAAACAGAGTAATTTTCTTTTGTTTTTTCATTTTGCACAAAACCCTACGTTCTGCCCAAGGCGTAGTGGTTCATTGTAGGGCCACATCATGTTTTACAATTTTTATCATTAATAAAGGACGTTTTGCAAACAATTTTGTGATCCTTGTCTTTCTATTTTTGTTTTCACTTCTTCAAAAAAAAATAAAAATGGCAATGTTTTTGTTTTTGTGACTTTATTGAACTCTTTTTTCTAAAACAAAGCATTAAACATGCAGAAGTGATCTCACGGCATCTACTATGAACAGTTCTGTTATGGCTCAGTATGATTTCAATAATCCCATCTACCAAGCTGAAGAGGAGAGTGAGGAAGACTGTGAACTCCAGAAAGAATTGGTTAGATTGTTGAAGCAAGAGGAAAGGGTCATCCAACCTCATCAAGAGGAGTTGGAGATTGTGAATCTTGGTACTGAGGACGCCAGAAGGGATATCAAGATCGGGGCTGCTTTGAAGACAGAGGTCAAGAGAAGATTGATTGAGATGCTGAGAGAGTATGTAGAGATATTCGCCTGGTCTTATCAAGATATGCCTGGGCTGGATACTAATATTGTGGTGCATAGACTACCTCTCAGAGAAGATTGTCCTTCGGTCAAGCAGAAGCTTCGTAGAACGAGTCCTGATATGGCAGTGAAAATCAAGGAAGAGGTTCAGAAGGAGTTCGATGCTGGTTTCTTGTCAGTGACGACTTATCCTCCGTGGGTGGCCAACATCGTTCCCGTGCCGAAGAAGGATGGCAAAGTCAGAATGTGTGTCGATTACCGGGATCTGAATAGGGCGAGTCTGAAAGATGATTTCCCATTACCTCACATTGATATATTGGTTGATAATACGGCTCAATCCTCGGTATTCTCTTTCATGGATGGTTTCTCGGGCTACAATCAGATCAAGATGGCGCCAGAGGACATGGAAAAGACGACATTCATTACACCTTGGGGCACATTCTGCTACAAGGTGATGCCATTTGGGCTGAAGAATGTCGGTGCTACCTATCAGAGGGCTATGACGACTCTCTTTCATGACATGATGCACAAAGAGATTGAAGTGTACGTGGATGACATGATTGCGAAGTCGCAGACAGAAGAGGAGCACCTGGTTAATTTGCAGAAGTTGTTTGACCGTTTGGTAAAGTTCAAACTAAGGCTGAATCCAAACAAGTGTACGTTTGGCGTGAGATCAGGGAAGCTGTTAGGCTTCATTGTTAGTGAGAAAGGGATTGAGGTTGATCCAGCGAAAGTCAAAGCTATTCAAGAAATGCCTGAACGAAAACAGAGAAGCAGGTTCGTGGGTTTTTAGGGAGATTGAACTACATTGCAAGGTTTGTATCTCGCCTAACTGCCACGTGTGAACCGATATTCAAGTTGCTTAGAAAGAACCAAGCAATCAGGTGGAATGATGATTGTCAGAAAGCTTTTGACAAGATAAAAGAGTATTTACAGAAACCTCCAATCCTGATTCCTCCAGTTCCTGGGAGACCATTGATAATGTACCTGTCAGTGACCGAGAACTCGATGGGGTGTGTATTGGGACAGCATGACGAGTCTGGTCGAAAAGAGCATGCCATATACTACCTTAGCAAAAAGTTTACCGACTGTGAAATCAAATATTCACAGCTTGAGAAAACTTGTTGTGCTTTGGCCTGGGCTGCTCGCCGACTGAGGCAGTATATGTTGAACCATACTACCTTGTTGATTTCTAAGATGGATCCAGTGAAATACATCTTTGAGAAGCCGGCTCTCACCGGACGTGTTGCCTGTTGGCAGATGTCTTAACAGAGTATGATATCCAGTACACGTCGCAGAAGGCTATCAAAGGTAGTGTTTTGTCAGACTATCTCGCCGAGCAACCGATTGATGATTATCAGCCTATGATGTTTGAATTCCCTGATGAAGACATCATGTATCTTAAGATGAAAGATTGTGAAAAGCCTCTTGTCGAGGAAGGACCGGATCCTGATGACAAGTGGACATTGATGTTTGATGGGGCTGTGAATGTGAATGGTAACGGTGTTGGTGCAGTGTTGATCAATCCAAAAGGTGCTCATATACCTTTTGCTGCCAGATTGACTTTTGACGTCACCAACAATGAAGCTGAGTATGAGGCTTGTATCATGGGGATAGAAGAAGCCATTGATTTGAGGATCAAAACGCTTGACATTTTTGGGGATTCCGCTCTAGTGATCAACCAGGTCAATGGAGATTAGAATACCAACCAGCCGCATTTGATTCCGTACAGAGATTACACCAGAAGAATACTGACGTTCTTCAAAAAGGTGAAATTGTATCATGTCCCCCGGGATGAGAATCAGATGGCTGATGCTTTGGCTACTTTGTCTTCTATGATCAAAGTTCATTGGTGGAATCATGTGCCACATGTTGCGGTGAATCGACTCGAGAGGCCTGCGTATGTGTTTGCAGTCGAGTCTGTTGCGATTGATGAGAAGCTGTGGTACTATGACATCAAGAACTTCCTCAAGAGCCAGGAGTATCCTGAAGGTGCGTCGAAGAATGATAAGAAAAACCTGAGAAGGCTAGCTGGAAGCTTTTATTTGAATCAGGATGATGTGCTGTACAAGAGGAATTTTGACATGGTCTTGCTCAGATGCGTGGATAGACACGAAGCAGACATGTTAATGCAGGAAGTGCACGAGGGTTTGTTTGGTACCCATGCTGGTGGTCATGCAATGTCGAAGAAACTGTTGAGGGCCGGTTATTACTGGATGACTATGGAATCCGATTGTTTCAAATACGCTCGGAAGTGCCATAAGTGTCAAATTTATGCTGATAAGGTGCATGTACCACCAAGCCCGTTGAATGTCATGAACTCGCCTTGGCCGTTTTCCATGTGGGGCATTGACACGATTGGGAAGATTGAGCCTACTGCTTCGAATGGACATCGCTTCATCTAGGTTGCGATTGACTACTTCACCAAGTGGGTGGAAGCAGCTTCCTATGCTAACGTTACCAAACAAGTGGTTGCCCGGTTCATCAAGAAAGAAATCATCTGTCGTTATGGAGTTCCTGAGAGAATCATCACTGATAATGGTCGAATCTCAATAACAAGATGATGAAAGAACTTTGTAAAGATTTCAAGATTGAACATCACAATTCTTCTCCTTACAGACCAAAGATGACTGGTGTTGTAGAGGCGGCAAACAAGAACATCAAGAAGATTGTGCAGAAGATGGTTGTGACGTACAAGGATTGGCATGAGATGTTGCCTTTCGCTTTGCATGGGTACCGTACTTCAGTACGTACGTCGAACGGGGCAATCCTGTACTCCCTTGTGTATGGTATGGAAGCGGTCCTACCTGTTGAAGTGGAGATCCTTTCTCTAAGAGTTTTGCTAGATGTGAAGCTGGACGAAGCCGAGTGGATTCGAACAAGGTTTAATGAGTTGAGCCTTATCGAAGAGAGACGGCTAGCAGCTGTGTGCCATGGGCAGTTGTATCAGAGAAGGATGAAGCGAGCCTTTGATCAGAAAGTGCGTCCTCGGAGCTATCAAACTGGTGATCTAGTTTTGAAGAGGATCCTTCCTCCCGGTACAGATAATAGGGGCAAGTGGACCCCTAATTATGAAGGTCCATATGTTGTTAAGAAGGTTTTCTCCGGTGGAGCCTTGATGCTTACAACTATGGATGGTGAAGATTTCCCGTCCCCTGTTAACTCAGATGTAGTCAAAAAAATACTTCGCATAAATTGACCCGCTGGACAAAAAAAAAAAAAAGAGTCCAGGCAAAAAAGGGCATCCCGGCGAACAAAAAAAAAACAGAAAGAAAAGGTTCGGGTAAAAATTAGGGATATAAATGAAAAGAATTTGTACACCCGGTAACTCGAAAACCCGCAAGGGCGGCTTAGGCAAAAAAGGGTATCCCGGTGGATTGAAAACCCGAAAGGGCGATCCAGCCAAAAGAGGGATTAGAGCGAAGACTACAGTCTGAGTTATCTGTACTTCATCGCGCTTCGTCGTCTGCCATCTCGAATAATGTGATCGGTCCAGTCATTCTTCTCAGAAAGCAAGGAAGTTGGGAGGAAAAATGATGATCTGTGAGTTATAACAGAATTGAGAAATAGTGGATGCCGTGTTCACATTGCCATTAGGATAGATTTTTCCTTTTGTGCGCAATTACCTCTTCCTAGGAATTGCTTCCTGATGTATTCGCTTTTTCAGGCACATTTTCAATCAATAAAGGTCGTTATTCAGATAAATAGCTCTCTTGTTTTTATTTTTACTGTTTTGTTTGCAAAAACGTCCAAATTTTTGATAAACGTTGCATATAAAAACATGAAGGCTTAACAATAACTTGCAGAAAGATAAAACATTTGAAAATCATGTATCCCCTGGGGCATTTTGTTGTGTTGTTTTGCAGGTCGTCATCTGTGAGGATGTTTCCCAGCAGAGATTTCCCAAGTAAGTATGGAAGCTGTCAGAGCTATGTTCCCCTGCAGAAATGTCTGTGGATAGTGCCTTCTTTCCCCAGCAGATCTAAGGATTGCCTATCCCCAGCAGGCCGGGAAGTGGGTTATCCCCCAGCGAATATTTCCCAAGTTGAGATCCCCGTTGAGTGCCTGGAAGATGTTTTCCCCAGGAGAGTTCCCCACTGAGCTGGAAGGATGTTGTATCCCCAGCGGAGTTGTCAGTGGAGCGTTGTTCCCCAGCAGTCAGGTTTGAAGTACTGTTATCCCCAGCGTGGTCATAAGCGCTCATCCCCAGTAGGGTTGTGGATATTTCTCCCTAGCACAGAGTCTGGTATATTTGCTTTCCCCACCAGGGTTGTGCTCTTCCTCAGCAGGTTGGTGTGTTATCCCCGACAAAGTTGCCTTCCCTAGCAGATTTCCCGAGCAGAGATTTGTGTTGATTGCTTTTCCTCAGCAGAATCCCCGAGTGGAGCGGGTTCAAAGAAATTTATCTCCAGCAGTTATCCTACCTGTGGATTGGATGAGTTTTCCGTAGTGGAATGATGTCTGCATCCCCAGCTGAGTTCATCCTCCATGTGGATTGGGTGGGTCGTCCCCAGCGGAGTTATTTCCCAAAGCAGAGTTTATCCTATTGGTGGATTGGTTGGCTCTCCCTAGTGAAGTCTCCTGGTTATCCTTAGCAAAGTCGTCTTGTTACTCCCCAGCGGAGTAGTATTGATGGTTCCTCAGCGCAGTCGTTGTTGGGTAGTCCTCAGCAAAGTTGTATTGACTGTTTCCCCGAGCGGAATCCCCGAGTGGATGGGTCCTGTGAAGGATGTCCCCCAGTGGAGTCTATCCTTTTCCTAGCAACAGTATTGTTTCTCCAGCATGAGTGAGAAGTCGGTGCTCTCCCCGCAGAGCATTCCTCAGGCAGAGTCTCCCCGCAGAGTTGGAGTATCTGACCAGTTTTGGCTCCCCAGCCGGAGTTCATTTGCATTTTGCATATAGTGATCATTGCATCCTCTAAACGCGTAGCATTTCCATTTCATATGGAGCATTACGCCATAGAGAAATTCAAACATATGCATTCATGTGTTAACCAGTAGACCGTATCCCCGACAGAGGCGGATCATTTGTTCAACATCTGTACGGCACATTTGCTACAGTTGCTCCTGGCAACATTCAGGATTGATACCCCCCAGAGAGGTTTATTTCCTCATCCGTTGGTGACAGGAAAGCCTGATTCTCCCCAGTGAGATCCCAGCAAGTGTTTAGCCTTGCCCTGACATATGTAGATGTCATCCTGTGATACTGATTAGTGTCATGACAACACCCGCGTGTGTTGTTTCTTTGGTGTCGGTAAACACCATCTTTCGGTGTCGGTAAACATCGAGTCGTATTTTCGTTAATGTCTGGTCGTCTTTCTTTGGTGTTGGTAAACACCATCTTTCGGTGTCGGTAAACATCGAGTCTCACCCCAGTCATCGGTCAATGTCTGGTCTTCCTTGATGTCGGTAAACATCATCTTTCGATGTTCGTAACATCCCTTACCCTCCCCAGGGTTACCTCTCCGTTTGTCTCGATAAACGTTGAGTTTTTCCCAATCGTCCGTTGATGATTGGTAGTGTTCATTATCCCCAATAAAAGTCACCTTTCTCCATTGGTCTCGATAAACATTGAGTTTTTCCTATGCGTCCGATGATGTATAGTTGTTCGTTCCTCACAGATCATTTGGTAATGCCTGATGATTCCCTGCAGAGTTACCTCTCCGTTGGTTTCGTTAACGTCGAGTTTTTCCCGAGCGTCCGTTGATGATTGGTTGTTTTCTTCCCCAGTAGAGTTACCTCTCCGTTGGTTTCGATAAACGTCGAGTTTTTTCTAGTCGTCCGTTGGCGCCTATTTGTACCCTTCCTCATGCAGAGTTACCTTTCCGTTGGTCTTGGTAAACGTGGAGTTTTTTCTCATTCATCCGTTGACGTCTGATTGTATATCATATTCCCCAATCATTCATTAATGTCTGGTTGACCCCCAGCCAGAATCCCCCAGTAGAGTCGTCGGTGTACGTCCTATTCGATTTCCGGTTGTTATATCCCTTTCTTAGTGAAGTCTCCTCCCTTTCGTCCGTTGACGTCTGGTCGAGTTTTCTCCTTCTCCGTTGGTGTCGATAAACGTCGAGCTTCTCCCTTTCGTCCGTTGACGTCTGGTCGAGTTTTCTCCTTCTCCGTTGGTGTCGATAAACGTCGAGCTTTTCCCTTTCGTCCGTTGACGTCTGGTCGAGTTTTCTCCTTCTCCGTTGGTGTCGATAAACGTCAAGCTTCTCCCTTTCGTCCGTTGACGTCTGGTCGAGTCTCCCCATTCATCCGTTGACGTCTGGTCGAGTTTTCTCCTTCTCCGTTGGTGTCGTTAAACGTCGAGCTTCTCCCTTTCTTCCGTTGACGTCTGGTCGAGTCTCCCCATTCATCCGTTGATGTCTGGTCACCTCTCCGTTGGTCTTGGTAAACGTCGAGTTTTTCCTGGTCGTCCCCAGTTGAGTTACCTCTCCGTTGGTTTCGGTAAACGATGAGTTTTTCCCACTACGTCCATTGACGTATGGTTGTATCTTTCCCAGTTCATTCGTTAATGTCTGGGTACCTCTCCGTTGGTCTCGGTAAACGTCGAGTTTTTCCTAGTTGTCCGTTGGCATCTAGTTATGATTTCCGTTCCCATTCACCGTCTCGATGTCTGGATGTGTCTATACCTTTGAAAGAAAAATCAAAATCCTCAGTAATAAATATCAGATCCCAGTGGACGTTCCCGTTGGTGGATCCCCGCATTGTGCAAATTTTTACGGTTCTTCGGTATTCAATCCCTGTTTACCCTGAAAGTCTGACAGCCGTTGCTCTCATCCGTTCGGGTTCTCAGTTGATTGAATAGGGGCAGCTGTAGCACCTCAAATTTGCACCTCCTATTTCATGATTAGGTCATTAACATTACATTGTCCACTGCATAACATTGCATTGTCCATTTGCCCAAGTGCAAGTCATTAGGTCAAGACTGGTTAGGAGGATCAGTTGAGCAAGCAAGCAAGTGCATTTCCTATTGAAGCAAAGCCCTAGGGTTGGTTCATCAAGTTCATATGATCTAGGGATCATTTTGAAGAGGTTTGGCCAAAGATTGGATGATCAAAGTTCATCAGTCAAGCTGAATTTCATCTGAAACCCTAGAAAGTCAACTGTGGTCAACTGTGCCTGAATTCATGGATTTGAAGGTGGGAGATGGTTTGAAAGGCCTCATTCATGTCCATACAAGTCTCATTTGACATATCAAAGATCAACATTGAAGAATTTGAGGTCAGAAGAAAAGTTTCCAAAAATAGTAAGTGACCTGTAATTTCAAACTGCCAAAAATGGAAAGGTCTTCTCCTCAAATTTACATCATCATAAAAGCTTCAAATGAAATTTTGTCCAACATGAAAGTTGATGATCTTGCTCTCACCTTTCCAAAAAGTCCAAGAACATCCATTTCTCATGTGTGGTTGGCAAGTTATGATCAAATCATTGTCAAGATATTTTGAACTTCAAACTTGGATAACTTTCACACCAATTGGCCAAATCATGTGGTTCTTTTTGGAACATTTCACTTTTGACATGCTCTATCCAAATCATTCATTACATTTCATAAAAACGCATCACACAAAAATGGCATTTTTCATGTGATTTGAATTTAAAAAAGGGAGGGAAAAAGTGACTTTCAAAAATATGCATTTTCCACACATAATTTCACTTGCACTTGGTCTTAAATGATATTTGGAGTGTGTTTGGACAGAAAAACGTGCACTGTAGCAAAGTTCTCATGCACATGAAGGTTACTTTGGCCATTTAGCACAAAAACTCATTTCATTAATCACTTTGGTTTTGGCTAAGCTTGATTAACAAAATTGATTAGCAGCACATATAAATAGATAATTCTAACTGAATTTGGGGTTAACATTCATTCACACAGATCTAGATCAAAAAAGTGCAAATTCTCTCAACTTTTTCTCTTCATTTTTTCTGCAAATTTTTCATAGAACCTTGCCATTTCCACGATTGAATCATCATCTACAATCATCATTGAGCTGGATTGAAGCAAGAGAGCAAGGATTTCAAGCTGAATCGTGGACTGTTGCATCAAGTTTCATCAATGGCAAATGCATTTCTGAGCTAGATCCAAGGCAATTGAGCAACATTCCTTCTTCCAGTCATCAACCTGAGCATCAAGGAGCTTCTGTTTCACCATTACAAAGCCAGAAAACTACGATTTCATCACTGCACTTGATTGAAGGTCAGTTTTCGAATTCCACGATTCATGCAATTATCATGTGTTTATGAAAGATCTTTCCATGATGAACACGCTGAGCTTTGAATTTTTTATTTTCATTGAGAAACAAGAAAGATATGCTGATTCTAAGTTTGAGATGCAAAACTTCTTTTGATCGATCCAAGCTTGTTCGTGAAAATTAGGTTTAATTGTTGTTAGATTGTTAATGTGCATTGCAAGATGAAGCGATTGGTATAATTTTCATGAATTTCTGGAATGGTTTGTTCTTGGTGATTGATGAACATGATGAATGTATGATGAAGCTTAGGGTTTCACGTTTCCAGAATTGTTTTGATCCTGCCTGGCCGTGTTTTGCATGAATCTCGTGTTTGTGTGCCATGTAACCAATAGCGCCTCGCCACCTGTATTAGTGAAACGCAGTGCTTCGTGGAGCGTGCACTGGATTTGAATTCGAGCGGAGTTCGATACTCCGCTCCAGCAGTTGCTTTTTTTTGGCTTTTGCATTTTCCTCTTGTATGCTTCACATATTCATATGCATTTCCACATGATTTTTATTTTTTCTCCACACTAAAAAATCATAACTCATAAAATATTAATCCATTTGAGATGAGATTTTTTGTGCCATGATCCTTGCCATGTCTACTATTTTTTGATGATTTTTATGAAAATTGTGCACGTGTGGAATCTGTTTGGGCTTAGGGTTTATGTGAACATGTGTTTTGTTACACCTTGCTTACCATTTGGATTGTGAAATCCGGATGCTTGATCCAAAATTCTTGAAACTTTGCATGCTTATTCTAGACACCTTGAGGAACATTTTGGTATATAGTTTGTGATTTTTGCATTCCTGGTTTGTGAGATATGACCTGATCATTAGATGTGTGACAATGTGTGTCACACCATTTCTTGTCCAACTTGTGGATTTTCATTACCATGCCATATGAACTCAAAATGACCTGAATTTTTGCATGTTGAATCTTTTGAATGTGAAGTTTTGTGGATTTTTTGAGTGCATTTCCAATTTGATTCAGATTTTCTTCCCTGTTTGACCTATTGTGGACTTTTTGTGAGTCATGATCTTATTTGATTTGTGAAATTCTTGTTGTTTATTGGATGAACTTGAAATTTTGCATGTGTGTTCTAGACAGCTTGAAGTGTGCCATGGCTTTGATTTTGTTCATTTATCTTATGCCAATTCTGTTTTATGCTTGCTTGAAGTTGATGCATGATTTGGTGCCTTGTATGAGCTTGTTTGAGTATGCTTTGGCTTGATGAATTTAATTGACTTGCTTCCCTTTGTCCAAATGACTTGAAATTTGGTGTGTAGATCATGTTATGAATTCTGTTTGGCCATGAATTGTTTGGGGATTTATTGAAATGTTTGTGAGTTGATTTGAATTGGATCTTTCTGTTTGGTCCTATGAGGTTCTAAATTGCATGCTTTGCCTTCTTTGCCTCATGAAATGAAATTGGTTGATGATATGAATGTGAAACCACTTGGATTAGTTTCTTATTTGATTAATCTTGATTCTTGATAATTTTCATGTTCTGTTTTGGTTTATTGCTCCCATTTTGACCCTAGGCCATGTCCTAGTGGTTAGTGCTTAATGTTTGAGCTTTGTTTCAGGTCAAAGAGCACAATTGCTTATACTTGATGATGTGCACTCAATTGGAGTTGGTCTATTGCTTTTTTATGACTAACCTTGAGTTTGTTTTGTAGGCATTGAGACTTATGCTTAGGCCTTGTGGCTTGCATCTTTGTGCATTGATGCTTGTTATCTGTTTGTGCTGTGAACTTGTAATTGTCTGTTTGCCTTTTGTTTTAGCTGAGTACTGATTATGTTGGATTGTTTTTAGGTACCTTAGTTGCTATAGTTCCCTTGTGAACTTGCTTTTGCTTTGCTTGCTAGCTTGAGCATTGAGGTATAATGTCTCTAACTTCATGTAGTCTGGAAGACCTGGCCTGTTACTTGGCCAGGCACCTGTCTGAAGTCCTCCTTAAGAGGCAATGCTTGTGCTTGTTTATTTTTGTCCCCAAGCAGGAAAAGACCTTTGATAAGGCAATTGGCAGATACAAGAGATGTGCAATCCATCTCCTGCTATTCTTGTTGAGTCATCCATCTGCTCACACCACTGTGTTGATGCATTGTGGATATTAACCCAAGATCTATGTTGAGTCAGTGTCATAAGTGTAGAAGGGTTCCCACTTTCTGAACCCACACTTCTTTTGTCTGAAGCTCTCCCAGGCCAGGGATAAGAGCTGTGAGGCACACCCCTCACTTCCTATTTCATCTGCTTCACCCTAACTCTCAATGTTAGGGTTAAGAGGTAACATCACCCTGATACAGTTGGCTTGCTTTTGCAGCCTAACCCTTGTGTGAGCCCACTTTGTGTGTATATAGTGTGTGCTATTTGTGATTGTTTGCTTTGTTTTGCCTGTGCTGATTAGGATAGCTTGCTCCCTGTGCAAGTTAGATAGCAACCTTAACTTAGGGATGATTTTTGCATGATAACATCTAGGCTCGAGTTAGTCTCCCTAGATGTGTCTCCCTCTGTTATCTGGTTAGGCTAGTCCTTTGTCCCTGCGTAGGGGAACTACGTCGCTCTGATCCTCATACCAGATGAGGTACGTAGGCAGGTGATGAGCTGATCTCTTCGGGCGCCCTTTTTGTTTTGTCTTTGTGTGTGTTAGGAGATGGATGTAAGCCCAGCGATTGGCTTTCTGTATCCTCTTGTTGTGTACTTGGAGTCCGGTATAAGTCCATCAAGTGGCATCTGGTTTCCAGTGTGGGTGTGTTTTGGTCCGGAGTCTGATGTAAGTCCAGCGATTGGCATTCGGATTCCACGTTTGCCTGTGTCTGTTTTGTTTGCGTGCGTTAGCCGAGCTACGGATGCTCTGATTCTTCTTAGTCCAAGAAGATACGTATGCATAGGATGCGACATCCTAGCAAGCATGTTTTCCCCCCAGTCCGAACTACGTCGACTCTGATGTCTGTGCCTGATAGACTACGTAGGCCTAGGATGCGATATCCTGCCGAGTCAAGTTCGCTGTTTTCTTGTGTCTCTTTCAGCCAATGTTTGTGTGTTTGTGAGCAGTGTTTTAGCAACCGTATTCCTTCCTTTTGTGCGTGGATCCCGTCGAGTACGACAGATGCGTAGGGGTGCTAATACCTTCCTTTCGCATAACCGACTCCCGATCCCATTCTCTTTGGTCGCGAGACCATGTCTTTTCCAAGTTTACTCTGAGCGTTTCCTTTCCCTCTTTTGGGATAAATAACGCACAGTGGCGGCTCTGTTGTTCTGTTTCCCGCCGGTTTTTCGCGTAATGCGACAATATCCCACATGACTGCCACATGTGCGCCGATATTCAAGCTCCTCCAGAAAGATCAGTCTCTTGATTGGACCGAGGATTGCCAGAAAGCTTTCAACAGTATCAAAGAATATCTGTCTGAACCTCCGATCTTGTCTTCGCCCGTAGAAGGAAGACCTCTGATCATGTATCTGACTGTTCTTGAAGACTCCATGGGTTGTGTCCTTGGTCAACAAGACAAATCGGGAAAGAAAGAATCTGCTATCTACTACCTGAGTAAGAAGTTAACTGATTGTGAGTCTCGGTACTCTATGCTTGAGAAGACGTGATGTGCATTAGCTTGGGCTGCTAAGCGTTTACGCCAGTACATGATAAATCATACAACTTGGTTGATATCTAGAATGGATCCAATCAAGTATATCTTCGAGAAGCATGCCTTAACCGGGAGGATTGCCCGTTGGCAGATGTTGTTATCTGAGTATGATATTAAGTATCGAGCTCAGAAAGCTATCAAAGGTAGTATCTTGGCTGACCGTTTGGCACACCAGCCGATTGAAGATCATCAGTCAATTCAGTACGATTTCCCAGACGAGGAAATTCTGTATTTGAAAATGAAAGATTGTGATGAGCCTACACTTGATGAAGGTCCAGAACCTGGTTCCAAATGGACGATGGTGTTTGATGGCGCTGTAAATCAGTACGGAAATGGAATTGGGGCAGTAATCATTACTCCTCAGGGCACACATATTCCGTTTACAGCAAGGCTAACTTTCAAATGCACGAATAATATGGCTGAGTACGAAGCCTGCATTATGGGATTAGAAGAGTGCATTGATCTGAGGATCAAGCATCTCGATGTTTATGGTGATTCGGCCCTGGTTGTCAATCAGATCAAGGGTGAATGGGAAACGAATCAACCTGGTCTTATTCCATACAGAGATTATGCGAGGAGAATTTCAACATTCTTTACAGAAGTTGACTTTCATCATATTCATCGAGAGGATAATCGAATGGCAGACGCTCTTGCTACGCTTGCTTCAATGATTATGGTCAAATATTGGAATGAAGTTCCCAATATCACCGTGATGCGCTTGGATAGACCAACTCACGTGTTTGCAATTGAAGAAGTCAAAGATGATAAGCCTTGGTATTTTGATATCAAGAATTTTATCCAGAACCAGGTCTACCCGCCTGGGGCATCTGTGAAAGATAGGAAAACTCTGAGAAGGTTATCAAGCAGTTTCTACCTCAGTGGTGAAGTGCTTTATAAGAGAAATTTTGACATGGTTCTGCTCAGATGCGTGGATAGACACGAAGCAAACCTGTTAATGACTTAGGTCCATGAGGGTTCATTTGGTACTCATTCCAATGGACATGCCATGGCTAGAAAGATGCTGAGAGCAGGCTACTATTGGCTGACAATGGAGTCTGACTGCTGCAAATATGTGAAGAAATGCCACAAGTGTCAGATTTACGCGGATAAGATTCATATTCCTCCGACACTTCTGAATGTGATTTCATCACCATGGCCTTTCTCTATGTGGGGAATCGACATGATCGACATGATTGAACCGAAAGCGTCCAACGGACACAGGTTTATTCTCGTAGCAATTGACTACTTCACCAAATGGGTTGAAGCGGCGTCGTATGCTAATGTGACCAGGCAGGTGGTCGTGAAGTTTGTCAAGAATCAGCTGATTTGCCGTTATGGTGTGCCTGATAAGATCATTACTGATAATGAATCTAACTTGAACAACAAAATGATGGAAGAGTTGTGCGCTGAGTTCAAGATTGCACACCATAATTCCTCTCCTTACAGACCCAAGATGAATGGGGCTGTTGAAGCTGCTAACAAAAATATCAAGAAGATTATCCAGAAGACGATAGTCACGTACAAAGATTGGCATGAGATGCTGCCATTTGCTTTGCATGGATATCGTACGTCTGTCCGCACTTCAATAGGGGCAACCCCTTTCTCTCTTGTCTACGGCATGGAGGTTGTTCTCCCAGTAGAGGTGGAGATCCCAACAATGAGAGTCTTGATGGAAGCCAAGTTGACTGATGCTAAATGGATTCAGAGTCGTTATGACCAACTGAATTTGATTGAAGAGAAGCGATTAACTGCCATGTGCCATGGTCAGTTATATCAGCAGAGAATGAAGAAAGCATTCGATAAGAAGGTCAAACCTCGTGTATTCCGAGAAGGTGACCTTGTGCTCAAGAAAGTCTTGTCTTTCGCGCCCGATTCCAGGGGCAAGTGGACTCCAAACTACGAGGGGCCATATGTTGTCAAGAGAGCCTTTTCAGGCGGAGCTTTGATGCTCACAACTATGGATGGTGAGGATTTCACTCGTCATGTGAATTCAGATGCAGTCAAGAAATACTTCGCCTAAAAAGAAAAAACAGAATAGCTCGCTAAGTTGAAAACCCGAAAGGGCGATCTAGGCAAAATTAGAGACATGAAAAAATAAATTTGCATCCCGCTAGATTGAGTACCTCACCCTGGGGCAATCTAGGCAAAAATTAGGGATTTGGCAAGTAACTGCATCCTGACAAGACTTTCTGTTCCACAACTGTCTTTTCGTCAAAGATTCTCGCTCAGTCATCGTCAGTTGAAGCTTCAAACACATTGGATTCAAATTGGTAGAGAAATGATCATTATGTTCAATGTAGCCCTTTCCAATATATATCACTGATTTCAAATTTGTACAGATCTATGGAGTCTTGCCATTTGCAGACTACCATTCCATCAAATCAATTTGAGCTTTTATCCAATTATTTGCACTCTTATTTGTTTCAAGTCAACAAATATTTTGCATGTTTTAATTGATAAAATATCATTGTTTTCAAAATAAACAAATTTTTCACAAAAAACAACCTTTAAACAAAGTGAACATTCACAATGATCAAAGGATACTTAGGAGATCCTCAGTGCTCTCCCGAGGGTGGTATGATTTCCAATAGGGTAAGACATTTGTTCATATCTCAGATTACTGTATCTTTTTTTTGTAGAACCTTTCATGGTTTCTCCTCAGCGAGGTTGCTCAGTGCAGTGTTGGTTGAAGTTGTTCAGCTTCATTTCCCCGACAGTACATCATTCTTCCTCCTAGCCTCTACTAGCCCCATGGTGGTTTTTGTCCCCAGTGGAGTGTTGTTCTAGCCCTATGGTGGTTTTCATCCCCATTAGAGTGTTGTTTGAACATTTTTGTGGGCCAGTCCCGAGCAGAGTACTTGTTGAAGACTTCAACTTGCCTCTCCAGCATTATTCTCTCCCCAGCATGGGTGCTTTTCTTTGGAAGATTTGGTAGTTGGTGGTTGACATCCCAGTACTTCGTCATTTCCTTGGATAGATCCTCAGCAGAGTTGTTGGTATGATGAACTTCATCTATGCTATCTATCCCCATCAGAGATCTGGTTTCTTCCTGACATCTCCGATCCCTAAGCATGAGTTGTTGTTGCGGCGTTTCTGCCTGTGCATTGAACTCTTTTCTCTGGTGGTGACTGACGATCCCTCTGGAAACTTCTTGAGGCCTTCCTCCCCTGCAGAGCTTTGGTGATTGCCTGATACTTCTGATCCCCAATAGAGTGGCTTGTGTGGCAGGATCTACTTGTGTGATCTTTTTTTCCTTCAGACGGGTCTTCCCCATTGAAGTTGTTTGGAGTTGATTTCGTGGCAGTTCTTGCTTATGCAGTGAGCTCTCTTTCCCAGTTGAGAACGATGATCCATCCTTGCAGATGATTTGGTTATCTTTGATCCCGGCAGATTGTTCGCTCTCCGGCGATCCTAGGTTTCTCTCCTGTGGTGTAGTACCAGACGTTTGATTCTTGGGCCTGTTTGTGTTAGAAATGTCTGTTTTGTCAGCATTCATCAAACATAAATCACGTATATTCATGCATACTTTCAACATTCAGATATTCATGTTGCATTCTTTTGCCATATATCTTTTTATTGTTGTCTCCTGCTAAGTGGTGATATAGATCTCCCCAGTAGATCTCCCCAAGCAGATGTCGGGTGTCTAATCTCTCAACATAGAGTCAACCCCTTGAGCAGAAAGTGTCTGTCATTTCTTCTGCAGTTCCCCACTGAGATATATCCTCATGGATGACGGTTGTTTCAGTTTCCTCCCAACACACATAATGGGATGGGTTTTCCCTTTTGAGTTATTTCCTCATTAGGATGAGTCTTGATTCAGTTTGCCTTTAAGTTTGATCCTGAATTGGCCCTTTTTCAACTGTCTCTTGTGCTTCCCTGTGGTATAAATGAATAGTTGCTTACTAACCGGCACTCATTCATCTTATCCTCAGTGGAACTTTTGGCTTTCTACTTACAAATCGGTAGTCGTAAGTCCTATCTGTGTGGTTTACTGCCTACTAACCGGTAGTTATAAATCCTATTTATGTCCCCTAGCAGAGGTAACCTTTGTGGTTCATTCTGGTTGATGGCGGATTTTATGGTTTTTTACCCAGTATTCGGTAGTTATAAATCCTATCCTTTGATCCTCAGCTTAGTCTTTGGTCTTTTACCTACTAACCGGTAGATGTAATCCCCTCTTTGCGGTTATCATTACCCAGTTGGCAGTATTGATTTTCCTTTCCCCTTTTGGATATGTGCTCCGAGTAAGCAATTTTATCTCCAGCGGGTCTTCCCTTTCCTTGTGGGTATTTGCTCCGAGTAAGCAATTTTATCCTCAGCGGGTCCTCTTTCATTCACCGTTTGCCGGTAATGTTTGTTGTCCCTTTTGATTGGTCATCATTATCATACCTAGTTTGGTATCCCGATGCCTTTCTTTTCGGTTGATTTATCCTTTAACAACCTACAACCCGGTTATGGATAATCTTCCTTGCGAGCATATTATCTATGTTTTGACGGATATAGATAATATATCTCATGCACTCTTCGGTCGAAGCCTTTCGTGTTTCCCCAGTCGAGTAAGATTCGTTGTCCCTTTGTGGAGTCGAATATTCCCCAGTTGTTCTGATAATTGTCGTATGCTTGTAATTTATCCCCAGCGAGTTATCTCTCGTCTACCCTGTTGTTGTTGGTAATGATTGTTTCTCTTTTCGGTAGGTCACCTATTATATACCCAGTAACCGGTATCCCTGGTGTTCCTTCCATGCGAGTATATTATCTACGTTTTGACGGTAATAGATAATATATCTCAAGCACTCTTTGGGTCAAATCTTTTGATTTTTTTTTCTCCAGCAGAGTAAGATTCGTATTTCCCTTTGTGGAATCGAATGTCCATCCTATAAACAAGTTTGCTTTCGCTCTCTTCAGGATGATGAGTGTTTTGGAACACAAACCAATTCACGATTTCGGTTGATCTATCCTTTAACAACCTACAACCCGGTTATGGATAATCTTCCATGCGAGTATATTATCTACGTTTTGACGGCTATAGATAATATATCTCATGCACTCTTTGGTTGAATCCTTTGTTTGTTTCCCCAACTGAGTAAGGTTCGCATTCTTTACAGAATCGAATGTCCATCCTATAAACAAGTCTGCTTTTCCAGCTTTCTTCAGGATGACGAGTGTTTTGGAACACAAACCAATTCACATCTTTGGTTGGTCACCTATTATATACCCAGTAACTGGTATCCTTGGTGTTCCTTCTTTTCTGCTCCCTATTATGACCTTGGTCCCCTGTGGAGTCAGATTTTCCTGAGTTGACGTACCTTTTTCAGGTCTTCCTCAGATGATTTGGTTGATTGATATCTCTCACCCCTATACCGGTCTTAGATATTCATTCTTCCTGAGCTTGTTGTTCTTTCACCTAGTAACCGGTGTTTAGATCACATGTCTCTTTGAGCTTGTTACCCAGTAACCGGTAACACCTCATCTTGCAGATTTTCCCCAGGAGAGTGTCTTTGTTAGACGTTCCCCAGCGGAGTTTCTGTTGTGATTTTTACCCTTTTGCTGTATTGGCATTTTCCCCAATATATGCAATTTTTCCCCGACAGGGAGGTTCTGTGTGAATCTTTTCCCCAGTCCGAGTCCGGATTTTTATCCGAAGTATCCTTTGTGGATAGTTGTGTTGTATTGGCGTTTTCCCCAATACACGCATCTTTGAGTCAGCTTGAGTCTTTCCAATGGATTTTGTCCCTTTGGAAATTTCTTTTCCCCAGTTTGAGTCCTTTACTCCCCAGTAAGGTCTCCAGTCGAGTCATGTGCTGCTCGCGCAGTGTCAAGTTCCTGTTTCCCCTAATTCCGAGTCGTGTCCTGCTCATGCATATCTTTTTCTTATCCCCATAAGAGTCCTGTTAGAGTCTCTGTTACTGGTGAGTGTATTACTCCGATGGATCGTCTTTTCTCCTCTGTGGACATATCCCCGCAGAGTTTATTTCTTTTGCATTCATACATTTGCATCATGAGGTCTCTTAGGGACCAAAATTTGTCTCACTATTGTTATTTAAGCCCATTCTACCGCGTCGAGATGAAGATTTTAACCTTCACTTCTCCGGCTAGAATGACCTTAAATAGGGGCATCTGTAAGACCCCAATTTTGGCCCTAAGATCCCTCATGGCATCATATCATTTCATTGCATTGCCTCAAGGATCATTGGACACATTGCTTCCTTCCCTGTGGGTGGGATATCTCTTGAGAGTGGTTCTTGATCACCAAGAATTGCTTGCATTTGTATATCATTGCTTTTCTTTTCATCACTAACCAAAAATGCACAAAAATATGTCATTAACCTTTGTTACTTGCAGCTTAAGCAATCAACAGATCAAGGCATCAGGTGAATTCATGGTACAAATAGCAGATGGTATTTTCTTGAGATATGAATCATGTGATCATCATATGGAGCTTATATGAGCTATAGGTTCATTTTGGAACCAAATCCCCAAGTGGTTGAAGCTCCAGTTCATCAGAACATGTTCAGGTCATCTAAGGACCAATGCAGTCAACTGAAAAGTCAACTATGGATTTTGAGTGTGGAAATTGAGTTTCTTCTTCCCATTCATGTCCAAACAATGCTTATTCATCATACCAAAGATCAAGGTTGAAGAATTTGAGGTCAAGTCAAAAGTTTCCAAAAATGGAAAGTGACCTATAATTTCAAGTTTCCAAAAATGGAAAGTTTTTGGTTCAACTTCAACTCAACTTTCCAACATCAAAGAAGCTTCAAATGAATTTTTGTCCAACATGAAAGTTGAATATCTCTCTCTCCCATTTCCAAAAAGTCCAAGATCATGAGCATCTGATGAATGGTTGAGGAGATATGGTCCAATCATTGCCAAGTGTATATGGAACTTCAAATGGCCATAACTTTTGATTCATAACTCCAAATTTGGTGCCTATTTTTCTAAATTGCTTGTCATGACATGAAGTTTCCAAACCATTCATCACATTGCATGAATTTCCATCATATGATCATTTGTGCATTCAAGTCAATTTTGGAGGGAAACTTGAAAATTCAAAAATGGTGCATCATGAGAACTTTCCACCATTGCCAATGTGTTTAAAAAATGATTTTGAGTGACTTTGATCAAGCACATGACACTGTTCACGTGGGTTTACTACATGCACCATGCAATTTTCAATTTTTGCTAAAACACCTTATTTTGCCTAATTTCAATTAACCAAATTAAGTGTGGATTAGCAATGTGATTAAGAGAGCATATAAATACTAAAACCTAACAGAATTTCAAGGAGGTTAATCATTTTTTCACCATTTCTAGATCCAAATTCTCTCTCCCTCCAAAATTTTCTTCCAATCATAATTCAAATTTTCTTCAAATAACATTGCAATTTTATTTCATATTCTTGTTCTCTAGTACTGATATAGTGCAGATCAAGCTTTGGATTGTGGAAGAATCAAGTGTAGCAAGTTCATGAAGGTGAAAATGGAAGTTGATTGTTGAGCTAGATCTACACATTTCCAAGCTTCAAATTCTTCATCAAACATCATTACAAGTACTCTGGAGCTGATTTGGATCATTGCAAGGCCTTGGATCGTGCGTTTTCAAGAGTTGTTCTTCAAGAGGTCACATTTTAGATCCTTTTAATTCTCTGTTTTATGTGTATGTTCATATAGATCTTGTGTTGCTGATAATTCTGAGCTAAATTTCACATGATTTGGTGCATTATTGAGTGAGTCATGTGTGATGGAAGTTTGATGCATCAATTTTATTTTGCTCGATTCTCTTTGATCTTGATGAATTAGGATTAGATATTAGTTGATATGTGATCTCCAATGAAAGAGCTTCATGATGATGTATGATTTTAGAAATTCTGGAAAAATTCTGGAAAATTTGTTTGAAGGTCTACTGTTCATCATCGTCTTCGCGAGGAAGACGATGTTTTCCAGGTTAGCGACGACCTAGCGTCCTTCCTTGCGTCCACTCTAGTTCGCTAGGGTTTGCGTGTGAAACGACGGCGTTCCGTTTTGGCGCGCGCTTCTTTTGAAAATGGACATGGTTCGATTCCTGGCGCAAGCAGTTTTTCAAATTTCACATCAATTATCCAATTCCCTCCATATTTCATGCTATGCTTCATTTTCATTTCAAATTTTTTTTATCCAACTTTGTAAATTCATAACAAATTGAAAAATGCTCCAAATAATCCCTAGTTTTTTGCTACTTGTTTATTGAGATGTCCTCTATTTGATGATGATAAATTCTGAAGTTGTGCATGGCTGGATTTTGGATTGTGCTAGAATATGTGAACATGTGTACATTTGTGACCTTGCTCCATTCATCTTATCATAAAATGCTTGATTTTAATCCAATGGACATGAAATTTTGCATGATGATTCTTTACATATTGATGGATGTTTGAGGCTTAATTGTGCATTTTTCTCGTTTACCATTTCTGTTTTACACACATGTTTGTATGGTGTGACAATTTGTGTCACACAATTTGATGTTCAACTTGTGCAATTTCATTTCCATATCAAATGACCTCTGTTGATTCTGATTTTTGGTATGATGATTGTATTGGATGTGTTGAATGCTCATGAATTTTTCTAGAATTATTTGAATCATTTCTGTTTTGATTTGGAATTTTCTTTCTCAATGTCCAAATGTGAGCTTTGAAATTGTCTTTGACTTCCCTTGCACATGAAATGCCTTTGCTTGATGATTTTGTTTTGTTCCTTTTTAGGACATGTTAATATGTGTTTGAAGTTGCATTGTGTTGAATATTAGCTCCTGTTTTGGATTTTTTCTTCACCTTTGACCCTAGGCTTTGACCTAGTGGTTTGTACTTACATGTGAGCTTTGAATTTCAGGTTCAAGCATCCAATTTCCATGGTTGATATTGCTTCATCATTTGAATGTTGATATTTTCTATTGATTTCTAACATTTGGTTGTTTTGTAGGCTTTGATGATAGCTCACTTGAGTTGTTTGGCTTATACGTTGTACCTTGGGATTGTCTGTTTATTGTTGACTGTTGTCTGTTTGTCTGAATACTGTACTGATTTGTTTAGTTGTTTACACAGGTACCTAAGTTGCTTTAAGTTCATTTGAACTTTACTTTGCTTATGGTTGGCATACCACTTAGGTATAATCCCTATTCTTCATGTAGTCTGGAAGACCTGCTGTTATTGGCAGACACCTGTCTGAAGTCCTCCTTAAGAGGCCATGTTCTTGTTTGTTTATCTTTGTGCCAAGCAGGTTAAGTCCTCTTAAGAGGCAATTGGCAGATAAAAGGGATGTGTAATTCATCCCCTGCTATTCAGTTGTGTCATTCATTTTGCTCACACCATGTGTTGATGCACTTTGAATAAAAAAACCAAAAAAATCTTGTAGTGTCATTCATGTGGAGAAGAGTTCCTTCATTCTGAACTCCCACACTTTCTATTGATTAAAGCTCTCCCAGGCCAGGGATAAGAGCTATGAGGCACACCCCTCATTCCCATTTCATCTGCTCACCCTAACTCTCAATGTTAGAGGTTAAGAGCCTGACTACCCATTCCAGTATTTGGCTTGTTTGTCAAGGTCGATATGACCCCTTGACTAAAGCCCAACCTTGCTTGAGCCCATTGGTTGTGTATAATGGGTGATAACTGATTGCTTGATTGCTTGTTTGTTCATTTGTGCATAATTGTTTGGGTGTGCCTCTGTGCATTGTTTTCATCTTTGAGCATTAATTGTATATCATTTCATGATCATTGTTCATACTTTGTGACACGTTGCTTTATCCATTGAGGAGTCAATTGTAAGTCCAGCTATTGGCAGTTGTTTCCTGTGATCTGGTAGGAGTTGGAACTAAGACCATTAATTGGCATTCCTTTTCCTTGGAGTCGAGTGTAAGACCATTTATTGGAAACTTGTTTCCTCTTGCTTATTGCATTTGTCTTTTTTGTTTGGTGAGACTAGTGTAAGTCCATAAATTGGCATCTGGTATCCATGTTTTCTTTGCTTTGTGAGACTAGTGTAAGTCCATAGATTGGCATCTGGTATCCATCTTTGTTTTGTGAGCCTAGTATAAGTCCATTGATTGGCATCTGGTTTCCATTTATGTTGACTCTATTCTGATACATTGCTTATCTGCTTTGCTTGTTGCCTTTTCCAAAGGAATCACTTGGATCATCTACATATGATCTCAAGAGGTGAACACCTAAGAAGTTTTGCATCCCTTAACCTCCCACCTTTTATTTCTTTAAACCTCCATTTGCATGTTAACCCAAAACCAGAAACTTTGTGCAAACATTTTCACTTCTTTTGAAATTAGAAACCTAGGCCTTAAGCCTCTAATTTTCAAACTTCATTTTTCACAATACTTCTTCATAATTGAATCTAATACCAACTTTGATTTCATTTTTGTGAATACTCTAATTGGTTAATTCCACTCATTCAATTGCTTTTGTGGCCCTTTGTCCATTCTTGATAAGTTTTCATACATTAGCCATAGATCTCAATTATCTTAGTGGTTGATGTAAATCTCACCTTTTGTCCTTAGTGATTGAATTGTAAGACTTCCTTGCTTATTATAGGGCATGGTCCCTCACTAGCAAGTTGAAGCTTTTCTCACATGGTGGACTTGTGGTTGTATAGGTTGAGTTTTCTCCCATGGATAATGAAAGACCTTAGGGCTTTTGTTTAAAATCAATCCACTTACTTTTTGGAAATCTTTTAGCCGAACTACGAGGTTTTGATCTTGTAAAGCTACGTAGGCAATGGATCTTTCCATCCAAACACAAAAATAATAAAAATTATATATTCTTTTCTCATCCTCCCAATCAATGTTTGCACAATAAATATTTTCATAAACAATATCTTTTGCAACAATTTGTGAAAAGGGTTCCCTAGGAGTACCTAGGATGCTTTCGGTGCCTAACACCTTCCCTTTGCATAATTACCCCCTTACCCAGATCTCTGACCTTTCATTAGTTTTCTATGTGTAAAACTTCTTAGGCTTTTGTTCGCTCTTTAGCCATTCCTTTGGATAAATAAAAGTGTGGTGGCGACTCTATCTTTGTATTCTTTGCTTTTGATTTAGTCAATAAATCATAAAGTGATGAATACACCGCTACACCATGTGGAATTAAAGTTTTGACACCAAATATGTTCTTGCTCGATCTGTGAAATACATGAGGTTTTAGGTTGATTTGATATGATATTCATGATCCTCGTTGAAGGAGCTTTCGAACCATATATATTTCTTCCATTTCTGGAAAAATCCACGGCGGAGCTCCGCCTGGTTGGCCGGAAAAGATGGTTGCTCCGCCGTCTGGTTCAGTCCCTAGGGTTTGTGATGAAACGCATCGTTTCATATCCAACGCTTCTTAACGAGGCGTGCGTGTGTTCGATCCTGGCGTGTGCGTGCTTCTGATTTTTATTTTGAATGTTCTCATCCTTAGAGCGCGAGTTCGATCCTGACATGTGCATGTTTCTGAATTTTATTTTTGAATTCTCATTTCCCTGGCCTGGCGTGGGTTCGAACCTGGCAGCATGCATCATTTTGAATATTATTTGAATATCACTTTCCCTCCATTTATTTCAAATTATTTCATTTCATTTCTTCAATTTTAAAAAATCATTAAAAATAGTAAAAATGTCCAATTTGATCTCAATTTTTTTTCACAATCTTGTTTTGATCTCTACTTTTTTATAGGATTTATTTCATGACTTGTTGGTTGCTGGATTTTTAAGTATGAATTTTTACTTGAATCTTATGCCAACTTGATATGTCATTGATAAATGCTTTGTGAAATGCTATGTGTTGATCCAATTGATCTGAAATTTGGCATGCTTGATCCTCACATGTGGTATGATTTTTGAGCTTTGGTTTGAGATTTTTATCATATGCCATCACTGTTTTGGACACATGAAGATATGTTGTGACAATTTGTGTCACATTTTTGGTATTCAATTTGTGCATTTATATTTACCTATCATTTGAGCTCTTCTGGATTTGATTTTTTGCACATTGCTTGTTCGTAACATGAGTAACTTGCATAAAAAATTTCATGATCATTGGATGCTTTTCTGTTTTGATTTGGATTTTCTAATTTGGATGTCCATTTTATGCTCACTTGCTTGCCTTTGCATTACATGGATCATTCGATGCATTTGTCTTGTGAATTGATGTTGGTCCTTTTGGGGACATCTTGTGACATGTTTAAATGTGCATTATGAAAAATATTGTCTTCTGTTTTGATAATTTGGTTTGGTTTTGGACCTAGTCTTTACACTAGTGTTTTTGTACATAACTAATTGTGCCTTGTGTTTCAGGTTTGGACATTTAGCATTAATGGTTGGATTTGCTCTCACTTTGTGAGATGCAAATGCTTTTGATTACTAACCCTTGCTGTTTTGTAGGTCAATTTATGTGATGAACTCGTTTGAGTACTTGCATTTGTGCCTTGCATTGAGTTGTAAATATTGGAAAGTTCCACTGTTTGTCTATTGTTTTTCTGATTGAGATATTAATTGTTTAAGCTTTTGTACAGGTACATTATTTGCTTGCTAGCTTTGCTTTTGCTTAAGCTTTGGATTGTGGTTGACACACCACTGAGGTAGTTTAGCCTTCTTACTCCATGTAGTCTGGAAGTCCTGTCACCTTTTGGGTAGGCATTTTGGATGAAGTCCTCCTTATGAGGCTCTGATTGTGTTTGTTTACATTTGTGCCAAAGACCTCTAAATGAGGCATGTTACTTGATAAGTCCTCCTAAGTGAAGAGGAAATTGACAGATAGAAGGGATTAGCAATCAATCCCCTGTTATTCAGTGAGTCGTTCATGATGCTCGCACTACGTGCTGATGCTCTAGAACATGTACCCAAGATCTCTGTATAGAGTCAGTCAAGTGGAGTAGGGTCGCTCTTTCTGGATCCCCACGCTTTCTTTGACATTGAGCTCACCCAGGCCAGGGTTAAGAGCATGAGGTCTCATCCTCATTACCATTTTTGATCTGCTCACCCTAACTCTCAATGTTAGTGGTTAAGAGCTCCTGTTTACCCTTACAGTTTGGCTTGTTTGTCGAGGTTGATATGACCCCTCTTGACTAAAGCCTACCCATTGTTTGGGCCTCTTGTGTGGATATAGTGTGTGATACTTGTTCACTGGTGTTGATGTTTTTGAGTTGACTTGCTTCCTGTGTGAGTTTGGTTCTGATTAGAGACTTCAACTTAGGGATTATGGATTGCATGACAACTATTAGGCTCGAGTCTTAGTCTCCCTATTAGTTTGTTATTTCCCTGGTCTCTGGTTAGGAGAGTGTTTTCTCCCCTGTAAAGGGGAACTACGTCGCCCTGATTCTCATACCAGATGAGATACGTAGGCAGGAGATCGAGCGACATCTCTCCGGGCACCCTTTTGTTTTTTGAGTGTGTTCAGCCTTTTTGTTTCTTTTGACGTCTCAGCGTCTCTTTGTGTTTGTGTGATAAATATTAGGCTCGAGTTCCAGACTCCCTATTAGTTTGTCAGTCTGAATAACCTTTTTCTTTGGTGTTCGCTGGTTAGCATGTGCTATTGTTTGGAGTCGGATGTAAGTCCATGTATTGGCATTCTATTTCCTTGTTTGTGTTGTTTGTTAGGAGTCGAATATAAGTCCATGTATTGGCATTCTGTTTCCTTGTTTGTGTTGTTTGTTAGGAGTCAGATATAAGTCCATGTATTAGCATTTTGTTTCCTTGTTTGTGTTGTTTGTTTGGAGTCGGATATAAGTCCATGTATTGGCATTCTGTTTCCTTTTGAGTGTTTCTTTTAACGTCTCAGCGTCTCTTTTCGGTGTTTTGTTTCGGCGTGCGTTAGCCGAGCTACGAGTGCTTTGATTCTTCTCTGGATAGAGAAGATACGTAGGCATAGGATGCGATATCCTAGCGAGCATGTTCCCCATTTCCCCGAACTACGTTGACTCTGATGTTTGTTTCTGACAAACTACGTAGGCTTAGGATGCGACATCCTGCCGAGTCCCCCTCCTCCATCTTCTTTCATCTGTTTTATTATTCCAGTTTGTGCAATTTCTTCGAGCAGTTTATTAGTAACCTTTTCCTATTCTTTTGAGCGTGGATCCCGTCGAGTACGGCGGACGTGAGGGGTGTTAATACCTTCCCCTTGCGTAACCGACTCCCGTGCCTTGTAGTCTCTGGTCTTAAGACCATTCCTTTCCCCTTCTTAGGTTAGTCCTGCGCTTCCTTTCCGTCATAGGGATAATAGCGTCGGTGGCGGCTCTGTAAACTTGTTTTTTTTCCGCCGGTTGTTTTTCGCGTTACGACAGCTGGCGACTCTGCGGGGACTGAAGTTGACCTCTTGCTGGTCCATCTTCCCTAAGCGAGTCAATCCTAGCGTTCTCTAGCGTAGTTTTTAGGGTAGTTTGGGTTGCTTTTATTGCTCTATTTATTGCATTTATGATTATTATATTGTGATTATGTTTGCATGCATCATATTATCATTGTGCTGGATTCTGGACAGGTGTGGTTCCTATGATTTGGGGTGGGTGTTCTGAGTGGGGCTAAAACCCAAGCCCGAGTATACACCTAGGATTAGCGTGGTCTCATGTCCCCTCACATGTTGGATTAACATGATGTTGCGATGTGACATACCACAGCCGGACGAGGTTCTTCTGAGAGAAACTCTTCCTTGTGGAGTTTCCACTATGGTTGGGTTTATCTCTTTTGAGTTGTTGACTTCGGCGACCGTTCTTTCCCGGATCTTTGGTTTAGATGATCTTATGAGAGCTGCAACGGTACACCCGAAAGGGCAAACCTGTTGAGTATCTTGTCCGATTGTCGAGACCATTATCCGCCTTAGGATGACCTTATAGAATTCACCTGTGAGGGGAGGGTTTGATTCCTACAGATGCAGATTCTGTTGGTGACTCTTTGATGGTGACTAATGCTTCAGTTCTTGATCTGAGTTCTATTTATAAGTCGGATTTATGGATATTTACTTCTGATACGCCGGAGTTCTGTCCGTGGTATTTATCAGCAGGTTCCGTTTATTTCGCATCCCCGGGTTGAATTTGGAGTTATTTGTTCAGAGGGTCATGTTGTTATCAGATCAGTGGCTTTCAAGTGATGATGGCGATGTATCCTCCGTTCCCTTTATTTCGGAACTCCCGAGTTGGATTTATGGTTACTCAGTCCCTCAGATGGTTGTGATCAGTTCAGAGACCGGAATCCAGTACAGTGGATGTTCAGATGACTTGGAGGATGGCACTATGCATTGCATTCATGCATCTGCATCATTCCCATTTTGCATTTATCTGCATCTAACTCATGTTTATCCATATGCAGGGTACATTCTCGATTGAGATCTTGGTTGAGAGGCATCCTTGTTCCAGATATGAGGACCGACTTGGAAGCTGATGTTGTATACAGTTTCTTCGATCCAGAGATCAGCGTGCTAAAGGGTATGATAGCATTGATTACACCTGACCATGTAGGGATGTTCCATGAGGCTTATGGTGGTATTACGAAGATGGTTTTCAGGCTCACAGATGGGGGTAGGGACGCCATCCATACTCTTCTCCAGTTTTATGATTCGGGTTTGAGATGTTTCGTCTTCCCGGATTACTTGTTGGGACCTTTGATGGAGGACTATGCCAGTATATTGGGTATTCCGGTCAGAAACCAGATTCCTTTCTATGTCACTAAGGAAGAACCTGATGTTGGTGAGATCTCTCGTGCTCTTTATTTTAGCGCCGAAGTGACTAAGGGAGGTTTGAAGGAGAAAGGAAGGTTGCCCGGTTTTCATCTGAGTTTCTTGGAGGCTAAAGCCAAGGAGCATGTTGTGTTGGGTAATTGGAAGGTCGTTTGTGCTTTACTTGCTGTAAGCATTTACGGAATCATCTTGTTCCCTAATAAGAAGAATTTTATGGACATTAATGCCATTCGGGTGTTTGCTCAGAGGAATCTCATTCCTACCTTGATCGGGGATGTTTATTACTCGGTCCATAATCGGAACGAGAAGCGACGTGGGTGATTGGTTAGATGTTCTGCTCAACTGTTATACAAATGGTTCATGGGATATTTGCCTGCCAGGGGTGCCTTTGTTCTTCTTGACCATACGGTTAATTGGGCAACCAAGCTGATGGGTTTGAGAGCCAAGGACATAGCTTGGACTCACATTGATGAGGCTGGACGAGACTTTATTTACAGTTGCGGGAGTTTTCCCAATGTACCTCTTATGGGAGTTCAAGGTTGTATTAATTACAACCCGATGTTTCTTAAGAGGCAAATGGGGTTTGCTATGGAGGTTCCTCCTCTCGAGTGTGAGATTCAGGACTCTTGTTACTTCCCGATTGAGGGTAACCGGTCATCGTTGGAGATAGTGTCTGAGGCATGGCGTAACATTCAAAGGAAAGGCGAGATTCCTTTTGGGAGAGCTAATAACAAGTCTTTTCCCCCGTTTGATGATTGGCTCAGAAAGAGGGTGGAGCTCACTCATCTACCATTTCCTGTGGGTGATCTTTGGTATCCATTGATTGAGGGGCCATGTTCTTCTGTCAGCATGGAAGGATTTCTAGAGATGAAGAGGGAGAGAAATCAACTGCAAGCAGAAAAGACTGAGTTGGAGATGAGTGTTGCTAGGATTCAAATGGCTAATCAGGAAGTCAATGGGAAAGCAGAAGACCAGGCTAAGAGACATGCTCTTGAGGTGAAGCGTTTTGAGGTAGATACCGCTTATTATTGCAAGATCAGTCAAGCGTTAGAGTCATCTACGAAGGAGCATGACATTACCAAGGAGAAGTTGGCTAGAGCATTGAAAGTCATTGAAGATGAGAAGAAGAGACAAGTCCTTGTGAAGACTCAGAGGGAAGCTAGAGCCAAAGTCCTCACCGCCGAGTGGGAAGCAAAGCTGAAAGTTAAGGAAGAAGAGCAAGCGAAGATTATGGCCGAGAGAGATTATTATCTTGCTGAGAGGGACCATTATTTTCGACAGATGAAGATTCATCCGAAAGAGGTGGGAAGACTTCAGCAGGAGAACACTGAGCTCAGGTTCGCTATGAAGTTTACCATGATGGTTGATGATGCAGAGCCTTCTGTGGGACCTTCTTCAGATTAGCTTTTATTGCAGTTACTATCATGTATTGGATTACCGTTAGACATGTTGACGGAATTCACTTGCTTGTATTTCTTTCTGATTCTGGAGAATTGTAAATTTGATTTGTATCAAATGTGATATATGACTCTTGCACGTGTAGTTCACTTTCGATATACAGTGTTTATTGTCATCCAATGATTGATCTTCAAGCTTTATTTGCTTTTCTGTGCGCACTCACATAACACACACATGGTCGGGTGATATCTTTGCTAAATCATAACTCTCTGTTTTGTATGGGAAAACCAGATGATTGATGTCAGAATGTTGCTGTCAGATTATTATCTGTCTCGATGAAACCAGGATCGAAAGACAGAGTGTTCCTCATATGGATAGACATTGCATTCATGCATGAATCATAATAACTTGTCTTCTATTTTCCAGGTGTCAGTTTCTAACATGTTTGATTGTTATAAGAATCATTTCTCGCGCACGTAGAATCATTCCCTTGCACGTAGCTCGTCCGCACAGATACCCTACCAGGCGCAACAAATCCAAACTGATGGATCCACCCAACGCTGACATTCTCGAGCTGAAAGAGAAGATGGCAGAGTTGATCAACGTCATGCAAGGGTTCGCCCTGGGGCAGAAGGCACTTGTTGATAAAGTGGAGAAGCTTGAGTGGGCTTCGGTTGCCAATAGTGGCAATAATCAAGAGGGTATCTCCAACAATGGTCTTGGTGGTTCTGGGGATGGTGGTGATCCCAGAAGGAAGGCAACTACTGCTGGTGTAGTTATCAACAATGGTGGTGGGTTTGGTTTCGGTACGGGCGGTGGGCCAGGTCCTGTGAAGGATAATCAGTTTCCTCCTTTCTTTGGGGCTATGGAGGATAAAGAAGAAGATCAGTTCTCTGTGCTGAACGAGCAATTTGGTCAGTACGGTATTCAGCCACCAAACAAAGAAATTCAGGTACTGGCAGAGAAGTTCAGGGCTCTGGAAAGCCATACCTCTCCTGGGGCTATCAATATGACAAACATACGGCTGGTTGAGGGGATTGTGATCCCACAGAAGTTTAAAGTGCCCACGTTTGATAAGTACAATGGGAGTTCTTGCCCGAAAACTCATCTCTAGGCCTTTGTCCGAAAAATATCTGCCTATACTATGGATCAGAAGCTCTGGATGTACTTCTTCCAGGACAACTTGTCTGGTGGGTCTCTGGAGTGGTATACCAAGTTGAGATCATCAGATATCAAGAGCTGGCAGGATTTGGGAGATGCTTTCTTTAAACAATACCAATTCAATGCTGACATGGCACCTAGCCGTACCCAGTTGCAGGGTATGTCTCAGAAGCCAAATGAAGGGTTTAAAGAGTATGCACAAAGGTGGAGAGAATTGGCTGCCAGAGTTCAACCTCCGTTGGTAGATCAGGAGATGTCTGATCTATTCATGGGTACCCTTCAGGGGACTTTTGCTGAAAGGATGGTGGGTTGTCCCATCACTGGTTTTGCAGACATCATAGTGGCTGGTGAAAGAATTGAAAGCTGGTTGAAAATGGGGAAGATACAGGCAAATGCTTCGTCGTCTGGGTCGAAGAAGCCATTCAGGAATGGTCAGCGTAAGAAGGAGGGTGACACGAGTGTTGTGTATGCCCAAAGAGGACATGGTAGGGATCGTTACTACCAGTATTCTGTTGCAGTAACAATTCCTGCTGATAATCAACCTGCACAACAACAACAACAGCCACAGCAACGACAACCGTTTCAACAGAGAACACAACAGGCCGGGAATCAAGTGAGAGGAAGGATGACTGATCGTCTGTTTGATAGGCCACCCGTGACATATGCCTTTCTGTTGAATAAGTTGAAGGATCTTGCGTTGGTACAGTTGAGGACGTTAGCTCCGGTAAGACCAGATCAGAGGCCTGTGAACTATGATGAGAACGCCAAATGCGGATTCCATTCCGGTACCCCTGGACACAATGTTGAGAATTGTAAAGCCTTCAAGCATGTTGTCCAAGATTTGGTAGACTCCAATGCCATCAATTTTGCACCATCGCCGAATGTTAATGTTAATCCCATGCCGACGCATGGTCCAATGGGGGTGAATGCAATTTCTGAGGATGTAGGCCATAGCTGTGCGGTGGGTGAAGAAACTGACAGTGACTGCGAGCTGGACTCGTGGATAAAACCGTGCGTACCAGGAATGGAGATCCAGAACTGGAAGGCCGAAAAGATCATCACTGTCACTCTACATGAAGAGTAATATTTCTGTTTTTCAATTCTGTCTGCATGAAAACCATGCGTTTTTCCCGAAACGTAATGGTTCATTGTAAGGGCCACCTCATGTGTTTCATTTTGCAATATTTGCATCATCAATAAAAGGATGTTTTTTTTCACTAAAAGCGGTGTTCCCTGTTTTTCATTTATTTTTGTAGTTTAAAAAATATAATAAAAATGGCAATGTTTGTTTTCATTTTCCATCTTTGTAAATTGCTTCGTTCCGGTTCTAAAGCAATGCATGAATCAACATTCATGCAGATGCGATCATTCTCCGGATCTCATTGATAACAATCCTGTTACACCCTCATATGACTTCGACAATCCAATCTATCATGCCTAAGAAGAAGGCGAAGAAGATTGTGAACTGCTGGAAGAATTAGCCAGGTTGTTGAAGCAAGAGGAGAAGGTGATTCAACCGCACGAGGAGCAAGTCGAGATTGTGAATCTGGGTAACGAGGAGGTCAGAAAAGAAGTAAAGGTTGGGGCTGCTTTGGAGGTGAATATCAAGAGTAGAATGGTAGCCTTGTTGAAAGAGTATGTTGATATCTTCGCCTGGTCTTATCAAGATATGCCAGGGTTGGATGCCGATATCTTTGTGAACAAGTTGCCATTGAGAGAAGACTGTCCTCCAGTGAAGCAGAAGTTGCGCAGAACTCGACCTGAGATGGCCATGAAAATTAAAGAGGAAGTACAGAAGCAGTTGGATGTTGGTTTCCTAGCTGTCACTAATTATCCGCCTTGGGTCGCGAACATTGTGCCAGTACCGAAGAAGGATGGAAAGGTGAGGATGTGTGTGGACTACCGGGATTTGAACAGAGCTAGCCCGAAATACGATTTCCCGTTACCTCACATCGATGTGTTGGTAGATAATACGGCTCAGTTCTCGGTGTTTTCCTTCATGGATGGCTTTTCTGGCTATAATCGGATTAAAATGGCGCCAGAGGATATGGAGAAAACAACGTTCATTACACCATGGGGCACTTTTTGTTATAAGGTGATGCCATCCGGTCTCAAGAATGCCGGTGCCACGTATCAAAGGGCTATGGTGACTTTGTTTCATGATAGAATTCATCATGAGATTGAATGCTATGTTGATGACATGATAGCAAAGTCCCAAACAGAAGAGGGGCATCTGTTAGATTTGGCCAAATTGTTTGACCGGTTGAGACAATTCAGACTGAGGTTGAATCCGAATAAGTGCACTTTTGGAGTGCGGTCCGGTAAGTTGATGGGGTTTATTGTGAGTGAAAGAGGAATCGAGGTTGATCCTGCTAAAGTAAAAGCAATACAAGAAATGCCTGAACCGAGAACAGAGAAGGAGGTTCGTGGTTTCTTAGGTAGATTGAACTACATTTCACGGTTCATATCTCATCTAACAGCCACGTGTGAACCCATATTTAAGTTGTTGAGAAAAGATCAAACGGTCAGGTGGAATAATGATTGCCAAGCGGCATTTGAAAAGATAAAAGAATATTTGCAGGAGCCTCCGATTCTGATGCCTCCTGTGGAGGGATGACCGTTAATTCTGTATTTGAGAGTCCCCGAGGGGTCTATGGGGTGTGTACTGGGGCAGCATGACGAGTCTGGTCGAAAAGAGCACGCAATTTACTACCTTAGCAAAAAGTTTACCGACTGTGAAACACGATAGTCACTGCTCGAGAAAACTTGTTGTGCTTTGGTATGGGCTGCTCGCCGACTGAGACAGTATATGCTGGTCCATACCACTTTGTTGATTTCCAAGATGGATCTGGTCAAGTATATATTTGAGAAGCCAGCATTGACCGGACAGGTTGCGAGATGGCAAATGATTTTGACTGAGTATGATATCCAGTACACCTCTCAGAAAGCAATAAAGGGGAGTGTATTGTCTGATTACCTCGCCCAGCAACCCATTGAGGATTATCAACCGATGAAGTTTGAGTTCCCTGATGAGGACATCATGTTTCTCAAATCGAAAGATTGTGAGGAACCTATCCCGGAGGAGGGGCCTGACCCTGAATCCGAATGGATTCTGATGTTTGATGGGGCCGTTAACGCGAATGGTAGTGGAGTTGGTGCTGTTTTGGTTACGCCGAAGGGATCCCACATTCCTTTTGCTTCCCGGCTAACATTTGAGTGCACCAACAATGTGGCTGAATACGAAGCTTGTATCTTGGATATTGAAGAGTCGATTGATTTGCGAGTCAAGAACCTTGTTATCTATGGAGATTCAACTTTGGTCGTGAACCAGGTTAACGGGAAATGGTGTACGCATCAATCTCACTTAATTCCATACCGGGATTATACGAGGAGATTGTTGACGTTCTTCACCAAGGTGGAATTACACCATGTGCCGAGAGAAGAAAATCCTTTGGCAGATGCTTTGGCTACTCTGGCCGCCTTGATTAAGGTGCAGTGGTGGAATCAATTCCCTAGTGTTGAGGTGGGACGACTGGATAGACCGGCTTATGTGTTTGCTATTGAGGCAGCACCTGATGATGAAAAGCCGTGGTATTATTACATAAAGCGCTATCTGGAAACCCAAGAGTATCCTGAGGGAGCGTCTAAAAAAGACCAAAAGACTCTGAGGAGGTTGGCCATGGCGTTCTATCTGAATAAGGATGGGGTTTTGTACAAGCGGAATTTTGATTGGGTGTTGCTTAGATGTGTCGATGACAAAGAAGCAAGCCAATTGATGAAAGAAGTGCATGAAGGGTCGTTTGGTACCCACGCCAGTGGGAATGCAATGGTGAAAAAGTTGTTGAGAGCTGGATATCATTGGATGACGATGGAGGCTCAGTGTTTCAACTTCGTGCGGAAATGTCATAAATGCCAGATTTATGCAGATAAGGTGCACGTACCTCCAAACCCGTTGAGTTTGATGTCGTCCCTATGGCCGTTTGCTATGTGGGGCATTGATATGATTGGAAAGATTGAACCCACGGCTTCGAATGGGCACCGGTTCATATTAGTGGCTATTGATTACTTCACCAAGTGGGTGGAAGCGGCATCTTATGCAAATGTGACGAAACAGGTCATTGCCAGGTTCCTCAAGAGAGACATCATTTGCAGATATGGGGTTCCTGAAAGAATCATTACTGATAATGGTTTTAATCTCAACAACAAGATAATGGCAGAACTGTGTCGGGAGTTCAAGATCGAGCATCACAATTCTTCTCCTTATCGTCCAAAGATGAATGGGGCGGTTGATGCGGCTAATAAGAATATTAAGAAGATTGTGCAAAAAATGGTCGTGACCTATAAGGATTGGCACGAGATGTTGTCGTTTGCGTTGCATGGGTATCGAACCTCGGTGCGTACATCTACTGGTGCAACGCCTTTCTCCCTTGTGTATGGAATGAAGGCCGTGCTACCGGTTGAGGTCCAGATTCCGTCGTTGAGAGTCCTGATAGACGTGAAATTGGAAGAGGCTGAGTGGATAAGGACTCGGTATGAAGAGTTGAGCCTGATTAAGGAAAAGAGGTTGGCGGCCATTTATCATGGGCAGTTGTACCAACAGCGGATGAAGCGTGCTTTTGACCAAAAGGTGCGACCTTGTGTGTACCATGTGGGAAATATGGTGTTGAAAAGGATCCTTCCTCCTCAGAACAATCGTCGGGGCAAATGGACACCCAATTATGAAGGTCCATTCGTGGTCAAGAAGGTTTTCTCTGGCGGAGCCTTGTTGTTGACGACCATGGATGGTGAGGATTTTCCATCCCCTGTGAATGCGGACGCAGTTAAAAAATACTTCGTATAAGAGACCCGTGATCGCTCGACTGTGTGAGTCGAGAATGGGATACAAACTGCAAGTGCACAGTTCTATCGCGTAGTTTTAAAAGATATCGATCCCACAGGGACTTATGAATCGATGTACCGTTATCTAAGGTTACTACGTAAATCTAAGGTGAAAATGTTTGATTGTTTGGGGAAGGGAGCTAAGAGCTAAACTAATATCTAGATTAAATATCAATAAAACGGATATCGGTATGTAGTTCGTCAAAACTAGGGAATCAATTCCTTGTCGGTCTCTCGGTTTTAAAATAAATCGTTTCGACTAACTTTATTGGTTAAAGGTTTTATCTCAAACTCTCGCTCTGTTGAAGAAACCATGATCTTATGTTAATGTTGCTGTCACTTATAATTAAGTCAAAAATCATATTTTGAAAACAATAAAGTTGCAGAAACTCTTTTTAAGAAAATACTGACCGTTTTAAACACCCTTATCTCAAACTTTCGCTCTGTTGACTTAGGTTATACAATTAAATCTAAATGCTTAACTCTCGTCCTCACATTCAATCTTTAAAAATACTTTTGGAAAAAGGTCAGAATTTAATTAATTCTAAAACTTGCTCTCGCCCTGAGATAGATTTAATGACTAACTTACACTGTCCAGTTAAAACCTCAAACTCTCGCTCTGTTGGTTTCAACTTCTTTATGTCTTTTACTTTTGTAAAAAATCTTGTTATTAAACCTGTAAGTTAAGACCATAAAAAGATTGATTCTAATTTTAAGTTTGAATAGACCGACTTAGTTTTGATCCCTCTTTCTGCTTACTTTACATACCGATACCTAGGCAAATTAGCCAGACATGCTAAATAAATAAGAATCTATATCATGCATAAACAGACTCATTCCAGGCATGCAATGTAAATAAACAGTAGAATAAAGCATAAAAATTAAATAACAATTAAAGAACCTGAATGCGTAATACAATGGTCTTGAACACTCCACCACAAGCCGGTAGGATTTGTTCTTCGATTCTTCAATTAAACAGTAAATTAAATCAAGGAAATAAAAAAACTCGAAAATAACGTAAGGTTAAATCCGGTATAAAGTTGCCCAGTAGTTTCCGGTGTAGAAACTACTACGCGAAAAATATCTAAAAGCTAAGAACGGGGAAAATAAATTGCAAGGGAAAAAGAAAACAAAACTTGCAAAATAAAATAAATAAAGTGAACGATGCTGGAAAGGAAGAAAAATAGGCAAAGGCGTGAAAAAATAAATTTGGCAGAGCTTCCGCAAGACTGAGCGTGCAAAAACTGTGTGTCTGGAAGTTCCCAATTTGCTGCTATTTATAAGCTGCTGGTGTAACCACTTTTCAAGGGTTTCCGCGTGCATGGTAGTAGGCTTCCGAGGGTTAAGCGTGAGTGGAAGTGGGCTTCAACGTGGTCAGTTGAGTTCCTTGCGCCAAAAATATAGAGGACTGGTGTGACGTTCGTCACACCATGTGTGACGTCCGTCACAAGGCTGCTTCGCGTGACGCTCGTCACGCGTCCTGTGACGTCCGTCACAGGCACAGCATTGGTGACTTGTGCGCTTTGGGCTGGGCTTTGGCCTTTGGTTCCTTTTCTCTCCTTTTTGTTGCTTTTTACCCCTCCTTTTCTTCCCTTTTTCACTTTTGCTTCAAAATGGGTACCTGATATAAATAGAAAAGAAATACTGCATAATATCTGATAAAATGGGATAAATTAGCGTAAATGATAAAATAATTTAATTGAATTAAGTCTTAAAAAGCGATATAATTTCGTGTTATCAAACTCCCCCATACTTAAATCTTTGCTTGCCCTCAAGCAAAATTCAGTATAGAACTTGTTAAAAGTTTTAGCCGGATGAAATTTTAAAGCACACATCAATTCGTACTAGGTTGCCAATGGATTTTTGTTTAGGAGGACTTGAGTTTAATCTTGACATCAACAACTACCGTTACAACTTAGATAACCCTACCTTATGCCGATCGGTTCAAGTACCCTATGATAGCTATCCTGGTTCCTTTAGTCTTATTTTGCCCGTTTTCATTCTAGCGAAATCACATTAAGCCCTTTATCCTTTCGCGCACATAGTGGAGTAACCGGTTAGTGACTATGATCCGCTTTTAGCTAGAAGTTCTGGTACATAAGTCGGATAACTTCATTATTCAGTCCATTGCAAATTGCGGGGGATCGAACCGTAGTCCGCCCTACCAAGTTCAGTACCAGATTCCTACTGAACCAATTCATAATGGATCTTTCGTATTGTGCTTTTGCATGATCTGCAACCTTTAGGTTAAATGATCTGGTAAGGATCACCTAGTTTAATTTTCTTAGGTTACTTTGGGGATCATTCACTTATATTCATCGGCTCTCCACGTAGTTTGCTATTAAGATGGTGCTGACTTCTGTATAAACTACTTGGGGTTGCCATAGAACTAAAAGTTCAAGGAATCGGTATGATAGGTACTTATCCTGATCTAACATATTGAGGTTCTCAGAGCGTTGTTATGGTAATGATTTTGTTTTGATTTCACTCAAATTTTATAAAGTAGGCGACCTTTATACTTATTGGGTGTGTTAAAATTTTTGTTATGGCTCAAGAAAGTTGAGGGAAATAGATAATAGAAACTTTCACATTCAGGACTTAACTTAAAAAAAATATTTTGTTTTTATAAGGAAATAACAATGAAAAGGGAGAGTACAAACTTGAAACAAAGATGAGAATGGAAAGAATAATTTCCCCCCCATACTTGAACTAAACATTGTCCTCGATGTTTGAAGGGAAAGAAATACAAAATATAAAGGAAAAAGAAAAATACAACTAAGGCTGCCTTCCACCTCTGGTTCTTGGTCCTGGTGATCTTTGACGTATGTCTAAGCTGTCGAATCTGCTAAACAACTCAGTAAACCGCTGGTCGGTTATGGGTGCAAAGGAAGGTTAAATCGGCTCTACGGAGCATCCACTCGATACCTTGGAGTAAGCCCAATTGTTGTAAACAAGTTAAATCGGGGTACCTGGTGGGAGCGACGCCTCGCTGTTGGAAGCGCTCGAATTGCTCTTGCTGATAGTTGTCATCTCCGGATCGGAAGATGATATTTCCGAAATCTTGATTTCCCGCCATTGTGATGAATTTTTGAATGAGTGATTTGGAAGAGAAAAGAATTGTATATTTGATATGAGAGAGTTGTTTGTGGTGAAAGAAGGAAGTTTGGAGGGTATTTATAGGTAAAATGTGGGAGATGAAAAAGAAAGAGTGGTTGAAAAGTAATTAATTGTGGTAAATGAAAAATGAATGGGGAATGTAAAAAGGTGGGAGGTGTAACGTTCGTCTCCAACGGCTCCCTAACGTTCACATGTCTGAGAGGCGTTACGCTCGTCACAAGGCTGTGACGCTCGTAACAGGCACTAAGTGTGCCGCCCGTCATGGGTGGTGTGACGCTCGTCACACTTCCTTTTTGGAAAGGCTTAGTAGCGCTTCACAGAATCACTTGGTAGCGTAATTTAATATTTTATTCTGCTTATGAACGTTTTAGTCTGTAGCTTAATTTAGTATGCATGCTTAATTGCTTTGTATAATAATAATAATAAGTAATAACAGTAGAGCATAATAGGCATTGCAAAATAAATTAACTAAACAGATTCAAATAAAAATTGATCATAATGTATTACAGGAAGGGCAAATAATAAAATGAAATAGAAATAAACATGAATTCAAATAACATTAATGAAAAAATCTAGCCTAAAACTAAATAACTTAGAAAGAAAAATAACTAAATTCCATCTATCTTCGGATCTCTGGCCGGAGGAGTAAAAGAGTTAACGTGATGCCGTAACATACGTAACTGACTTGCCGTGCTGCTCATGTGTTCTAGGACTGCAAGTCTCAAGCTGTGGAAGTCTTCCCTGAGGGCGTTTTGTTCTGACATCAAGGCTTCAATGACGGTTTTAATATCTGTTCCTGGCATATGATGTCGGAGATCAGGCATGGCTGATTCTTCGGTCAGGACAGGCTGAGGAGGAGGATCAATATCATGGTAGCCGGATGGAGTCTGAGGGTCAGATTCAGCAAGAGAGATATGGTCAACATAATGCTCATAGTCATCACAAATCTCATAATCCTGGATGGATTCAGTGGATCCAGCAGGAGTTGGGGTTTCATTCAGGTTGTAGAGCCAGTTCCTTTGGTTATGAACACTAGTCCTAGGATCGGGCAGGGTGAATAGGCAGAGAACCTGGTTATCAATAACGAGCTCAAACTCATCAGACCCTATGTTTGCTATAAACATAGTGTTGAAGAGGAAAGGTATACTCATAGTGGTAATGCCACAAAAAGGGTTCAGGTCAAGCATAGGCTGACGTAGTCCAATAGCATTACCTATCATAGTTATCAGGCCGCCTATTCTAATGGGTGCTCTCTCATCCTGGATAAGGTGGTCCAAATTAGCTAACATAAAAGTAGCACCGTTTACTGGACGGTTCTGGGAAGCACAAAATATGATGAAGAGTTCATCACGTGAAACTGAAGTACTATTTGGCTTCTTCCCAAATAAAGTGTGGGTCAGGATCTTATGGAAATAGCGAAAAGCCGGGTTATGTATGTTTCCAGAGAGAAACTCATGTTCTTCGGGCTCATCATTTCCAGTCAGCTTACCCCAAAAGTGTTCAAGCTCTCTATATTCAAGAAGTTCTTCCTGGCTTATAGTGAATGTATCAAAGGAGGTAGGAAAACCCAAAAGGTTGGTGAAGTCTCTAGTATTAAATTGGTACTCCATATTGAACATTCTGAACTGGATAAAACCTCTGGTAATTCCTTTTCCATGGCTAGGTAGATAGATTAATGAACTAAGGAATTCTAATGTGAGTCTCCGGTAGGTGGTGAAAGGTCTCAGAATAGGGGAGGTCTCCCATCCTATCTGATTCAGCAAAAACAGGACACTCTGTCTCAGTCCAAGGGCAGTCATAGCCCAATCATCAGCATATAAACTAGGTAGCATCTCTCTAGTGGCTAGTTCTTCAAACCTTCGTTTCTGAGCCATTCCTCTGAACTTGATACCCATACGGTCAAAATGTCCCATCTGGTTAGTGTTAACTAGAGAAAAGAAAACATGAGTTTAAGTCAGGATTTGGCCAAATGCCGAAAGAAGAATAGAATTATTATTAATATATATAGATATATTTTTTTCTTTTTGAATAAATCAATAATGAATACTAAATAGAAATTAAAAGAATAATTAAGAGAAAAATAGAGAAATGATAATAATAATAAAATAATAAAATAACAAATTAATTTGTGGGTTGTCTCCCACTAAGCGCTTTGTTTAAATGTCGCAAGCTCGACAGAGAAACTGTTAAATATTGTCTATGAGTCCTGGGGGCGTTTCGTCTAAGTGTAGAATTTGCGAATCCTCGTTGGTTTCCGCATAGTGATAATGTTTCAGACGTTGCCCGTTTACGGTGAACGGTTCTGTAGATTGTCCTTTAATTTCTACCGCTCCACTGGGAAAGATTTTAGTGATATGGAAAGGTCCTGACCATCTGGATCGTAGTTTTTCCCGGAATAATTTTAGTCTGGAGTTAAATAAGAGTACTGCGTCGCCTTGCTTGAAGATTTTCCTTGATATACGCTTATCATGCCATTGTTTTGTTCTTTCTTTATAGATTTTGGCATTTTCATAGGCGTCTCTTCTGAGTTCCTCTAATTCGTTTATGTCAAGGATTCTCTTTTCACCGGCGGCTTTATAATTCAAATTTAAATTTCTAATAGCCCAATAGGCTTTGTGTTCTAATTCTACCGGGAGGTGACAGGATTTTCCATAAATGAGCTTAAATGGGGTCGTCCCTATGGGAGTTTTATAAGCAGTTCGGTATGCCCATAAAGCTTCTGGTAATTTCAATGACCAATCTTTCCTTGAAGTGGCGACCGTTTTTTCTAGTATTTGCTTGATTTCTCTGTTAGATACTTCCACTTGTCCACTGGTTTGAGGGTGGTAAGGTGTTGCTATCCTATGTCTCACTCCATATTTAAGTAGTAGTTTTTCGAGTACCTTGGATATAAAGTGCGATCCACCATCACTGACTACTATCCTTGGGATGCCAAATCTCGGAAAAATTATATTTTTAAAGAGTCTAGTTACTACTCGGGTGTCATTAGTTGGAGAAGCTATAGCTTCGATCCACTTTGATACGTAGTCAACCGCCACGAGTATGTACTTGTTACCGAAAGAGGATGGAAACGGTCCCATGAAGTCTATTCCCCACACGTCAAAAATCTCTACTTCCAAAATACCATTTTGTGGCATCTCGTCACGTCTAGATATGTTTCCCGTGCGTTGACATCTGTCACACTCCTTAATAGCCGCATGTACGTCCTTCCATATAGTTGGCCAATAAAAGCCAGCTTGTAGGATTTTAGAGCAGGTCTTGGATGTACTTGTGTGTCCACCATAAGGCGCGGAGTGACAGTGTTGGATTATATTTTCTACCTCTTCTTCGGGTACACATCGACGGAAAATACCATCGGGACCTCTTTTGAAAAGTAAGGGATCATCCCAGTAATAGTGTTTTATGTCATGGAAGAATCTTTTCTTCTGCTGGTAAGATAAAGTAGGTGGAACTATTCCGGCAGCTAAATAATTTACTAGATCAGCGTACCATGGTATGACAGATATAGCTAAGGTGGTTTCTACTTGCATGTCGGAGTTGTTCTCTTCCAAAGTAGCTATGAGTTTGTCATACGAGAAATCATCATTAATGGATGTTCTTTCTGGTTCAAGGTTCTCAAGTCTAGAGAGGTGGTCTGCTACTACGTTCTCAGTTCCTTTCTTGTCCTTGATTTCTAAGTCGAATTCTTGTAGTAACAAGATCCATCTTAGGAGTCTAGGTTTAGCATCCTTTTTTGTTAGAAGGTACCTGATAGCAGCATGATCAGTGTAAACTATTATTTTGGCTCCTACCAAATAAGAACGAAATTTATCTAGCGCAAATACTACTGCTAGGAGTTCTTTCTCGGTTGTGGCATAATTCATCTGCGCTTCATCCAGGGTTCTGCTAGCGTAATATATAACATGGAGCTTTTTATCCTTTCTTTGTCCTAAAACAGCACCTACAGCATAATCACTGGCATCGCACATTATTTCGAATGGTTCATTCCAGTCTGGTGTCTGCATAATGGGTGCGGAGATCAATGCTTGTTTAAGAGTTTGAAATGCTTTTAAACAGTTATCGTCGAATATGAATTCAGCATCTTTCATTAATAGTCCGGTTAAGGGTTTAGTTATCTTAGAGAAGTCTTTGATGAATCGTCGGTAGAAACCGGCGTGTCCTAAAAAGCTTCGTACTTCTCTCACGGTTCTTGGGGGTTGAAGATTTTCGATTACCTCTATTTTGGCTTTGTCTACTTCAATTCCTCTGTTCGAGATGATGTGTCCTAAAACAATTCCTTCTTGTACCATAAAGTGGCACTTTTCCAATTAAGTACTAAGTTTACTTTTACACATCGTTCAAGAACTCTTTCCAGGTTTTCAAGGCATTCTTCGAAACTTTGTCCGTACACAGAAAAGTCATCCATGAATACTTCCATGATGTTTTCGAGAAAGTCGGCGAAAATTGCCATCATGCATCTTTGAAAAGTTGCAGGGGCATTACACAGACCAAACGGCATTCGTCTATACGCGAAGGTACCAAAAGGGCATGTGAATGTTGTCTTTTCTTGGTCATCAGGGTGAATTGGTATTTGAAAGAAGCCTGAATAACCGTCTAAATAACAGAAATGTGAATGTTTTGCTAATCGTTCTAACATTTGGTCAATGAATGGTAAAGGGAAATGATCTTTTCGGGTTGCTTTGTTTAGTTTCCTATAATCAATGCACATTCTCCATCCCGATTCGATTCGTTTAGTTATAGTTTCTCCTTTTTCGTTTTCAATAACGGTTATGCCTCCTTTCTTTGGTACAACGTGTACAGGACTGACCCATTTGCTATCAGATATAGGATATATAATACCTGCTTCTAATAACTTGGTTATTTCTTTTTTCACTACCTCACTTAGGATCGGATTTAGTCTTCTCTGGTGTTCCCTAGAGGTTTTACCGTCTTCTTCTAACATGATGCGATGCATACAAATAGAAGGGCTTATTCCTTTAAGATCGGTTATGTGATATCCTAGTGCGGTTGGATATTTTCTTAAGATATGTAGGAGTTTTTCTGTTTTGAGTCTTCCTAGATCTGCATTGACTATCACAGGTCGTTCAAGTTCTAAGTCTAGGAATTCATATCTCAGATTTTTGGGAAGTGTTTTCAAATCAGGGGTTGGTTTGTTAAGACACTGCGTAGGATCTGGTGTTATTGCTAAGCATTGTTTAGATTTGTCTTCTAAAAGATAGTCTGATGATTTGTCTTCTCCTGACTCTGCTTCTTTTATGCATTCATCGATGATATCCATGAAGTAACATGTATCTTCTATTGCAGGTGCTTTCAAGAATTTGGAAAGAATGAATTCAATTTTCTCTTCACCTACTTCGAAGGTGAGTCTTCCTCGTTTTACGTCTATGATTGCACCGGCAGTTGCTAAGAATGGTCTTCCTAGTATAATAGGTGTAGTATCATCTTCTCTAATGTCCATAATTGTGAAGTCAGTGGGAATGTAAAACTGACCTATGCGTACGGGAACGTTTTCAAGGATTCCTACAGGATATTTGATGGAACGATCTGCTAGTTGTACAGACATCTTGGTCGGTCTTAATTCTCCCATTTCCAGTCTCTTACATATGGATAAAGGCATAACGCTAATTCCGGCTCCTAAATCGCATAAGGCTTTGTCGATGACAAATTTTCCTATGTGACAGGGTATAGAGAAGCTACCTGGATCCTTGAGTTTAGGGGGCATGTTTTGGATTATAGCGCTACATTCGGCAGGGAGTGTAACGGTTTCACTATCCTCAAGTTTCCTTTTATTAGAAAGAATTTCTTTTAAGAATTTAGCATATGAGGGCATCTGCGTAATAGCTTCGGTAAATGGAATTGTAACGTTTAATTGCTTAAGGAGATCAACAAATTTCTGAATTGGCCTACATCTTTGGTTTTAACAAGCCTTTGAGGGTAAGGTATAGGTGGTTTGTAAGGTGGTGGAGGTACATAAGGTTCCTTCTTTTCTAGGGTTTCCTTATTACTCTCTTCCTTTTCCTTAGGTTCACTTTCCTCAGTAGATTTCTTAGGGTTTTGGTTTTCTATCCTTGGATCAGACGGTCCTTCCACTTCCGTTCCACTTCTTAATATAATTGCATGAGCTTGGCTTCTCGGATTAGGTTGGGGCTGTCCAGGGAATGTACCGGTTGGTGCAGCAGTAGGTGCTTGTTGTTGAGCTACTTGAGATATTTGGGTTTCTAACATTTTGTTATGGGTAGCCAAGGCATCTACTTTGCTTGCTAGTTGTTTAAGTTGTTCGCCAGTGTGTATGTTCTGGTTTAAGAAATCTTTATTGGTTTGTTGTTGGGAAGCTATAAAGTTTTCCATCATGATTTCCAAGTTGGATTTTCTAGGGGTATTATTGTTAGGATTTGGTTTCTGATATCCCGGAGGTATAGATGGGGTTTGATTCGGAGACTGTCCAGGTGCGTATAAAGCATTATTACTCTTATATGAAAAGTTTGGATGATTCTTCCAATTTGGGTTATAGGTATTCGAATAGGGGCTTCCTTGAGCATAGTTTACTTGCTCTGTTTGGATTCCAGTCAAGAGTTGACATTCCGCAGGAGTGTGGCCTTGGATTCCACAGACCTCGCAATTCTGAGTTATAGCAACCACGGCGGTTGGTGGTGATACGTTTAAACTTTCAATTTTCTGGACCAAAGCATCCACTTTTGCATTGACGTGATCAAGGTTACTTATCTCGTACATGCCAGTTTGCGGTTGAGGTTTTTCCACTGTTGTTCGTTCGGTTCCCCACTGATAGTGGTTTTGGGCCATGCTCTCGATAAGCTGGTAAGCATCAGCATAAGGTTTGTTCATTAGTGCACCACCTGCAGCGGCGTCTATTGTCAACCTTGTATTGTATAAGAGACCATTATAAAATGTGTGAATTACTAACCAGTCTTCCAAACCATGGTGTGGGCAAAGTCTCATCATGTCTTTGTATCTTTCCCATGCTTCGAAAAGAGACTCGTTGTCTTTCTGTTTAAATCCGTTTATCTGGGCTCTTAACATAGCTGTTTTGCTTGGCGGAAAATATCGGGCAAGAAAAACTTTCTTCAACTCGTTCCATGTGGTGACTGAGTTGGAAGGAAGAGATTGAAGCCATCTTCTAGCGCTATCTCTTAATGAGAAAGGAAAAAGACGAAGTCGAATTGCCTCTGAAGTGACACCATTAGCTTTAACAGTATCAGCATATTGAACAAATACGGATAAATGAAGGTTTGGATCTTCGGTAAGATTTCCAGAGAATTGGTTCTGTTGCACAGCCTGCAACAGTGAAGGTTTAAGTTCAAAGTTGTTTGCTTCGATTGCGGGCGGAGCAATACCTGAATGCGGTTCATCTTGCGATGGAGCGGCGTAATCTCTAAGAGCACGAGCTGGTTCTGCCATCTCGGTTAAAGAAGGAAAAATGTTTTTGATATCAGGAAGGTTTATAGGAGGGAGATTGTTTTCAGCACGATATTCCCGAATTCGTCGTAAGACTCGGAGATATAGTTCGATATCGTTGATTCGTAAATAGAGCGGTTCGCCTTGAGAGCGAGTGCGTGGCATACAAATCAACGAAAGAAAGAATAGAAGGAAAAAGAAACCTTAGTCTCTACAGCGTAACGGAAGAGTTACGATATCGATTGAATAAAAGTCCCCGGCAACGGCGCCAAAAACTTGATCGCTCGACTGTGTGAGTCGAGAATGGGATACAAACTGCAAGTGCACAGTTCTATCGCGTAGTTTTAAAAGATATCGATCCCACAGGGACTTATGAATCGATGTACCGTTATCTAAGGTTACTACGTAAATCTAAGGTGAAAATGTTTGATTGTTTGGGGAAGGGAGCTAAGAGCTAAACTAATATCTAGATTAAATATCAATAAACGGATATCGGTATGTAGTTCGTCAAAACTAGGGAATCAATTCCTTGTCGGTCTCTCGGTTTTAAAATAAATCGTTTCGACTAACTTTATTGGTTAAAGGTTTTATCTCAAACTCTCGCTCTGTTGAAGAAACCATGATCTTATGTTAATGTTGCTGTCACTTATAATTAAGTCAAAAATCATATTTTGAAAACAATAAAGTTGCAGAAACTCTTTTTAAGAAAATACTGACCGTTTTAAACACCCTTATCTCAAACTTTCGCTCTGTTGACTTAGGTTATACAATTAAATCTAAATGCTTAACTCTCGTCCTCACATTCAATCTTTAAAAATACTTTTTGGAAAAAGGTCAGAATTTAATTAATTCTAAAACTTGCTCTCGCCCTGAGATAGATTTAATGACTAACTTACACTGTCCAGTTAAAACCTCAAACTCTCGCTCTGTTGGTTTCAACTTCTTTATGTCTTTTACTTTTGTAAAAAATCTTGTTATTAAACCTGTAAGTTAAGACCATAAAAAGATTGATTCTAATTTTAAGTTTGAATAGACCGACTTAGTTTTGATCCCTCTTTCTGCTTACTTTACATACCGATACCTAGGCAAATTAGCCAGACATGCTAAATAAATAAGAATCTATATCATGCATAAACAGACTCATTCCAGGCATGCAATGTAAATAAACAGTAGAATAAAGCATAAAAATTAAATAACAATTAAAGAACCTGAATGCGTAATACAATGGTCTTGAACACTCCACCACAAGCCGGTAGGATTTGTTCTTCGATTCTTCAATTAAACAGTAAATTAAATCAAGGAAATAAAAAAACTCGAAAATAACGTAAGGTTAAATCCGGTATAAAGTTGCCCAGTAGTTTCCGGTGTAGAAACTACTACGCGAAAAATATCTAAAAGCTAAGAACGGGAAAATAAATTGCAAGGGAAAAGAAAACAAAACTTGCAAAATAAAATAAATAAAGTGAACGATGCTGGAAAGGAAGAAAAATAGGCAAAGGCGTGAAAAATAAATTTGGCAGAGCTTCCGCAAGACTGAGCGTGCAAAAACTGTGTGTCTGGAAGTTCCCAATTTGCTGCTATTTATAAGCTGCTGGTGTAACCACTTTTCAAGGGTTTCCGCGTGCATGGTAGTAGGCTTCCGAGGGTTAAGCGTGAGTGGAAGTGGGCTTCAACGTGGTCAGTTGAGTTCCTTGCGCCAAAAATATAGAGGACTGGTGTGACGTTCGTCACACCATGTGTGACGTCCGTCACAAGGCTGCTTCGCGTGACGCTCGTCACGCGTCCTGTGACGTCCGTCACAGGCACAGCATTGGTGACTTGTGCGCTTTGGGCTGGGCTTTGGCCTTTGGTTCCTTTTCTCTCCTTTTTGTTGCTTTTTACCCCTCCTATTCTTCCCTTTTTCACTTTTGCTTCAAAATGGGTACCTGATATAAATAGAAAAGAAATACTGCATAATATCTGATAAAATGGGATAAATTAGCGTAAATGATAAAATAATTTAATTGAATTAAGTCTTAAAAAGCGATATAATTTCGTGTTATCAACCCGCTGGACGAAAAGAATAAAATAGTCCAGGAAAAAATGGGCATCCCGGCGAACCAAAAAAATGAAAAAAGGTTCGGGCAAAATTTAGGGATAAAAAGAGAAAAAACTGTACACCCGGCAAGTCGAAAACCCCACAAGGGCGGGTTGGGCAAAAAAGGGTATCCCGGTGGACTGAAAACCCGAAAGGGCGGTCCAGGCAAAAGAGGGAATGAAACGAATAACTGCGTCTAGCATGATCGTTTGTGCTGTGGATATGACTCATGGGTAATCCCCGGCAGAGATCGGTCGGAAGCGTCTTGTTCAGAAGGCAGAAAGCACGGAGAGTCTTGAGGACATATGGGTTGTAACCGGGTTGGAACTCGATGAGATCACGGGTTCACATTGCCATTAGGATAGATTTTCCTTTTTTGCGTAATTACCTCTTTTCAGGGATTGCTTCCTGTGTATTGCTCAGTTACGAGCCACCTTTTTCAATTAATAAAATGCATATTCAGTCAAATAATTTTGTTTTTGTTTTCATTACCGCTTTGATTGCAAAAACATCCGTTTATTTTGATAAGAATCTTTGCATTTTGAGAACATACGGGTTCCTTCCAATGCATGTTTATAGGATTGAAAACTTGAAATCTTATTCGGAAGGTTGAGTGACCCAGGGGTTGAAATTTTGGCACGCCTGGGGCACGTTTTTATCTAACGATATCTTTTGCAGGTGCTGTTAGATATTTTCACTCACTTGCAGGTTGTGATGTGAAGCTTTTTGACGAAAGAATCCTTCGAGTCCAATCAGGGACAAGGAGTTGAAGAATGGTGTAGAGACGGCGAAAGAATTGCGACGATCCTAGAGGGTTAATTAAGAAGACTCTTCAAAGTCTATAAAATGGAAAGTTGATACTCTGGTTAGAGGATGAATGCCAGTGTTCGACGAGCCGACGGGTGTTCCGCGTCAAGCATTCCGTATCTCCCCAGCAGGTTCGAGATCGGTATTTCTTCGACAGCCAGGCCTGAAGTTTGTTGTTTCCCCTAGCAGGGTGAGATTGTCGTTTCCCCAGCGGAGGTGGGTGTTGGTAGCTGTTTCCCCAGCGAAGTCCCCAAGCGGATCGGGTTCAGTGGAGGTCATCCTTAGTAAGGGTTGTCCTTTCCCCAGCAGCGGTGTTATCCCAAGCAGGGTTGGAGATTGGAGAGATATCGAGTTCCTCAGCAGAGTTTCTCGTGCTGTCCCCTGAGGGGGATGCTTTTTATACATTCATCATTTAGAAGAGCATAGCATATTGCATAATTCATTGCGTAGCATTTCCATGGTTATGGAGCATTACGTTGTAAAAACTCATGCATCAGCATTGCAAGCATAAGCTAGTCTCAAGCCGTGGTTACCGTTTGAGAATTGGTTTAGCTGGTTGGTGAAGATGTTACTCTAAGGAGTTCGGCATCTTGATTCTGAATCAACAGTATTCCCCAGTAGTGCGATATTGGAGGAAAATTCCGTCGTGCGGAGATGGAAGTTGGAAGATGTTACTCTGAGGAGTTCGGCATCTTGATTCTGAATCAACAGTATTCCCCAGTAGTGCGATATTGGAGGAAAATTCCGTCGGGCGGAGATGGAAGTTGGAAGATGTTACTCTAGGAGTTCGGCATCGTGATTCTGAATCGACAGTATTCCCCAGTAGTGCGATATTGGAGGAAAAATTTCGTTGTACGGAGATGGAAGTTGGAAGATGTTACTCTGAGGAGTTTAGCATCGTGACGTTGGATCAACAGCACTCCCCAGTAGCGCGATATTGGAGGAAGAGTTTCCGTCGGGCGGAGATGGAAATGAAGATCGGAGAACGTTACGCGTCAGGCGACCGGGGTTCAAATGCGATGATCAGCGATCATCCGCGCGGAAGAAAAGTTTTCTGGGGTTCAAGAAAAGCAAAAAAAAAAAAAATCAAAGAAGTTTTAGGGTTCAAGAAAAGCAGAAAATAAAAATAATTCCCAGCGGAGCGCAAATTGTTCGTCTGTTCTTGGTATTCAACCACTCTTCACTCTGATCATCTGAAAGCCGAGGCTATTCATATCGACAGGTTCACAGTGGATTGAATAGGGGCAGCTGTAACACCTCAAAATTTGCCCTCCTCTTCATGGGACTAGTTTGGCATATTGCATTTCATATTTTAGGACATTAGGCATTGCATTTTGCATATCATTTGAAAGTGAGAAGGTCATCCTCCAAAGTCTTTCAGAAGGTGGAGAAGTTACACAATTCAAGCCTGAGGGTTTCTATGAATGGATGATCAACCATCTGAGGGTTTGCACTCCAATTAGGGTTTCTTGATTCTTCAAAGGTCTTGAACATTATCTTATCTGCAAGGATATATTACCATCGTCATGGTTCTATCATCATCCAGGGTTTCATGATTCATTCTCAAGTTCCTTTAGATTAGGGTTTTGACCTCTGGTCAACCCTAATCAATGCAATTCTTTCAACCAGGGCTTCTCAAAGAAAGGAGGTATTTGCTGATGATGAGGATCACATGATTGTTATATTGGGTTTATATGAGCTAGGGTTTCATTTCTGAGCCATTTCCCCAAGTGATGGAGGTTCAAGCTGATTAGGGCATGTCAAGGTCATCTGAGGACCACAAAAAGTCAACTGTGCAGTCAACTGAGGGCTGTGAGGTGGGGAAATGAGTTGAGACACCTCAATCATGTTCAAAATAGGTCCATTTTTCATCCTAAACATCTATCTTGAAGATTTTGAAGTCATGGCAAAAGTCTCCAAAAATGGAAAGTGACCTGTAATTGAAAGTTTCCAAAAATGGCAAGTTTTTGGTCCACATTCAACTTTACTTATCAACATCAAAGAAGCTTCAAATGGATTTTTGTGAACATGAAAGTTAAAGATCTTTCTCTCCCCTTTTTAAAAAGTCCTATTTCATGATCATCTGATGATTGGTTGGGAAGTTATGGCCAAATGATCACAAAGTATACATGGAATTTCAAAGTGGCATAACTTTTGATTCAAAACTCCAAATTGGTCCATTCTTTTTGAAAAATACTCCTTGTGAGCAATACTTTCCAAATCAAGCCTTACCATGCATGGAAGAAGTTCATATGATCATTTGTTCATACATGTGTATTTTGGAGGGAAACTTCACAATTCAAATTTGGTTCAAGCTACAAGCAAAATACCTCTTCCATCATGTTTATTAGTTGGTTTTAAGTGAATTTAAAGCATAACATGGCATTGTTCACGTATAGCATGTACATGCTAAGCACACTTGCCATTTTTGCAAAACACCTTACATCTCCTTAATTTTGATTAGCCATTGCCTAATTGGATTAACAGCATCATTAAGAGATCATATAAATACCAAATCATAACTGTTTTCAAAGAAGAGAAGCATTTTCAGATCTGAAATTTTCCATTCCCTCCATTTTTTCTCTCTCTTCGAATCTCTCAATTCTTCACATAAACCTTCATTTTCTTTGCATAATCTGGTTCATCATGTATCATTGAGTAGGAATCAACCTTTGGTTTGAAGAATTCGATTCAGATTTGAGCTACACAAGCACATGAACATGGAGATGGAAACTTGAAATTGAGCTAGATCCAAGTGCTTTCAACCATTACTTTTTGCATCAAGCTTCAAGGCAAGGATATTGGAGAAGATCTGGAAGTTTTGAAAGCCGGAACACACGAATTTGGATCACTGCAAGTTCAGGTAGGTGAAATTCGATTCTCTCTTTTTGCCAATTTATTGCCATAAACATGTAGAGCTTGTTACACTGAGAATGCTGATATGATTATATTCGAATTTGGTTAAGAAATGAACATGCCATGTGGAATTAAAGTTTTGACACCAAATATGTTCTTGCTCGATCTGTGAAATACATGAGGTTTTAGGTTGATTTGATATGATATTCATGATCCTCGTTGAAGGAGCTTTCGAACCATATATATTTCGTCCATTTCTGGAAAAATCCACGGCGGAGCTCCGCCTGGTTGGCCGGAGAAGACGGTTGCTCCGCCGTCTAGTTCAGTCCCTAGGGTTTGTGATGAAACGCAGCGTTTCATATCCAGCGCTTCTTAACCAGGCGTGCGTGTGTTCGATCCTGGCGTGTGCGTGCTTCTGATTTTTATTTTGAATGTTCTCATTCTTAGAGCGCGAGTTCGATCCTGGCATGTGCATGTTTCTGAATTTTATTTTTGAATTCTCATTTCCCTGGCCTGGCGTGGGTTCGAACCTGGCAGCATGCATCATTTTGAATATTATTTGAATACCACTTTCCCTCCATTTATTTCACATTATTTCATTTCATTTCTTCAATTTTAAAAAATCATTAAAAATTGTAGAAATGTCCAATTTGATCTCAATTTTTTTTCACAATCTTGTTTTGATCTCTACTTTTTTATAGGATTTATTTCATGATTTGTTGGTTGCTGGATTTTTAAGTGTGAATTTTTACTTGAATCTTATGCCAACTTGATATGTCATTGATAAATGCTTTGTGAAATGCTATGTGTTGATCCAATTGATCTGAAATTTGGCATGCTTGATCCTCACATGTGGTATGATTTTTGAGCTTTGGTTTGAGATTTTTATCATATGCCATCACTGTTTTGGACACGTGAAGATATGTTGTGACAATTTGTGTCATATTTTTGGTATTCAATTTGTGCATTTTTGCTTACCTATCATTTGAGCTCTTCTGGATTTGATTTTTTGCACATTGCTTGTTCATAACATGCTTAGCTTGTATAAACAATTTCATGATCATTGGATGCTTTTTTGTTTTGATTTGGATTTTCTAATTTGGATGTCCATTTTATGCTCACTTGCTTGCCTTTGCATTACATGGATCATTTGATGCATTTGTCTTGTGAATTGATGTTGGTCCTTTTGGGGACATCTTGTGACATGTTTAAATGTGCATTATGCAAAATATTGACTTCTGTTTTGATCATTTGGTTTGGTTTTGGACCTAGTCTTTGCACTAGTGTTTTTGTACATAACTAATTGTGCTTTGTGTTTCAGGTTTGGATATTTAGCATTAATGGTTGGATTTGCTCTCACTTTGTGAGATGCAAATTCTTTTGATTACTAACCCTTGATGTTTTGTAGGTCAATTGATATGATGAACTCATTTGAGTACTTGCATTTATGCCTTGCATTGAGTTGTAAATATTGGAAAGTTGCACTGTTTGTCTGTTGTTTTTCTGATTGAGATATTAACTGTTTAAGCTTTTGTACAGGTACATTAGTTGCTTGCTAGCTTTACTTTTGCTTAAGCTTTAGATTATGGTTGACACACCACAGAGGTAGTTTAGCCTTCTTACTCCATGTAGTCTGGAAGTCCTGTCACCTTTTTGGCAGGCATTTTGGCTGAAAGTCCTCCTTATGAGGCTCTGATTGTGTTTATTTACATTTGTGCCAAAGACCTCTAAATGAGGCATGTTACTTGATAAGTCCTCCTAAGTGAAGAGGCAATTGACAGATAGAAGGGATTAGCAATCAATCCCCTGTTATTCAGTGAGTCGTTCATTATGCTCGCACTACGTGCTGATGCTCTAGAGCATGTACCCAAGATCTCTGTATAGAGTCAGTCAAGTGGAGTAGGGTCCCTCTTTCTGGATCCCCACGCTTTCTTTGACATTGAGCTCACCCAGGCCAGGGTTAAGAGCATGAGGTCTCATCCTTATTACCATTTTTTATCTGCTCACCCTAACTCTCAATGTTAGTGGTTAAGAGCTCATGTTTACCCTTACAGTTTGGCTTGTTTGTCGAGGTTGATATGACCCCTCTTGACTAAAGCCTACCCATTGTTTGGGCCTCTTGTGTGGATATAGTGTGTGATACTTGTTCACTGGTGTTGATGTTTTTGAGCTGACTTGCTTCCTGTGTGAGTTAGGTTCTAATTAGAGACTTCAACTTAGGGATTATGGATTGCATGACAACTATTAGGCTCGAGTCTTAGTCTCCCTATTAGTTTGTTATTTCCCTGGTCTCTGGTTAGGAGAGTGTTTTCTCCCCTGTTAAGGGGAACTACGTCGCCCTGATTCTCATACCAGATGAGATACGTAGGCAGGAGATCGAGCGAGATCTCTCCGGGCACCCTTTTGTTTTTTGAGTGTGTTCAGCCTTTTTGTTTCTTTTGACGTCTCAGCGTCTCTTTGTGTTTGTGTGACAACTATTAGGCTCGAGTTTCAGACTCCCTATTAGTTTGTCAGTCTGGATAACCTTTTTCTTTGGTGTTCGCTGGTTAGCGTGTGCTATTGTTTGGAGTCGGATGTAACTCCATGTATTGGCATTCTGTTTCCTTGTTTGTGTTGTTTGTTAGGTGTCGGATATAAGTCCATGTATTGGCATTCTGTTTCCTTGTTTGTGTTGTTTGTTAGGAGTCGGATATAAGTCCATGTATTGGCATTCTGTTTCCTTGTTTGTGTTGTTTGTTTGGAGTCCGATATAAGTCCATGTATTGGCATTCTGTTTCCTTTTGAGTGTTTCTTTTAACGTCTCAGCGTCTCTTTTCGGTGTTTTGTTTCGGCGTGCGTTAGCCGAGCTACGAGTGCTCTGTTTCTTCTCTGGATAGAGAAGATACGTAGGCATAGGATGCGATATCCTAGCGAGCATTTTCCCCATTTCCCCGAACTACGTTGACTCTGATGTTTGTTTCTGATAAACTACGTAGGCCTAGGATGCGACATCCTGCCGAGTCCCCTTCCTCCATCTTCTTTCACCTGTTTTATTATTCCAGTTTGTGCAATTTCTTCGAACAGTTTATTAGCAACCTTTTCCTATTCTTTTGAGCGTTGATCCCGTCGAGTACGGCAGACGTGAGGGGTGCTAATACCTTCCCCTTGCGTAACCGACTCCCGTGCCTTGTAATCTCTGGTCGTAAGACCGTTCCTTTCCCCTTCTTAGGTTAGTCCTGCGCTTCCTTTCCGTCATAAGATGAATAGTGTCGGTGGCGGCTCTGTAAACTTGTTTTTTTTCTACCGGTTGTATTTCGCGTTGCGACAAAATGCTCCCATTTTCTTTGCACGGTTATCGTACATCCATCTGCACTTCAACAGGGACATCCCAAATCTCACTCGTTCAACAGGGGCTCCAAGTAGAGGTTGAGATCCCATCATTGTGTGTTTTGGTGGAAGCCAAGTTGACAGAGGCTGAATGGTGTCAGACCAGGTATGACCAGCTGAATTTGATTGAAGAGAATAGATTGACTGCCATGTGTCATGGTCAGTTATATCAACAGAGGATGAAGAAAGCTTTTGATAAGCAGGCCAGGCCTCGTGTGTTCAGATAAGGTGACCTTGTGCTCAAGAAGATTTTATCTTTCAAACCAAATTCTAGGGGAAAATGGACTCCTAATTATGAAGGCCCATATGTTGTCAAGAGAGCCTTTTCAGGCGGTGCTTTGATTCTTACAACTATGGATGGTGACGAGTTCACTCATCTTGTGAACGCAAATGTAGTCAAGAAATACTTCGCCTAAAAAAGAAAAGAACAACTTGCTATGTTAAAAATCCGAAAGGGCGGCTTAGGAAAAAATGAGAATCTCGGTGCATTGAAAACACGAAAGGGAAATACAGGCAAAAATTAGTAACGTAAAACGGAAAAAAATGATACCGATAAATTAAGTACCCTACCTGGGGGAAATTTATTCAAAAAAATAAGGATTATGGCAAGTAACTGCATCCTGTTGATCTTCAGTTTTGAAGACATTCTTGAGCAAGTCGGTCAATTCTGATTCATCACTCCCGGTGGAGATGCCAAGAGCACATTGGATATCAAAAGTTGGTAGAAGGATTAGTGATCGTTGTATTCAATGTAGCCCTTTTCCATGTAAATTACCATGTTTAAACTTTTGTAAAGATCTATGGAGTCTTGTCATTTACAGACTACCATCCTATTAAATAAAGTTGAGCTTTTTTCCAATTGTTTCTACTCTTATTCATTATTCAGCCAAATAGATTTAAATTTTATGATGATCATTTTTGAAATTAAAATTTTAAATCAAAATCATGTTTTCTTAAATATATAAAAGCAGTTATTTTAAAAGCAATTGATTTCATTAAAGGAATATCAACAACGGTTTGAGAAATGGTGAGCCCTAAATGTGGAACATTATTGGTTCTCTCCAAGCAGTTAGCATGATCCCTATTTCTCCCCAACAGCTTTTCGGCTACCGAGTTTTGTTGGTTTCCTCAGCCGAGTCTGTTGGCCTCCTTTAAGTTGTAGGCGCGTTATTCCAGCTGTTGGTTTTGGTTTCGGCAGATTTTGCCTCCCGCAAGTCGTCATAAGATTCATCCCTAATCTTTGTTAGCCCTGATTCTGAGCCTAACATTCCCCGCAGAGTTGATAGAAAGGTTGTCTCCCATTTGATTTGTTGTTGACCTAACATTCCCCGTAAAGTTGATAGCAGTTTCCTTAGCGGATCCTCTCCTTGTGCTTTCCCCAGCCCGGATTGAGCCTTCGAGATGTTTAATCTCTCCAGCAGTCGTTTCCTCCTGTGAGGATTGGTTAGGAGTTGTATCGATGATTCAAATAAGTGACATTTGGATTCTTTGTGATCGTTTTGTCAGCATAATCATCATATATATGTAAGACCCCAATTTTGTCCCTAAGATCCCTCATGGCATCATATCATATCATTGCATTGCCTCAAGGATCATTGGAGACCTTGCTTCCTTCCTTATGGGTTGGTTATCTTTTTGAGAGTGGTCCTTGATCACCAAGCATTCCTTGCATTTGTATGTCATTGCTTTTCTTTTTATCACTGACCAAAAGTACAAAAATATGTCATCTAACCTTTGTCTTGCAGATGAAGCATTAACAGGTCAAGACAATCAAAAGCATTCATTGAGCAATAGATGGTGGTCATTCTTGAGATTTGGACCCCACAATCATTCACAAGAGTTCATATGAGCTATGATGTCATTTTGAAGCAAAATCCCAAGTGGTAGAGGCTTGAATTTCATCTGAACATTGTCAAGTCAACTGAGGACCTAGAAAGTCAACTGCAAAGTCAATTGTGGATTTGGAGGTGGGAAGTGATTAGAAATACTTCATTCATGTTCAAACAAGTCTCATTTGACATTTCAAACACTCACATTGAAGAATTTGAGGTCCAGTCAAAACTTTCCAAAAATAGCAAGTGACCTATAATTTGGACTTTCCAAAAATAGAAAGATTTTGAACCAACTTCAACTCAATACTAAATCATCAAGAAAGCTTCAAATGAAATTTTGTTGAATATGAAAGTTGTAGATCTTTCTCTCCCATTTCCAAAATGTCCAAGATCATGAATTTCTAATGTGTGGATAAGGAGATATGATCAAATCATGGCAAAGTGTGCATGGAACTTCAAATGAGCATAACTTTTCAACCAAAGCTCCAAAATGAGTGGTTCTTTTTGCAATATTCTCCTCTTTACCTCTAATTTCCAAATCATGCATCACATTACATGAATTGTCATCACATGATCACTTGTTAATCCATGGGCTTTTTGGAGGGAAATTACAAAATTCAAAAATGGTGCATTGTTTGAACTTTTTGCCATTTCCATTGGTTTTAAAAATTGATTTTAAGTGAAAATGGATCAGATTCGTGCACTGTTCACACATGCATTCCATGCATGAGGTGAAAAACCATTTTTGCACATACACCTCATAAGTGATTAATCTCATTTGCATTAGGCTTAAACATGATTACAGCATGATTAGCATGGCATATATAAGGATAATCATAACTGTTTTCAGCATTAACTACAATTTCATATCTAGATTCAAGAAATTCTCAAAACTTTTCTCTCAAAATTTCTTCCAATTGCTTCACACAAGAACACTTTCTCTTGATTGATTCTTGATCATGAAGCATTGTTAAGCAAGATTGGACGTAGAACTAAGAGAAACCGTGCCATATTTGCTCATACTCAAAGCTTGAAGGTTCCATGGATTTTGAAAACTGAGCTGGATTCGTGTATGCCGGAGCTTCAAATTCATCATCAATCAACTCCATAAGCATTGTAAAGAAGATTTGGAGCATTGGCTGAGCTTGTAGCGCGCGATTCCAACTTCTGCACTTCAAGAGGTCACAATTCGAATCTCTTATTTTTGAAATCCTTTGCTATGTTGTTGTAGATCTAAGCATGCTGATGAATTTGAGCTTTGAATCGTGCGATTTGGTGCTGTTTTGAGCTAGATATGATTGATTGAAGTTTTGATGTTGAATTTTATTTTCTTCGATCCGTGCGTGTTTTGATGTTTTTGCAAGAAATGATTGTGGATCTTTGATGTATGTTGAATGCACTACGTGTTGCTGTGCTTGATTTTGATTTCTGGACGCATTTTTTGAAAATCTGGAAAATCCAGATGAAGATCATCATGATCTTCATCTTCAACCTCGAACTTCTTCATTTCCAGAATCTGCTAGGACATTGCTTCAAATTAGCTACGAAATTTCAAAATTAGCTACGAATTTTTGGCGCGTTAGGGTTTGAGTTAAAACGGTGTCGTTTCAAGGCGCACGCTACTTTTGAATATGCACTGGCTTCGATCCTTGGCTGAGGCGTTTTCCAAAATGCTATTTCATTTTTCTCCTATTTTCACATTTAAATGTCCATTTCAATTTTACTTTTTTCCTTAACTTCAGAAAATCATATAAAATAGAAAAATGCATCAATTTCACTCCAATTTTTTGTACAATGCTCCTTATTCTGTCTAATTTTTTATCATCATGATTTGCAAAGTTGTGCTTGGCTGGATTTTATTTGGTGCTAGAATGATTGATCATATGTCTTGTTTTGACCTTGCCTTGCTTATCCTATCATGAAATGCTTGTTTCTTATCCAATGGCTTTGAAATTTTGCATGATGAAACTAGACACATTGCTTGACATTTTGGTTTTGGTTTGGTATTTTTATCAATTACCATTGTTGTTTTATGCATGTGCTAACTTGGTGTGACAATTTGTGTCACACCTTTGCTTGTCCAACTTGTACCATGTGATTGCCATGCCAAATGATGTCCAATGATTCTGATTTTTTGTATGTTGATCATGTTAGATGTCTTGATTGTGCATGAATTTTTCCAGATTTATTTGAATCATTTATGTTTTGATTTGAATTTTTCAATCATGATGATCACATATGAGCTTTGAAATTACCTTGAACTTCACTTGATCATGAAATGCTTTTGGTGATTGATTTTGATGTGAGACCTTTTGAAATGTGTCAATATGAGATTGAAGTTACTTCATGTTAAATTTCAGCTCCTGTTTTGAATTTTTTCTCCATCTTTGACCCTAGGCTTTGACCTAGTGGTTTGTGGCTTACATTTGAGCTTTGATTTCAGGTTGAGCATCCAAGTTCCATAGTTGATGATGCTCCATCATTTGAGTATTGTTGTTTGCTTTTGATTACTAACACTTGAGCTTTTTGTAGGTTGATGCTAACTCATTTGAGTTTGCCTTTTGGCTAACACATTTTGTACATTGGGATTGTCTGTTGCTTATTGACTGTTGTCTGTTTGCCTGAGTATTGTACTGATTTGTTTAGTGTTTCCACAGGTACATAAGTTGCTTTAAGTTCATTGTGAACTTTGCTTTGCTTGGTTGCTTAACCACTTAGGTATAACCTCTAATCTTCATGTAGTCTGGAAGACCTGTCCTGTTATGTGGGCAGGCACCTGTCTGAAGTCCTCCTTAAGAGGCAATGCTTGTGATTGTTTAATTTTGTGCCAAGCAGGTAAAGTCCTCTTATGAGGCAATTGGCAGATAAAAGAGATGTGTAATCCATCTCCTGCTACTCAGTGTGTCATTCACCTTGCTCACACCATGTGTTGATGCATTATGAATAATAACCCAAGATCTTATAGAGTCAATCATTTGTGGAGAAGAGTTCCAACTTTCTGAACTCCCACACTTTCTATTGTTTAAAGCTCTCCTTGACCAGGGATAAGAGCTATGAGGCACACCCCTCATCTCCATTTCATCTGCTTCACCCTAACTCTCAATGTTAGGGTTAAGAGCACAAAATACCCCATTCCAGTTGGCTGTAAAGCCTAACCTTGCTTGAGCCTAATTGATTGTATATAGTGTGTGCTAATTGACTTGGTTGATTGCTTATTTGATTCATCTGTGCATATTTGCTTATGTGCGCCTTTGTGCATTTATCATCATTACTTGTATATCATTTCATGATCATTATTCATATCTTTGTGACACTTTGTTTGTCCATTGAGGAGTCAATTGTAAGTCCATTTATTGGCATTTGTTTCCTATGATCTGGTAGGGATTTGGAACTAAGACCATTCATTGGCATTCCTTTCCTTGGAGTCGAGTATAAGACCATTTATTGGCAACTTGTTTCCTCTTGCTTATTGCATTTTGTTTTGTCCATGGAGGAAACAAGCATAAGTCCATTTATTGGCAGTTGTTTCCTATGATATGGTAGGAGACTAGTATAAGTCCATTGATTGGCATCTGGTATCCATGTTTTGTTTTAGGAGATTAGTATAAGTCCATTGATTGGCATCTGGTATCCATGTTTTGTTTTAGGAGATTAGTATAAGTCCATTGATTGGCATCTGGTATCCATGTTTTGTTTTAGGAGATTGGAATAAGTCCATTGATTGGCATCCGGTATCCATTTACTTTGTCCATCTGTTATTTGCTTGTTGCCTATTCCAAAGGAATCACTTGAATCATCTACATATGATCTCAAGAGGTGAACATCTAAGAAGTTTTACTTCCTCACCCTCTCACCCTTTTGTTTCTTTAAACCTCCATTTGCATATTAATACCAACTTGAAAAATATTGTGCAAACATTCTCATTTGTTTTCAAATTAGAAACCTAGGCCTTAAGCCTCTGATTTTTCAAACTTCATTTTCATAATACTTCTTTTGAATTGAATTCTAATCATACTTTGACCATCTTTTGTGAATAAATCCTAATTGGTTAATTTCACTCATTCAATTGTTTTGTGGCTTTGTCCATTCTTGATAAGTTTTCATACATTAGCCGTAGGTTTGATTTATCCTAGTTGGTTGATGTTAATCTCACCTTTTGTCCTTAGTGATTGAATTGTAAGACTTCCTTGCTTATTATAGGGTTAACCCCTCACTAGCAAGATGAAGCTTTTCTCACATGGTGGACTTGTGGTTGTATAGGTTGAGTTTTTCTCCCGTGGATAATGAAAGACCTTAGGGCTTTTGTTTAAAATGAACCCACTCATATTTTGGAAATCTTTTAGCCGAACTACGAGGTTTTGATCCTGGAAAGGTACGTAGGCAATGGTTATCCATCTAAACACAAAAATAATAACATGTATATTCTTTTCTCATCCCTTCAATCATGTTTGCACAATAAATATTTCATAAACAAATAACATCTCGTACAACAAGTTGTGAAAAGGGCTCCCTATGAGTACCTAGGACGTTTTGGGTGCCTAACACCTTCCCATTGCGTAATTAACCCCTTACCCAGATCTCTGATCTTTTCATTAGTTTTCTATGTGTAAAACTTCTTAGGCTTTTGTTCGCTTTTTAGCCATTCCTTTGGATAAATAAAAGTGCGGTGGCGACTCGATTCTTTGTATGCTTTGCTTTTGGTTTAATCAATAAATCATAAAGTGACGAATACACCGCTACAGAAAAGTGGCGACTCCACTAGGGAGTAGTCTCTAGTGGGTTTAGCCTACTTTTCACCCTTGTTGTATGATATTATTTATTTGTTATATGACATATTTTTGTACAATTTGGGATTACTGTATTGATTGTAATGTTTGAATTGCTTGATATACAATTGTTGTTTGCTTGGTGGTCTCTGTGAGATGAGTTCTATACCAGAACTCGAGTGCACCTTAGGATAGGAGAATAGCATAGTCTTGTCGACTTGTGTGGAGTATTCCTTAGCAAGTTGACTTGCGAGTCCATTCACTTGGTGGAGGTCATGTTGGATTAATAATGTCACACAAGTTATTTGTGGTTAGGCATTATTCTTTCAATCATGTGCCTTAGAAGCCAAGGACCTTAGTTTACCAAGCCCATCTTGGCCTATTTTTAGGACGTAGTGCGGAGGTCGTTCAGATAAAAAGATCTGATGCGATTGTTACGCGATACTACACTCATAAGAGTCTCTCTTGAGAATATTTTTGGAATACGAGTATTCGTTCCTCCGATAATATTCGAAAGATGGGATGATGACTATGGGAACCTCTGGTAGAACATGTTCGGTAGGTTTAAACCCTAGTACACTCCCTTTGGGTGGTTCTTAACTGAGACTCCATGCTCGTGACTCTCAGCAAACCCTTGATTCATGGTTGAGTCGTTCAGAAATCCTTAATATCAATGGAACTTGGGTGTCGATAAGGTGAAAACCATAATCCACCAAAATGGATGATTGATATTAAGGATGATTGAGCCAGTTCATGTATTGTTAATATTAATGGAACTTGGGTGTTGATAAGGTGAAAACCATAATCCACCAAAATGGATGATTTATATTAAGGATACTATGAGCTTTCCCATGACCTTTGTCTGGTGTGTTTTGCTTGATCCTTGAGTGTAATTGTTGCATTCATGCATTCATGCATTCATCTACATTCATGTCAAAAAAAAATTCAGAAAGTTTTCAAGGAACTTAAAGGGTTTATTTGCAAAATTTTCAGACATGGAAAGACCAAAAAGGCATACAAAGAAGTACAACTTTAGACAGCCCGATGTGAAAGAGTTAAGGAATCTGACATCCTATGTATTAGATCCCTTGGGTTTCAAAGCTCTTTATGGGAAGCTTCTGCCTCTGTTGACTACTCAGGTTGACGAAGGGTTGATGAGTACTTTAGCGCAGTTCTATGACCCTCTGTATCACTGCTTCTCTTTTCCGGACTTTCAGTTGTTGCCTACGCTCGAGGAATATGCTCATCTTGTGGGTATTCCCATTCTGGATCAAGTGTCGTTCAGTGGCATGGAGAGTATTCCGACTTCTCGAGATCGCAGACTTGTTGCACATAGATGAATCCCTTATTGAGGCGCATATGACCACCAAAGGTGGAATTCAGGGTCTTCTTTCTGATTTCCTCGTCGCTCAAGCTACCGTTTATGGGAAGGCCATGAGTGAGGATGCCTTTGAGGCTTTATTTGTGTTGCTCATCTATGGATTGGTATTGTTCCCTAACATCGACAAATTTGTGGATGTGAACGCCATTAGGATCTTCTCTGTTCTTAATCCCGTTCCGACTCTGTTGGGGGATACCTATTTCTCTTTGCATCTGAGGAATGCAAAGGGTGGAGGAGCTATTGTGTGTTGTTTGCCTCTATTGTATAAGTGGTTTATTTCTCACTTACCTCAGACGGTCGCTTTCAAGGAGAACAAGGGATGTCTACGGTGGTCTACCAGACTTATGTCTCTCACTAATGATGATATCACTTGGTATGATCGCGTGTATGATACTGTTCAGATCATTGATTATTGTGGTGAATTCCCTAATGTGCCTCTTCTTGGTACATGTGGTGGGATCAGCTACAACCCTATCTTAGCACGTCGTCAGCTTGGGTTCCCCCCTAAAGGATAAACCTCATAACATTTTGTTAGAAGGTGTGTTCTTTCAGGAGGGTAAAGATTCCAAAGGCCTGAAAGCCAGGATGGTTCGCGCTTGGCGCAAGATTCACAAGAAGGGTAAAAGTGAGTTGGGTCCGAAGAACTGCATTGCTTTGGAGCCGTATACTTCTTGGGTCAGACAGAGAGCTTCTGAATATCTTATGCCATATGACTATCCGAGACCTACACCGTTGGATGTGGCTGGGCCTTCAACCCTCCCTAACCAAGGCGTAGAGGAGTTGAGAGAAGAAGACCTTTCACGTGCCTGGATCCGTGAAAGAGAAGAGTTGCTTCAACAGCTTAAGGAGAAGGACGCTCTGATCGAATTCCTTGAGCATCAGGTGATAGATGATCCGAATGATACCTGGACTTCTCTGCTTCCTCAGTCTTCCAAGTTCTGGAACAGGAAGTATGATCGACTTGCTAAGCAGAAGGCGGATATGGAAGCAGCCTATGAGAGAGAGATCAAGAAGCTTTGTGTTTCTCGTCTTCCAGCATCTCGAGCTTCTAGGGATCCATAGGATGTTTATTTTCCTTTTCCCTTTGTAATAATCAACAATGTTGTATTTCTTTGTCTCGAATATATATTTGATGAGATATTTTCCATATGCGATTAAATGTTTTAAATTTCAAAAATTGCAAATAGAACCCTAAAAGTTCCTTGAAATAAAAACAAAGCATATGCACGAGCATTGCATGCATCATTTTGCATAAGCAGGTGTTGTTCTGGTCTTCTTGTCTGTGGCCTAACTCTGTGCTCTTCATTTATTTTGAAGACAAGCTGACTCATCGGTACTACACCCGAGCCAATTCTGCAAGAGTGATGGATCAGTTAGAACAAGAGAACCGCGAGCTGAAGGAAGAGGTCGCTAGACTGAGTGCTCTGATGGAGCAATTCTTGGCTGCCCAGAATCAACTGTCTCCACCTCCTGCAACTCCTCCCCAGAGGACTGTTATATCTGAAGTGGTTTCTTCAACTGTGCCAGCTGCGAGTGCCCACTTCATGCCAGCCATGCCAGCCGGGTTTCCGTGGGGTATGCCTCCTGGTTTCATGCCAGATATTCCAGCTCCTACATTTTCTTCCATGCCGTCATCTAGCCCGGTCCTCGCAATGCCTCCTCCTATCGTGCATACCACTCCTAGGGTAGACGACACCATCTATCATTCTGAGCCGTCTGAGGGCCCAGATGTTAATGAAAAGATGGAAGCTATGAATGACCAATTCCTTGAACTCCGCAAGGAATTGAGACCCTCAGAGGGAAAGATTTGTTCAGCAAGTCTGCTGCTGAATTATGCTTGGTTCCCGGTGTTAAAATACCCGTCAAATTCAAAGTCCCTGACTTTGAGAAGTATAAGGGGAACACCTGCCCTCTCAGCCACCTGGTTATGTATGCCAGGAAAATGTCTACTCAGACTGATAATGATCAACTGCTGATTCATTATTTTCAGGATAGTTTGTCTGGTGCAGCTCTTCGTTGGTATATGAGCCTTGATAGTGCAAACATCCGTTCCTTCAACGATCTTGGCGAAGCTTTCGTCAAGCAATACAAGTATAATGTGGATATGGCTCCTGACCGTGATCAACTCAGAGCTATGTCCCAGAAGGACAAAGAGACATTTAAGGAATACGCCCAGAGGTGGCGAGAGCTGGCAACTCAGATTACTCCTCCGTTGGAAGAGAAGGAGATGACTAATATCTTTTTGAAGACTCTTAGTTTATTTTATTATGAGCGGATGGTCGCTAGTGCTCCCTCTGATTTCACCGAGATGGTGAACATGGGGATGCGATTGGAGGAAGGAGTCCGGGAAGGACGTCTGACTAAGGATGAAGGCTCTTCTAAACGATATGGGGCGTTTAAGAAGAAAGATGGGGAGGCACATGCTGTGTAATCCCATGCTAAACCTAGAAGACCCTCTGCCAAGAGGAAGCCTGTGCGTCATGCCAGCAATCAGCATCAGGTGGCTCACATAGCACCTGTCTTCAGAGACAACAATCAGCATAATCAGCAACAACCTCAGTATCAACAGCAACATCGCTCATAGCAATAGGCTTACCAGCCTCGTGGCAACAGTAATCAAGCTAATTTGAATTATGATAGGAAGAAGATCACTTTCGATCCAATTCCTATGTCATATGTTGAGCTTTATCCCTCTTTAATAGAGCGGAAACTGATTACTCCTAGAGATCCTCCGGCTGTGCCTGCTAACCCGCAGTGGTGGTACAAGCCCAACCAACATTGTGTTTATCATTCCGGTGCTCCGGGTCATAATATAGAAAACTGCTATCCATTGAGGACTAAGGTTCAAGACCTTATGCGATGCGGCATTCTGAGCTTTGAGGACTCAGGCCCCAATGTTACGAAGAACCCATTGCCCGAGCATGGGAAGTCGGTTAACATGGTCCAGGGTTGCCCTGGCAAGTATAAAGTCAAATATGTAAGCCATATTCGACAGTCATTGGTGGAGTTGCATCGTTTGCTGTGTAATTACAGTCACATGGAGCACGACCATGACAAATGCCGTATCTGCTCTGTTAATAGATTGGGTTGTCGCCAAGTGCGCAGAGAGCTGCAAGAACTGTTGGATGAGGGGACTATTGAGATTCTTCAAAACAGAAATGTTGATGAAGACGAACCAGAAGTGAATGTGATTTCTCTTGTGTTTAAAATTCCAGAACCTGTTGTCATCCGTTATGATGGTAGAAAGCCGAAGGTCTCTCCTTCTTTGGTGATTAAGCCTGCAGGCCCTGTGCCTTATGCTTCGGATAGAGCAATTCCCTTCCGCTATAATCCAGTTGCTGTGGAAGATGGGAAAGAAGTGTCGTTGCCTTCAACTTCTGTGGTAAATATTGCTGATGTGAGCGGGTTGACCCGTAGTGGTCGTGTATTTTCTGCACCCCCGAAGACTCATGTTGTTTCTGATTCTGCTGAGCGTCCGGTTGGGACTGCAGTGAATGTTCCGAATCCGGCACCTGTTGCCAAACCCTCCTCTGTGCAAAAGACTCCTACTTCTTCTGTTGGCCCGAGTGGCACTGTGAATGAAGAATGTGATGAGATGTTGAGGCTCATCAAGAAGAGTGAGTACAACGTTGTAGACCAGCTTTTACAAACTCCGTCCAAGATCTCTGTGCTATCTTTGCTTCTGAATTCAGAACCCCATAGGGAGGCTCTGCAGAAAGTATTGGACCTGGCTTATGTCGATCATGATGTCACAATCGAACAGTTTGACAGTATAGTTGCAAACATTACTGCTTGCAACACTTTGAGTTTTTGTGACGCTGATCTCCCTGAGGAGGGAAGAGACCACAACATGGCTCTACATATTTCTATGAACTGCAAGACAGATGCCATGTCCAACGTGCTGGTGGACACTGGGTCATCTCTAAATGTATTGCCGAAGACCACTCTTTCGAAATTGTCATATCAGGGGCCTCCCATGAGGCAGAGTGGTGTTGTTGTGAAAGCTTTCGATGGGTCGCGTAAGACCGTGATTGGGGAAGTTGATCTCCCAATCAAGATTGGACCAAGTGATTTCCAAGTTACCTTTCAGGTTATGAATATCCACCCATCTTATAGCTGTCTCCTTGGTAGACCATGGATTCACGAGGCTGGCGCCGTGACATCCACCCTACACCAGAAGCTGAAATTTGTCAAGAATAAGAAACTGGTCGTGGTAGGGGGAGAAAAGGCTCTCCTGGTTAGCCACTTATCTTCTTTCTCATACATTGATGCGGAGGATGAAGTTGGAACTTCTTTCCAAGCTTTGTCTATTGCTGAGCCGATTGAGAAGAAGTCTCCTTCATTTGCTTCCTATCATGGTGTGAAACTGGCCATTGAATGTGGTGCAGTTGCTGGTTTAGGGAAGATGATTGAGCTTGAAGACAACAAATCCCGGGTTGGCATTGGCTATTCTTCTGGGGCATTCAACGAGAAAGGGCTGTTCAAGAGTGGAGGTTTCATCCATGCTGATCAAGCTGAGGAAGCTGCTGCTATTCTGGAAGAGGATGCAGAGGATTTAAGCAACTTTGTTATCCCTGGCGGGATCTGCCACAATTGGGTCGCTGTGGATGTTCCTACGGTCATTCATAAGTCAGCGTAATTTGTTCACTTCGTTCAAAAACCCTTCTCCCATGCCAAAAGGAGAAGTGATGACATTGTTGGCAGCATTTATACAATGATATTTTCATTCAATTAATGCATTGTTAAACATTTGTTTTCCCATTTGTTTTCACTTTTTGCTTTTTGCATGAAATCGGTGATCACAAAAAACCCTAAAAACAAGAATAAAAGCAATCTTTTCATCTACATAATGATTTGCTTGTCTAAATTCAAAAGTTTTTATTATCCAAAATCATTATGCAGGTTGATTCTAAAACCCATTGAACATAATGATCCAACGCCATCTCCCAATTTTGAATTCCCTGTATTTGAAGCAGAGGAAGATGATGTTGAAGGGATTCCTGATGAGATTACCTGTCTCCTTGAGCATGAGAAGAAGATCATTCAGCCGCATCTCGAAGATCTGGAAACAGTCAACTTGGGGTCTGAAGATTGTGTTCGTATGGTGAAGATTGGGGCACTTCTTGAAGAGTCTGTCAAGAAGGGGTTGATCAGTTTGCTACGAGAATATTCCGATATATTTGCTTGGTCGTATGAAGACATGTCGGGTCTAGATACAGATATTGTGCAACATTTCCTGCCTCTGAAGCCTGAGTGCGTGCCTGTGAAGCAGAAGCTCAGAAGAACTCATCCAGATATGGCAGTGAAAATCAAAGAGGAGGTTCAGAAGCAAATTTGATGCAGGGTTTCTGGTGACTTCTACATATTGTCGCATCCGCGAAAAACAACCGGCGGGAAAAACAAAACAAATAGAGCCGCCACCGTGCGTTATTTATCCCAAAGAGGGAAAGGAAACGCTCGAAGTAAACCTGGAAAAGACATGGTCTCGCGACCGAAGAGAGATGGGATAGGGAGTCGGTTATGCGAAGGGAAGGTATTAGCACCCCTACGCATCCGTCATACTCGACGGGATCCACGCTCAAAAGGATAGAAGAAAGGTTGCTAAACCCTGCTCAAAAGAATGCACGCACACTGGAATAAAACACAGATGGAAAAGGGGGAACGGGCTCGCTAGGATATCGCATCCTATGCCTACGTATCTCATCGGGAATGAGAATCAGAGCTACCGTAGTTCGGCTAACGCACGCCAAACAAAACACAAACAGGAAACCAACTGCCAATCGCTGGACTTACGTCAGACTCCAACAAGCAAACAAGACACAGGAAACCAACTGCCAATCGCTGGACTTGCGTCGGACTCCAAACACACACAAAGGGGTTGCAAAAGAAAAAGGGCGCCCGGAGACATCATCTCATCTCCTGCCTATGTAGCGGTGTATTCGTCACTTTATGATTTATTGATTAAATCAAAAGCAAAGCATACAATGAATCGAGTCGCCACCGCACTTTTATTTATCCAAAGGATTCGCTAAAAAGCGAATAAAAGCCTAAGAAGTTTTACACATAGAAAACTAATGAAAAGATTAGAGAGTCTGGGTAAGGGGTAAATTACGCAATGGGAAGGTGTTAGGCACCCATCACGTCCTAGGTACTCCTAGGGAGCCCTTTTCACACTTGTTGTACTGAATTGTTATTTGTTATGAAATATTTATTGTGCAAACATGAATGGGATGATGAGAAAAGAATATACAATTTTTATTGTTTTTGTGTTTGAACGGATGAACCCGTTGCCTACGTACCTTTCCATAAAAGGTAAAGGATCAAAACGCCGTAGTTCGGCTAAAAGATTTCCAAAAGTTGGTGGATTCAATTATAAACACAAGCCCTAAGGTCTTACGTTATCCACAGGAGAAAACTCAACCTTATGAAACAACAAGTCCACCATGTGAGAAAAGCTTCAACTTGCTAGTGAGGGGTTAACCCTATAATAAGCAAGGAAGACTTACAATTCAATCAACTAAGGACAAATAGGTGAGATTAGCATCAACCAATTAGGATAAATCAAACATATGGCTAATGTATGAAAACTCAGTAAGAAAGGACAAAGCCACAAAACAATTGAATGGGTGGAGTTAATTGATTATGATTATTCATAAAAGGAGGGTCAGAGTATGATTAAGATTGATTCAAAGAAGTATTATGAAATGGAGTTTGAAAAGTCAAGGACTTAGGGTCCAGGTTTCTAATTTGAAAGCATGAAGATGTTTGCACAATATTTATCTCAAGTTTTGAAGGCAATGTGTGAAAAGGTTTAGGACAAAGAGGGATGAATGGATGAAGATGGAGTGTAAAACTTCCTAGAAAGGGTTCACCTCTTGAACTCATATAGAAGATGATTCAAGTGTGTCCTTTGGAATAGGCAATGAGCAATAACAAACAAGCAAAGCAAAAGAAGAAAGTCAACCAAAGCGGATACCGGATGCCAATCACTGGACTTATACCAATCTCCTAAAACAAAACTGGATATCAGAGGCCACTCTATGGACTTATACCAATCTCCTCAACAAAGAAATAAAAAGTGGATACCGGATGCCAATCTATCTGGACTTATACCAATCTCCAACATAACAAAGCAAACACTTGGATGTCAGATGCCAATCTATCTGGGCTTACTCTAACCTCCAACATATGATCATAGGAAAACAAATGCCAAATTACATGGACTTACAATTGCATCCTCACATACAACAAACAAATGCATCAAGCAAAGAGAAGATGAGTGGCCACTAAAATGGTCTTATACTCACTTCTATATCATAGGAACAATGGCCAATGAATGGTCTTACAATTGTCCTCAATGGGCAAACAACAAAGATATGACACAAAGACAAATGAAATGATCATGCACTAATGAGCAATTGATGATAAATGCACAAAGCATGCAAGCAGACATCTACAAATGAACTAAGTAATCAATCAACCAAAGTCATTTAGCACACTCTATAACCAAGCATCAGGCTCATACAAAGGGTTAGGCATTGAAGCCAACTGGAATAGGGTTAATGGTGCTCTTAACCTTGACATTGAGAGCCAAGGTGAAGCAGATGAAAGGATATGAGGGGTGTGCCTCATGCTCTTATCCCTGGTCAGGGAGAGCTTCAAATGATAGAAGGTGTGGGAGTTCAGAAAGTAGGAACTCTCTCCACAGATTATTGACTCGATTGATCTTGGGCTTTTACTCACTATGCATCAACACATGTGGTGTGAGCAAGGTGAGTGACACACAGAATAGTAGGAGATAGGTTACATATCTCTTGGGTTCTACCAATTGCCTTATTCAAAGGACTTTTCCTGCTTGGGACAAAAGTAAACAAGCACAAACATTGCCTCTTAAGGAGGACTTCAGACAGTTGCCTGGCCAAGTAACAGGCCAGGTCTTCCAGACTACATGAAGAAGAAGGTGCTATACCTCAATGCAAATGCTATCAAGAAAAGCAATGCAAGTTCTCAAAGAACCATTAGCAACTAATGGTACCTGAAACCAATCAAACATAATCAATATGCAACTCAAATTCAAAACCAATATAAGATAAGGATCAACAGTCAACACAATCGATCCCATGCGCAAAGCACAAAGCTCAAAGCATATGAGCTAAGCATCCTACAAAACAAACAAGTTAGTTCATGACAATCAATCAAACTCAATCAACTTGCATTAATCTCCTTAAAGCATTTGCTTCTTAACCTGAAAAAACAAACTCAAACATGAGCAACAAGACCACTAGGACAGGCCTAGGGTCAAAAGGAGATAAAAAATCCAAAACAGCAAGTGAAAGATATCCAAAATCAAGTTCAAACAATTAAGAAACAAACCCAAGTGGTTTCACATTCATATCATTCATCATTATCATTTCAAAAACAAATTAGGTCAAAGCATGTCATATAGAACCTCAAAGAAGTCAACAGAAAGACTCCACTCAAATCCAATCACAAACATTTCAATAAATCCTCAAATAATTCATGATCAAACATAATCCACAACATGATAAGCATACCAAATTTCAGCTCATTTGGATCAAAGGAAGTAGGTCAATGAAATTCAAAAAGTCAAGGCAAGTTCAAGCAAGCTCATACAAAGCATCAAAACATGCATCAACTTCAACCAATCATAAAACAGTGATAAAACATGATAAATGAATGGGACCAAAGCCACGATATACCTCAAGATGTCTACAATTCACATGCCAAATTTTAGATCCATCCAATAATGAATGAGGATTTCCCAAATCAAATGAAAACATGTCTCACAAGAAGTCAACAATTGGTCAAACAGGGGAGAAATTATCAAACAAATGGGAAATGCATTCAAAAATTCCAGAAAAATTCACAAGCATTCTCAACATTCACAAGTATCTTCATGCAAAAATCTAGACCATTTTGAGTTCAATAAGCATGGTAACAAAAATCAAAAAGTTGGACATGAATGGTGTGACACAAATTGTCACACCTCTATTCAAAAAATCATATCTCATCAACCAGCAATGATAAAATCACAAACTCTACACCAAAATGACCTTGAACATGTCTAGTTTAAGCACAAAAAATTTCAGCCTCATTGGATTAGGTATCATCATTTCACAAGCAAAATGGCATGGCATACACAAATTGGACACACAAGAACAAACCCTAGGCATTTTTAAAATCTACACGTGCAAAAATTCTGAAAAAAAACACCATAAAAAACTAGAGATCATGAGGAGCATTTCACAAAAAATCCCATGTTATTTGGACAAGTATTGGCAGAGTTATGAATTTTCTAAGATTGGCATACCAATTGAAATAAAAATTGAAAAAAGAAATGATTTAAATGAAATATAACACGGACAATGGCATTTTTGTAATTAACTCGCCACTTAAGTGAAACGCCGCGTTTCACTTAAGGGCGTGTCCTGTTCTGATTGGTGCATGGCCATGGGAAACACGAAATGCATGCAGAAACAATTCTAATGGATCAAACATGATTCTGGGTTGGAGAATTTAGGGTTCATACGACCTTCATCATGTTCATCATCGTGATGAACTTTTTGTCCCAGATTTTGGAAATGGATACACCATTCAACTCATCTCACAGTGTACATCAACAATCCAACACTCATTAACCCTAATTCAAACTATCATGGAAGAAATAAGCAACACAACATTTGATAACCAAACTTTAAACCAGTGTATCTCCCTTAATACTCAACAATATTCCACGATTCAAAGCTCATTACAACCAGCATAGAAAGATCTATAATAAGCATATCATGATTTCATCATTGGCAAGGTTCGAAAATTTACCTGATTTGAAGAACAGTGTTGATTCGTGGTTATTTGGCCTTGGAAGGTAGAAACAGCAGCTCAATGATGCTCCAGGAGATGAATGGAGGAGTATTGAAGGTTCAGTTGCTTCAATTCCAGCTCGAAAGTCCAACTGCCATGGATGATATTCAATGGAACAGTGCTAGGAAAGAGCTCTAAAGTTGTGGAAATATGCTTGCAAAAGCTTCAAGAATGATGGCAAGTGATGAATCAATGAACAAGGGCACGAGTTCTTTGGAGATTTTTCAGAAAAAATCCAAGTGAAGAATTGAGAGTTTTTGAGAGAAAAAGTTCAGATCTCAGTTTTGTAAATTGTCGCTAGGGTTTTCAGTCAGAAACAGGCCATATATACTCCTAATTAACAATGCCTAAACATGGTTAATGGAATGGTAAATGCAATTAGCTCAAATGGAGGTGTTTTGGACAATTGGTAAAATCACTCATGTTGCATGTGCATGGCATGCTACAGTGCGAAAATTGGGCTCAGCAAACTCCAAATACTATTTTTAATCAAGTGTAATTGGTAGAATGTGTGGAAAAGGCTTAAAATGAAAAGTCACTTTTTACCCCTCCCATTTTTAATTCAAGTCACTTGAAAAAAGGGCATTTTGATTGGATGATTTTTGATGAAATGTGATGAAGGATTTGGATAGAGCATGTCAAATGTGACTTGTAGCAAAAAACCTCACTCAATTTGGCCAAATGGTTCAAGAGTTATGCCACTTTGAAGTTCAAAAATTCTTGAGAATGATTTGATCATAACTTGCCAACCACACATGAGAAATGAGTGTTCTTGGACTTTTTGAAAATGGGAGAACAAGATCTTCAACTTTCATGTTGGACAAAAATTCATTTGAAGCTTGTATGATGAAGTAATTTTGAGGAGAAGAACTTTCCATTTTTGGCAATTTCCAATTACAGGTCAACTTACTATTTTTGGAAACTTTTCACCTGACCTCAAATTCTTCAATGATGATGTTTGACATGTTATATGAGGCTTATATGGACATGAATGAGACCTCTCAAACCAATTCCCACCATCAAATCCCTGATTAAATGCACAGTTGACCACAGTTGACTTTGCTAGGGTTTTGGTTGACTGAACCATGTTCTGATGAATTCCAAGCCCCTACCCCTTGAGATCTTGATTCAAAATGATATCACAACTCAAATGAACTTCTTATGAATGATCATGGGGCCCAAATTCTTCAAGAATGGCCACCATCTATTGCTCAATGGCTGTTTTTGACTGATTTGACCTAGCTTGCTTCATCTGCAAGTAACATGGTTAGATGACAATATTTTTGTACTTTTGGTTAGTAAACAAATGAAAAGAAATGATATACAAATGCAATACATGCTTGGTGATCAAGAACCACACTCACAAGATAACCCATCCACTAGGAGGGAAGCAAAGGTGCACAAAGATCCTTGAGGCAATGATATGGTATGATATGATGCTATGAGGGATCTTAGGGACAAAATTGGGGTCTTACAGATGCCCCTATTTAAGGTCATTCTAGCCGGAGAAGTGAAGTTTAGAAATCTTCATCTCGACGCGGTAGAATGGGCTTAAATAACAGTAATGAGACAAATTTTGGTCCCTAAGAGACCTCATGATGCAAATGTATGCATGCAAAAGACACAAACTCTGTGGGGAATATGATTCACACAGAAGAAAAGACGATCCATCGGAGTAATACACTCACCAGGAACAGAGACTCTAACAAGACTCTTGTTGGGGATAGTAAAAGAAAAAGAATGCGTGAGCAGGACACGACTCTGAGTTGGGGAAAACAAAACTGACACAGCGTGAACAAGACACGACTCTGATTAGGGAATAACAGAAATCAGACTGGAGACCTCACTGGGGAGTGAAGGACTCACACTGGGGAAAAGAAGATTCCAAAGGAGAACACATCCATCGGAAAGATACAAGCTGACTCCTGGGGAGAAGCAACAGGAAACTCCACTGGGGAAGCACCAAAGAATTGAGGTGTTACCGGTATAAGGGCAACAAACTCAGGAAGAATGAATATCTAAGACCGGTATAAACGTGCGAGATATCAATCAACCAAACATCTGAGAAAGACCTGGAAAAGGTACATAAACTCAGGAAAATCTGACTCCACAAGGGACCAAAGGTCATAATAGGGAGCAGAAGGGAAGGAACACCAGGGATACCGAAGTATATAATAGGTGACCGACCAAAGCGTGAATGGGTATATATGCCAAAACACTCATCATCCGAAAGGAGGGCTTGAAGAAGCAAATCGACTTACAGGATGGACATCCGAATCCACAACGGGAAAACGAACCTTACTCAACTGGGGACACAAACCCAAAGAGTGCATGAGATATAATATCCATTACCGGCAAACCGTGGATAAGAATACTCGCATGAGATATATTATCTATTACCGTCAGAACGTAGATAATAAACTCGCATGGTAAGAAACACCAGAGATACCGAAGCATATAATAGGTGATCTACCGAACATGTGAATTGGTATATATGCCAAAACACTTATCATCCGAAACACAAACTGGTTAAAGGATGGATATTCGATTCTACAAAGAATACGAATCTTGCTCAGCTGGGGAAAATCAACAAAGGATTCCAACTAAAGAGCGCATGAGATATACTATTCATTACCGGCAGACCGTGAATAATATACTCGAAAGGAAAAGACACCAGAGATACCGAAGTATATAATAGGTGACTAACCAAGAAGAGAGACAATCGATACCAAGCAACGGGTAAACGAAAGATAACTCAAAGGGATAAATTGCAAGCATCCGGCAATTATCCAACAACAAAGAATATTCGATTCCACAAAGGGAAAAAACGAATCTTACTCGACCAGGGAAACACGAAAGGCCTCGACTGAAGAGTACATGAGATATATTATCCATTACCGGCAGACCGTGAATAACATACTCGCATGGAAGATTATCCACAACCGGTTATTGGGTTAATAAAGGATAAATCGACCGAAAAGAAAGGCATCGGGATACCAAACTAGGTATATAAAGATGACCAATCAAAGGGAACAACAACATTACCAACACAAGGGTAAATGAAAGAAGACCCGCTGGGGATAAATTACAAGCAACCGACAATTATCCACAGAAACTGGGGATGCATTGATAAATAATCAATGATCCGGGGAACAAATCACTAGCAAACGGTGAAAAGACCCACTGGCGACTTCAAAAGGATAACATTGCGAGCATACGGCAATGATCCAGAAGACTGCTTGCTGGGGAAACAATTGCTAGCATCCGACAATTGCCCAGAAGCAACAGGGAATATCAACATCGAACAACGAATGAAGATAAACACAAGGAGTAACCATCATCGGTTAGGATGAACAACAAGGTTAACTCTGCAAAGGGAGAAATTAGGGTTTACAGCTACCGAATACGAGGTAGAATACCAAAAATCTGGCTGAGGAAACAAGAGGTTAACAATACCGAATACTGGGTATGAACCAAAGACTCAGCTGAGGATAAAATTTCTAGCAAACGGCAATTATCCAACTATACCACAAGGTACAAACTCCGCTGGGGAGAAAGAAACAACACCTCGGATTTACAACTACCAAATACGGGGTAGAAAACCACAGACTCAAACTGGGGATAGAAATCACCACAGGGAGACACCAACTCTGTTAGGGATAAAACCACAACAACAGAAATCAACTTACAATCAGGACGAACCACAAAGGTTATCTCTGTTAGGGGAAAAGAGATAGGACTTACAACTACCGAATACGGGGTAATATCCATACTCTGGTGGGGATAACTATGAATTAGAGTTTACATCTACCGAATACGAGGTAGAAAACCAAAAAACTTGCTGAGGAATAAAAGGTATATAACCACCAATTCCGCTGAAAGGGCAAAGAAAATAGGACTTACAACTACCGGTATAAGGGTAGAGGCCCGAAAAAAAAACTTCGCTGGGGAACAACCCACTGGGAAGCACAAGACAGTTGACAAATAGCCAATTCGGGATCAATCCGAGAAGACAGACTGAATCAAGAGACGTCCTAATGAGGATGTAACTCAAATAGGAAAATCCATCCCAATATATATGTTGGGAGGAAACGGAAGAAACCGTCATCCACGAGGATATATCTCAGTGGGGAACTGCAGAAGGAAAGACAACAGACACTTTCTGCTTATGGGGCTGACTCTATATGGAGAGATTTAACACCCGACATCTGCTAGGGGAGATCTATTGGGGATCTGCATCACCATAGCAAGGAACAATCAACAAGAGATATATGGCGAGAAATGCAACATGAATATCTGAATGTTTATGAATATGCATGAATATGCGTGATTTATGTTTGATGAATGCTGACAAAACAGACATATCTAACACAAACAGGTCCAGGAATCAAACGCCCGGTACTATACTTCCAAGGGAAAAACCAACTGGAAAGCCAATCTGCGGAGATCTACATGCTATAAAGCATAGATCTGCGGGTACTGCTGGGGAAGCAGAGGCTTAGAGATATCAGGAAACACCAAATCTCTGAGTGCTGGATCAGCAAACAACCCAATCAGGGTACAGAAAGTCACAACGGGCAAAACAGCCACCAAGACGAATCTGTTGGGGAACAAGAGAAAATCTCGAAGATCCGCAGGGGATCTCAACATCAACTGAGAAACAAAGAGTTCTGCAACTCCAAACAACTCCGGGGAATAACCCACTGAAGGAGAAAAACATCATCCAAGTAGAATCTAACCGCATACGCAAATCTACTGGGGGAACAAAACTGTCAGCTACTCTCTTGGGGAACAACCCACTGAGGGAGGACAGATCACACAAGTAGCTTCGGCAACAACCACTCTACTTGGGGAGAACACACATCTGACGGATCACATCGGTAGATTTTGCAACAAAAACCACTCTACTGAGGATCAAAAGCAATCAGGAAATCAATCCGATCTCTGGATGATAGAGCCATCATCCGACCATACTGGGGATTGAAGGAGTATTCAACAGGCAAAACTGGGATATCAACCCAATCAACCACAAAGTAGGAAAATAAATCCTGCTCTGCCGAGGAGAACAAACACTCTGATAGAGAGAAAGCAACAACTCTACTGGCAACTGCGCTGGGGAGAGTGACAACAACTCTGCTCGCGACTGTGATGAGGAGACAAACAAAGTCTGGGGATGTCGACCCACTGGAGAAAGTGACGGATCACCAGGATGACAAACCATCAACCGTCGAATCTTCCACAAGGAAAGCACCTAGCTGGGGAAGACTGCTGCTGGAGAAAACGAAGTCTTCAACAACACTCTGCTTTGGGGGAAAACCCTACCAACAACTCTGCTTGAGGAACAACCCCAACAAAGATCTGGAGAAAGAAAATACAACCAAACCAGGAATATGAACAAATGTCTTACCTGTTGGAGATCATGCCACCCTCGGGAGAGCACTGAGATATTCTTGAGTATCCTTTCAACATTGTGAATATTCACTTTGTTTAAAACAACAATTTGAAAAAATCTGTTCGTTTAAACAATGACATTTTATCAATTAAAACATGCAAAACATTTGTTGAATTGAAACAAATAAGAGCGCAAATAATTGGATAAAAAGCTCAAATTGATTTGATGGAATGGTAGCCTGCAAATAGCAAGACTCCATAGATCTGTACAAATTTGAAATCAGTGATATATATTGGAAGAGGGCTACATTGAACATAATGATCCTTTCTCTACCAATTTGAATCTCGATGTATTCGAAACTTCAGTTGACGACGAATCGGGAATCCTCTGACGAAATGACAGCTGGTGAAACAGAAAGTCTTGTCAGGATGCAGTTACTTGCCAAATCCCTAATTTTTTCCTAGATTGCCCCAGGGTGAGGTACTCAATCTAGCGGGATGCAAATATTCTTTTTCTTCCAAGTCTCTAATTTTTGCCTGGATTACCCTTGCAGGTTCTCCACCGAGACGCTCATTTTTGCCTAAGCCGCCCTTTCGGGTTTTCAACTTAGCGAGCTGTTCCGTTTTTTTTTTCATTTGCATAATAATTTTTTTTAGGCAAAGTATTTCTTGACTGCATCTGAATTCACAGGACGAGTGAAATCCTCCCCATCCATTGTTGTAAGCATCAAAGCTCCGCCTGAAAAGGCTCTCTTAACAACATATGGACCCTCGTAGTTTGGAGTCCACTTGCCCCTGGAATCGGGCGCGAAAGACAAAACTTTCTTGAGCACGAGGTCACCCTCTCGGAACACACGAGGCTTGACCTTCTTATCGAATGCTTTCTTCATTCTCTGCTGATATAACTGACCATGACACATGGCAGTTAACCGCTTCTCTTCAATCAAATTCAATTGGTCATAACGACTCTGAATCCATTCAGTATCAGTCAACTTGGCTGCCATCAAGACTCTTATTGATGGGATCTCCACCTCTACTGGGAGAACAACCTTCATGCCATAAACAAGAGAGAAAGGGGTTGCCCCTGTTGAAGTGCGTACAGACGTACGATATCCATGCAAAGCAAATGGCAGCATCTCATGCCAATCTTTGTACGTGACAGTCATCTTCTGGATAATCTTCTTGATATTCTTATTAGCAGCTTCAACAGCCCCATTCATCTTAGGTCTGTAGGGAGAGGAATTATGGTGTGCAATCTTGAATTCAGCGCACAACTCATCCATCATCTTATTATTCAGATTAGATCCATTATCAGTAATGATCCTCTCTGGCACACCATAACGGCAAATCAGCTGGTTCTTGATAAACTTCACAACCACCTGCCTGGTTACATTCGCGTACGAAGCGGCTTCAACCCATTTGGTGAAGTAATCAATTGCTACGAGAATAAACCTGTGTCCGTTGGACGCTTTCGGCTCAATCATGCCGATCATGTCGATTCCCCACATAGAGAAAGGCCATGGTGATGAAATCACATTCAGAAGTGTCGGAGGAATATGAATCTTATCCGCATAAATTTGACACTTGTGACATTTCTTCACATACTTGCAACAGTCAGACTCCATTGTCAGCCAATAGTAGCCTGCTCTCAACATCTTCTTAGCCATGGCATGTCCATTGGAATGAGTACCAAATGAACCCTCATGGACCTCAGTCATCAATAGGTTTGCTTCGTGTCTATCCACGCATCTGAGCAAAACCATATCAAAATTTCTCTTATACAGCACTTCACCACTGAGGTAGAAACTGCCTGACAACCTTCTCAAAGTTTTCCTATCTTTCACAGATGCCCCAGGCGGGTAGACCTGGTTCTGGAGGAAATTCTTGATATCAAAATACCAAGGCTTGTCATCTTTCACTTCTTCGATCGCAAATATGTGAGCTGGTCTGTCCAAACGCATCACAGTAATATTGGGGACATCATTCCACCGTCTGACCACAATCATGGAAGCAAGCGTAGCAAGAGCATCTGCCATCCGATTATCCTCTCGAGGAATGTGATAAAATTCAACTTCTGTGAAGAATGTTGAAATCTTCTTGCATAATCTCTATATGGGATGAGACTTGGTTGATTCGTCTCCCATTCACCCTTGATCTGATTAACAACCAGGGCCGAATCACCATACACATCAAGATGCTTGATTCTCAAATCAATACATTCTTCAAGTCCCATAATACAGGCTTCATACTCCGCCATATTATTCGTGCATTTGAAAGTTAGCCTTGCTGTAAACGGAATGTGCGAACCTTGAGGAGTAATGATCACTGCCCCAATTCCGTTTCCATATTGATTAACAGCGCCATCAAACACCATCGTCCACCTGGAACCAGGTTCCGGACCTTCATCAAGTGTAGGCTCATCGCAATCTTTCATCTTCAAATACAGAATTTCCTCATCAGGGAAGTCATACTGAACAGACTGATGATCTTCGATCGGCTGGTGCGCTAAATGGTCAGCCAAGATACTACCTTTGATAGCTTTCTGAGCTCGATACTCAATATCATACTCAGACAACAACATCTGCCAACGGGCAATCCTCCCAGTTAAAGCAGGCTTCTCGAAGATATACTTAATTGGATCCATTCTGGATATCAACCAAGTTGTATGATTTATCATGTACTGGCGCAAACGCTTAGCAGCCCAAGCCAAAGCACAGCACGTCTTCTCAAGCATAGAGTACCGAGACTCACAATCAGTAAACTTCTTACTGAGGTAGTATATAGCAAATTCCTTCTTCCCCGATTCATCTTGTTGACCGAGTACACAACCCATCGAGTCTTCAAGAACTGTCAAATACATAATCAGAGGTCTTCCTTCCACAGGCGGAGACAATATCGGAGGTTCAGACAGATATTCTTTGATACTGTCGAAAGCTTTCTGGCAATCCTCGGTCCAATCATGAGACTGATCTTTCCGGAGGAGCTTGAATATCGGCGCACATGTGGCCGTCATGTGGGATATAAACCTGGAAATGTAATTCAAGCGGCCAAGAAAACCTCGGACTTGCTTCTCAGTTTTGGGTGCAGGCATCTCTTGTATTGCTTTGACCTTTGCAGGATCAACTTCAATACCTCTTTCACTTACCACAAAACCCAACAACTTGCCGGAACGGACTCCAAATGTACATTTGTTCGGATTCAGGCGAAGTTTAAACTTCCTCAAACGCTGAAAAAGCTTCAACAAATGCTCAATATGCTCAACTTCCGTTCGGGACTTAGCAATCATATCATCAACATAGACCTCTATCTCCTTGTGCATCATATCATGAAACAAGGTAGTCATAGCTCGTTGATACGTGGCTCCGGCGTTCTTCAAACCGAAGGGCATCACTCGATAACAGAATGTTCCCCAAGGTGTGATGAATGTTGTCTTCTCCATATCCTCGGGTGCCATCTTGATTTGATTATATCCGGAAAATCCGTCCATAAACGAAAAGACTTTGAATTTAGCTGTATTGTCTACCAACATGTCAATGTGTGGTAGAGGAAAATCATCTTTCGGACTAGCTTTGTTCAAATCTCTATAATCAACGCACATACGGACTTTTCCGTCCTTCTTAGGAACAGGCACAATATTGGCCACCCATTGAGGATATGTAGAAGTCACCAGAAACCCCGCATCAATTTGCTTCTGAACTTCCTCTTTGATCTTCACTGCCATATCTGGATGAGTTCTTCTGAGCTTCTGCTTCACAGGCACGCACTCAGGCTTCAAAGGCAGGAAATGTTGCACAATATCTGTATCCAAACCCGGCATATCTTCATAGGACCAAGCAAAGATATCTGAATATTCTCGTAGCAAACTGATCAAATCTTCCTTGACAGACCCTTCAAGAAGTGCCCCAATCTTCACCAGACGAACACAATCCTCAGACCCCAAGTTGACTGTTTCCAAGTCTTCGAGATGCGGCTGAATGATCTTCTCTTCGTGCTCAAGGAGACGGGTAATCTCATCAGGAATCTCCTCAACGTCATCTTCCTCTGCCTCAAATACAGGGATTCAAAATTGGGAGATGGCGTTGGATCATTATGTTCAATGGGTTTTAGGATCAACCTGCATAATGATTTTGGTTAATGAAAAACTTCAGAACTTAAACAAACAAACCATTATGCAGATGAAAAGGTTGCTTTTATTCTTGTTTTTATGGGTTTTTGTGATCACTGATTTCATGCAAAAGCAAAAAGTGAAAACAAAGGAAAAACAAATGTTTAACAATGCATTAATTGAATGAAAACATCATTGTATATATGCTTTGCCAACAATGTCATCACTTCTCCTTTTGGCATGGGAGAAGGGTTTCAAACAAAGTGAACAATTACTCTGATCTATGGATGACCGTAGGAACATCTACAGCGACCCAATTGTGGCAGACACCACCAGGAATAACGAAATTGTTCAGGTCCTCTGCATCCTCTTCCAAGATAGCAGCAGCTTCCTCCTCAGGTTGATCATCATGGATGAATCCTCCACTCTTGAACAAACCTTGCTCATTATATGCCCCAGAACAGTAGCCAATGCCAGCCCGGGATCTATTGTCTTCAAGCTCGATCACCTTCCCTAAACCAGCAACTGCACCACACTCAATGGCCAGCTTTGCATCACGGTAGGAAGCAAATGATGGAGACTTCTTCTCAATTGGTTCATCAATAGATAAAGCTTGGAATGGCGTTCCAACTTCATCTTCAGCGTCAATGTATGAGAAAGAAGACAAGTGGCTAACCAGGAGAGCCTTTTCTCCCCCTACCACCACCAGTTTCTTATTTTTGACAAATTTCAGCTTCTGGTGTAGGGTGGATGTCACGGCGCCAGCCTCGTGAATCCATGGTCTGCCTAAGAGACAGCTATAAGATGGGTGGATATCCATTACCTGGAAGGTAACTTGGAAATCACTTGGTCCAATTTTGATTGGGAGATCAACCTCCCCAATCACGGTCTTACGCGACCCATCGAATGCTTTCACAACAACCCCACTCTGCCTCATAGGAGGACCTTGATATGACAATCTGGAGAGTGTGGTTTTTGGCAATACATTTAAAGAAGATCCAGTGTCCACCAGCACATTGGACATGGCATCAGATTTGCAATTCATGGAGATATGTAAAGCCATGTTGTGGTCTCTTCCCTCCTCAGGGAGATCAGCGTCACAAAAGCTCAAAGTGTTGCAAGCGGTAATGTTTGCAACAATACTATCAAATTGCTCAATGGTGACGTCGTGATCAACATACGCCAGATCCAAGACTTTCTGCAGAGCCTCCCTATGGGGTTCTGAATTCAGCAGCAGAGAAAGAATGGAAATCTTGGATGGCGTTTGTAGAAGCTGGTCTACAACGTTGTACTCACTCTTCCTGATGAGCCTCAGCATCTCATCAGATTCTTCATCTACAATGCCACTCGGGCCAACTGAAGAAACGGGAGTTTTTTGTACAGAGGAGGATGGTTTGGCAACATCACGTGCCGGATTCTGAATATTCACAGCTGTCCCTACAGGACGCTCAACAGTATCAGAAGCAACAGCCTTAGGAGGCGCAGAAAACACACGACCACTTCGGGTCAACCCACTTACATCAGCGACGTTGGTCACAGAAGTTGAAGGTAAAGGCACTTCTACCCCATCTTGCACAGCGACAGGATTGTATCTGAATGGCACAGCTCGGTCAGAGGAATAGGGCACAGGGCCTGCAGGCTTAATGACCAACGAAGGAGAAACCTTCGGCTTGCTGCTATGTAACGGATAACAACAGGCTCGGGCAGCTTGAACACTGGTGAAATGACATTAACCTCAGGTTCGTCTTCATCAACATTGCGATTCTGCAAAATCTCAATGGTACCCTCATCCAACAGCTCTTGGAGTTCTCTTCGTACCTGATTGCAACCCAAGCGGTTAACCGAGCAGATGCGGCACTTGTCGTGGTCATGCTCCATGTGGCTGTACTGACACAGCAAACGATGTAATTCAACCAACGACTGTCTAATGTGGCTTACATATCTGACCTTGTACTTCCCAAGGCATTCCTGAACCATATTAATCGATTTCCCATGCGCAGGCAATGGGTTCTTGGTGACATTCGGGCCTGAATCTTCAAAACTCAAGATTCCACATCTCATAAGGTCTTGAACCTTAGTCTTGAGTGGGTAGCAATTCTCGATGTTATGGCCTGGAGCACCGGAATGGTAAACACAATGCTGATCTGGTTTATACCACCATTGTGGATTTGCAGGAATGGCAGGAGGATCCCTGGGAGAAACCAATTTCCTTTCCAACAAGGAAGGATAAAGCTCTGCATATGTCATAGGAATTGGATCGAAGCTGATCTTCTTCCTATCATAACTCAAGTTAGCTTGATTGGTTGTACTTCCACGAGGCTGGTAAGCCTGTTGCTGTGGACGATGTTGTTGCTGATACTGAGGCTGTTGATATTGTTGCTGATGCTGATACTGCTGATGTTGCTGAGCATTGTCTTTAAAGACAGGTGCTATATGAGCCACCTGGTGCTGATGACCGGCACGACGTGCAGGCTTCCTCTGAACAGAGGGTCTTCTGTGCTTGGGATGGGATTGCACAGCATGTGCTTCCCCATCCTTCCTCTTAAACGCCCCATATCGTTTAGAAGAAGAGCTCTCATCTTTCGCCAATCGTCCTCACGGACACCTTCCTCAAGACGCATCCCCATGTTCACCATCTCGGTGAAATCAGAGGGAGCGCTTGCTACCATCCGCTCATAATAGAATGAGCCAAGAGTCTTCAAAAAGATCTTGGTCATTTCTTTCTCCTCCAGCGGTGGAGTAATCTGAGCTGCCAGCTCTCGCCACCTCTGGGCGTACTCCTTGAATGTCTCCTTATCCTTCTGAGACATGGCCCTGAGTTGATCACGGTCAGGCGCCATATCAACGTTGTATTTATACTGCTTGACGAAGGCTTCGCCAAGATCGTTGAAGGATCGAATATTAACACTGTCCAGATTCATGTACCATCTGAGCGCAGCACCGGACAGGCTGTCTTGAAAATAATGAATCAACAGCTGATCATTATCAGTTTGGGTAGACATCTTCCTGGCGTACATGACCAGGTGAGCGAGTGGACAGGTGTTCCCTTTATACTTTTCAAAGTCAGGTACTTTGAATTTAATCGGTATCTTCACACCGGGAACAAGGCACAACTCGGCAGCAGACTTGCCGAACAAATCTTTACCTCGAAGAGTCCTCAATTCCTTTCTCAGCTCAAGGAATTGGTCGTTCATGGCGTCCATCTTTTCATTAACGTCCGGGCCCTCAGACGGCTCGGAGTGATAGATGGTGTCGTCTACCCTTGGCATGGTATGCACGACAGGAGGAGCGGCAACAGGGACCGGGCTAGATGCCGGCATATGAGCAAAAGTTGGAGCAGGCCGATCAGGCATAAAACCTGGAGGCATTCCCCAAGGGAACCCGGCTGGCATAGCATCGGGCACATGATGAGCACTGACTGGCACAGTCGAAGCGACGACCTCTGAGATGACCGTCCTCTGGGTAGGAGTTGCAGGCGGTTGAGCAGGTTGATTTTGAGCAGCGAGGAGTTGCTCCATCAAAGCGCCAAGTCTGGCGACCTCTTCTTTCAGTTCTCTGTTCTCTTGTTCTAGCTGCTCCATAACTCTTGCAGAATTGACTCGAGTATAATACCGGTGAGTCAGCTTGTCTTCAAAATAAATGAAGAACACAGAGTTAGGACAAGAAGACCAGAAACAAAGGGTACCTGCTTATGCAAAATGATGCATGAAATGCTTGTGCAGATGCTTTATTTATTTTCAAGGAACCCTTAGGGTATTATTTGCAATATTTTGAATAGTTAAAGCATTTTAATTTCTCACGGAAAATATCTCATTCAATATATCGAGACAAAGAAGTACAGCATTTTTGATCATTACAAAGAGAAAAGGGAAATAAACATCCTATGGATCCCTAGAAGCTCGGGATGCTGGAAGACGAGAAGTACACAGCTTCTTGATCTCTCTCTCATAGGCCGCTTCCATGTCTGCTTTCTCCTTTGCAAGTCGATCATACCTCCTCTTCCAGAATTTGGAAGACTGAGGAAGCAGAGAGGTCCAAGTGTCGTTCGGATCGTCGATCACTCGATGCTCGAGGAACTCAATCATAGCGTCCTTCTCCTTAAGCTGCTGAAGCAATTCTTCTCTTTCACGGATCCAAGCACGTGAAAGGTCTTCTTCTCTCAACTCCTCTACACGTTGGGTAGGGAGGGTTGAAGGCCCAGCCACATCCAACGGTGTAGGTCTCGGGTGATCATATGGCATCAAGTACACGGCAGCTCTCTGTCTGACCCAAGAGGTGTATGGCTCCAAAGCAATGCAGTTCTTTGGACCCAACTCGTTCCTACTCTTCTTGTGAATACTGCGCCAAGCACGGACAAATCTGGCTTTCAGGCCTTGGGGATCTTTACCCTCCTGGAAGAACACACCTTCTAACAGAATGTTATGAGGTTTATCCTTTAGGGGGAACCCAAGCTGACGTCGTGCGAGAATGGGATTGTAGCTGATCCCCCCACATGTGCCAAGAAGAGGCACATTAGGGAATTCACCACAATAGTCAATGATCTGGACGGTATCATACACGCGATCATACCAAGTGATATCATCATTAGTGAGAGACATAAGTCTCTGAGACCACCGTAGACATCCCTTGTTCTCCTTGAAAGCAACTGTCTGCGGCAAGTGCGAAATAAACCACTTGTATAGCAAAGGTAGACAGCAGACAATAACTCCTCCACCCTTTGCGTTCCTCAGATGCAAAGAGACATAGGCATCGCCCAACAAAGTCGGAACGGGATTAAGAACTGAGAAGATCCTAATGGCGTTCATGTCCACGAACTTGTCGAAGTTGGGAAACAACACCAATCCATAGATGAGCAGCACAAACAAAGCCTCAAAGGCATCCTCACTCATGGCCTTCCCATAAAAGGTAGCTTGAGCAATGAGGAACTCGGAAGGAAAACCCTGAATTCCGCCTTTGGTAGTCAGATTAGCCCTAATCAAATCTTCATCTATGTGCAACAATTGGCAATCTCTCGAGCAGTCGGAATACTCTCTAGGCCACTGAACGGCACTTGATCCAGAATCGGGATCCCAATAAGGTGAGAATACTCCTCCAAAGTTGGCAACAGCTGGAAGTCCGGAAATGAGAAGCAATGATACAGAGGATCATAAAACTGGGCTAGAGTACTCATCAACCCTTCATCAACCTGAGTAGTCAGCAGAGGCAGAAGCTTCCCATAGCGAGCTTTGAAACCCAAGGGATCTAATACATAAGATGTCAGATTCCTTAACTCTTTTACATCGGGCTGTCTAAAGCTGTACTTCTTTGTATGCCTTTTTGGTCTTTCCATGTCTGAAAATTTTGCAAATAAACCCTTTTAAGTTCCTTGAAAATTTTCTTTTTTTCTGATGACATGAAGTGCAGATGAATGCATGAATGCATGAATGCAACAATCACACTCAAGGATCAAACAAGTCACACCAAACAAAGGTCATGGGAAAGCTCATTGTATCCCTAATATCAATCATCCATTTTGGTGGATTTAGGTTTTCACCTTATCGACACCCAAGTTCCATTGATATTAACGGTACATGAACCGGCTCGAACATCCTTAATATCAACCATCCGTTTTGGGGGATTTAGGTTTTATACCTGATCAACGCCCAGGTTCCATTGATATTAAGGTTGTTTGAACGACTCAACCACGAATCACGGGTTTGCTGAGAGTCACGAGCATGGAGTCTCGGTTAAGAACCACCCAAAGGGAGTGTACTAGGGTTTAAACCTGCCAGACATGTTCTACCAGAGGTTCCCATAATCATCGTTCCATCTTTCGAATATTATCGGAGGAACGAATACTCGTATTCCAAAAATATTCTCAAGAGAAACTCTTATGAGTGTAGTATCGCGTAACAATCGCATCAGAACTTACATCTGAACGACCTCCGCACTACGTCCTAAAAAAAAGGCCAAGATGGGCTTGGTAAACTACGGTCCTTGGCTTCTGCGGCACATGATTGAAAGAATAATGCCTAACCACAAATAACTTGTGTGACATTATTAATCCAACATGACCTCCACCAAGTGAATGGACTCGCAAGTCAACTGGCTAAGGAATACTCCACACCAGTCAACAAGACTATGCCATTCTCCTATCCTAGAGTGCACTCGAGTTCGGGTATAGAACTCATCTCACAGAGATCACCAAAGCAAACAGCAATTGTATATCAAGCAATTCAAACATTACAATCAATACAGTTATCCCAAATTGTACAAAAATATGTCAAATAACAAATAACAATATAGCACAACAAGGGTGAAAAGTAGGCAATACCACCAAGGATTTGCTATTTATCCCAGCAGAGTCGCCACTTTTCTGTAGCGGTGTATTCGTCACTATATGATTTATTGATTAAATCAAAAGCAAAGCATACAATGAATCGAGTCGCCACCGCACTTTTATTTATCCAAAGGACTGGCTAAAAAGCGAACAAAAGCCTAAGAAGTTTTACACATAGAAAACTAATGAAAAGATCAGAGAGTCTGGGTAAGGGGTAAATTACGCAATGGGAAGGTGTTAGGCACCCATCACGTCCTAGGTACTCCTAGGGAGCCCTTTTCACACTTGTTGTACTAAATGTTATTTGTTATGAAATATTTATTGTGCAAACATGAATGGGATGATGAGAAAAGAATATACAATTTTTATTGTTTTGTGTTTGAACGGATGAACCCGTTGCCTACGTACCTTCCATAAAAGGTAAGGATCAAAACGCCGTAGTTCGGCTAAAAGATTTCCAAAAGTTAGTGGATTCAATTATAAACACAAGCCCTAAGGTCTTACGTTATCCACAGGAGAAAACTCAACCTTATGAAACAACAAGTCCACCATGTGAGAAAAGCTTCAACTTGCTAGTGAGGGGTTAACCCTATAATAAGCAAGGAAGACTTACAATTCAATCAACTAAGGACAAATAGGTGAGATTAACATCAACCAACTAGGATAAATCAAACCTATGGCTAATGTATGAAAACTCACAAGAATGGACAAAGCCACAAAACAATTGAATGGGTGAAGTTAATTGATTATGATTATTCACAAAAGGAGGGTCAAAGTATGATTAAGATTGATTCAAAGAAGTATTATGAAATGGAGTTTGAAAAGTCAAGGACTTAGGGTCCAGGTTTCTAATTTGAAAGCATGAAGATGTTTGCACAATATTTATCTCAAGTTTTGAAAGCAATGTGTGAAAAGGTTTAGGACAAAGAGGGATGAATGGATGAAGATGGAGTGTAAAACTTCCTAGAAGGTTCACCTCTTGAAATCATATAGAAGATGATTCAAGTGTGTCCTTTGGAATAGGCAATGAGCAATAACAAACAAGCAAAGCAAAAGAAGAAAGTCAACAAAGCGGATACCGGATGCCAATCACTGGACTTATACCAATCTCCTAAAACAAAACTGGATATCAGAGGCCACTCTATGGACTTATACCAATCTCCTCAACAAAGAAATAAAAAGTGGATACCGGATGCCAATCTATCTGGACTTATACCAATCTCCAACATAACAAAGCAAACACTTGGATGTCAGATGCCAATCTATCTGGGCTTACTCTAACCTCCAACATATGATCATAGGAAAACAAATGCCAATTACATGGACTTACAATTGCATCCTCACATACAACAAACAAATGCATCAAGCAAAGAGAAGATGAGTGGCCAATGAAATGGTCTTATACTCACTTCCATATCATAGGAACAATGGCCAATGAATGGTCTTACAATTGTCCTCAATGGGCAAACAACAAAGATATGACACAAAGACAAATGAAATGATCATGCACTAATGAGCAATTGATGATAAATGCACAAAGCATGCAAGCAGACATGTACAAATGAACTAAGTAATCAATCAACCAAAGTCATTTAGCACACTCTATAACCAAGCATCAGGCTCATACAAAGGGTTAGGCATTGAAGCCAACTGGAATAGGGTTAATGGTGCTCTTAACCTTGACATTGAGAGCCAAGGTGAAGCAGATGAAAGGATATGAGGGGTGTGCCTCATGCTCTTATCCCTGGTCAGGGAGAGCTTCAAATGATAGAAGGTGTGGGAGTTCAGAAAGTAGGAACTCTCTCCACAGATTATTGACTCGATTGATCTTGGGCTTTTACTCACTATGCATCAACACATGTGGTGTGAGCAAGGTGAGTGACACACAGAATAGTAGGAGATAGGTTACATATCTCTTGGGTTCTACCAATTGCCTTATTCAAAGGACTTTTCCTGCTTGGGACAAAAGTAAACAAGCACAAACATTGCCTCTTAAGGAGGACTTCAGACAGTTGCCTGGCCAAGTAACAGGCCAGGTCTTCCAGACTACATGAAGAAGAAGGTGCTATACCTCAATGCAAATGCTATCAAGCAAAGCAATGCAAGTTCTCAAAGAACTATTAGCAACTAATGGTACCTGAAACCAATCAAACATAATCAGTATGCAACTCAAATTCAAAACCAATATAAGATAAGGATCAACAGTCAACACAATCGATCCCATGTGCAAAGCACAAAGCTCAAAGCATATGAGCTAAGCATCCTACAAAACAAACAAGTTAGTTCATGACAATCAATCAAACTCAATCAACTTGCATTAATCTCCTTAAAGCATTTGCTTCTTAACCTGAAAAAACAAACTCAAACATGAGCAACAAGACCACTAGGACAAGCCTAGGGTCAAAAGGAGATAAAAAATCCAAAACAGCAAGTGAAAGATATCCAAAATCAAGTTCAAACAATTAAGAAACAAACCCAAGTGGTTTCACATTCATATCATTCATCATTATCATTTCACAAACAAATTAGGTCAAAGCATGTCATATAGAACCTCAAAGAAGTCAACAGAAAGACTCAACTCAAATCCAATCACAAACATTTCAATAAATCCTCAAATAATTCATGATCAAACATCATCCACAACATGATAAGCATACCAAATTTCAGCTCATTTGGATCAACGGAAGTAGGTCAATGAAATCAAAAAGTCAAGGCAAGTTCAAGCAAGCTCATACAAAGCATCAAAACATGCATCAACTTCAACCAATCATAAAACAGTGATAAAACATGATAAATGAATGGGACCAAAGCCACGATATACCTCAAGATGTCTACAATGCACATGCCAAATTTTAGATCCATCCAATAATGCATGAGGATTTCCCAAATCAAATGAAAACATGTCTCACAAGAAGTCAACAATTGGTCAAACAGGGGAGAAATTATCAAACAAATAGGAAATGCATTCAAAAATTCCAGGAAAATTCACAAGCATTCTCAACATTCACAAGTATCTTCATGCAAAAATCCAGACCATTTTGAGTTCAATAAGCATGGTAACAAAAATCAAAAAGTTGGACATGAATGGTGTGACACAAATTGTCACACCTCTATTCAAAAAATCATATCTCATCAACCAGCAATGATAAAATCACAAACTCTACACCAAAATGACCATGAACATGTCTAGTTTAAGCACAAAAAATTTCAGCCTCATTGGATTAGGTATCATCATTTCACAAGCAAAATGGCATGGCATACACAAATTGGACACACATGAACAAACCCTAGGCATTTTTAAAATCTACACGTGCAAAAATTCTGAAAAAACACCATAAAAAACTAGAGATCATGAGGAGCATTTCACAAAAAATCCCATGTTATTTGGACAAGTATTGGCAGAGTTATGAATTTTCTAAGATTGGCATACCAATTGAAATAAAATTGAAAAAAGAAATGATTTAAATGAAATATACACGGACAATGGCATTTTTGTAATTAACTGGCCACTTAAGTGAAACGCCGCGTTTCACTTAAGGGCGTGTCCTGTTCTGATTGGTGCATGGCCATGGAAACACGAAATGCATGCAGAAACAATTCTAATGGATCAAACACGATTCTGGGTTGGAGAATGTAGGGTTCATACGACCTTCATCATGTTCATCATCGTGATGAACTTTTTGTCCCAAATTTTGGAAATGGATACACCATTCAACTCATCTCACAGTGTACATCAACAATCCAACACTCATTAACCCTAATTCAAACTATCATGGAAGAAATAAGCAACACAACATTTGATAACCAAACTTTAAATCAGTGTATCTCCCTTAATACTCAACAATATTCCACGATTCAAAGCTCATTACAACCAGCATGGAAAGATCTATAATAAGCATATCATGATTTCATCATTGGCAAGGTTCGAAAATTTACCTGATTTGAAGAACAGTGTTGATTCGTGGTTATTTGGCCTTGGAAGGTAGAAACAACAACTCAATGATGCTCCAGGAGATGAATGGAGGAGTATTGAAGGTTCAGTTGCTTCAATTCCAGCTCGAAAGTCCAACTGCCATGGATGATATTCAATGGAACAGTGCTAGGAAAGAGCTCTACAGTTGTGGAAATATGCTTGCAAAAGCTTCAAGAATGATGGCAAGTGATGAATCAATGAACAAGGGCACGAGTTCTTTGGAGATTTTTCAGAAAAAATCCAAGTGAAGAATTGAGAGTTTTTGAGAGAAAAAGTTCAGATCTCAGTTTTGTAAATTGTGGCTAGGGTTTTCAGTCAGAAACAGGCATATATACTCCTAATTAACAATGCCTAAACATGGTTAAGGAATGGTAAATGCAATTAGCTCAAATGGAGGTGTTTTGGACAATTGGTAAAATCACTCATGTTGCATGTGCATGGCATGCTACAGTGCGAAAATTGGGCTCAGCAAACTCCAAATATATTTTTAATCAAGTGTAATTGGTAGAATGTGTGGAAAAGGCTTAAAATGAAAAGTCACTTTTTACCCCTCCCATTTTTAATTCAAGTCACTTGAAAAAAGGCATTTTGATTGGATGATTTTTGATGAAATGTGATGAAGGATTTGGATAGAGCATGTCAAATGTGACTTGTAGCAAAAAACCTCACTCAATTTGGCCAAATGGTTCAAGAGTTATGCCACTTTGAAGTTCAAAAATTCTTGAGAATGATTTGATCATAACTTGCCAACCACACATGAGAAATGAGTGTTCTTGGACTTTTTGAAAATGGGAGAACAAGATCTTCAACTTTCATGTTGGACAAAAATTCATTTGAAGCTTGTATGATGAAGTAATTTTGAGGAGAAGAACTTTCCATTTTTGGCAATTTCCAATTACAGGTCAACTTACTATTTTTGGAAACTTTTCACCTGACCTCAAATTCTTCAATGATGATGTTTGACATGTTATATGAGGCTTATATGGACATGAATGAGACCTCTCAAACCAATTCCCACCATCAAATCCCTGATTAAATGCACAGTTGACCACAGTTGACTTTGCTAGGGTTTTGGTTGACTGAACCATGTTCTGATGAATTCCAAGCCCCTACCCCTTGAGATCTTGATTCAAAATGATGTCACAACTCAAATGAACTCTTATGAATGATCATGGGGCCCAAATTCTTCAAGAATGGCCACCATCTATTGCTCAATGGCTGTTTTTGACTGATTGACCTAGCTTGCTTCATCTGCAAGTAACATGGTTAGATGACAATATTTTTGTACTTTTGGTTAGTAAACAAATGAAAAGCAATGATATACAAATGCAATACATGCTTGGTGATCAAGAACCACACTCACAAGATAACCCACCCACTAGGAGGGAAGCAAAGGTGCACAAAGATCCTTGAGGCAATGATATGGTATGATATGATGCTATGAGGGATCTTAGGGACAAAATTGGGGTCTTACAGATGCCCCTATTTAAGGTCATTCTAGCCGGAGAAGTGAAGTTTAGAAATCTTCATCTCGACGCGGTAGAATGGGCTTAAATAACAGTAATGAGACAAATTTTGGTCCCTAAGAGACCTCATGATGCAAATGTATGCATGCAAAAGACACAAACTCTGTGGGAATATGATTCACACAGAAGAAAAGACGATCCATCGGAGTAATACACTCACCAGGAACAGAGACTCTAACAAGACTCTTGTTGGGGATAGTAAAAGAAAAAGAATGCGTGAGCAGGACACGACTCTGAGTTGGGGAAAACAAAACTGACACAGCGTGAACAAGACACGACTCTGATTAGGGAATAACAGAAATCAGACTGGAGACCTCACTGGGGAGTGAAGGACTCACACTGGGGAAAAGAAGATTCCAAAGGAGAACACATCCATCGGAAAGATACAAGCTGACTCCTGGGGAGAAGCAACAGGAAACTCCACTGGGAAGAAGCACCAAAGAATTGAGGTGTTACCGGTATAAGGGCAACAAACTCAGGAAGAATGAATATCTAAGACCGGTATAAACGTGCGAGATATCAATCAACCAAACATCTGAGAAAGACCTGGAAAAGGTACATAAACTCAGGAAAATCTGACTCCACAAGGGACCAAAGGTCATAATAGGGAGCAGAAGGGGAAGGAACACCAGGGATACCGAAGTATATAATAGGTGACCGACCAAAGCGTGAATGGGTATATATGCCAAAACACTCATCATCCGAAAGGAGGGCTTGAAGAAGCAAATCGACTTACAGGATGGACATCCGAATCCACAACGGGAAAACGAACCTTACTCAACTGGGGACAAACCCAAAGAGTGCATGAGATATAATATCCATTACCGGCAGACCGTGGATAAGAATACTCGCATGAGATATATTATCTATTACCGTCAGAACGTAGATAATAAACTCGCATGGTAAGAAACACCAGAGATACCGAAGCATATAATAGGTGATCTACCGAACATGGAATTGGTATATATGCCAAAACACTTATCATCCGAAACACAAACTGGTTAAAGGATGGATATTCGATTCTACAAAGAATACGAATCTTGCTCAGCTGGGGAAAATCAACAAAGGATTCCAACTAAAGAGCGCATGAGATATACTATTCATTACCGGCAGACCGTGAATAATATACTCGAAAGGAAAAGACACCAGAGATACCGAAGTATATAATAGGTGACTAACCAAGAAGAGAGACAATCGATACCAAGCACCGGGTAAACGAAAGATAACTCAAAGGGATAAATTGCAAGCATCCGGCAATTATCCAACAACAAAGAATATTCGATTCCACAAAGGGAAAAAACGAATCTTACTCGACCAGGGAAACACGAAAGGCCTCGACTGAAGAGTACATGAGATATATTATCCATTACCGGCAGACCGTGAATAACATACTCGCATGGAAGATTATCCACAACCGGTTATTGGGTTAATAAAGGATAAATCGACCGAAAAGAAAGGCATCGGGATACCAAACTAGGTATATAAAGATGACCAATCAAAGGGAACAACAACATTACCAACACAAGGGTAAATGAAAGAAGACCCGCTGGGGATAAATTACAAGCAACCGACAATTATCCACAGAAACTGGGGATGCATTGATATATAATCAATGATCCGGGGAACAAATCACTAGCAAACGGTGAAAAGACCCACTGGCGACTTCAAAAGGATAACATGTGAGCATACGGCAATGATCCAGAAGATTGCTGTGGGGAAACAATTGCTAGCATCCGACAATTGCCCAAAAGCAACAGGGAATATCAACATCGAACAACGAATGAAGATAAACACAAGGAGTAACCATCATCGGTTAGGATGAACAACAAGGTTAACTCTGCAAAGGGAGAAATTAGGGTTTACAGCTACCGAATACGAGGTAGAATACCAAAAATCTGGCTGAGGAAACAAGAGGTTAACAATACCGAATACTGGGTATGAACCAAAGACTCAGCTGAGGATAAAATTGCTAGCAAACGGCAATTATCCAACTATACCACAAGGTACAAACTCCGCTGGGGAGAAAGAAACAACACCTGGGATTTACAACTACCAAATACGGGGTAGAAAACCACAGACTCAAACTGGGGATAGAAATCACCACAGGGAGACACCAACTCTGTTAGGGATAAAACCACAACAACAGAAATCAACTTACAAACAGGACGAACCACAAAGGTTATCTCTGTTAGGGGAAAAGAGATAGGACTTACAACTACCGAATACGGGGTAATATCCATACTCTGGTGGGGATAACTATGAATTAGAGTTTACATCTACCGAATACGAGGTAGAAAACCAAAAAAACTTGCTGAGGAATAAAAGGTATATAACCACCAATTCCGCTGAAAGGGCAAAGAAAAATAGGACTTACAACTACCGGTATAAGGGTAGAGGCCCGAAAAAAAAAACTTCGCTGGGGAACAACCCACTGGGAAGCACAAGACAGTTGACAAATAGCCAATTCGGGATCAATCCGAGAAGACAGACTGAATCAAGAGACGTCCTAATGAGGATGTAACTCAAATAGGAAAATCCATCCCAATATATATGTTGGGAGGAAACGGAAGAAACCGTCATCCACGAGGATATATCTCAGTGGGGAACTGCAGAAGGAAAGACAACAGACACTTTCTGCTTATGGGGCTGACTCTATATGGAGAGATTTAACACCCGACATCTGCTAGGGGAGATCTATTGGGGATCTGCATCACCATAGCAAGGAACAATCAACAAGAGATATATGGCGAGAAATGCAACATGAATATCTGAATGTTTATGAATATGCATGAATATGCGTGATTTATTTTTGATGAATGCTGACAAAACAGACATATCTAACACAAACAGGTCCAGGAATCAAACGCCCGGTACTATACTTCAAGGGAAAAACCAACTGGAAAGCCAATCTGCGGAGATCTACATGCTATAAAGCATAGATCTGCGGGTAGTGCTGGGGAAGCAGAGGCTTAGAGATATCAGGAAACACCAAATCTCTGAGTGCTGGATCAGCAAACAACCCAATCAGGGTACAGAAAGTCACAACGGGCAAAACAGCCACCAAGACGAATCTGTTGGGGAACAAGAGAAAATCTCGAAGATCCGCAGGGGATCTCAACATCAACTGAGAAACAAAGAGTTCTGCAACTCCAAACAACTCCGGGGAATAACCCACTGAAGGAGAAAAACATCATCCAAGTAGAATCTAACTGCATACGCAAATCTACTGGGGGAACAAAACTGTCAGCTACTCTCTTGGGGAACAACCCACTGAGGGAGGACAGATCACACAAGTAGCTTCGGCAACAACCACTCTACTTGGGGAGAACACACATCTGACGGATCACATCGGTAGATTTTGCAACAAAAGCCACTCTACTGAGGATCAAAAGCAATCAGGAAATCAATCCGATCTCTGGATGATAGAGCCATCATCCGACCATACTGGGGATTGAAGGAGTATTCAACAGGCAAAACTGGGATATCAACCCAATCAACCACAAAGTAGGAAAATAAATCCTGCTCTGCGAGGAGAACAAACACTCTGATAGAGAGAAAGCAACAACTCTACTGGCAACTGCGCTGGGGAGAGTGACAACAACTCTGCTCGCGACTGTGATGAGGAGAAAAACAAGTCTGGGGATGTCGACCCACTGGAGAAAGTGACGGATCACCAGGATGACAAACCATCAACCGTCGAATCTTCCACAAGGAAAGCACCTAGCTGGGGAAGACTGCTGCTGGAGAAAACGAAGTCTTCAACAACACTCTGCTTTGGGGAAACCCTACCAACAACTCTGCTTGAGGAACAACCCCAACAAAGATCTGGAGAAAGAAAATACAACCAAACCAGGAATATGAACAAATGTCTTACCTGTTGGAGATCATGCCATCCTCGGGAGAGCACTGAGATATTCTTGAGTATCCTTTCAACATTGTGAATATTCACTTTGTTTAAAACAACAATTTTGAAAAATCTGTTCGTTTAAACAATGACATTTTATCAATTAAAACATGCAAAACATTTGTTGAATTGAAACAAATAAGAGCGCAAATAATTGGATAAAAAGCTCAAATTGATTTGATGGAATGGTAGCCTGCAAATAGCAAGACTCCATAGATCTGTACAAATTTGAAATCAGTGATATATATTGGAAGAGGGCTACATTGAACATAATGATCCTTTCTCTACCAATTTGAATCTCGATGTATTCGAAACTTCAGTTGACGACGAATCGGGAATCCTCTGACGAAATGACAGCTGGTGAAACAGAAAGTCTTGTCAGGATGCAGTTACTTGCCAAATCCCTAATTTTTGCCTAGATTGCCCCAGGGTGAGGTACTCAATCTAGCGGGGTGCAAATATTCTTTTTTTTCCAAGTCTCTAATTTTTGCCTGGACTACCCTGTCAGGTTCTCCACCGAGACGCTCATTTTTGCCTAAGCCGCCCTTTCGGGTTTTCAACTTAGCGAGCTGTTCGTTTTTTTTTTCATTTGCATATACATTTTTTTTTAGGCAAAGTATTTCTTGACTGCATCTGAATTCACAGGACGAGTGAAATCCTCCCCATCCATTGTTGTAAGCATCAAAGCTCCGCCTGAAAAGGCTCTCTTAAAACATATGGACCCTCGTAGTTTGGAGTCCACTTGCCCTGGAATCGGGCGCGAAAGACAAAACTTTCTTGAGCACGAGGTCACCCTCTCGGAACACACGAGGCTTGACCTTCTTATCGAATGCTTTCTTCATTCTCTACTGATATAACTGACCATGACACATGGCAGTTAACCGCTTCTCTTCAATCAAATTCAATTGGTCATAACGACTCTGAATCCATTCAGCATCAGTCAACTTGGCTTCCATCAAGACTCTTATTGATGGGATCTCCACCTCTACTGGGAGAACAGCCTCCATGCCATAAACAAGAGAGAAAGGGGTTGCCCCTGTTGAAGTGCGTACAGACGTACGATATCCATGCAAAGCAAATGGCAGCATCTCATGCCAATCTTTGTACGTGACAGTCATCTTCTGGATAATCTTCTTGATATTCTTATTAGCAGTTTCAACAGCCCCATTCATCTTAGGTCTGTAGGGAGAGGAATTATGGTGTGCAATCTTGAATTCAGCGCACAACTCATCCATCATCTTATTATTCAGATTAGATCCATTATCAGTAATGATCCTCTCTGGCACACCATAACGGCAAATCAGCTGGTTCTTGATAAACTTCACAACCACCTGCCTGGTTACATTCGCGTACGAAGCGGCTTCAACCCATTTGGTGAAGTAATCAATTGCTACGAGAATAAACCTGTGTCCGTTGGACGCTTTCGGCTCAATCATACCGATCATGTCGATTCCCCACATAGAGAAAGGCCATGGTGCTGAAATCACATTCAGAAGTGTCGGAGGAATATGAATCTTATCCGCATAAATTTGAAACTTGTGACATTTCTTCACATACTTGCAACAATCAGACTCCATTGTCAGCCAATAGTAGCCTGCTCTCAACATCTTCTTAGCCATGGCATGTCCATTGGAATGGGTGCCAAATGAACCCTCATGGACCTCAGTCATCAATAGGTTTGCTTCGTGTCTATCCACGCATCTGAGCAAAACCATATCAAAATTTCTCTTATACAGCACTTCACCACTGAGGTAGAAACTGCCTGACAACCTTCTCAAAGTTTTCCTATCTTTCACAGATGCCCCAGGCGGGTAGACCTGGTTCTGGAGGAAATTCTTGATATCAAAATACCAAGGCTTGTCATCTTTCACTTCTTCGATCGCAAATATGTGAGCTGGTCTGTCCAAACGCATCACAGTAATATTGGGGACATCATTCCACCGTCTGACCACAATCATGGAAGCAAGCGTAGCAAGAGCATCTGCCATCCGATTATCCTCTCGAGGAATGTGATAAAATTCAACTTCTGTGAAGAATGTTGAAATCCTTCTTGCATAATCTCTATATGGGATGAGACTTGGTTGATTCGTCTCCCATTCACCCTTGATCTGATTAACAACCAGGGCCGAATCACCATACACATCAAGATGCTTGATTCTCAAATCAATACATTCTTCAAGTCCCATAATACAGGCTTCATACTCCGCCATATTATTCGTGCATTTGAAAGTTAGCCTTGCTGTAAACGGAATGTGCGAACCTTGAGGAGTAATGATCACTGCCCCAATTCCGTTTCCATATTGATTAACAGCGCCATCAAACACCATCGTCCACCTGGAACCAGGTTCCGGACCTTCATCGAGTGTAGGCTCATCGCAATCTTTCATCTTCAAATACAGAATTTCCTCATCAGGGAAGTCATACTGAACAGACTGATGATCTTCGATCGGCTGGTGCGCTAAATGGTCAGCCAAGATACTACCTTTGATAGCTTTCTGAGCTCGATACTCAATATCATACTCAGACAACAACATCTGCCAACGGGCAATCCTCCCAGTTAAAGCAGGCTTCTCGAAGATATACTTAATTGGATCCATTCTGGATATCAACCAAGTTGTATGATTTATCATGTACTGGCGCAAACGCTTAGCAGCCCAAGCCAAAGCACAGCACGTCTTCTCAAGCATAGAGTACCGAGACTCACAATCAGTAAACTTCTTACTGAGGTAGTATATAGAAAATTCCTTCTTCCCCGATTCATCTTGTTGACCGAGTACACAACCCATTGAGTCTTCAAGAACTGTCAAGTACATAATCAGAGGTCTTCCTTCCACAGGCGGAGACAATATCGGAGGTTCAGACAGATATTCTTTGATACTGTCGAAAGCTTTCTGGCAATCCTCGGTCCAATCATGAGACTGATCTTTCCGGAGGAGCTTGAATATCGGCGCACATGTGGCCGTCATGTGGGATATAAACCTGGAAATGTAATTCAAGCGGCCAAGAAAACCTCGGACTTGCTTCTCAGTTTTGGGTGCAGGCATCTCTTGTATTGCTTTGACCTTTGCAGGATCAACTTCAATACCTCTTTCACTTACCACAAAACCCAACAACTTGCCGGAACGGACTCCAAATGTACATTTGTTCGGATTCAGGCGAAGTTTTAAACTTCCTCAAACGCTGAAAAAGCTTCAACAAATGCTCAATATGCTCAACTTCCGTTCGGGACTTAGCAATCATATCATCAACATAGACCTCTATCTCCTTGTGCATCATATCATGAAACAAGGTAGTCATAGCTCGTTGATACGTGGCTCCGGCGTTCTTCAAACCGAAGGGCATCACTCGATAACAGAATGTTCCCCAAGGTGTGATGAATGTTGTCTTCTCCATATCTTCGGGTGCCATCTTGATTTGATTATATCCGGAAAATCCGTCCATAAACGAAAAGACTTTGAATTTAGCTGTATTGTCTACCAACATGTCAATGTGTGGTAGAGGAAAATCATCTTTCGGACTAGCTTTGTTCAAATCTCTATAATCAACGCACATACGGACTTTTCCGTCCTTCTTAGGAACAGGCACAATATTGGCCACCCATTGAGGATATGTAGAAGTCACCAGAAACCCCGCATCAATTTGCTTCTGAACTTCCTCTTTGATCTTCACTGCCATATCTGGATGAGTTCCTTCTGAGCTTCTGCTTCACAGGCACGCACTCAGGCTTCAAAGGTAGGAAATGTTGCACAATATCTGTATCCAAACCCGACATATCTTCATATGACCACGCAAAGATATCTGAATATTCTCGTAGCAAACTGATCAAATCTTCCTTGACAGACCCTTCAAGAAGTGCCCCAATCTTCACCAGACGAACACAATCCTCAGACCCCAAGTTGACTGTTTCCAAGTCTTCGAGATGCGGCCGAATGATCTTCTCTTCGTGCTCAAGGAGACGGGTAATCTCATCAGGAATCTCCTCAACGTCATCTTCCTCTGCCTCAAATACAGGGGATTCAAAATTGGGAGATGGCGTTGGATCATTATGTTCAATGGGTTTTAGGATCAACCTGCATAATGATTTTGGTTAATGAAAAACTTCAGAACTTAAACAAACAAACCATTATGCAGATGAAAAGGTTTCTTTTATTCTTGTTTTTATGGGTTTTTTGTGATCACTGATTTCATGCAAAAGCAAAAGTGAAAACAAAGGAAAAACAAATGTTTAACAATGCATTAATTGAATGAAAACATCATTGTATATATGCTTTGCCAACAATGTCATCACTTCTCCTTTTGGCATGGGAGAAGGGTTTCAAACAAAGTGAACAATTACTCTGATCTATGGATGACCGTAGGAACATCTACAGCGACCCAATTGTGGCAGACACCACCAGGAATGACGAAATTGTTCAGGTCCTCTGCATCCTCTTCCAAGATAGCAGCAGCTTCCTCCTCAGGTTGATCATCATGGATGAATCCTCCACTCTTGAACAAACCTTGCTCATTATATGCCCCAGAACAGTAGCCAATGCCAGCCCGGGATCTATTGTCTTCAAGCTCGATCACCTTCCCTAAACCAGCAACTGCACCACACTCAATGGCCAGCTTTGCATCACGGTAGGAAGCAAATGATGGAGACTTCTTCTCAATTGGTTCATCAATAGATAAAGCTTGGAATGGCGTTCCAACTTCATCTTCAGCGTCAATGTATGAGAAAGAAGACAAGTGGCTAACCAGGAGAGCCTTTTCTCCCCCTACCACCACCAGTTTCTTATTTTTGACAAATTTCAGCTTCTGGTGTAGGGTGGATGTCACGGCGCCAGCCTCGTGAATCCATGGTCTGCCTAAGAGACAGCTATAAGATGGGTGGATATCCATTACCTGGAAGGTAACTTGGAAATCACTTGGTCCAATTTTGATTGGGAGATCAACCTCCCCAATCACGGTCTTACGCGACCCATCGAATGCTTTCACAACAACCCCACTCTGCCTCATAGGAGGACCTTGATATGACAATCTGGAGAGTGTGGTTTTTGGCAATACATTTAAAGAAGATCCAGTGTCCACCAGCACGTTGGACATGGCATCAGATTTGCAATTCATGGAGATATGTAAAGCCATGTTGTGGTCTCTTCCCTCCTCAGGGAGATCAGCGTCACAAAAGCTCAAAGTGTTGCAAGCGGTAATGTTTGCAACAATACTATCAAATTGCTCAATGGTGACGTCGTGATCAACATACGCCAGATCCAAGACTTTCTGCAGAGCCTCCCTATAGGGTTCTGAATTCAGCAGCAGAGAAAGAATGGAAATCTTGGATGGCGTTTGTAGAAGCTGGTCTACAACGTTGTACTCACTCTTCCTGATGAGCCTATGCATCTCATCAGATTCTTCATCTACAATGCCACTCGGGCCAACTGAAGAAACGGGAGTTTTTTGTACAGAGGAGGATGGTTTGGCAACATCACGTGCCGGATTCTGAATATTCACAGCTGTCCCTACAGGACGCTCAACAGTATCAGAAGCAACAGCCTTAGGAGGCGCAGAAAACACACGACCACTTCGGGTCAACCCACTTACATCAGCGACGTTGGTCACAGAAGTTGAAGGTAAAGGCACTTCTACCCCATCTTGCACAGCGACAGGATTGTATCTGAATGGCACAGCTCGGTCAGAGGAATAGGGCACAGGGCCTGCAGGCTTAATGACCAACGAAGGAGAAACCTTCGGCTTGCTGCTATTGTAATGATAACAACAGGCTCGGGCAGTTTGAACACTGGTGAAATGACATTAACCTCAGGTTCGTCTTCATCAACATTGCGATTCTGCAAAATCTCAATGGTACCCTCATCCAACAGCTCTTGGAGTTCTCTTCGTACCTGATTGCAACCCAAGCGGTTAACCGAGCAGATGCGGCACTTGTCGTGGTCATGCTCCATGTGGCTGTACTGACACAGCAAACGATGTAATTCAACAACGACTGTCTAATGTGGCTTACATATCTGACCTTGTACTTCCCAAGGCATTCCTGAACCATATTAATCGATTTCCCATGCGCCGGCAATGGGTTCTTGGTGACATTCGGGCCTGAATCTTCAAAACTCAAGATTCCACATCTCATAAGGTCTTGAACCTTAGTCTTGAGTGGGTAACAATTCTCGATGTTATGGCCTGGAGCACCGGAATGGTAAACACAATGCTGATCTGGTTTATACCACCATTGTGGATTTGTAGGAATGGCAGGAGGATCCCTGGGAGAAACCAATTTCCTTTCCAACAAGGAAGGATAAAGATCTGCATATGTCATAGGAATTGGATCGAAGCTGATCTTCTTCCTATCATAACTCAAGTTAGCTTGATTGGTTGTACTTCCACGAGGTTGGTAAGCCTGTTGCTGTGGACGATGTTGTTGCTGATACTGAGGCTGTTGATATTGTTACTGATGCTGATACTGCTGATGTTGCTGAGCATTGTCTTTAAAGACAGGTGCTATATGAGCCACCTGGTGCTGATGACCGGCACGACGTGCAGGCTTCCTCTGAACAGAGGGTCTTCTGTGCTGGGATGGGATTGCACAGCATGTGCTTCCCATCCTTCCTCTTAAACGCCCCATATCGTTTAGAAGAAGAGCTCTCATCTTTCGCCAATCGTCCCTCACGGACACCTCCTCAAGACGCATCCCCATGTTCACCATCTCGGTGAAATCAGAGGGAGCGCTTGCTACCATCCGCTCATAATAGAATGAGCCAAGAGTCTTCAAAAAGATCTTGGTCATTTCTTTCTCCTCCAGCGGTGGAGTAATCTGAGCTGCCAGCTCTCGCCACCTCTGGGCGTACTCCTTGAATGTCTCCTTATCCTTCTGAGACATGGCCCTGAGTTGATCACGGTCAGGCGCCATATCAACGTTGTATTTATACTGCTGGACGAAGGCTTCGCCAAGATCGTTGAAGGATCGAATATTAACACTGTCCAGATTCATGTACCATCTGAGCGTAGCACCGGACAGGCTGTCTTGAAAATAATGAATCAACAGCTGATTCAAAAGAAGTATTATGAAATGGAGTTTGAAAAGTCAAGGACTTAGGGTCCAGGTTTCTAATTTGAAAGCATGAAGATGTTTGCACAATATTTATCTCAAGTTTTGAAAGTAATGTGTGAAAAGGTTTAGGACAAAGAGGGATGAATGGATGAAGATGGAGTGTAAAACTTCCTAGAAGGTTCACCTCTTGAAATCATATAGAAGATGACTCAAGTGTGTCCTTTGGAATAGGCAATGAGCAATAATAAACAAGCAAAGCAAAGGAAGAAAGTCAACAAAAGCGGATACTGGATGCCAATTACTGGACTTATACCAATCTCCTAAAACAAAATCGGATATCAGAGACCACTCTATGGAATTATACCAATCTCCTCAACAAAGAAAATAAAAAGTGGATACCGGATGCCAATCTATCTGGACTTATACCAATCTCCAACAATAACAAAGCAAACACTTGGATGTCAGATGCCAATCTATCTGGGCTTACTCTAACCTCCAACATATGATCATAGGAAAACAAATGCCAAATTACATGGACTTACAATTGCATCCTCTCATACAACAAACAAATGCATCAAGCAAAGAGAAGATGAGTGGCCAATGAAATGGTCTTATACTCACTTCCATATCATAGGAACAATGGCCAATGAATGGTCTTACAATTGTCCTCAATGGGCAAACAACAAAGATATGACACAAAGACAAATGAAATGATCATGCACTAATGAGCAATTGATGATAAATGCACAAAGCATGCAAGCAGACATATACAAATGAACTAAGTAATCAATCAACCAAAGTCATTTAGCACACTCTATAACCAAGCATCAGGCTCATACAAAGGGTTAGGCATTGAAGCCAACTGGAATAGGGTTAATGGTGCTCTTAACCTTGACATTGAGAGCCAAGGTGAAGCAGATGAAAGGATATGAGGGGTGTGCCTCATGCTCTTATCCCTGGTCAGGGAGAGCTTCAAATGATAGAAGGTGTGGGAGTTCAGAAAGTAGGAGCTCTCTCCACAGATTATTGACTCGATTGATCTTGGGCTTTTACTCACTATGCATCAACACATGTGGTGTGAGCAAGGTGAGTGACACACAGAATAGTAGGAGATAGGTTACATATCTCTTGGGTTCTACCAATTGCCTTATTCAAAGGACTTTTCCTGCTTGGGA